>NW_019173279.1:1084686-1725901 GCF_001773325.1 Penicillium arizonense | reverse complement strand
TGATCTCGCTCGCGAACTTCGCCTGAAGCGACAGCAAATACAGGGCGAAATTTGGAATTTTGAGAAACTCATCCGCCACTACACTTTCCCACGGAATCCCGTGGGCAAGCTCACTGTCAAGGAGCTGCTTGAGAGAGCAGCAGAAGCAGCTCCCGTGGTGGTTCCGGAGAAGTCAGGCAATGCCGATTCCTCCAGCGAGGCGACTGTGAATGTGAAGCAAGTTGCTGAGCAATTGCGAGCGATTGCCGCCAAGATCGAAGAAAAACTCAAAGGTAAAACCGCTAGCACCATCATGCAACCAATCTTATCTAATCGAGAACAGAGCTTGAGGTTAGCAAGGAGAACGCCGTAAAATCCCTCCGCGAGATTTCCAAGACACTCACTGAACCTTCTGAATCGCCCTCCGAGCCCCCTACGTATAAGTACTCACTACGAGGTGTGTGCACTCAACCACACATTACTTATGTTTTGTCGAATGCAAAGGCAGGCTCCCCCGACCTAATGGATATGGAAGATGAGAGCGGGGACCAGTGGTGGCGTATCAGCTATTCCACGGAGGATGGAAAGACCCGACAAGCGGAGAAACGGAAAGCCCAGGAAGACAACACAACAACACAGAATGGAGATGTTGTTGGCTACAGCGCCTCGAAGGTTCGGGAGGATGAAGTGCTCCAAGCTGCCCGCGACGAGTGGAGATCTGTATTACTTGTTTATGCAAGCGAGAATGCCATGAAGGCACCGATGGACCCTGCGCCAGCACAACTTCGGGTAAGTTGCGCAAGATCACATATCTGGTCTCTAGCTAACCGAGAACAGGGCTTCGTGAACAGAGACAATGCCGCCTTTGAGGCTGAGTTCGACCAGACTGCCACCATCATCAACAGTGACCAAGAGGAATCCTGGGCCCCAACCAGCAGTACAGAAACCCAGCAAAGCGAGCAGCCAGAGATGACCGAGAAGCGTCAGCAAGTTAATGTTTTTGACTATGAGGTCTCCGGATTCGACGACGAGCCAGCTCCAATGCAAGAGATGCAGCAGAGGGATGGTGGAAGCCTCTTGAGCAAGGGCACTGTTAACAACTCTCAGCCGAAGACATCGCAAGTTGAATCGGAGAGGAAGTCTTCGCACGATGAGGAAATGGTTGACCATGCTGAGCATGTATAGCCACATTGAACAGTCGGAAATTTTACGTGAATGATAAATCTATGGACACAGACAGCTGCATCGGCTTGAGCCACATATCCTCAAGTTATCTATGGACATAGCAATAAGACTTAAGTTACAGGATCTATTACCCTTTTAAATGTAAACATTACGAGATTTCTCAGGCATCAACTCACTCACGGTAAGCTGTATTCAGATGATGTGTATTATATGGAAGCAAATTCAATTCATAGTAAGATTCTAGAGTAAATAAACATGCGAGAAAGATATCAGAGCGAGGGTATAGATCGACGTTTATCATGTCCCCACAATTTGCCGTGTTTGCACCGACTCCAGCTAGCTCCGACGTTTATTCAACCAGCTCCCATCTCAATCCACCCATTGCTTTTCACACACGATGACACTCGAAAGCGACGCAGTAGCAGGAGCGACTATTGAACTCCTCGAGGCGCGCCTGCGCCGCCTCACCTACCTCCTCACCGGCGCCACAGACTGGACAGGCGTCCCAACCGCGCCCGAGAAACCCACATCACTCGACGAGACAGTCTCCCGCAAACTCGCGCGTCTAGAAAGGGAACTGGAAAGACTGAGCCGGAGCGTTCCAGCTGTGCGAGATGTCCTCCAACTCCGTATGTGCAGGGCAGTGGGGATGTTATCCATCCCCATCCCCACCACGAACCCAATACCTCCCTACACCACACGACATCTATACACCCTCTCTTTTACCCCATCCTCCAGCATCCAACTCTCCCCCAATCCAATCAGATTCTACAAAAGTCCAAACTAACACCCAAACCCCAAAACCAGACGACCAAAACCCAGACCTCTTCCAAAAAACCCCAACAACCGAAATCCCCCAAGGCCTAACAGCCCAAACCCTCACCTCAATAATCCTCTCCTACGCAACCGCCTTCCCAGAAACCGCCTCGCGCCTCACGTCCCTAAACGACCTCCCCATCCCAGACGCAGCAAGCTCCGCCGCCCTCATCGAGCTACAGCCGCAGCTGGACCGGCTTGCGCGGACGCAGGCTGAGCAGGCGGCTACGATCTCCGAGTTGCGGGTGCGTAGTGCGCGTGTGCTACAGCGTTGGTACGATGTTGGTCTTGTTGGGAGTGGAGAGTGTTGGGCGGAGTGGGAGGGGAGACTCGAGGATGTTGAGAGGGAGGTTAGGAGGAGGGAGGTTTTTAAGGAGAGGAGGGAGGGGGAGGTTTAGATCTGGGCTTATCTGGGGATGTGACTAGCAGGCTGGTTTCCTTGCTGTTTCTATAAGTAGCAGGTAGGGCCAGGTGATCATATTTATGGTGGTGGTGGTGGTGGTGGAGGAGGGAGGGAGTGTTGTTTGTTGTTTATTGTTGTTTTCTATGATATCCTCTGATTTGGCGTATGATATGCTGTTATTACATAGGGAAATTCCAATAGTCCTCAATCCTTGAGTCTACATGTACCTGCATATATACATGCACATATCTCGATAAAACATGATGCAAGCCACAAATCTAGCCCAAGAAATCTATCTGATACCGGCTCACCCCAGCCGAGAATATGATATGTCCGACATAAATTACATTTAAATCGGACCTATCTCCTAGATCATGCGCGTCATTTTCGCGTGGAAAGATCGTCAGTATGACTAGTCCCTCATTCCATCGAGGTCACTAGAATGTGCAAATTTACCCCAGATTCTTCTTCGCCCCGCCTCTACAGTACACTAGTCACGAACTACATCTTATATGTGTAGACACCACAATTGACTTTGTAGAGAAACTTTGAATTTATCTAGGTCTGATATCACATTCCTTACCTTGTACCTCATACGGCGACGTTGAGAACGGGCCACTCTACAGTCAAGTACTCCGTACGCACATATGACGCAGATGCCGAGCGGGTCGACACGTGAGTGTATTGCGAGGACTTTGTGTACCTATGTGTGCCTGTTATTAGGAAATGGTAGTTATGGATACCCAAACACGTATAGGTAGGGCAGGGTAGGGTACAGGAAATGAGTAAGAGACCCATCGTGAAATGACGATCGGGTCGAGCCAACTCCATGGTGGGTCGTGGAGCAAGTTTTGCGGGAAATTAGGGAGTGAGGTCCAGAACATAATGGGTCACTGTCAAAAATTGAAGCCCTAAATCAGCCTTAATATTAACGTTAGCGTATAGCCATGGACATGTATATGTAAGGTTAATCTGTAAGACGAAGAAGAAGAAGATGTTAGGAGAGAACACGGAGGCCTCGTCATCCCGATCAACATCGCGGGTGACTAATACGATATTTATAGATCAAGACAACAAGATCGAGTCCTTACTCTTGGGAAATACTCTGTAGATGAGATTTAAATATTAATTTCCAGTACATCCATGTTCTTAATTCTTAATTCCCAAAATAAAATAAATCGGTACTGTAAAACCAAGTCTCGACTCCAGGGGCGCGTCTGTGTGTTGGGGCTCCACACTTGTACCTGGCACTTTTCCTCCTTTTCACTTCTCCTCTTTCTTTCAATCCCGTCATTTTTCATTCCCGTCACTCTTTTCATCTCGATTTCTTCACATTTACTTCCCTTTTTTACCAGCCTGGTGCTGCTTTCCGCCTCTCTCTCTGTAAGGGGTTTTCTGTTCTACCTCTTCCGTCTCTGGCGTGAACCCACTTGGTCTTTGTCTCAAAGGTACCTTCCTCCCTTGACATCGGATCGCGACTTCCACCCTTTCATTGAAGTTTGACATTCAGCTAACCAAGACAGTCGCTCTTTCACCATATACCAAACGATCATCTTGCCCTCTACATATATACAATCACTCTGTCATTTCATCAATAGACATCTTTCATGGTCACTCCATCAACTCCCTCGTTCCACAAGCCCCCGAATACACACAAGATGGGCAAATTCCGCCCCAGCAACATCCTTGGCGATCCATTCGCCCTCGCCACCATCTCCATCTCCATCGTATGTCCTTGTCCTCCGATGTGACCGATCCACACTAATATTCAGTCTAGCTGGCATGGCTGATCGCATTCGTTTCATCGATTATTGCCGATGTGCAAAATACCAAGTATCCCAACTACTCATGGTGGGCCAATAGTTATATGTTCTGTGTCATCATTGGTCTGATTGTGACCTTTGGCACCGACACTGGCCACGTCTACGGCGTCGCGGTATGATTGTCTCTAAATTGCGGCTTGCGTGGCCATGCTGACATTGTTCTAGATCGTGGGATATCTTGGCTGTGGCCTTGTTCTGACTTCGCTGAGCGCAAACAACACCATCTACGAATCCCAAGGCTCAATGCAAGCTGCGGGCGCCGGTTTCATCCTGCTCTCCATGGTCATCATCGTCTGGATCTTCTACTTCGGCTCCACGCCTCAAGCCTCGCACCGCGGATTCATCGACTCATTCGCCCTCAACAAGGAGCAGCCCCCAGAGCCATCCTACCGCGGCAGCCGGCCCATGTCCAGCGCATTCGGCGCCCGCCCGGAGACCGTGGCCACCAGCAACACCCCGCAGATGTACACCTCAGCCCAACTAGGTGGCTTTGAGACCTCTTCCCCCGTTTCCGGCTACCCCGGTGGTGCGCCCGGCGCTGAACGAAACTCCTCTGCGCCTCGTTTCGGCACCCCAAGCGGTGCCCCTGGCAATGGCGAACAAGAAACTGGCGAAGTGCCCCAGCCGACCGATTACCCCTACCGCGCGAAAGCAATCTACTCGTACGATGCCAACCCGGAAGATGCGAACGAGATCAGTTTCGCCAAGCACGAGATCCTCGAGGTATCGGATGTCAGCGGCCGATGGTGGCAGGCTCGGAAATCCAACGGAGACACCGGCATTGCACCCTCCAACTACTTGATCCTTCTGTGATCAGAGTTTGTACGGTTGATGTCTGTCTTCTTTTCTCGAGCTTCCCCTTTCGCAAAACCTGTTTCCCTTGATACCCTTTGGATCCTCTCTCCACCTGTGTGTGTGTGTATTTTTTGGTTCCCCTAACGTGATGTCTTGATGGCCTCCTTTGTTACATGTCTATTTTCTTTTCTTGGAACGTATTGTTGATCTGGGTTTATTGGATTTCTCTTTTTGTTTATTACAGCGGGTGGTTATCCCGAGTCTTTCTTTATGCTCCTTTTTGTGGTTTTTGGTGCTAAGTTATCTCGTTCTCATGTTGGATATATTGGCAAGGATTGACAGATCTTAATGCCATGATTATTTCTGCATGAACGAAAAGTAACATGTTAGGATATATGGTCAGCACTTTGTGCGAGCACAATGCATTACTTTTCGATAATTCTACGCGCACAGCAGATTTGATCTAGACCAACCGTGGGTACATTCGAGGTCCAGTCCCTGATTCGGGGAAAACCGTGGCTCGACTGTCTCTCAACCTCGGTTCAGCTGATCCACTGTGTACTCGTGTCGAACCATAGTGTGAACCACAGGCAACTATCGAGTATGAAATCAGTACTTCAGGCACGAAATAGACATGTCAAATCTAAGCGGGTAGCCACGTGCGGGGTGGTATGTGCGCCGGAGAATTGAACAAGGAACTCAAGCACAATCTCAACTACATAATCCCCGTCTAATCTTCAAAGTTATATAATGAACCAATCCATATACCCTCCGATGTATACCTAAAACTACAAGTTAAGCTAAAGCCATCTCAAACGAACCTTCTAACAAACCCATTATCTTTCACCATCCTACAAAGCCCCTCCTACCCCACCGCAGCTCCACTCTAAACCGTTAGTAGAATCAATTGACAGCCAAGAGAGCGAGACTAGACCAGACAAGACAAGATAACATAAGCAAGACAAGACAGACCAGGAATAACCTTGCAAACCGGAGAAATCAAGCCTACACTAACACTAACCGCTGCACCTGCAGCCACCTCTTTCTCCGTCTATTACCCCCTCTAGTGCTAGTCCGTGAGCCCGGATCTCTCCCCTTCTTCCAATAAGCATCATTGGAAGATTCGAGGGTTTGTCCTGGGGAAGCTCTGGTTTGGATATTCCGAGGGTGGTTGAATCCATATCTCATATCTTAATGTATACTATACCCTCCCTCTGTGTCTCTCTTGTCTCTTCTTCGTCCACCTTACAGACAAACTCAAGATAACACCCATAATCACACACCTCGTACTAATGCACCACCGATGATCACCGAATAACAGTCCAACACCAACTGGGTCCGGCGTCTAGACATTCACCGCTGCATTGCTTGCTTTCAGGCTTTCGTTTTCTTTCCCTGTTCTTTTTCTCATTACTTGTCTATTTCTATTCCTAATCCTATTCCTGGTCTCTTTCCTATACTCTTCCTCTGCACAATCGCCTCTATACTTCCAATCTGCTGCATACTGTATACCCATCCCGTCCAAAGACGGAAATCCTCAGGTCCCCTCCCATCGGGACAAACCTAGACCCAAACCTGAACAAGATATTCCGTCAACGCAGACGCCTGCATCCCGTCACGGACTGTGACTGGTTACCTCGAGATCAGGTGTTCACGCGCGACGCTTGTTTTGCAGGGCAGGTGAGTGGAAGGGAGTCGATTGGATTGGATTAGATTGGGTCTCTTGCTGATCTATTTGGTCCTGTGTGGCTTAAGTCTCCGGTTGTGCATCTGCCTCTGTTGCGTTTTGGGAAGATACTGGGTTCCATTCTGGAGGTCTGTCTCGCTGTTGGTGTGTGAGTTCAGGTTATTATAAGTATCGTCTCATATCGCTGGCTTGGGGTAGTGGTATAGTATTGACGTTTCAAAGGTCTTCGTTGTATACAGGGTCTTTCTTTTTATATTCTATTCTACGGGCCCCAAGTCGAGTCTGGGTTGCTATCTCACGATATCCTCAATATTCCTCTCTACTCGATATCCATACCGGCCATACCAACCCACAATGTCAACCTCGAATATAACCCTATCATCCAACATCCTCGGCACAATCGGCACAGTCCTCTGGTGCATCCAATTAATCCCTCAAATATGGCACAACTGGCGCCGCAAGAACACAGATGGATTTCCTGCTTCGATGATGTTTCTCTGGGCATGCTGTGAGTAATTGATCTTTCCTAATCTGCCTCTAATCTAGCTCTGGTATCAACGGAGATATGTCTAAAAAGCACAATTTGAAAAAGAAATATACCCTCAATGTGGAATTGCCTTTTACTCATTGTGGTTCATGCAGGTTCCGTGCCAATGGGAGCATATCTGATTCTGCAGGTGAGTCTTGTCTCCATTCTTTGGGGAATGGTACTGAAACAGTACTTATGTTACGTTGTTTGCTTATTTATGCCATCTCGTTGCGTAGCAAGTCAATATCCCATTACAGATCCAACCCCAGATCTTTGGGTTCTTTTCGCTTGTTAGTTGGGGTCAGATTCTCTATTATAATCAGTAAGTGGGTTTCGTTTTCTTGGGCTTGCTTGTTTTCGGTGCGTTCTTGAATTTACTGCGTGCGTGGTTGCTGATCTTTGGTTTTAATAGTGACTATAGCAAGACCAGGGCTGTTTTGGTTTGCTCGGGGATGATTGTTTTGTTTGGGGGGTTGGAGGCTCTTCTGATTCTTACTTTGAGGGTATGGTTACTGCTTCTATTGTCCTTTTTATTTTCTTCTGTGGAGGTCTTACTTTGGATGATAGATTCCGTATAACAACGGTGTGACATGGCCTGATATTGTGGTTGGCGTTGTGGCTACTCTCTTTCTCAGTGCGGGTCTGTTGCCGCCGTACTTTGAGCTGTGGAAGAGAGATGGGCGCGTTATTGGGTTCAGTGAGTTATTTCTGCTCTTTCAGTTCTTGGGATAGACATTTATTTTGATAGATTGGGTCTTTTTGTCGATTGATACGTTTGGTGGACTGTTTTCTCTCTTCGCATTAGGTACGATCAACCCGAGTCCCAGAATATTCAACAAGATGCTAATGTGGACACAGCGGCTCAAGGCTCATTTGATATCTTGGGAGGGATTATGTATATCTTGGTGTAAGTTTTCATTTAACTAATTTTTCCGTTCAATACTAAGAAACCTGCAGGGTTGTTCTCGAGGCGGGAATATATATCAGCCACATCATCTGGCGCATTCGATATCGCAAGCTGCGCAAAGAGGCAAAAGCCACAGGCATGAGCATTGATGAACTACTTTCCATGGATGGAAACAATACTCGAGACACGCAGGACCTCGAGAAAGGGGTTATCCCTGGTTCTGAGGTGGCTGAGAATCAGACACGAACGGATATGAAATAAGGAACATCAGATGATGGAAGAAATGATCCTATTGCAAAGTGTTGATTGCCAAAGAAGTTTTGTGATCTATCATATAGTTAGATTGTGAATAGACGCTGTTTCATGACTCGCGTTTTTATGCCTTAAGGCCGAAGAGTAGGAAGTTGGGGCCCAAATTCTAGTGGCACTGATGAACACTAGCGAGCCTACCGTGTATGAAACACTGGTATGCAGGCTATCCATGTCAATTCTTATAGCCTGGCTTTATCTATGACCCGAAAGTGACTCGACAATTCATCAAAGTTACTAGACACTTTGGCGTCCTACAGGTCAGTAATGCTCATTGCAGCCCCTTAGCTTGATTGTAGGGGATGGAAATCACCTATATAGCGTAGTTTGTATTACATCAACTTGAATGTAATCAGGCTAAAGTGTAAGTGTTGGGCAGAAAGACAATTGAAGCTGTACACAAGCGGTGAATCCCCGAATAAGTTAGTTGAAGCAAATCACAGGTGTCTCAGTGGCCATAGCTTGATTGAACGCTAACTTTAGTTCCTGTGTGACTTGCACTTACCCCCTCTCTCTCCTCTCCAGACCTTGGAGAGTGCACATAATTACCTCTATTCAGAGCAACGATTCCCCTATTTTCATTCTCAAGAATGGCTTGAGAACTGCCACGATGCCAGACAGGTTGTCGCGTCTGAAGGCGAAGCTGTTACGACGATCACCAATCCCAAAAGCGGACGAAGCGGATCCCGTCCACCCTATCTCAAACTCTCCCTCTGCTCCGCAGCTTGTCGACTCCAACAAATCCCCGGCATATAGCATCGTCTCCTCGCCAGATTGTTCCGATGCCATCGGCCCTTCGAGCGAACGCCAACCCCTATCGCTAGGACCGAACGAACCGGATTCCACGCCTTATTCGGACCGACAGCCAACGCCCGAGAACCGTACCTGTACATCGTCACCTGAAGCGCATACCTCTTCGCTACATACTCCCCTCTCGGACCCTTCATCCCCCCTCGAAACACCTCCGTTCCCAACCCCTCAGCATTCCGACAGCACCTCCTTCCAGTCCACCCACAAGGTTCAAGCCTCAACGCCAGCTGGGAACCAGTTGACACCCACCCTCAACACCGTTGTTGAGTGGCCTGCATACGACCGTAGACCTTCTGCGCCCTATTACACTCCTTCGTCGAGCAAGCGACCTAGCCTTGCGATCCGCCGTCAATCTCTTCTGCCAGCGTCACATCAACACTTGATTAGTGGTCTGTTGGAGGCGAACATCTTCTCTGCACTAGGAGACCAGATTAGCGATTTTGCTCCCGCCCCTCCACGCGAGATGATACAACGTCGGGTTTGGGTCAAACGGCCTGGTGGCTCGGCCACCTTGGTGCCGTGCACGGAGGACGCGGTGGTGGATGAGCTCCGCGACCAGGTGATCATGAAATATGTCAATTCGCTAGGGAGAAGCTTTGACCCGCCGGATATCGTGATCAGAATAGTGCCACGAGAAGGATCAAATCGACAAACCCACCCGGAACGTCTCTTGAGCCCGGAGGAAGTTCTGTCATCTCTACTCGATGCTTACTATCCAGGAGGGCAGAAAATCGAGGAAGCGTTGATGATTGAAGCGCCGACGCGCCGAACACCAAAGCCATCACCGCGTCATTCAATTTACTCCCATCATCACTCTGAACCTGGCGAGCATGGCGATTACTTCCCCCTCATGCCCGTCAACCCCACCTCCAGCAGCCCGGCCGCACATCCGCACCCAGTTCCGGCGGCGGCAGCGAGTGCACCCTCAATATCCGTACTCAACACCGGGGTAGTTCCTCCGCTGCCATCTCCGGGAAATCGCAGACGGCATCACCAACGCCCTCCGCTGACGCGACACGCAACGAACTCACCTACGATTCATGGCCATATTCCCATCGTTACAGGTATGTTATACAGTATCTCTTTGCTTGGAATACTAATTGACATCCATAGAAACCGGCGTTTCCCCTCACTCTCAGCCTCCTCCAACAACAACCGCTCCTGCTGGTTCAACCCCCCCAGTACCCGCAGCAGAGTCCCCGCAAGTTAAATCACACACTCCCCCAGCAGTATCATCCCCACGCTCTGTCCGCAAAGCCAAAGCGGCAACCTCCCCCGGTGCAGTCTTTGGCGGATTGATTGACGGTACCGTTCCCCCAATTAACGTCCTCATTGTGGAAGACAACATCATCAACCAGAAGCTCCTGGAAGCTTTCATGAAGAGATTGAAAGTGCGCTGGAAGTGTGCGGCAAACGGCGAGGAGGCCGTACGGAAATGGCGACAAGGCGGTTTTCATTTAGTGTTGATGGATATCCAGCTTCCTGTCATGAACGGACTAGACGCAACCAAGGAAATCCGACGTCTTGAGCGCCTCAATGGCATTGGTGTCTTCCCCAAGACAGCCTCTGGACGCTCTAGTGTGTCTAGTACAGCTTTGCTGGATAGAAGACCCGGTCTCCAGCGAACTCTCAGTGAAGGTGACGCTTTGCCAGATTTATCACTTTTCCGGAGTCCAGTCATTATCGTCGCTCTCACAGCCAGCAGCTTGCAAAGTGATCGACACGAGGCCTTGGCCGCTGGTTGCAACGATTTCTTGACCAAGCCTGTTGGTTTCCCTTGGCTAGAGCAGAAGGTGACAGAATGGGGCTGCATGCAAGCCCTCATTGACTTTGAGGGCTGGCGGAAATGGCGAGGCTTCATGGATTCCCCTCGATCCACCTCCCCAGCCATTGACACCGCCGCCAGCCCAATGCAAGGTGGTCACCGCGCCGAACCTGCCCAAAAGGACCCTGTCTCACCGTCCAGCGCTCGCACGGCTTTCAAGAAACAAAACTCAGATCAGCTTGAACCCAGAGGCGGCCTTCCAGATTCCGCACAAATTATGCGGGAAGATTCATGGGGAAGCGGCAGTCCTGATAGTGTAGATTCGCCTTCGAGTCTACAAACCGCACCTGGAGACCCTGCGCCAACAAGCGAGGACAGTAGCGCTCCCGAATAAACCATTATTCGGAGAGTCCCAGGCCTCAGCTCCGGACTTGTTCCCTATACTCTTGCAACGATCTTTCCAATATGTTTGATTCTATCTGTCTCTTCCTTTGGATACCCCGCATAGCAACGTCTTTCTATCCCCTTCTCACCCACCCTTATCGTGTGGTAGCATAGGCGCACTTCGAGCTTCTCAGGTTCAATCGCCATTTCTTGCCATTTGCCTCGTCTGTTGCATGGAAATATCTAGCCACTTTTGGCTGCATACGCATCTGCCTGCGCATCTTTTCTTTGTTATGTTTTGCTTTTTGTCTGTTTGTCTTACGGTGTCCTATTCACGGGTCTTGCATCCATCTACCTGCTGTGGGCATACTCATGTACACGAATGAGATGTCCTAATGCTTCGATTTCATTTCCTCTTTCATTGTATAGTCTTCTACAATTTCTTTTCCACCCCCCAAGTTGATGGCGCTAGGCTTGGTGATCGCTTCTATCTTGTATTTAGTTCATTATATGCTCCAGGGTGCTGTGAGTCCTTTGCTTATTAGTTCATTCATCTATCTAAGCCAACTCTACTTTGTCAGTGACCTTTATCATACCCTTGCTTGCCGCTCCATGTAGTATTATACGCTACGGCAGTCTATTGCAGCCACTATGTCAAACCAAATTCTGCCGGCAGCAAATTAGCATACATCCCTAGTAAGTCACAGCACTACGTAAGGTATAAGTCTCTACTTAGGTGACGTGTATAGGTACCTATACATAACAGAAAACCTCTGGGCGACCAAAGGCCAGTTCCGGCCCTCTTCGCACAAACACGTTTTGTTCTCTATTACCACATCATGTTCCGTGCTAGGAACACGATGTTCATGTAGGTATTAGAAAGGTCGACAATCGACAAGTAGAGCCATTCTACTGTTCTACTTTGGAAGGACTAAGGATATATAAGGACACTCATTCATGTATCTAGCTTAGTTCTTCATGTTCAATCATACATTGTTACTTATGTCTACGGTTCAGAACCTTTGGTGACTCGTACAACTTGGTTATAACTTGATAACACTACGAATAGATCTATACCCCGGTATAGGTTAGTTTGGTGCTCTACCTAGCATCGCTCCTCGATAACCCTCAAAAGGACTTATCCCGTATAAGGCCTATTAGGCAACGGTACGGTTGACAGACAGATCGTTGACGTTGGAAGCAAGGAAGCATTTAGGCATGTATAACCCAGGAATCTTCTGACATAGCGAGGACCCGATAGTCGTGCGTAACATTAGATAGGGAGGTCCCGATAGAAAGAGCCGGGACTACACGGGTAACCGCGGATATTGTGGTATACTCGGACGCCTCGGGACTGCATAGCCATTTAGGCGCCATAGCGGCCGTGCTGAATGACTCACTACAAACAATCGATAGCATATAAGTGTAGGTTGGGCATATGGATCGATGGTCCGTACACGCCGCCGAGCTAATTGGGATCCTATACATCCTTTCCAGGAATGACGTCCTGACGGCATTACTTGCCATCTGTATGAATCGAGCTCGGAAAAACCAGCAGACCAACAACCTCCCCTCCTCACTTGGGGTGTCCGTGAATCTGCGCAGAAAATTCCACCCTAGTCTTCCGGAAAGCTACCTCGGAAATACCATCATCCCACTGGTCGTCGATATCGATCCTCCAACGGTTCACTCAACCCCAAGATGTGGGACAACTCCCTTGCATGCAGATCTGAATGAACTCACGACTTTGTCTCTCCGGACCCGGAAAGAATTGATTCTTCTCGACCACAAAACTTATATGGCAGGACTAATCTCTTACCTTCGAGAGCAATCTGACTGGGGGCAACGAGTATGAGATTTACAGATATAACAGTGAGCATCTTGAGACACCTAGAGATCAACGGTCTTGACTTTGGCTCGGAGATAGGCCGTGTCAATAGTTTTGATGTGCAGTCAGGAATGTACCCTGGTATCTGCGATATTTTGCCAACCTGCGGCAGTAACATGAATGATGCGGGGGGAATGAATCTTAGTGAAGCCCCTTGGGATGTTTGTATTGCGCTGGAGAATTCCGCGTGGAGCGCTTTTATGGAAGATGGCCTGATGTTATAGGCCTCGGATAGGATATAGAAAGCTGTGTGTGAAAATCCAAATGGCAACCGGCGGCTGTGTGTGGAAGTAGCCCCATTTCCAGATACAAAGAAAAGACTTTATCATAATAATTCAAGGAAAACGAACAAAAGGGATACAGAAAGCTGTATAGCTCTATCCCACGGGGGGTGTCTGCAGCCAGTATCAGAGAGGGATTGTGACAAAGTTATCCGTTAAACCTTCCTCTTAGTCTACAGTGACAAATCTGACTTCTGTGCTAATGTTGCACCTCTCTTACAAATATGCCGTTTTGAAAGCGGCTCCGCTTTAAATGTTGGACTTCTGACCTACTGTAAGTTAGCTAATTGGTAGTGTGTCGATGCGGATGGGAAGGAAATTGAGACAAGCCCCCAGAATGCTTTCAATCCCAGAAAGAGGGAGCCCACTGCGTCCGTTGACTGTTTGGCCGAAAACAACCTCTTTCTTGTGAGTCAGTTGGCCAAGCACTAGGGCCCCCGCTGCTTTGATCAACGTGGCCATGGTGATTCCATCCGGAGGCTCACAGGGGGACGTGACAAGTGCTTTTGCGTCTACTGATTCGAAATCCTCTGGGTTGGTTGCTCGGTCCTCAGTATCGAATTTGCAGTCCTGTAGGTTTGTCATAGTAGAACCTTCCAGGTATTTGCGCCAAAAGGCGTAGCTGGCCGTATGATCTTGCTGGGCAGTACACTCGACGTAGTCAGAAAACTGTAGGCTGAAAGAGAGAGCGCCTCCACCGTAGGCTACGGCGAGGTCCTCAGTGAGAGTTGACAAAGAAAGACCATCGTATTGGGCATGAGACAGCCGTAAAGTTAACGCATGTTGATTTGCTTCGGTGTTGGAGACAAGTATCAACCGAAAGGGGAGAAGATCCATTGGTAGCGATTGGGAAGAAGAATGGCTCCAGAGCTTCTCGGCTACCGCAGACACCTTGCGAGCGGTCGTAATACGATGTAGCGGTGCTTTCATGTGTGGTAGAGTAACTTGAAGAATGCGACGGTCGTTCTGGGTGAAAAAGGTTCGCAGTATGCTGTGTTTCTTTACTACCATGTCGCACGCGGCCTGCAGGCGGTCGAAATCCAAACTGCCCTCCAAAATATAGGCAAACCAGTCAAAGCAACTGCGATCAATGAAAAACTTCTGGATCTCGCTCGCTGGGAGAATCAGTGGTGTCTCAGGGCAGGAGTCCAACAATGAGGTGTGATCACGGAGATAGGAGAGACAGGTTGTATGGGCCTCATCGTGCACCAGGCACACCGGCTTTCGGCGAGTACCCGAGGTGTTGTTCAACACTCTGGCGCTCTGGGCCATTTCGCGCAAATTTGGGGTCGTAAAAATGTCTGATACCGTCAGACCCAATCCTTTGATGCGTGCCATTGCAACAGCCCGCATGGCGACGATGGAGTCACCCCCCAGGGACCAGGAAGTCGTCATCAGGTCCCAGTTGATTCGGGTCGAGTTGAAGAAGGTCTGCCCAGATTTGAGCAAGAGTCCGCTCTGCATTGGACTCTAGTACACCAGGGCTGTTTCCGCTGCTGTCTTGCACCGCAGTATGTGCCTTCAGCTGATCCCAAGTCATTGACACCGTAACCACCTTCCGTCCGACTCATGCTGTCCTCACGCCTTCCTTCATGCGCTCGCTTGATCCCAAGGATCTTCCATCGCTCCGAGCACTCATGCTGGGTGGCGAGCCAACACAGCCGTCGGAAATTGCCGCCTGGAGTCCCTACATGAAGCTGATGATCGGATATGGGCCAGCCGAGTGTGGTGTGACTCACCTTCGGTACTACAGTGAGAGCCCCAACGATCCGTACAATTCCGTCGGCTTCCCAACGGGGGGTGCCGCCTGGCTGGTGGTCCCTGAGGATCCGGAAAAGCTCCTTCCCATCGGCGCGGTGGGCGAGTTGTTACTCGAAGGCTCCTTTGTCGGACCGGGATATATGCATGACGCGACAAAAACCCAGGAAGCCTTCATCGCGGAGCCCGGTTACGTCCGAAAGCTCCGTCGTGGCCCAAGTCGCGTATATAGGACCGGCGACCTGATGCGATACAATGTGGATGGGTCCCTGAGTTTCGTCGGGCGAATGGATTCCCAAGTCAAGATCCGTGGCCAGCGGATCGAGCTGGCTGACGTTGAGACTCATCTGGCGAAGTGTTTCTCTTCTCCTGTCCAGGTCGTGGTCGAGCTCGTCTCGCCGGAAGGCCATGGAGCACCCTTTCTCGCAGCATTTATCTATGTCCCCGTCGAAAGCCACCAAGACACCATTCCAGACGCTGGAGCGACGATCGCAAGCTGCAATGCCTTCTACCAGCCGGAACGAGGTTTCGACGAGCGGGCAACCAAGGCTCTCGCCCTGCTTCGTGACTGGTTGCCTCGCTTCATGATCCCGTCGATGATGATCAATCTCGCACACATGCCACAAACATCTAGCGGCAAAGTGGACCGGAAATACCTTCGAAAGACATTGGCCGAGTTGCCAGATGAAGAACTCAAGCAGTTCCGCGCCACAATTGAGAAAAAGCTCTCGGAGCAGCCACCGAGATGGAAAACAAGATTCAGAGATTCTGCGCCACAGCCTTGCAGATCCCATGCGACGAGGTTGGTCTCGACGACAGCTTCCTCCAACTCGGTGGCGACTCCATCAGTGCGATGTATATGGTGGCAGAAGCCCGCAAGGACGGAGTCGCAATAAGCGTGGCTGATATTCTGGACAATCCTCGCTTGTCCAAGTTGGCCGGTCATGTAGCACCCCACAATGGCTCCTTTGCCAGCAATTCCAAACCCTACAGCAGTGCTGCTATTAAGCCCTTTGCGCTAGTCAACGATGGGGCTCGAGCAGAGGCCACGCGTGAGCTAGTACAGCTGCAAATTGTGAAGCAGGAATCGCAAATTGCTGATATCCTGCCAGTGACTGAAAGTCAGCAGTTCTTCCTCACTCGGTGGACCCCATTCTTTGCCTGCTACTTCTTAACTGGGTTTGTTGATGGGAGACGCCTTCGTCGTGCTTGTCAAGCTGTTGTGTCTGCTCACAGCATTCTCCGCACTGCCTTTATACAAACGCATCACGGGTTGCTCCAGGCAGTCCTTCAGGACGTTGACCTACCATTTTATCAGACCACCACGGTGGAGGACCTGCTGACCTACTGCGATTCGATCTGGCAGAGCGACTCGGAAATATCATCCACGGTTAACGCTGCGCCGCTCCGTTTTGAGCTTGTGTCGCGATCTGCAACCGAGCACGCTTTCATCCTCCGTGTCTCCCACGCCCAGTATGATGGTCTTTCGCTGCCAACTCTGATGGCTGCCCTGGCAGAGGCGTACACAGGGGACGCACCGGAGGCAATAATGAATTTTGCCAGCTATATGCACCTTCGCTCCTCGCAAGATCATACGGCGACATTCGACTTCTGGCGTCAGTATCTGCTCAACTCCTCCGTACGCCCATTGGACATTTCCACAAACACCCCACCTCTGAGCCCGAGTAATGTCTCCAACTCTTCTCGCATTACAGCTGGACAGAGTATTCCCATGCCCAGTCTCCCGGCGGGCCTGACCGTCGCAAGCCTTGTCAAGGCCGCTGCAGCCTGGCTCTTCACCCGGCATACCCGTCAACACGACATCGTCCTGGGCCAAACAGTGTCCGGGCGCAGCATGCCCATCGCAGGCATCGAGAAGATGCTCGGTCCGTGTTTGAATACCATTCCATTCCGGGTCAAGCTGCAGCCCAGGTGGAGTGCTCTCGATCTTTTGCAGCACGTTCAGAAGCAATGAGTCTGCGACGTTTGCGCATGACTACGTGGATCTCGCAGATATTGTCCACACCAGCACAGACTGGTCGCAGGATAGTTCTATTCCCTGTATTATTCAACATCAGAATGTTGCGCGGGCTTCCACTCTCTCATTACCTGACGTTGAGTGTACCTCGTCTGGCTGGGCATATTTCATCCCGCAATCCGGGATGTGGATTTTGTCCTCGCCGCAAGACTCCAAGTTACAGGTTATGCTGTGTGCGTCTGAGGAGTCCATGTCGCTGGAAGCAGCCAGATCCTGGGTCAAGAATCTCGCGACCGCTATCACTATTTTCGCAAGCCAGCCTGACATATTGTTGGATGATCTTCATGTGGGGGAAGATAATTTCTGATCTTTGGACCGTTGAAAGCTGCGCCTTTCGGCTATTTTTTGTTTGGCATTATTTTCATTGCGATCGGAGCATTGTTGAAGATGTATAGTACGAGAGAAATGAAAAACGTGAGTTGGTTGTTGGGCCATGGGTAAAAACACTTGACTAGTATCTGTATACTGTGAAGACTCCGTCCTCGTCAGTTACCTAGGTATCCATAAACAAGTGTCTGTAGACTTGGAAGTAAGGTTGTGATGCGCTCCTATCAGAAGACTGAATTTTATTTAGAACCCTAGAAGTTGACTTTCTTCTTTAACCACCCCTTGTCTGCCAAGAGAGGGTAGCCTTTCGAAATATATCCGTTAATGCTTTATTACTGTCACCCCCGTGTCATAGAGATATATATTCGCTCACTTGGAAAACCTCAAAATCGTCCATCAGATAACGCAATTGTGTATGTGAAATAATATTGAGCATTACCTGTCACTTGGGCAGGATTGGCCGACTGAACGCAGCATTTCTATGTAAGGTTCTTCTGGATTTACCAGACAGAGATTGATCGAGCTGCGCCACCAACTCGTGCGAATCAGCATGCATATTCAATCACGGCCTTTACCGTCCTTGCTTTGAAACACATGGCTGCGACCTGGCAATTCAAATACCCAAATGTCAGGGAATCGTATGAGTAGCGCCGAGAGTAGGTTGAAGGGTACGGACACTAAGCCGTGAAGTATTACCTACAACCAGCAGCTCCGAGATCCAGGCCAGCACTCGTACATCTGCAAGGAGATCGGTCGGGCTCAGCTGAATCTGGCTCCCTCGTGCATATCCGGCCTAGCTGGGCTAGCTCTGTGATCTGCGCAAGTTGAGTCGTTTATTGAATACCATACTATTGAAATATTACTTTTTCTAATTTACGACCTGGGAACCTAGTATGTTGACGTGGTTTCATTGGTAGATTTAGATCGGCGCATGCAGCATCCTCCACTCAGTGGCAACAAGTTCACAGATGCAGTAGTTTGCATAAATATGCAATGCAATACTGAACCCACAGACAATACATCAGAATCATTATAGCAATATTTTGATTTTTGGACTGGTATCGGAGGATTGCTGGCCAGATCGTGAACGCTGACCGCAATTTGGTCGCCGCAATTGTCTCACAGTAAAATGAACAATCACAATTTAAAGCAGGAAAAGAAACGAAATGTAAGGAGAAAGTTAGCTGGACTGAGTCAACATGGGCTAGTAACGGTAGACCCCGTAACTGCTGGAATGTGTCGATGGCAAATTAAACGGGCATCGAGGGAGCTGCAGGGCAGGTCACAGCCTACGTACATCAACAAATGAAAAGACTGGATCACAATCCTGGTTCGCCGAAATAATCAATAATCATAGCATTATAAAGGAACAAGGAACAGAAATCGAGGGCGCAGAGAAAACCTGAGGTTCCCTCTTCTTAACCGTGGGTTGAATACCAGTGGACTTACTAGCTCTCATCATGTTCCACAGTGGTAGGCAGGCCCTTTCATTCTTGCGATACTCAATCCTGCTTACGAAATAAAGTCCTTCTAGTGCGGCAATCTAGGACCAGCCATGGTGCCTACAAGATAGGCCAGGTTGCGAACCCAACACTGTCTGATTACGAGAGGAAAGATCGGATGCCTTTCAGTTCGACTGCGGGTATATTTGCAGTAAGTGATAGGATTCATTTGGCTTTCCAATGCGCATGCTGACTATATGGTTTCAAAACAGGTGTCGGGGTCCATACACATGGAAACTATGGAGATGGAGGTCACTTTAGAAGTGTATGGAATGAACCTCGGTATCTTTCACGGATACGCCGGCCAGCCCTTCAAGATCGCCTTGGATCTAAGTATGGTGAAGGGTGGTATTGAGCTACGATTGACTGGTTTTGAGGAACTGTGGCTTGATATCGATACAAAAGTCTTTCAAGTGGCTGAGGATGGCCCAGGGCAGTTTATAGAATACAGGAAATCCCATCTTATCCTGGGAATGCCGGGTATTAGGTGCGCACCTTGGCTTTCCTCTGGTTCGGATTTTTAGCAAACAGCTGGTGCCAAAAAAAAGGCACAGTGTGCTTTACAGGATCGTTATCAATCAAATTGAAACTATTTAGGTAATGAGTAAACCTAGTCGTGGGCCGTAAGCGTTGCCATGAATATAGCAAATAAAACAAGCGGCCTTTCTACCGAAAGCCAAGGGCGAAGGCCATGGCTGCGTGGCGTCTCTGTTCTTTCCCATTCAGCCCATCAATTGGACTTAGCGTAAAAGTCTGACAGGCAACGGTACGGTTGAGAAACAGGTCGTTGACGTTGGAAGACAGAGAAGCACAGACAAGTATAACCCAGGATTCTTCTAACATAACGACGACCAATTAGTCATGGGTAACACAGGAGCAATTCAATGATGCTGTATCATTCAACGTAAAGAACAAAAACTGAGGAAGGGAAAGGAGAAGAGTCAGGAACGGGAAGAAGAGGCCTAGGAACCGTAATATTCGGTCTAGGAGACTATCTAGTATGTAACAAATGATTGGTGGCTTGTGCCATATATTAAACATCAGCACCCCCCTACGTTCTTTTTTATCTGCCTACTAAGCGACTTTGCTAAGCATGCTTAGATTTATTGTCACTATGGTAAGTATATTGCCGAGACTCTCCTATTCTATCTTCGCATGCGAGGCCAGGCTTTCTTTCAATAATCAACCTGCTTTACCCTGATCTCTACCTATGCGTTGCTGTTGGACTTCAGAATATGGCGTGGAAGTTCTATCTCATCTTCATTCCATGGGTTGCCATAGAGTTTATCGTCGTTTACTTCGTTTATTCGGAAACTAAGGGATATTCACTCGAAGAGATCGCGCTCCTTTTTGATGGAGAAGACACAATTCCATTCGAAGATCACTATCTTGCGAATGAGAAGGAGGTTGGTGTCGAACACTCCGAAATCATTAACAAGTAGTTCCCTTGTTTCGAACGCAAATTTTATTATGAAGGCTTTGTACAGATTTTTGGGATGTTTCATAACTAGCTATCATAACAACAGTCTGTATCAAACGCTGTAGGTACTATGAGCCAAATCTACAGCGCGAAAAGATGTAGTCTCTATTAGGTAAAGTGCTTTTTGTGAAGATATCAAGACAAGAAGAGAAAAAGCAAAGAGAAGACAGGATAATTCCCTTGCTTCTAAAACCGAAGATCCGAGCCTCGTTCCTCTGCGGTCGTTGGTTGCTCGGAGATCGACGATAAACCGCGAAGATCGACGCAGCACGTGGCGGAGATCGACAATAAAACCTCATAAGTCCGAGTCTCGGATCTCAATAGATCCGAATGCCATGACGATTCCTAAGCTTCTCGTGTATCGGGGTCAGTGCGCTAGTAAGAGACCAATGTCAGACATAAGCATTGACAATATTTGCTGTCTTTGATGACGCCAAAATCATACGTTGCCGGTTTATGGCCCCCAACTATGCATATGCTCAGCCCCGGGGGCTGGCTCGGCCCCTCAGCAGCAGTCAAGGCTCGTAAGCCCAGCAGATAAAGAAGGCCCATCGTCTGACATTGGACGTTCATTCACACAACACAAAACCACAAGCTCTAAATACAATTAACTATCACCACCCACCCACCCATCATGTCCGACATGAAGCCAGCAACCTCAGCTCTAGAAACATTCCTGAAAGCCAAGTCGATAAAATATACCCTTCCATTTTCAGATGAATACACCCAAGCACGCAAAGTCTTCAGTGCAAGCCGCCCCGACAATCCACTAGCAATTTTGTATCCCCAAACCGCAAGCGAGATATCAACCTTGATAAAATATGCCAAAGCCAACGCCCTTCCCTTCACCCTCCGCACAGGAGGCCACAACCTAGAAGGCCGAACACTAGTCGAAAACGCCTTGTTGATCGACCTCCGGGCCTTAAACAAAATCTCCATATCCGAGGACCGACAATCCGCAACCATCCAAGGCGGGACCCTCCAAGAAGAAGTAGGCAAGTACCTCTGGACCGAAGGCCTTGGCACACCCATCGGCGCAGTCCCATCAGTCGGCTACGTCGGCTGGGCCATGTACGGCGGGTACGGGCCCTTCTCTTCGAACTGGGGTCTAGGCGTGGACCAGATCCTAGGCGCGACGATCATGAACCCAGACGGGGAAATAGTCACAGCAGACAAAACAATCCTGCAGGGAATCCGTGGCGCGGGTGGTCTCTTCGGCGTCATTCTCGATCTCACGGTTAAGGTCTACCCACTGCCCAATCTCTTAGCCGGTGGCATCTTCTTTGAATCAAGTGATATCGAGAAGACTTTCGTTGATTTCAATGCAGCTTATCAATCACTCCTCGATACAGAGAGTCTGCCTCCACAACTGACACTCCAACAAATGGTCGTCAACGCCCCGCCTGGTCGTATGTACGGCGTGAGCTTTGTCTGGAGTGGAAGTGATGTGCAGGAGGGCCAGCGCTGGAGTGACAAGATAGCGACTCTCGTTCCTCTTATGGTGAATACGGTTGCTGCTACGACGATGCCAGAATGGCTTGCTGGCAATGGGCACTTGGTTCCTGCGACTGTGTATGGCTCAGGTAACTTTACGCATAGTGTGCATTCTATCTCTCCGGCTGTGGCTAGAGTTATTGGACGGCGTTTGCGGGATATGCCGCAGGATCCGGGGACTATGTTGTCTATTCATCAGTTGAGGGGGCCTTCGGCTAAGCCCCAGGACCATGCTTCTGTTTTCGTTGCTCGGGAGCCGCATTTCATGTTGGAAATTCTGGGGTATGCCACGGTTCAAGAGGTTACGGTTGAGGCGGAACGTTGGGCGGAGGGGATTCTTGGTGAGATGGGGGCTGTCGAGCCTGAGAATTTGTTGGCTACGGCTTATGTTTCATTGTTTAATACTCGGGGGAAGGAGGCGGATGAGGTACTTGAGAAAGTCTATGGGTCTATGGCGACTGTAGTGAAGGACCTTAAGCTTGGCTTTGATCGAGATAATGTGTTTAGTTTGACGGTGCCGGCATTGGAATAGTCAGTTCGAGTGATATATCTAGGACATGTGGGATATTGCCAGCTTCTTCTCACATTGGTAATTACCTTGTGGACTATGCTAGGCCTATCAACGTTCAATTGTTATACTGTGTTATCATCAAGTATCCACGCTTCTCTTGTTGGTATTCTAAGACTGCAGTGCATAAATGGATTATTCGTGATATAAAGCGGAGGTTTGACGTAGAAGAGCGATTGCTATAAATTATAGGACTACATCCAAGGATAATAGAGTCCGCTTTTTCCTTTGGCCCCTAACATCTTATAGTCAGTCTCAGATCCAACTACTATACTATAAAGACTGGTCATTGTCCGTACAGATCTTCAGGTTCGTTCAAGTCTGCAGGAGAGATGTAAGAGTTTGGAAAACGGGTTGACGGGTTACTTGCCTCTAAAAGGTTTCCATCAGTTGACGGACTCGCAGCCGGATCTGTGATACAGGGATGTTGGACAGGAAAATACTCTAATTTGGGGAAACTCATTGACAAGCGCCGAGTATAAACAGACCGATCAAAGAGCTCAAGGGTATCGACAAAGTGTTTGCGGAGGAAGGTCAAATGGAAAAGGCCACTATCAGCGTCCCGAAGAAATATGCAACCAGTTTCTGGGACGAGTATCGGAATGCCTGGGTGCAGGAAACGGGTCGATACACTGTTTTGGTCGGGGTTTCCAGCGACGACACTCCACTTTCAGCTGGCTTTGATGTCGCTCAAACGGTGTGGTGGAACGGCCTATGATTCAAGCAGCAAAAGATACGCCACCTTGAGCATAGATAAATACCATTTGATAAGGGATTCCATATAAATGAAGACTGTCGTGCCTATAACTAGATGTATACTCCGACAGCCATAGTCCAAATCAAAATAATTACTTCTTTCCAACTACAGGGCAAGACCCAGCCAACCAACCCATAGTAATTGAAAACATGCGCAACTACACATAAGCAACAAAGAAAAGGTAAAAAAAACGTTGTCTCAGCCATAAAAGAACAACACATGACAGTAACACAAAGAACCCTCGACCCCGAAAAGGAACAAACGATCACCACCAAGTGACCCCAACGCCCCCCATCAAGAGACAGATCTACATACTTTCCCTGAAGGAGACAACTCTGCAGTAGAGCGTAGATCAGCCCCTCCACCTAACCAATACCTATAACCCCAAGTAAATGGATCCAAATCATTCGCAGACAAGCATGCTAGTCGAGTGTCAACCATGCAAGCTGCAAAGAATACCATATTGGGTATCAGCACATGATATCCAGCCCCCATCGTTATTCTTCAATTCTTTTTTTCCCACCGAATTCCGCGCTTTTAAGCCGAGTTGCATGGGGTCATCTGATAGGGTCATTTCATTATCCTAAGAGGGGGGATTGCATTGCATGTACATGGAATTCCAGCTGCATGTGATTGTTTATCGTGGTTATTTAATGCTGTATCGCGTGTTCGTGTTCAGTCAGTCCTTTATCTTCTTTGGTTACGACTTGCTCTTGCTCCTGCTTTGATCGTGATCTTAATCTTGATCTACGAGTGATATCCATATTCTATACTACAGTCAATATCTTATATCTCATATCCCAACGCTAAGCAGGTTGATGTCCCTCCAAGCTCACAACGACAACCTTATCCATAACCCCGCATCACCGCCAACATCAACGATGCAACCTACATCTTCTACACCTTCCAAGTCAAATAACGGCTGGTTCCATAATGTCCTAGCATCCATCGGGAACCTCTTCCAGGGTCCGAATTCACACTTCGAGTCGGAGTCTGAGTCCGATGCTGTCTCGGGTTGGGTTGGGACGAGGAGGGGTGGGAGATGTCGGTCTGTTGGGGAGGCTCATTGATTATTGAAATGATATGGATATTGATATGGATCTTTGGGCTTGTACTGCTTCAACTTCGATTTCGAGTCCTACTTTGGACTTTGGGAATTGGACCTCTTGCGTGAGAGCAGAGATACGCGCTACATCGGCTGGGGTTGATGTCCTGATGCGTTCAGTTCGATTACCCAGAATGGATTCCGCATTTCGACTCTGTCTTTCTTTTTCTGTTACTGTTGGCAGGGCGCTGGGTATTGTGTTTCAATCCATATTTCGGGGTTTACTTACTTGCTTCTCTGATGAAGATATCGACATTGGATTACCATCCCATTCCATCTGTATCTCGTGCTTTGATCGGAGAGTCTACTATGACAAACTATATCTACTTAGTGATAGATCTGGCAATATAAATGAATATCCAGACAGTGAGAGTCAAATAATTTGGTATAGATACATAGCGATTAGACAGCCCATGATACAAGTGTATGCATACAATTGCATACAATAAAAGTACAAAAGCCCGACACAGCCGGGACGATGCTCAAAAATGAGAAGTATACAACCGACAATCGACAGTCAACCGCTCAAGCGTCAACACGAGTCGGGATCTTGACTGTGCCACGAGTGCGGTCGTTGTGCGGCACACCATAGCGACGACCAACAGCCCACGGAGCACGGCCATTAGCACCAGTAGTCTCCTTCGTGAACTTCGTATCCTGGATACGGTAATCGAAGCGCGAGTCAGTCGGAGACACTGTCGTCTGGCTAGCGTCGCGACGAGCCTGGGCGCGCTGGCGAGCCTCCTGCTCGAGACTCTCCTGGCGCGCGAGTCGCTCAGCGTGGCGGTGTTGAACGGTGTGGCGCTCGTTCGGGTGTGCGATGCGGTCGCGCTCGAGGCCGATCATGTGTGGGTGCGGGATACGCACATCGGCGGGCTGAAGGATCTGGCGGGCCTTTTCGCCCTTGCCTACCCACCCGATTGATTTGGGGTCTTCGATCACTTTCTGAGCTAGGTCGTATGGGTGATGAATCTCGGCGGCTTCTTCGTGGGTTAGGGCTGGGGCGCCGGAGAAGACGCGGCCGGCTTCAACTCGGTTGAAGGAGCGAGATTCAGGGACGGGGTAGAAGATTTGGGTTCCTGTTAGGGGGTGGGCGGGGAGGTCGTTGATGGACTCGTGGTATTGTTGGCGCTCGCCCTTGTCGGCGAGGGGGGTCACGGGGACCATTTCGTGGATTGCCCGTGCGTATGGAAGTGCTAGAGGTTTGCCCTGGTTTGGTTTGTCAGTTATGGTTCGGGCCAAGAGTGACAGATATCCAAAAGTATAGTTGTAGCGCAATTCAGTTAAAAAAGGTAAGTTGTAACCATGTCGGTGTCTTCAAGACTAATCGAATTTTTTTTGACTCATCATATGCGAGGGCGAAGGAAGGAAGGTCCAAAAGGAAAAGAGAAAAGGAAGAGAAAGAGATTCTTACCTGTGAGCGCTGCCTCTTCTCCAATTCCACCAGTCTCACGACGGCAGCAATACGCTTCATATCAATTCCAAGCTCCACGCTGACAGCACGAAGACTCTGCTTCTGGGTCACGACGCGTTTATAGATTTCTTCGCGGAGACCCTCACTGAGGATACTCTCACTAATGAAGTTTGGGTTGTTGGGGAATGGCCGATTTGAATCATCATGACCACCCTGTTTTAAGCGGGTTAGATAATTGGTCTCTCCAGGGACATGGTGCTTCAATCCAGCACCGGCGGTGCTAAGCCATTCGAACATCTGCCGACGGAGCTTTGTTTGAGAGGCTGTCGTGGCAGAGAACTGACGTAGGCATTGTGAGGAGGATGAAGGAAGGGAGGAGGTTGTGGAGGATGAGGTGGTGGTGAGGTAGGGGAGGAGGGTATTGGACACACGCCCGGTCTGTACCCGGGGTGGCATCTTGGGAAAAGTGAGAAAAATGAGGGAAAATATGAGAAGGGGAATCAAGGAATAGAATAGGAAACGCTGTGAAACAAGAAAGGAAACACTGTTGCAATTGAATGCAATTGGAAGATGGGAAGTCGGACAGCACGGGGAGTGTTTGGTGAGAAGAAACTTTTCGGTAGTGTTATCACGTGACCGTCTCCACGCGAAGCTCCGATCAAGAGACTAGACAGTACATACTAGAGGTATATGCCTGCTTTTTTATTATTATTGGCCATTGCTGGAAACCAGTTCATTGTATGAAGTACATCGACATCGAAGCAAACTTATCAATATCATACCACCAAGCAAGACGGGTAAACAAACATAGACAACGTGACTGCCCATGATATCTTCATATCCCGCAAAGAGCATGGGTAATCAAAAGCGAATGACTGTGCAAGAGCCGTCGAGAATGCATCAAAGATCAACGTGAGCAAGACATCCACCGCTAAGAGAGAAATCGCAAAAAAATATCATAACCAACGCCGGGGACAGTATGTAGTCAACGTAAGCCGATGTCATGTCCTTCCATAGCTCATGCCATTGAGTAGAGAGATATTAGAAAGAGAGCTAAAGAAAGCCACATAAGACCCTTCTTTTTCATACTTGCATAGAAATAGAACGCATTGCAGGGTAAATCAGCAAAATCCATTCCGATCCTCGCACGACGATGCATCGAAAAAGATCCAGGGATAGATGAAAACAAAACAGGGGGAATCACGTCAAATAAAATAGATAACAGCTCGGAGACATCCTGGTCAGACAGATCCAACCCAAGATGAGCGAGATAAAGACAAATTCAGCAAGAAAACTAGGGTATGGTGTGGACGAAACGAAAGTGGCAGAAACAAACGCGCTACTCGAGCGCCTCGCACCGACCAAATAAGAATACAAGTGTGGCAATGACCTGAAATGCAATCCTCCCAATGAAATGAATGAAGACAAATAAGGAATGTAAGAGCGCCCGGGTTCCCATGCAATAAGAAGCAAAAGCCAGAAAGGGGGAAAATCAAGAAAAAGAAAGAAATCAGAAAAGCAAATCCGAAACAATACTCCCGAGAGTTATGCAGCCGCCGAATGCTGATCTAGCTCACGAAATGAAAGGAATCACCAATGCGCCAGATACCCCAATTCGTTCAAACATGCCGGACATTATCTCAATATAATGCTTGGTCTTAACGACCCATCATGTAATCGGGGTAGAAGGAATTATAGCCGTTCAGATTTGGCCCATTGTTGCTGCCGGCACTTCCAGGAGGTGGCGGGGACATCATCATGGAATTGGCTCCGTTTCGGATTCCCAGGCCCGAGTTGGGATTATATGAACCATTGCTCATCAAGCCAGCATGCGGGTTTGGGGTGTGCATGTTATTGCCATTGCGCATGGGTGTGGGCAAGGCCATACCGAGGCCCGGAGGTGCTGCTAGGCCAGGAGGAGGTCCATTGACAGCTGAGAACATGTTGTTGTGCATGCCGCCTAAGCTACTACCTCCAGACGATGCGCCCTGTCCAGAGATTGAATTGGACGAGCTCATGCTGCCGGGCTGACCAGAGCGCACACCCAAGGGGTTCTTGGAGAAACTGAGACGGATGCCGGTTTTGACGCTGTTTGACAGCTTGTAACCGTACAGCTCATTGAGCGCCTTGCTGGCCATGGCAACCTCGTCGAATTCGACAAAGCACATGGGACCATTCTGCTTGTTTCGGAAACAGAGTCGCTTGTATCCACGTTGCTTCGAGAAGAGCGCCTTGAGCTCTTCCTCCGATGTGTCCGGGGGCAAGTTACCCACGTACAGCGTGTTGCAGGGAGGGTTGAGATCATTCGGGTTGGCAGCAGGAAGGCTGTGTCGCGGTGTATGCTGGGCGCTGTAGGGGAAACCATGGCCTTGGTTCGGGTAGGCAGATGCTGGCGCTCCACCGCCCATGCGCTGTCCCACACCTCCGGAGTAGTTCGGCAGAGGAGGAGAGGACATGTTGGTTGAGAGAGACAGGTTGGCAAAGCGACCGGTCGGAATTTGAGGGTTCGTAGAACGGCGGGAAGGCGCAACGGAGTGCCCATTCTCCGCGTAACCCACTGGATCCTTCAACAACTCGCCAGTCTCCTCGTCTGGATCCTCATCGATCATAGACTTCCCGGTTATGCGTGGGAGGTTATCGATGCCGTTTCCGATCGGAGAATGTGGGGAGAAGAGGCTATGCATGCGCGAGCCAGATTCAGAGGTTTGGGGAAGCCCCTCACCAATGACTTGGTTGGGGTTGCCGGCCGAAATTCTCTCCAAACTCTGGAAGGTGTTGTTGAAACGCGAAGATTGACGCGCCAGGGGTCCATTCGAGGGAACACCACCCAGCAATGCACGGCTCGCGGTGTGATCGATCGTATTGCGACGCGCGTTGGATAGAGCCGATCCCATCGGGCCCGGGTACATTTCAACAATCATGTTGGCGTCGTTCTTGGAGTTAGGCTTGCCATTGAGCAGGGCTCTGGCTTCCTCGGCGGCCGGCAAAGTATGGAATCGCGCGATCGCGGTTAAGAACCCGTCATCCTCCGGCAAGTCCAAGGTCACAAAGTCGGCATCCACTAGTTCCTTGGCGAACAGCAGCATACTGCGCAGGGCTTCGCGACTGGTGTTTCGGGGCAGTTTGCGCATCAAAATCGCGCCTCCACTGCGACCTAGGCCGTTCAGGCCCTGGAGGTTACGGTCGGTATCGCCCAAGCGCATGTTGTTATCGAACGAAGCCGAGGTACCGATCGGGGAGAAAGGGTAGGAGAAAGTGTTGTTCAAAGAGGGCGCTTGCGACGCATTCGGGCTATACACGTCGGTCGACATCGCATGCTGAGCCGTTGAAGGCGCCGAAGAGAGAGACTGCTGTGGTGGCGACGAACCAGAAGACACGGACTCTGTCAGCTGTGTGGTTCCAAAAGAGCCTGGACTCGTACGAGTGGACTGGCTAGAGCTGCCGCTCATCCCTCCACGAGTGTTGAAGTTTCGAATTTTTTTTCGCCTTTATCGCGACCCCAGCTGAGAGAGATGAATCGGAGTCGCGAGTTGGAAATGTCGCGATGAGTCGCGCGCAGAGTGAATGCGACAAGAAGTGCGATGCAGATAGGTCGAAATATCAGATCGGGTATTGTAATGCGACAAGGCGACAGAGAATAAAGATGGATGGAGAATGCAAGAGGGGGGGAGGGAGCAGGGGGAGGAAGAAGGGGGGGGGAGAGAAAAGAGTCCGGAACGGTCGAGTGCAGTCCACAGGTGCCAGATCCATGGATCTGCTCTCACGACGCGACTCATTGGGGAACCGGTATGTGACAATGGGAGTACATTGGGTACTACGTAGATCCCCATACTACCATAAGTACCACAGAGTAGATGACAGTACGTTGTCACCGTTTTACAACGTGACCCTGTAACTTGTCCGCTTGCAGAGATCCAAGTGCGTGTCCCGAATGGAATGTGAAGCTGTTTCCCTTTATAGTTCCCTTAGTAGTGGACCTTAGTAGATGGAGTCACTGCTTTTCTAGAATGTATGCATGTTTGAATGTTCCATGTGGCTTGCCCCCAGCTCTACACGCTTGGGGCTCTATCGAAGATATACTATACAGGGGTATCTACCGGGAACAAAGCAAAGCATGAATACATACTGTACATAGGTCAGCCTCTATTACATCCCTGCCTATAAATCAAGCCTATAAATCAAGCCTATACGTCAAGCACTTTATAAGACAATAACGCACTTGCATATCCCGTCCAAACCAGAATCTACAAGTCAGGTCCAAAGAAAGTCAAAACTCGACGATCCTCCACAGCGGACCAATTGCCACGGGGTGAACCCTGGCAACACATGGGATTGGCTGCCACGGGGAAATGACTCGACGTTATCGAGGGGGCGATGTCTCGTATGGTTGGGCCGTGGAGAGAAGCCATCGCTTGGCTGATCTTAGTGCCTGGAGCGGTCATAAGCGCGTCAACAGAACTGCATCTACTCTACATTAAGATTTCTTATGGGAATGTCTTGGGCTGACCTGGCGTAAATACCGCACTTTAAACCTTGGTCTACGCGTACCCTGAGGCTTATTACACTTGCTAAGCCGCTAGCTAAATAGGTACCAGGTCGGTGCCTAGTAGATACCGAGGTAGGGGAGTACGGAGCACAAAATAGTCATGCCATGTTGAGTATCACATTCCTGACAGTGAAGTTGTAGAATTTCATGCTCGATTTAGAGCCAACGCAGCTAGGCTGCCATAATATACAGAGACGTTCCCAGGCAACTCAATAAACGCCAAAAATGCCAACACAATCAAAATCAAAATCAAACAGAGAGCTGACCCTCTAACCACTAGTCCCCTGATTCCTCCCAGGTGAACGATCTTCCCATGTCCTAACGGCCCCGCTCGGCCGAAGCCCTAAGAATGCGAGAAAGCTAGATATGACTCGAACAACGGCAAGGGACTCAGGGTGACAGCGGTACCCTGTCAGACCCCCTTGAACAGTCACACACACATCGAGAAATCAGGCCTTGTGGAAGGTAGTAGGTTTAGGAACCACGAGGCCACCCTAAAAGAACACATTCATAGTTAGCACCCGTCCAACACCTAAGAATGACGGCGTGATCGGGTGGAACGGTATGACCTGAGAATGATGGAACCGACAATAGCAAGAGCCGTGTATACTCATCATCCTCGAACACCCGTCACCGCTTTGAAAGAGTGGAATCTGGCTTACCATGCCCAACAGCTTCCAGACAGGATCACTAGGCTGCGCCCCAACACCGAGCCAGTACTGTGCGCGCGAGCGGTCGAGAGCTACCTCCTTGTATGGGCGAGCATTGGCATTCTCATTGTACAAGTTCGTGGGACGCTTCGGGATGGGGTTGTAGGTGCCGATGACTTCGAGGGGCTTGGCGCCACGGGCGGAGCTGTTCAAACAAGAGTCAATTATAATTCTTGACGGTGTTTCCATGGTATATCCTGATTGTATTCCACCTGGCAATGCTGCAGTCTTGCGCTGGCGGTGTGGATCGGGATACTCGGCCGTTGACAGGGGAGGAAAATATGGGCACGTACCGGGCCTGTGCGACGACGATGTTGTAGAAAGGGTTGTGCTTGTTGCCAAAGCGGGCAAGTCTGATCCGGAGAACCATTGTGTTGGATATGCGTTTCTTTTGCAATGAGCGCGCGAGACAGTTCTTTTGGTCGCGATGTCCGCAAAAGTTCTTGATGTCCCGGAGGAATAGTTGTTCCGGGTTGGCCTAATGTGGATTAGCGTGGTGATGTAATGTGAAGACCTGTAGATCTACTTATGAGGTGATGCATGCTTTCTCTCTCTTTAACTGTTTCACTTGATTGATTTGGGCGCTGACTTCTTCGTCATCATAATTGTATGTTCCGCTGTACATTTAAGCGGATCTGTCTTCCTACACATATTCGGCGTTACAGTAAATCAGCAACAATGTCGTTGAAGGTATAGTCATTTGATAGGCATACAACCAACACATAGAAGCTCACGGCTCTATCTCCAACCAGGCAATCTCATCTAAGGATGCTGCTGCTCTGGACAAAGACCTGATGGAGGTCGGTGGCTGGTCTCTAGACCAGTTGATGGAACTAGCAGGGCTCTCTGTCGCGCAAGCCGGTAAGCTCCAACAAGCTCAAACCACACCAATCAATGTACTGATGCATGAGCAATTAGTATGGAAAGTCCACCCTCCAAGCGCAGGCAAAAACATCCTGGTCGTCTGCGGGCCAGGTAACAATGGTAAGCCTACTTCTATACACACCCAAAGCCCGATATCAAACCCATAATCCACAATCTAACACTCCCACAGGAGGAGATGGTCTCGTAGCAGCGCGCCACCTAGCACACTTTGGCTACAGCCCATCAGTGTACTACCCAAAACAAGGCAAAAACGAACTCTACCAAGTACGTCGAATCCATTCCAATCGGTTCACCAAACCCTAAACCCCAAATCTAACAAAACCTAACCCCAGCGCCTGAAAATCCAACTCCAAAACCTGTCCATCCCATTCATAACCGACTTCTCCCCAGCCCTGCAGCAAACAGACTTCCTAGTCGATTCAATCTTCGGCTTCTCCTTCGGCGGACCACTCCGCGAACCATTCGGTGATATAGTCTCACAAATTGAATCAGCCAGCGTGCCCGTGCTAAGTGTTGATGCGCCCAGTTCGTGGGATATCCAGAGTGGGCCGCCGAAGGAGGGTCCCGGTGCGAAGTTCATGCCTGCTTCGCTTATTAGTTTGACTGCGCCGAAGCCTTGTGTGCAGTTTTATCAGGGACGGCATTTTATTGGGGGGAGGTTTTTGACGAGGGGACTAGCTGACAAGTATGGGCTTGATTTGCCGGGGTATCAGGGTGTTGAGCAGGTTTTGGAGGTCGGGGTTGATGCTGAGGGGAAGTTGTAAGTTTCAGGTTATTACGGTTACGGGTTGTTAGTAGGATGTAGGACTACTACTGAAATGAAATGGAATGGAATAGAATGAAATGATACGTGATAATTGATTTCCTTGGAATTGCGTTGTCGTCGTTAGGAAGTAATGTATCTCTCATCTATGCACACATGCATTGAATGCTTGTAAGACATCCCGCTCTTAGAGTGTCTCCCGAATCTCGCCAATGATACCCTTGATGCGGGGTTCCCTTCCTGGACCGGATGCTGAGAGTCTGGCGAGCACACCTTCAATCTCGTAGATTTCCTTGGCGGCAGTCTTGACTTCCTCTCCGAGAGCGGCGACAAGTGTGCCGAGCGAAACGAGTGCTCGGTAGACCGCTTCGGAATCCTTCTCTCCGGCAAAAATCTTGTTCAGTTCCTCGAGAAGGATGAGACCTCGTTCAGCCGATTCTGGGGTATGATTCCTGCCCTCAGAGACAAGGTAAACCGCAAAGTTGATGTACAGCGTCGTGATGGCGATGATGAGGTTGCGGTTTGGCGAGGCTCCGCTGTTGACCAGGGCCGACTTGACTCCAGCCAGGATCTGATCAAAGGAGCTCATGGCTAGTTCGCGGCCAGCAGGGGTCTCGAACAGGTTTGCAAATGTTCGCATGGCAAGCATGGCATTGTTGACATTAAGGGGAGATTCAAAGACACCGCTGGAGATGACCGCTGACACAACGTTCTCGTCCGCGTACTCGGCCGCTGCTGTGAGCGGTGAAGCGGCTGCTAGGAGACGAAGAATATCAAGTCCAGGGAGTCGGTTGGCGGCAGGCCAGGTAGTAACAATCTTGAGAATCAACGGTATCCCAGACTCGACCTCGGGTGAGTCCTTAAGCTGCTGGGATGATTCCAATTGACCGCACATGGCGACAACGGTTTCCACCTCTGAGGGGCTCAAGGCCGTATCCTTTGATCCATCGGAAACGAGTTTGTCGTTCAACTCCTGCAGCTTCTTCGTAATTACTTTGAGGTTTGCTGAGCGAATCGAGAGGTAAGTCTTCTGCGGGAGCACCTTGGGTCGCGGCTCGGGAGCAGGGGGTTGGGATTCTTCAGCAGCTGATGCGTCACCAGGGCGGTATCGTCGGTCGGATCCCCAAGGGTCGGAACCTTCTGATTCCTGGGCTGATTGTCCAATCGTGGCGCCTTGGGTGTTCTGGGTGATGAAGTTTGCAACCTGGTCGAGGTAGGTCATAGGAAGCTCGTTATCTCCAATAAACTTAGTGGCAGCCTCGTATGGGTTCTGCGAGGCATTGTATGGTAGCTTCAACGGAGGCTTGCCATCCTCAATATCGACATCAAAGACGTAGTCATAATCCTGTCCATGGTATTCGGTCTTCCGACCACTGCTTCCAGCTGAGTCCACCACCGTTCCAACCGCAATCCACTCTTGTGATGCGGATGACCAGGTGTGGGCGGTGACACTGCCATCATTCTCTCTGATCATCTGAACTTGACCATCTTTGGTGCCAGACTTTTCTTTAAGGAACTTTGGGCCCGGTAGCTCTTCCTTATTAATCTGGCCAACCTGCTGCGCTGGGATAGATGACTCCTTAACAGCCTGATCAAAAAGATTTACAGCCTCCGGGGCTGCGTAGCGGTCTGGGCTTCGGCTGAAGACACGGGCAATGCGGTCACTAGCACCAGTGACGATATCACCCGTCTGACTGCAGGCTGCAACACTCCACACCGAGATCGCAGGATGGGTGATGGTTTGCACGCATTGAGTCCCGCTCCAAATCTTCACGGTGCGATCTTCACTTGAGCTCACCAGTTCACCCGACGGGAGCGCAGCAAGCGAGTAGATGAAGCTCTCATGACCATGAAGAGATGCGACGAGTTGACCTTCCAGAGTGTAGAGACGAATGATGCCATCATTGCTAGCCGATGCAAATTGGGCACCTGTGGGGTTCGACGCTGGAAGCTTGCACAAGGCCCGAACAACGTCGTTGGAGTTCTGTACGCTCCCGAGGAGAGCTCCTGAGGTATTGAATATGCGAATCATTTTATCAGCGCAGCCTATAACAATGTCAGTATGAGACTCCCAAAAAGCTGCGTAAGACCAATGTACCTGTGATGATTGTGTTATCGTCGTAGGCAAGCACAGCCCAGACGCTTGCCTCGTGTCCTTCCAGCACAGTTTCACACTCCCACTTGCCAACCTTCCACAGACGTGCAGTTGAATCCCAGCTACCGCTGACAACCCAATTACCGTTCGGGGATACGTCTAGAGCACAAACATTATGGCCGTGGCCTAGAAGCATAGCATCGGCATCGTCCTCGGCGCCTTTGCCCGGCTGTCTGGCTTCAATTATGGAATCTTGTCCAGCAGAAAGAACAAGGCCTTCGGGGTATTGAGATGTGGGAGGAACATAGGCTAAGCTGTTGATGAAGGCTGTGCCATGTGCAGCGATCGTGTAATCGTATGCGGGGGGAGGAGTCGCAACGAGCTTCCAGAGCCGAACTGTGGCATCTCGAGAAGCGGAGAGGACGACATTGGGGTTTGGGAAGACCACCGCGCGAACCTATATCAAAATCAAATGAATGTGAGTACTTTGCGTGGATTGAATGCGCGATCAATGGCAGAGCCAGACGCCGGGATCAGGAGCCTTACATCATCGCCGTGGCCTTCAAGGGTTGCCGAGAGCTTGAAATCAGGCATACATGTGACTTGGGGGGTAGAATGGAGAAAGAGGTAGAAATTCGAGTAAGAATCTTTTGAGGGTATCACAGAATCAGCAGTCACTTAAGCTCCCCGTTGTTGTCCTTTAGTCGTTCTGGGGCGATCCCCGCCAAAGCATCATATCACGTGGGCGGTAGCGCCATAGGAACCTGCTAGAACGCCGAGAGCTTATCAAGTTGGCATTGAGATTATTAATAGTGTCTTGTATGGAGCCCTATATCTGCTTTGCCTGGTTCTACGTAGTGACTCCTTTGGCTCGAAGCTAGCAGAGTATTTAAGTGGCCCAACCCAGGGCCCATCGGGTCCTCGAGTCCACTACGCCACAACAAGGAGGTTTAGCTGCTTATCCATGACCGTGCCCAATGCGAGTGAATTAGCGGTGAAAGCGGCTGAGCCATCACAGTGCGCATCCAATGCAAGCGCAACATATAATTTCCACTCCATAGACGCTCAGAGACGAGGTTAAGTCGTCCAACTATACGCCTCACGTGTTACTTCAATTATACCCGACTGGGACTAGCGCCTTACCTAATGGGGATTGCCCGTTATTGTTGGAAATTGAAATTCGATATTCCATCTACATCTACCAAGCTGTTCTTGCTGTTTCCCAGGGCCTGCTCTCCTTTTGAGGTGTCTGGAAGCCTCATATCTCACTATTCTCACTCTTCTTCGATCCTTTCTGCACCTCGACCCCACGTCTGATGACTTGACGAACGTGACGAATCTCTTATGTACTTTCCTTAAGACATATCCAACCTTCTCTGGGTCTTCCTCCTGGACCTGTACTTGATATCAGTCACTCGGTTTTTGAAGCTAACGCGCATCGTGAATCTGATCTGTGATTGGCCCTGTAATACCTAACATCAAAACCACTGAAACCTACGGGGACCTGTCTCCACACCAACGAAATGACTTCCGGTGAGTGGTGTGCGTTGATTAATATCAACATCGGCTTCCTTGTATTTTACTGACTGTCTGCCACAGATATCCCCAAGGTAGTCCCTCTGACTTGCCACGGACACTCTCGTCCAGTGACGCATTTGAGCTTCTCTTCAACTGTCGAAGATGAACAGTACTACTTTATATCCTCGTGCAAAGGTATGGAACATTACCAAATGCCAACCACTGCCGCCATGACTAACCTATTCTAGATAATAACCCTATGCTCCGGGATGGCATAACCGGCGACTGGTACGCTGCATGATACCTCCAAAAACCCCACCAACTAATCAGAGTCCAGGATTGGGACATTCCTCGGCCACAAAGGCGCAGTATGGCAAGCCAGACTCTCAGCCGACGCAGCCATCTCAGCCACAGCAGCAGCCGACTTCTCAGCGTAAGCCACCCCAAACAATCCCCAAAACACACCATATACTAACCCACCCTCTTCCCACCACCAGCAAAGTCTGGGATACCTACACAGGCGAATGCCTGCACACTCTGCAACACGCACACATCGTGCGAGCAGTAGCATTCCCAATCCAAGCCAACCCACAAGTCCTAGCAACAGGCGGCGCAGAGAAGAAACTCCGAATCTTCGATCTAACGCGCAGCAGCGGCGGTGGTAGTCCGGGCAGCAACGCCTCGACACCACCACTCCCGCCTTCAAACGCAAACCCGGCAACCGAGAACGGGGTAGCAAGCTACGAGATCGGAGCCGGCGTGCACGGCGGCACGATCAAGTCCATTGTCTGGAACCAGGACTACAATGTCGTCACAACGGCCGCGGAGGACCGCAAGATCCGCTGGTGGGATTTGCGATCCCGCCATCCTGTTGTGGAGCATGCAGTTGACGGGCCAATTGGGACGTGCGAGTTGAATAGTCTTGCAACGCGGCCTAATGACTCTGGTATTTTGACTGTTGCTGCTGGGAAGAGCGTTTATCTGTTTGATGGGGTGCAGCCTGGGCGGTTGCTTAAGAAGGTTGATTTTGGGTATGATGTTGCGAGTGCTGCTGTCAATAGCGAGTCTGCGCGGCTTGTGACTGGTAGTGCTAATGATACCTGGGCGCGGGTTTATGATTTGAACACGGATGAAGAGCTTGGTATGTTTCTTTTTCTTTCTTTTGCGTGTCGCTTTGGGATGTTGATTTGTGCTAATCTTATTTTCTTTTGCAGAGGTTCAAAAGGGTCACCATGGACCTATTTGGTCGGTTAGCTTCTCGCCTGATGGAAAACTCTACGGAACTGGTAGTGAGGATGGTACCGTCAAGCTCTGGAAAGCGTGCCGCGAGCCTTACGGCTTGTGGAGGTGATGTGGGGACTGCCCGTCATCACCATCATCTTTGTTACAGTGTACAGAAGAAATTACGGGAGCTCATGTCTTCCCTAGCCTTTGCTGGCTTCATTATCCATAACTGGCGGCGGCTTTTTGACTAGTTTATTCTTATCGATCTGTGCCGATCCATGTCCTGAGTTTTGACACTCGACGCGAACGAATTCCATGTTTCGATGTACATGTATGAACGTAGAAATGCAAAATGTATGCGAGGTGCCTAGAGCAAAAGCTTGATGTATAGATGTGCATTCTGGTCTCTAGCGTGGAAATAGCCATAAGATATTTGAGACCTCCCATTTCGCCCGCGCATGGGATAGAAAGGAAAAAGCAAGAACAACAAGAACAAGCCGGATGTGCGAAAGAACCCAAATTACAATTTCGTGGTTAAGTAAAGTACAGAATTCTAGGCCGGGTCCGTACAAACATTGACGGCAGAAGGAAGAGTGGAAACAACGTCGAGTGATCTCGGTTACCTTGAAAAGGTTGATGGGATGTTGGTGATGAAGGCTTCGAATAACCAAACGGTAGGCATGAACCATATCCCCCGGTAAGTTGGAATGGTGACATTTACTCGATCATGTCGATATCGTGGTCGGCGACAGGTGCGCTGGTAGCCGGAGCAGCTTGCTGGGGGGCATCCTGAACGGGGGCAGCCTCTTGGTCGCCGCCACCGGCAGTACCCCAGTAGTCCTCCATCTCTTGGTCCAGCTCTTCCTGGGTCTTGCGAGGGCGAGCGTTCGAGCGACGGTTCGATCCATCGGTGGGTTGAGAGCGGGGTTCCCGCCCGTTACGTCGGCCTCCTCCATTCCGACGAGGGGAACGTCCGGAGCGCTGAGAGCGCTCGCCGGGGACATAGCGGTCAATGTGTTCAGGGGCAGGCTTGGTGACATCGCTGCGGTGACGGCCACCACCACGACGGCGTCGGCCACCCTCGTCGTCGGATCGGGGGCTCAAGCTGCGGCCATCACGGGGACGCTCCACGCGGTCAAAGAGGCTGGACTTGGGGTGCTGCACACTATCGAATGGGTTGCGCTCTCGGCGGCCGGGAACGAGGGAAAGACGAATTGGCTGGCCCTTGGCATTGGCACCGTCGAACTCTTGGATTGAGGTGTGCGCATCCTTCAGGCGGGCGTATGTGATGTGAGCGACACCCTCGGAGCGTCCAGCGCGGTCGTAAGAAAGAGAGAGGTCAGAAACGGGTCCAATGCGGCCGAAGAGATCCTGAGCGGTTAAACTTGTTAGAACTGTTTTATATGCTGGGTATAACCTGGCTCGAAGACTCACCTCAAGGTCGGCCTGGGTGATGTCGTAGTGGAGGTTTTCCACACGGACTTTGGTCAATGTGGAGGTGCTAATTATTCGATTAGCATGGTCGAGCAAGTTGAGGTGGGCAGGTTTCATACCGGTCAGAGCCGGGTCCATCACGACCTCGGCGGGAGACATGGGAAGGGCGGGCTATAAAAGCTGTTAGAGAAACTCCAATAACGTCGCGGACAAGAAACATACATCGGTCATCGTCGAACTTATCATGAACCCAGTCGCTAGATAACAGACTCATCAGTATTTTCCACATCTCACTATCCGGGGGGTTATAATCACAGGTTCAAGTCAACGCGGTCTTGAGTGTATGGCTGTTGTTATTCGAAAGACGGAATGTTAGCTCCAAGTCAGAAGAGGTACCGTGCAAAGTTCTATTCCATGTGTTTTGCCGTGGAGTGTTCGCGAACGAGTCTCTGACAATCCAGGACTGGCCACGACTTCACGGGGTAAGAGGAGAATTCGCAGTAGGAAGAGGAGGGCGGACCTAGATATCAACGAAGTTAGCATAGATGTCGTCGGAGCAGAGCCGCAGTTTCAGGTCAAGTACCTTTCTAACGCCATCACGGTCACGGCGACGGCCCGGGTTGTTGTTGCGGCGGCCACCAGAGGGGCGACTGGGGTTGCGCTGCAATGGTGGCTGTTAGTATAGGGTCGGTGACAAGGCTTCGCTGATTCACTCCTGGTGCCTTACCGTGTCTTCAGCGATGATCTCGTCCAGGCTGCGGTCCATCTTGAGAGATATTGCAGGAAACGCAATTGATCGGTTAGGAAATGGTATTAGACCGGAAAGAATCGGATAATTCAGTCCTGGTCGCGTAGGTAAAGGATTGAAGGGAGATGAGGCGGATAGAGATCACTCTCATCAGCTCCAATGATCTGATCTGGGGAGGCATGTCACGTGACCTGCAAGATCGACCGAACTTCCATTGTCGCCACAACTTCTCCTGGCGATTGGAACTTAGGGCTATTCAGGTCTATTCTACTGGAAAGGAATTGAGTTATCATAATCATCTTATGGTATCCTGAGCATTACAGAAAAGCATACACGAACACAATATGCAAGAACAACCACGTAACCCCAGGATGCATGACAAAAAAAAACGAGGGAGCCGGGGTTCAAAGACACGCATGAATCCTCCCTGAAACACCGGAAACACAGCAACACCGAATCAGTGCAAAATCCCCTAGAATCACCCAAGAATCACCGGCAATGCTGTGCGAAGAACCACAATGATACACCCCCTACTGTTCGCTCCCATTCTTTTTGCCTTCTTCTCTCATTTTCTCCATGAAACTAATATAGTCGTACTTGGCCAACTCTCTGTCCTCGAGGAGATCAGGTCCATCGTGCGTTGGCATTGTCTTGACCAAATGCTCGATAACCTCATCTGGGATGAGTGAGTGTCGGAGATCAAGTTCCGTGACGTAAGGCTGTGATTAATGTTAGCAATGAAACAAAATATGTCGCATGTGCTACGTACCTTGCCATCGGCTACTTCCCTGAAACTCTGGAAGACCTGCTCGGCAGTGTTTTGATCCTCTGTCACGCTGACCATAAACCGAATGAACTGTTCAAAGCTCACTCCGGCATTTTGTGATAGACGGTTGGCCCCACACACCTCAACATACACCTGGTGCATCTCCTCTTCATCATAAACCAGACCCAGACTGGCCAATGCTGCGGAGAACTCGAGTTCCTGGAGAGTGTTGGAGGAATCGCGGTCGAAATGGCGGAATACCGACTCGAACTCCTCCAGCTGAATGGGTGTCAGGTTGGTCATGTTACGAGCAACCATCTGGTTATCAAGGAAAGCCAGCTTCTTTGAAATGCTGGACTTGACAAGACTGAGCTCATATGCAAGCTCGTCCAGCGTGTATGTAGTGAAATCATTTTCTTCGATGTTAGCCTCGGCACACTGCTCATCCAGCTCTGCAATAGTGTCGAGGAAAGCGTCAAGGGGTGGCAAGTTGTCGTTTAACCTCTTGACGTGATCTAGCTGGTCTTCAACGTCGCCATCCAGTCCAGATATAGCCAACGATAAGGTCTTCAAGGTCAACGCAAAGTCATTTGCTTTGTCGGCGAAAGAGCGGCGCAGCTGGTTCTTGATATCACGAATTGTCTCGTTAATAAGCTGACTGCGCTCATGCTCATCTCGAGTAAGAATCTCCCACTCCCTGTCGCAGTTTTCCGGACTCAACTCTTGAGGTGGGTCATAAGGGCGCAGTCGATATGTGCCTAGTTTGGTTTTGATGTTGCCTAGCAAAGCAGCTAGGTCGGATTTTTCAGCCACCCATTGGCGCTTCTCATTCCGCTTGTACAGGGAGAACTGGTGTGCCTGTTCCTTGGCGTCCTTGTAGGTTCCCTCGAAGGAGGCGGTCTTCCAGTGATCGCGCTGGCCGCGGATCAGTCGCAGCAATTCCTTTACCCGGCGCTCATATGAGTTCTGCATATCCCATGCACCATGCATATTGTTGACAAACTTCTCCACTCGTCGCCCAGCGTTCTCAACCCTCTCCAGCTGCGAAAAAGCATGGAACCAATAGGCGATATAGGTCATGAGGGAGCGTTCATCGGGTCTGGGCACGTCACACACATCGTCCACGTCGAGCAGGTCCGGAATACCGATTTCGTTGGATGCGATCTCGAAGGCCAGCTTCATATTCCCGCGGTGGTCGCTCTTATCAAGCGAGTCATAGTCGATCAGGTCCGGTCGGTGGATATCAAGGAGAGCGCAAAAGGCCAAGCCGTTGTTCCAGCTAGATGAGAAGTCGCGAACCTCCACATCATCGTAGCATGCCGTCTTCCGTTGACACCATAGCAGCAGACCCTCCTTCGCGGTCATGCCCTCCTCGTTGATGTCACTGATGGTGAATCGCAAAATCAGGGTCCAGATCAACCCCAGAATGATCTTCTGATTCCCATCCACAATATCCTCGGCTCCGATATTCGTCATCTGGATCCTCCTCCCCTTGATAAAATCGAGACTTTTGTTCACATTTTCGAATCTTTGTACGCGAAGTTTGGGTTTGGATGCATATCGACCTAGTGACTCCCCTCCAAGGATCTCGAGGAGGTGAATGAGAATGACCTAGAGGTTATGCGATCAGTGACTTGGCTTCGGGTGGGGGGACTCGAGGAACATACGCCATCGGAGAGATCAGTGACCAGGTCGTCAATGGCCAAACTCCGTGCCTTCAGCTTGTCATTCAGCCTAATCTGGGTCAGCCTTGCATGACAATGAGGGGTTGCGCAGTTACCATTTTGTGAAGGTCTTCTGCTGCACATTAATCCACTGCTTCTCGACCGTCAACATCTTTCACGAGACATTCAGGGCCGAATGGCAATTAGTGATAGTCTGGAGGTGACAGCGATCAGGGTTGAGGAGAGGACGATCAGGCTTGGTTTCCGATTTGGGCTGGAGATCAGATGGAGCACAAAGGGGGGTAATGTCGGGTGGGGTGCTGATTTCCGCACGTCGGAGTTGAAGAGTCACCCCAGCAACGCCTTTTTTTATCTATTGAACTCAACGTCGAGAATAGGAATGTAGAAGTTGAATTTCTAACAGGAAACGTTTTGACAATATTTGAAGATGCAATGCACCCCTTGCGACCCACTTTTTCTTCGGCGTCTAAGTATAGACGTCTATAATTACTCCCTTCTCATCTATTTTGTTGCTAGTCTGGCCTCCTTTTCTCTCCTTTTTGGCCTTTTGGTTGACTTGGCTAGATAAAAGAGGACATATGAAGAAGGTTCATAAGTGTTGATATCTACAAGAGCATGGTCCTCGACAGCCACTAAACTACAGGGATAAGCATAGGCTATGGGATCTCACGAGACCATGATCTGAGATCATCAGTAAAGTAAGGAGAGTCACTATAGGGCTTGGGCCCATAACTTACGGAACCACAGCCGAGGGTCTAGATTGGTACAACATCTGATTTCCCGATTCCACCAGGGGTATATTACAAGGTTGTTCTCTTACAATATTGTGAAGTTGTTGATCTGTCAGCAGGCTCCTCTGAGAGATTTGAGTAAGAGCTGTCTCTATGGGAGGTAGTATAGTAAGCCGGGTCTATTGTAGGGCTTGGTTGACCGAGATAGAGTGTCGAGATATCCATGATTCTTTGCTGCCAGTCTGACATTCAAACTTGGTGTGATCATATAGTTCTACCACCATGTGGGTATATTTTTGATCTGCCTACCAAGGTTCTTCTCTATCAACCCACACGCAAGTAGATATCCACCCAGAGGAATCCATGGATATGGACACTAACGCCAGAGGATGTTTGGCTTGTTCCTGCCAGGTACCTTTTAGGGGCTTTAGATATAAAACATGAGAACTGTGTACAATTATAGCGTGTAAACCGTTTCTCTGGCTTTGGCTGGTCATTCGGTTATGGAGATGGGCTTGTAACGAGTGAGCGCTAAACTATATATGTGTCAGACCAAGGGATTGACTCAAACAAGCCGAGCGACAAATCAGTCAGAAAAAGACTAGAAAAGTCCAATTATCAATAGGAAGCAAGAAAGGCCCCTAAAATGGCGCAATACAGAAAAGTCGACAAAATTCGCGATGGTGTTGGATCTTTTAGTCATCCCAGATGACCTCATTTCGCAAAGCGGGGCGATGAAGATTCCCTAACATATTATTCCCAGCTTCCAGCTCCAGACACACTTCCCTTTCGCAAATCACCTCTCTATTCAAAATGTCGGCCTCATTCAAGATCACCGACACGCTCCCCCTCCCCAACACGAGCGCGCGCATTCCCCGCCTCGGTTTCGGCGTCTACCGCTCGCCAACCGACGTCTGCGTGAAATCCTGCCTGAAGGCATTGGAAGCCGGATACCGACACATCGACACGGCGCAGTTTTACGCCAACGAGGCTGAAGTTGGAGAGGCTTTGCGCACTTCCACCGTGCCCCGGGAGCAGGTTTTCGTCACCACTAAGATCCTCAGCCCCGCTGCCTCGGTTGAGGCTACCTACGATAAACTGCTCGCTTCTGTGCACAAGATTAGTGGCGCGGATGGATATGTTGATTTGTTCTTGATCCACTCTTCCAGCTCGGGATCGGCCGGCCGCAAGCTTTTGTGGCAGGCGCTTGAGAAGCTGTTCTTTGAGGGGAAGACTAAGAGCATTGGTGTTAGTAACTTCGGTGTTGGGCACATCGAGGAAATGCGGTCATACGCTCAGGTCTGGCCGCCGCATGTGAATCAGATTGAGGTTCGTAAATTCGATGGCTGTCTAGGGTGATTTGTTGCTGTTGCTAATCTGTCTATTTTTGCAGCTCCACCCGTGGTCCCAGCAGCGTGTCATTGTTGAATACTGCCAGAAGAATGGCATTGTTGTCGAGGCCTACTCGCCCATCGTGCGGAACTACAAGGCCAATGACCCCACACTTGTGGATATCGCAAAGAAACACAACCGACCAACTCAGCAGATCTTGATCCGCTATGCGCTGCAGAAGGGATGGGTCCCCCTCCCGAAGACCGACAACCCAGAGCGAATTGTCGCCAACGCGAATGTGTTTGACTTTGACCTCAGCGCAGACGACATGTTTGTGTTGGATTCCCTGGACCAGGGCAGTGCAGGTGCCATCGTGGAGGCCGTTGACAACGAATGAGCAAGCTCCAAAGCACTGCCATTAACGACCCAAGCTCTTACGCAGACCGACAGGACCAATTGGTACCATGGACAGTCACTATGATCCATGTTCAATAATCTGGCGGCTGCATCAGGAAAGCATTGACAGACTGAAGTGTGGCTCGAGACGGATTCACGTCATGTTTCGACGACACGAGCCAGGCGAGACGCTGTCGAATGAACTGCTTGCCGATCGCGCGCTTGCTCAACGAGGCATCGAAGCCACCTATGAAGAAATGTAGTTAGCTGTTTATTCCCCTTCCATCCATCTAGCGCTTGAATTGAACCCCGGAGAACCATCCTCCTGGCCATTGCATACATACCATCATCATTGAAGAACAGGCAAATAATCGCCAGGAGTGTCCCCGCCGAAAGATCCTTCCCAGTCTCACAAACAACCAGTAAAGAAAGCGACGAGTCCAATCCAAGCCGCGCCCCAACAAACTCACGCACTTTATCCAACGACTTCCTTAGATCACGACTCCCCAACTTCCCAGACGCACATCCAAGATTAAGCCTCTTCCCATTCCCTTCTCCATCTCCCTCTCCCTCACCACCCAAACCCACATCCCCATTACAGTCAATAACAAGATCAAACCTCCCTTCAAAATCAACCCCAGCCCCAGCCTCTCCGATAAACAAATTTCGCGTAGGCGCAATACACGTAACCTCCAAACTCGCATTCCCCAACTTAAACTCACCAACCAGCCTTCCAATAACATCCGGCAAATCTTCCTCAGCAGTCCCCTTCAACACAGCATGATTAGCCCAGAAAACTGGCGGTGTCAGTCCATGCGCCCACCCCTCACTGTCATCGCCAGCACCTTGGATATAGCCGCCTTCGGACATCTCAGCGCCATGTACCCGCCTCGAGGCTGAACATAGCACTAGGAGGTTGTAGTCGCTGCTTTTTTGGAGGTCTGGTGGGTGGTAGTAGGATCTGTTGGCCCAGGCTATGCGGATTGGTTTGGAGAGATTTGTGCGGAGGGTTGGTAGGTCGAGTTTTAAGGACTGCGGTTGTTACTGTTAGTTATTTTTGTAGTCTTGTTTTTGTTCTTGTTCTTGTTTGTGTTTAAGGGTATTGCCAATTCTATGCTAGGTTCACTGTCGTCCTTGGATGAAGGCAAATAGTGAATAGTCAAGAGGGAGAAAAGAAATTGCAAGGGAAGTAAAAACATGCATGTGCATGTGCAGGTACATACCTTCAACGAATGAACAAATCCCTCAATCCGACTCTCAATCTGAGCTTCTTCCGAGGCACCGAGATAATTAGGCGGCAGTGCAACTGCATGGTATGCAGTCTCGGACGGGAATAGTGCCCGGTTCAGGACGGCACTCCAGATTGGGATGGTTTTTGATAGGGCGTCGGGCATTACTGGGTGGAATCATTTTCAGTGTCAGAATTGGGCCTTCCATGGTGTATGTGTGTGTGTATGCATGGTGACCATGACCCATTGGGGGGGAGCGCGGGGGGTGATGCAGTAATTGTTGGTTGGTTCGTTTCCTCTTTTTGCCCCGAGGGTTTCGCAGGGATTGGGTGGGATGGATTTACTTACGTTTGCCTCGGCGGGTTGAGTCGACTATTACACAGCTGTGGGATAGTAAGATATTGTCAGCTTGTCGTTCTTAGACAGGTCTTGTGTCGTGTTAGGGGCGGCTATAGTCCATCGTGTTGACTGTCCATGGAATGAACGTAATCCATGAACAGTATAAGCCAAAACCGAAAAGGATAGAATTGAATAAATACTAACCCCCCATGATCCCTGGCAAGCGGCAACAACTGCAGATTCAGCCTACGAAAGCTAAAATCCCACTGCCCAGTGTGTCCATCGGTGCTTTTAAAATAAGCACTACCAACCTTCGAAGCCGGCGGGATATACCAGCTCCCACAGCGTTCATTAGCAACAAGAGGAAGTCCATAGTGCTCGGCAACCTCATGCACAAAAGCGCCATCGTCCTCAATAGACTGAAGTCTGTTGGAAACGGACAGCGCCGATCGACGCAGTGACGAGAGCGTCTGGGAGATGGACTGCTGTGCCGACGGGAAATGTAGCGACTCCAGTGTCGGGAGAGTGTCCGAAGACCCCATGTTGTCCCTGGTGGTACTGGCACTGTACTTGGTGCACGGATGATGCCAAGTATATGGGATTCAAATGGATCTGGGGGTTGTACTCTGAAGTTGTACCGAGAGCGTTTCCACTTGGAATGCCCTGTGCAGATATTGGGATTTTGGCCAGCGCGTAAATTTTGCCGGTTGTTTGTGCTCAATTTCTTGGGGTGGTGGCTTTTTCCGAATCAATTGTGAAGGTTGTGGAAATGGTTGATGCGTTTGTGATTTGGGTTGGGCCAATCACAGTAGAATATAAGTGGAACTGGACTGCATGTAGTTCCTGTACATCGACTGTAGCTGAGTGGGATGCTTGCAAGGTTGGGATCGGTAGTTTTCGGCTTGGATGCGTGTACCCCACCTCACGACCTAATAACCATACACTGATAGTAGGTGAGATATTACCCTACATGAAGTGGTTATATCAACCCGACCACTAGCCCTGTGACATCTCTAGCTCGTTTCACGATGCTAGCATTTGGCCTATAATATAAGGTCGGGACTCTGTAGTCCTTGCCAAGCATCCTGCGTCCGAGTGCATACTTGATATTATCTGACTGTGCTTGTTTGACGGACAAAAAAGGGCCAACAGGCGGAATGTCGGGCCTTTACACATTTCCCTATATCCCTCATACACATTCCGGTTTTTACAAACTAGAGCTTCAAGTCCCTGTGAGAATCGAGACATGACCGTGCGGTCTGAGTTTGGGCCCAGTGGGCTGCATGTCCAATTACACTGGCTATGTCTGGTCCGTGGCCTACATCATGTTCAAAGGTGTTTTCGTCCGGTGAGTAGGTCGACGTAGATTGAAATAGAACGGGTCAGTTCCATATCAACGAGACCTTGGTAGTTAAGACACTTGCAACCATTTTGATACTTAACTATAGAAACATATGGAAAAGTCCGGGAAAATGCGTGAAACCAGTAGAAAAGAGGAATGCGCAAGCTAAACGGTATTTGGACTAGTGGCCCGCCGGGTTGACAATTATGTCCTCAGACTAATGTACTCGGTACTTGGTTATGTGTTGCGTCATGGACCAAACTGCAAGTACCCGGTACCCACGTCAGCCCCTCCCGCTCTGGCCCGGTTTCCCTCAATCGTCATGGGCTCTTGCTTTAAATACCGAGTCGCCAATTCCCTCCCTTGGCCATTTCTCTGCTCTGCATTCCGCTTTCTAGATTGTTTGACTCCATTGCGCATCTCGCATCCCTTCTATAAACCAGATCTACTCCCCGCTTTTCACCATGGCTAAGGTACGATCATCGCACCTGTCAAGACCCACCTACGCTAACCGGACTGCAGATTACAGAGATCTTCTTCGACTGCGACAATACCCTGGTCCTCTCCGAGGAGCTGGCGTTCGAGGCCTGCGCCGACATGGCCAATGAAATTCTGGAGGAGTACAACATCCCCGACCGCTACACCGGCGACATGCTCATTAAGGACTTTGTCGGCCAAAACTTCCGCGGCATGATGGGCTCCCTGCAGACCAAGTACGGGTTCCAGATTGAGCCGACAGAGCTGGAGCGATACGTCAAGAAGGAGGAGGACATGGTCATCGCCAAATTGGAAGCCAAGGCCAAGCCCTGCATCGGTGCTACTGAGGAGCTGGAGAAGCTGTTCGCGTCGAAGAAATACGGTTTCGCGGTTGTGTCCTCTTCTGCGCTGCGTCGCGTGCGCGCTTCCCTCAAGAAGGTCAACCAGGACAAGTTCTTTGACCACGACAAGGTCTTCAGCGCCGCCAGCTCTCTCGAGAAGCCGACTTCCAAGCCTGACCCCGCTATTTACCTGCATGCTCTTGAGAAGGTTGGCAAGAAAGCCGCCGAGACTGTTGCCATTGAGGATAGCAAGTCCGGGGCTCTTTCGGCGATTCGTGCTAATATTCCCGTCATTGCCTATGTCGGCAGCTACAATGGCGAAGAGATCCAGAAGGAGATGGCTGAGAGGTTGACTGCGCTCGGTGCAAAGGCTGTCATGTACCACTGGTCTGAGTTCGAGGACCGTCTCAAGGAAGTTGAGACTGGGTCTGTTGAGGTTCACTCGACCCTTTGATTGTTATGACACCCTTCCCACGCCCATGATTATGATAGCAAGCGTATGGTCGTTATGGAGCTTTGGTTTGTTTCTGCTACCCTTCATGTATTCTGGGTTCATGGGTCTTTTCGTCTATACTCCCAGGAGTATAGGTTCAATTTCCTGGCAAGAAGTCCGGGCCCAGTTTCCTTTGCCTGGTGCATTATTATTTAGTATTATTATCGCATAGATAGCCGTGGTGCGCAATGGTATCGATGTTTTAATTCTTCAATAGCAGTCATCGTAGCTAGTATGAGAGCCCTTAGCCCAGGAACTGGGCTATGGTCGTCTCCAACCTGAATATCTACTTAAATACACATGTACTTTAAGTTGGCAAAAGACAATACCATCCTACGATCAGACCAATAAACACAAATGCCCCAATAGTGCAGCATCGTTGGGAAGCAATGCATATATACTGCATATATACTGATAAGAAAGATAAGGGCTGTAACCCCACCATCCCCTCTCCAGACTCCGTAGAAACATTGGAGCATAGCATAAGACGAATACATCTTCGATCTCACCATTTCTACTCACACAATCATCATGACAATCCCCTCAGAAGCCAAGTCCCACCACATCTCCAGCGGTCCATTGGTAAGCTACCGTTCCTCCGAATCCCTCAGACATCACCCAAGTATACACGTCCAATTTATATCCAAACATAGTCCCAAGAAACATCCACTTAAGACGCAATACGACGCATTCTACTATTTTGATGCTTGACTAATGCCCCTTCCAGGATCCCAGCGAAGCCCGCTGGACTCGAATGGTCAAGATAACATACAGCGACCCCCTTGGAGTCGAACGAACATGGGAATCAGCTGAGCGTACGGTAAGATTCATCTTTTACTTGGCCCTGTTTGCTTTCCGTTTGCCTTCTTGTTTGCCGTGGCTGGGGGTATATGTGCATGCATGACACCCAAAGCAGGGGTGTTGACCTTTCCACCTCTCGAGGCTGCCATGATATAGATTTGTTTGCATGACAGATCCCAGGCCCTGCCCCAGCATGGATTATGAATGGTTGCTTTGAGTGGTCAGCACTGACATGCGCCCTCAACTTTGTAAATGCATACACCAGGGCGCTATCCGGGTCAGCTGTATCCATCACAACTGGAATCATTGGTTGCCTGATATTGTAAAGCTATGCATCAATCATGTTGTCATTCCAGCTGTCAAGCAGCAAGCCCTATACCAAAGCAACCAATAAAAAAAGAAACACACACTACTAACCCCCAACCCACTTCCTTGGTCCAATGCTAACCACATTCCATACACGCAGACCCGCCCTGCCGGCGTAGAACTCGACGGCGTCGGTATTGTCACAATCCTGAACAAAGAAACCGGCCCAGAATTACTTCTGCAAAAGCAATACAGACCCCCGATCGACAAGGTCGTCATTGAAGTTCCGGCTGGTCTTATCGATGCAGGCGAGACGCCTGAGCAGTGTGCCGTTCGGGAGCTCCTTGAGGAGACGGGGTATGTTGGTGTGGCGGAGGAGATTAGTCCTGTGATGTATAACGGTATTATATCCCCTTTCCTTTTTTCTTGTGTTTGCCTTCCAAGGTTTTCTTGGTGTGTTTTTATTTGGCATGTTATCATGGAATACCTGTACCTGACATCATCTTAGATCCCGGACTATGCAACACAAACTTGCACATGGTCCACGTCCGCGTCGACATGTCTCTGCCTGAGAACCAGAATCCCAAGCCTCAGCTTGAGGACAACGAGTTTATTGAGTGTTTTACTGTTCCGCTCAGCTCGTTGTTTGAGGAGATGAAGAGACTTGAGAAGGAGGGGTATGCCATTGATGCCCGGGTTGGAACGCTCGCCGAGGGAATTGAATTGGCGAAGAAGTGGAAATTCTAGGGTGATAATTGCATGATGTCTTGGTCTCAACTTGGCCACCAGTTATCAAGCCAGACGTCTACCAATACATACAATCCACAACGATGTCCACATCTACAAACCAACGCACCGAATGACAAGAAACCCCCAACTAAATCTTCCCCTCCCCCTTCAATCCTTGATAGAGCGCCCAAGCAGCCAAAGTCTTTCCATCCCTAATTCCCTCCTTCCACAAATCCCCAAGCTCAACAACCTTAAGCGTAATCTTCTCCCCCTTCCCCCGTAATCCAGTCAACTTCCCCTGCAACGCCTCAATCTCCGCAAGAGGCATCTGCTTCTGACACAAAAACAACGGAATAAACTCATCACTGCCCCCAGGAGAAGGATAAACAGCGCGCTGCAGCCGTTCCCCGTAATCGGGTTCTTGGCCCGCCTGCAAAGCTAGCGCTGTCATGTCAATTAGCTCGCTCTGCTCGACTAGGAGACCGGTTTCTTCTTGGATTTCTTTTGCCGCGCTGCCGGCGAAGGTCCCGCTGTCGTCTAGCATTCCTGCCGGGATTTCCGGGAAGGAGAGGGATCCTGCTGGGATTCGGGGTTGGATTGTTAGGATTGTTTTTTTGCCTTTGTCGGAGGTTGAGGTGGTCGGGATGTCATTTGGTTGGAGGATTAGCTGTTTATGAGTTAGAGTATGTATCAATATAAATGTTTCTTGGGCCTAGATGGATCATGCATGTGTGTATCTCGGGTTGACTCACCAACATGCCAACACTCCCACCCCGCAAAAATACACTGCCTGGCAAAGTCTCGCCTTGGCCATTTGATACGTCGGCCTTTAATTTGACGAATCCTAGCCGGTTCCCGCCGAACCGGTCGACAGCTTGGATGTCGATTTTACGGAGCACATATGGGTCATCGTGGAATTCGTGCGATGGGTGTTGTTGCCGGGCTAGGGATTGTTGGAGTGTCGCGACCCAGATTTTGAAGGCTGGGAATGAGAGTAAGTCTTTCTGGCTTAGATCTGGGATGCTGTTGACGCGTAGGTCTGTGTCTGGGATTGTGAATGTTGACATGGCTTTGGCTGGGGCTCTCAGGCTGCGGCTGGGGATGAGACTGGACCTGAGGGTGGGGCTGGGCTGTGTTGGTTTCAGGCGGAAGGTATTTTGGAGCCGTTGCATTAATTGAATTCTTGGGTGCTTGGCTTGGTGTTGGGTGTTCAATTGGTGAGTGGAGGAGGTGTCGCATTTTGGAAGTTCATTGTTTTGGGGCCTATGACGTCGTGCAGTTGGGGGCTTCATACATGTACGTAGATTGCCAATGTTTACGTGTGGATTGTTTTCCCTTGGGCATTTGACATTTTACTATTAGGAATATAGTTGGAATAAGTTATAACACCGCTGTCTCGTTGATCAGGTTAGTTTGGCTCGCTTAGTGCAGCTGTGAGCAAAGTACAGTGTTGAACGTACAAGAATAACCCCAGTCAGCTAATAGTAGTCCAGAGTACTACGAACAGAATTCCTCCTCTATTTTTTTCTCCTTTCTAGCAAATGAAAAGCAAACAAATAGCTCAGTCAGACAACCCGATTTTTAATTCTACCATTTGACAAGACTGTAAACATCAAGTGGTCAGCTTGGAAAACAGAGCTTTTTATATACCGGAAACTGACATGGAATGTTCCTTGCATCATTCTTATCCTTCCGTTCAGCTCAAGCCTCGTTTTCGTACACCCAGCTCCATCGGATACACCGATCCAATTGATATTCGGATCCGTCTGAGTCGAAAAGCAAGGACGTAAGGCCTGGATACACCCTTTGCCAGCACATACATCAATTGCTCGTAACCGCTGCCGTCGAAGATCAATCTCAATCTGCTTTCTTGGTAAACGATAGCCAAAACCTTGTTTGGTTCGTGGCTATACACCATTTCAAAGCCTGTGATGCAAGTGTTCTTTCCTTCGTCCAAAACAGAGACAAGTATCTTCAGAGGAGAGTGTATCGAGATATTCTGAGTTCTTTCGAAATGTTTCATGATTTCAAACTTGGACCTGTAATGACTGCATGCGTAACGAGCCTGGACACATGGCCATTCACCACAAGCTTCCTGCCACCGATATCTGGAGCCTTCCCTAGGGACTGATGACTCAAAGTGAGGAAAGATTCCGTATAGCCCCTCACGGAGAATTTTGTCTCTCTGCATCGGAGTTATGTTGAAGTTCGACATACTGTATCTGTCTTTGATCCATCGATTCTTTCTCCAAAGTTTGTGCCTTGTCCGCAGATGATAAGATAGAAGATTAAGATGAGCTGTATGGCGGTAGATTTGTCTCCAGTCCAAGTTGCTTTCAGTGTCTTGAAGATAGCTAAGAAAGCCGCGATCTCCATCAATCAAAAATCTTGTTTCCCAAAACGATGGAACATGGAAAACAAATGTCATGGCTCGGGACGAGCACCTTAATGCAAGGAAGTCGGCTGTAGGGAGGTAGGCTGCGATTTCAATACGAATTTCAAGCGGCAGTAGCCCGAGGCAGTCCTTCGAAGAATCTCGCACTGGAGATATCACATGTGTACCTTTTGGTGATCCTGAAATCGTCGCAGGCCATTTTTTTCGAATAGTACGAGGCGGCTTGCAAAGGTTGAACGGCAATGGCCTGTCTCTCGAATGTCGGACTAACTCATAATGACTTAGGATAATCCGTCGAATTTGTAAAGATTTGGGAGACAAAAGCGAAAACACTTACTGCCAACTCCTACGGGTAAATAACGCATGACCTAGAACAGTGTATCAAGACAGATTTCGCCATAACCAGAATGTTGGATTAGATATTTCCAGCAATTCTCATGAAACAAGATACCCTGAGGCTCTTCCTTCCTATTCATTGCTCTGCTTATAAAGAACACAGAGTCCATTGCAGATTTGGGATATTCTGTCCACTCGTACATGTCGCCATTGATCGAACATACACCGATAATTCAACCTTGAAGAGATCCTTATTCCCATGAACAGTGATATACACTAGAGTCCAATTAGTAATTGTTTAAGTTGTTAAAAGTACGACAATGTATCACTTACACGCACGGTATTTGCTTACCCAGGATGTTCCGCTGATAAGCCAGAGTCCGCAGGATGTACAGTATTGCGAGGGCATAGGGGCGTACATGATGGATGTGCTCCAACTAACCATATTTGAAGTGGGTGAGAAATCAAAAGCATTTACGTGGGCTATCACCGCTTGCAATGTCAGTGTTATTGTCATGACTACATCACTATATCTACATCCTATAACCTAAATTGGTATTTCTCACTGTTTAAACCTTGGATGTATTTTTAATTGACAACTCCATTTCACCCCAACGCTAAGTGATGGTAAATAGAGCACCGAGAATGACTATCTGCCATGCCATTTTAATCGTCCATTTTACCAAAATTTTAGTCATTTGAAGCGTTACATGGCTCACATCGACTCACTTGTTGGGGAAAAGACAAAATTGGCGATAATTACACAATAGAAATACATGTATAAGCCTCGGAGTAAGAGTACTCCTTGAGGATTTACCACGAACATCCCACTATCATGTCTTGCCTAGTCACGTCGGAGCCTTTAAGCCAAAATTCGATATCTTGTAGGAGTTTTGTTCGCGACCACGCTACTTCGCCAAACAAAGCCGGCCACTTGCTAGATCTTCTGCCTGGCGGATTCCTCGGCGCCAGTGAAACAACTCATTTCTTAGTTTTTGTCTCCCCGAGGACAGCCCGTGTGTTTGTAGGCGATAGAGGGGTATCGGTCACCCTTCTGGCCCAAGCGGACAAGATAGTATCAAACGCTCCGGCAGCGACTGCGTGAGTCGCCGACTCTATTCTGTAAAGAGCGGACTGAGAGGCATGATCATAAGTATCCGATGACCGCGTAAGGAGTTTCTCTCCAGAATTCACGAAGCACTTCAGGAAGGAGCTTTCGTCAATATCTATGATAACGTAAGGGTTAGGCAAGCCTCCAGATTCCCTTTATATCGCTCTAACTCTTGTTCCACTATCCTTAGATATTGCTGGATTCCCTCGTAGTTATATCTGGATGGGTCGGCCAGCCGAAGTGTTAGGGTGACCGACCAGGTTGTTACTAACTCACGCTATTCCCGAGTCAGTTTTACCATCGCCTTTATTAGGCTAAAAAGATCCAAGTATAGTGTTATGTAGGTTTCATGTATTGTTATCGCTCTACTTTGGCCTCTTTTTGTCCACCCCTTTTTTGTCCACTTTCGAGTGTTTCGGGTTCATCATGTAAAGTGTATGATGGTTAGGGTGTGAAAGGAATTATGGCCTGTGACTGTATTTCTTCGCCATGACAAAGACCTAGTATTTTTAGATAGAAATCTAAGACGAGAAGGAAAAGGAGTAAAAGTTGGGAGTCGAAGTAAACCCCTTATCAAGCCTGAGTCTCATACTCCGGAGGTCACATTCACCATTCTCCAACCATCCCTGTCAGAGCCGAGAGCACAACATGCAACAACACACAATCAGATGCATACAGTAAAGTCACACCAATCGTAGGATTACCATAGCCGACGCTACCTCCCCCTAGCACAAAAAAGCCGATCTTCCATGTAGGCCGTACATGTACATGAAAGAGTGTGGGTCGCAAGTGAAGACATTCACCCGGGTAAAAGGTTGGCGTTAGCCCGCAGCAAGTGTTCCCCGCCCCATGCATAGCGCTAGCTATCGCATGGAAACCTGCAAGCTTATATATTACCCAGACTTCTAGATGCCCAGGGCACCGCATTAGCCGAACACCTCATAGAGAAGGGGCCTGGATCGACAATTTTTTTCACCCGGGTAAGTGGGAGGCACCCGCGCTCATCCGCTGTAGCTTTCGATATCACCTCATCACTCCTTGCAGTGAGACCGGGAGAGGCTTTTCCCCTTGAGAGTGGAGCGTAGTTGCCTCGTTTCTAAAATGCGACCCGGGTGAATCCGTCTATCCGTCAATCCGTCAATCTGTGGGGCAGCGTTTCTGTTTCTTTTGTTTTTTTTTTGATCTGATCCTGGCTGACTTGGGTTCCCTTACTTTGTTTATATGTTTGGATAGCTACGGACTGAAACATTACGGGCGCTTGTGTTCAGGCAGATGCTATACCCAACGTCATCGTGCCTGGTAATTTTGGAGTGCGGACATTTTGTTTGCGGCTGATATTGAGTATTTTCTGGGGCCTGTCCTGATTTAGCATTTGTGTCCACATTTGTGTTAGGCTGATACTATACGAGTGCCAAAAAGGGCTGTTTCTAATCTTAAATTAGTATACCGAGGAAGTATAGGGGCATTTTAGGCAGTAATAATGATCAGCGCAGCAAATTCGAGTTGAAGGAATCATCTGAGCCCGGTATTCCGTATGGCCATGTGGTTTAACGCTCGTGGATTTACCCCTTGGTAAACCCAGTACATCGGCCTCGGTCCATTTACATTACCATCATGAGGCACATCACCGGATAGCCAGGAATGACATCCACTAGCAATTTGGCCGATAATGGTGTGCCAACCCCTTCCAATGAAACCCTTTGCTAGCTCATACCTACCTCGATTTGGACGATCCGAAAAAGAAAAAGCCATGTTACATACTACTAGTCAATGCGAAGTAGATTGCCCACCATGATACCCGGCTCAGCACAAAGCTCTTTGGTCGAAATCGCCATGATCATGGTCAAAGCTGTAAAGCTTGCGAGAAAAAAAGGACCGGTGAAGTCGAGCTCGGTGGTCGTGGCCAAAGAGCGGTGACGCACTCAAAAATGGCTTCCCTTGCGCGCGCTAGGGCAGACGGGCTCCTTGGCCTATCCAGATCGGGTCGCAGGTTTACTGTATGAAGATTTGGAATGGCTGTTGGGCAAGCCTGTGTTCTCCATGGGCATTGGGCAGAGGGAAAATGTAGGATCAGCTGTTTCAAATAGATACAAAGTCGTATTTATATAATTAAAATACTGATTCTATCTTTCAACCAGTGATAGCCAGTCATAAAAAAACAAGTGAGGCTGTTTGGGAGTGTATATAGATCAGAGCAAGGCGGCTATTGCACCAGCGCTACCAATCATATAAGAGGATCCGTTAAGAACATTCCCTGCAACGCGAGACAGGGGGTTCGGAAAAAAAAAAGGAGAGGTACAGCACAAATAAATACTGAAGGCAATCACAGTGATCGTCATCCTTGGAAGCACCCGGGTTTATGGGTGGCAGGCGCCTGATCTGCCTCAAATCTTTCTTTATAAAGTTCACCTTGTCCTCCCCCTTCCAGACCCAAGCCTAAACTTAGGTCCCACTTTCGGGCATCCATCACACTGGAGACAGGCAGGCTGAGCTCAAATGTGTTGAAATGGCCAATACGCCACCGTGCAAGGAGAGGCGTTGGTCCCGGGGCGCCAAGGCCAGATTCTCGGAAGTTGTTCACACGTCACCCAGGTAAGTAAGCCCCCTCCGTTTCGCTTTCCCTGAGCTCACAATTGTAGATCTATCAAGAGATTATATTCTCAAGAGTTTGAGTCAATGACCAATCGGAGCTGCTGTTCAGACAGTCCTTCCCGACCGAAGGACAAGTGTACGGAGACATTCAGTAGCCCAGGCATGCGAGCAATCAAAGGCTCACCGCGTGCCAGTGTAGCTCTCTCATCCAAACCACGTCGAGATAGCTTTCGTGTCGTGAAAGAGCGACAGCGCTTGTCAGGGTCAGCTTCTCCGATAAACAAAATTGTGCCTCAGTGTATACAGGAACAAGCAAAGATTGACCAAAATCCCCAACAAAAAGAAGAGTCAACACGCAACCATGCACCCCGTCCCGAATTGGGCAGATCCCAATCAAGTCCTACTGCTGGTTACAGCACAATGGCTGTTGATCTCCAAGGGGCTCGCGATAACCCACAGTATCAGATCCAGAAGTCACTCGAGCGTGACATGAGCAAGGTCGGAGTGATAGATCACAATTCACATATGGACTATGCAGCTATTGCTCAGGAAGCAAACCCGCAAATGATTAGGCAATTGGAGACCAACCCCATCGCCGAGGAACATCTTATTCATGAAGTGAGAGAAATCTACGCCGGGCTGGTCATAGTGGAGAAAAAGTGCATCGAAGTGATCAGGAATCTCTCGCAAATGGGCCCAAGGACGGAATTATCACAAGAACAGTGGAAAACGGTCATTTCGCTACACCGAATGCTCATCCACGAACATCACGACTTTTTTCTCGCTTCACAGCATCCAGCAGCCAGTCCGGTAGTGAAGAACCTCGCTGAGAAGTATGCTATGCCTGCTCGCATGTGGCGCTATGGGATTCATTCCTGCTTGGAACTGTTGCGCAAAAGACTGCCTGCCTCGCTAGATCACATGTTAGCCTTTATATACCTCTCGTATTCGATGATGACACTCCTTCTGGAGAGCGTCCCGCATTTCAGGGGGACCTGGATCGAGTGCCTAGGTGATCTAGCGCGGTATCGTATGGCAGTGGAAGATACAGATGTGGCGGACCGAGACATTTGGGCAGGGGTCTCGAAGTATTGGTACAATCAGGATACTGATCAATGTCCTGAAACTGGTCGAATTCAGCACCACCTTGCCGTGTTGTCTCGTCCGGATACTCTGCAGCAGTTCTTCTACTACACGAAAGCGTTGATCAGTGTGCGCCCATTTTCAAATGCGCGGGAGAGCATGGTCCAGCTGTTCAATCCTATCCTGAGTGCACCGGCTGATAGACACACTCTGATCACTTCTTTTGTGGCTGCCCATGGTGCTCTTTTCATGCATATGCCAGTTGAGCAGTTTGTTGCTCGGTCGAAGTTCTTCCTTTCCAATCTTCGCCAGGAGGTTAGCCGGCTAGGTCGAGAGGGACAGCAAGGCGTCTTTATCACATCCTGTAATATCGCTGCGATCTTTCAGTATGGCGATAAAGATGGAGCCTTTGCTGCGGAGTTTACTTACGACGGAAACACCACAGCAGATGCTTATGCTATCTCGAGGCAGTGGGCGGCTACCACGGAACCCAATGATCCAAATAACCACCCATACACCGACTTCTCATCCCAATTTGCATTCCGCGCGAGCTCCCTCGCTTTTCACACCTTGATAATCATCCTCGGCCAAGCCGGCGACCCGAACATGCTTCCAACCGTGCATGCGTCTATGGCATTCGTGTGGTGCCTCACACTCCACCCAGCAGCTATCCAACGACTCGAGCCTCTAGTTCCGTGGTCGATACTCGCAAACTACCTAAACACTTTACTCCGGCCCGACACCAACATTGCAAAGATCGAAGATGAATCGTTCCCCCGAATCGACGACACAACATCCCAACAGCTACCGGAGGACTTTTTGATTAGAGGACAAACTTGGAGCCGGCTTTATTACCCTGCGAAATTCTTCGACGAGACTGCTGTAGAGGACGACAGATCATTGATTGAAGAGCCATCAACAATGCTCCCTAGAAGACACAGATGCTTGTGGCTTGGAGTGCGGATTGCAACTGTCTGTCTTAACTTGGGATGTTTTCTAGGGCACTGTCCGCTGACAACACTTGATATCTAGTTCTCTCGCTGGATGACATATGACCAGACTCGACGGTTCACGCCTACCAGACTCGCACACGAATTTGCGCCAATTGCGCAATCTACTGATCATCTCAGTGGGAATATATACTTGGCACCTAGTCCCTCGCTTGTCGACCAGGAGATGGAGGGAGTTTGAAATGTGGCCAGGGTGACCACCAGCTCTTTTTCGGGTTCCTCTGTGTGTGTGAGCGTGTGTGGCATGGAACATGCACTCGGTGGGGATGACTGGCTGGTGGAATCCTGGTGTTTCCTTACCCTTTATTTGGATCGGTGTTCAAGAAACCATCAACCATCTTGAACGCTAATCCTTCCCATAGCCTCTTTCAGTAAACGACATCCGAGAGAGGATTTGCTTTTGTTTGTTTTTGTTCGTTCCTTCATTACCAGGCAGGAATATTCATGAGTCGGCCACGACTACACGACAGATATCAGATATGAGATGCCAGATCTCAGATCTCAGATTCTTCCTGGAGGAAGGCCACCACCTGGACCGTCTTTCCATGGATCCCCCTCTGAGGCCTCTAAATCCTCCAAGGATCGATCGTTTTTCCCTTTGGCCTCGGATCTATGATGCTAGGATTCCCTACCGTGGACTGCTACCTTGCGTCTGCCTGTGGATTATTGAGAGCTCGGAAATCTTCCCATGGGCTGAGCTATGCGCCTGCACTGACATTGGGGTTGTCATCTTGGAACTACGAGGATTACATCAATAACTCGTCGGCGTTGGATTACTGCAGAATGTTCCCAACCTGGAACGCCTGTTTTTCGGAACGACCAGAAAGGTCACCCCAGAAGCTTTCGCAAGGAAGTCAGTCCTTGGCTTCTTGCTAGGATAGGCAGATGTGTTAACATGGGTGGCCATTGCAAGGATAAATGGCTCTACAAATGAGCTTCAAAAGAAGTGAGAAGACAGAAAAGAAAGGAGAGTGGAAAACAGATGTGGATAGGAAGGTGTTTATAGGGATTCATGGATGTTGTTCATAGCTTTTAGTTGTCTCTTCCGTCTACTGACCCGTGGAGTGAATCTAGAGTTGAATTGCATAACTGCATAACTATGCATAGCCATACAGGCTCCGAGTATCGTATACTCGCATTCGCTGGCATGTTGGTGGACATCTTTCTCTCCATGGTTGCACCGTCACCATATATAGGAAGAGCTTCGGATTGGTTTCGCATAGTTCTCGTACTTCTACAGTACCACCCTGTTGGAATCGACTTTCACTCCTGTGTCATGTCAATCGGGGGTTACATTTTACCTCAAGTGGTAACAGATCTATGGAGGTATACGCGTAGGCCAAACAAATAAACGAGTATCAAACAAAGAGAAATGCAAAACACCAACAAATATCCACGAATAAGCATCTTCAGAAACCAACTAGTTTCTACTAACAAACGTAGCTCCCGGCAGTGGAGCGCTGGTAATTTCGGGTGCAGCTTGCGCGTTGCCGATAAAAGGCCAAGCTGGCGATTACATGCAACATCCATTCCTCCCCCCTCTCCCCCTCTTCCCCGGAGATCCTCCATTTTACATGTACTTCCTATGAATTGAACATTTTCCCTTCGGCTGAAGTGAATGCCATTCCCTGGGCATCACCCAAGTCTCCAATCCGTCCCTCCCTCCGCCTACGTCTAGCTCACCATGGCGACAGCTTGGGGTAAGGTCTGTCGCCAATGCGTCAGTACCGTCGCAGAAGTCCCAATCCAAATCCTACTCGTCGCAATCGCAGCTACCTTCCTAGGCCTATTCGTCCTGGTAAGTACAGGACACCTTTCCCTCCGTCCCGCTTGTACCAGCGCGCGCGCAGTGCAGTACCCATTTCAGACACGCCCGCGCCAGACCACACCAGAGCAGTCCCAACTGCAATTGCAAATCGCTAACGTGGCATTACAATCTACCAGTTCTCCCTCTTCATATTCCTCGTCGCGCCATCCCCACGCGTCCCCCTCCCAGAAGAAAAGAAGTATAGAACCCTAGCCAAAGATGGCTCCGTCACAAACCCCCAACCACTCCCCTGCTGGCTCGACAGCCTAGACGCGCAACTCAATAGCGATCGCAAAAGCACACCCACTCCATCTCTCGAACCGGCAGACCTCTTCATGTCCGTCGTCGTACCAGCCTACAATGAAGAAGACCGCCTAACCGGCATGCTGGAAGAAGCAGTCAACTACCTAGAACGCATGTACGGCACAGCAACAAACCGTGAAGGAAATACCAACACCGGTAGCGAGAGCGAGACAAGCACAATGGAAACACGGTCAATGCGGAAACGCAACCCAATCACCGCCGCCAACGGAGACGCGAATGCGAACGGCCACGCCGCCGTCGCTACCTCGATTCCAGACCGCGGCTGGGAAATCATCCTCGTCTCGGATGGATCCACAGATCGCACCGAGGAAGTCGCGTTCCGCTTTGCGCGCGATCATCAGCTCTCGCTTCATCCCAAGGGTAATGCTGGGCCGTGGACACCTCACGTTTCTGAGGGTGTGCATATCCCGCCTGGAACGATTCGGGTCGTGACCTTGACTGAGAACCGGGGCAAGGGCGGGGCTGTTACGCATGGCATGCGCCATGTTCGCGGTCAGTATGTTGTTTTTGCGGATGCGGATGGGGCGAGTAAGTTTGACGATCTGGGTAAGCTTGTTGGGGCGTGTCGCGATGTTGAGGATGCGCGTGGGCGTGGTGTGGCTGTTGGGTCGCGCGCGCATATGGTTGGGAGTGAGGCTGTTGTGAAGGTATGGAATTCATTCGATTGTCGCATCCTTGTCGGTATGATCCTGGTATGGTACTAATGGTTTATTTGCAGCGATCTAAACTACGCAACTTCCTTATGCATTCCTTCCACTTGATCCTTCGGTTGATGACGCCTCCTAAGACTGCTACGGTTAAGGATACGCAGTGCGGGTTCAAGCTTTTTTCGCGTCCTGCATTACCCTATATCGTGCCATACATGCACTCCGAAGGCTGGATCTTCGATGTTGAGATGCTCATGTTGGCTGAGTTTGCCCGGATCCCCGTGGCTGAGGTTCCTGTGGGTTGGAGGGAAGTGAAGGGGAGCAAGTTGAATGTTCTTAGAGATAGCATTGGCATGGCCTGGGGTCTGGCTGTCCTGCGGGCGGCTTGGTCTCTTGGTGTGTATAGACAGCGATGAAGGTCGGGACTCGGATGTTCTGGCTATGATATGTCTTTCCATTGGCGTTTAAAGAGAATATATTGCATCTTGGACTTTTGCAGAGTTGAGTCTTTTTCTTGAACGGGTGTGGCGTAGTTGGAGATTGTCGACAAGTACAGCTGCGCAACAAGTGTGAGGTATGACATGTCCAGCTCACCCTATCTAAGATTTGTCGTGCTGCTCGCTATGTGATATCTCTGATTCCTAGCGATCAGGCCAGCGCACTTGGAGGACATGTCACCTCAATGATGTATAACTTGCCCAATAGGCTCCAACATAGACGCCTATTTGTATATTGGAATGCAATCTTCTGCATTATCAGGTTGGACATGATGTACTTGTCCTATCTGTGTCGTCATTAGGGTCGGATATCTGCATAGATTTTGCGCACAGCATGTATCAAGCATGTAGCCAAAAAGGGGAAGCCGACGATGTTGTGCACCCCATTCTGCATGCGGGGGTAGCACTGTATGTACATATATTGCGTCAATCCTTTATCGCTGAGGAAGTTGGAGTTCTGCAAACAGCTTGGATCTACTTTACAGTACTTTGGAGGTATATGGCGAAGTATTTGATACGCTTTATCTTCAAGTTTTTTTTCCTAGTTATTTTGATGCTGTTTGTAACGCAGAACTACTATTGGAACATAGCGTTAGATTAAGTAGTCTTTGATATCGAGTTCTGAAACAAAGCCAAAATGTATACAAGCTCATCGAATTGGATGTGAAGATGCGGTGGCTCCGTGTGCCGCTAAACAATCTCATAGTGGGTAATCCACGTGTGAACGAACTCTCCACCCTTGTGGACCCACAAGGGATTTCATGCTACAGAGTACAGTGGATTATCAGACTCTCCTTGAGTCTCTGATCGTGTACACCAACGTGTAGTTAAAAGGCGCCGTGTAGCCCCATACTGCAGTGCAACTACAAGTATAGGAATTGGTGCACAAGCATAACTACCTATTGGTCTTGATTTCTCTCTTTTAGGGCAGGATGACCATATGAGTCACAAATGATGAGCCCTTGAGATATCCTTACCTGAGACTCGAGAAGTATATCTGCGGCATGCCTATCTCAAGTCATGCAAGTAAAGAAAGTGGCAAGCCGGAGTGGAGTCTTTACCCTCGTTCCACCGATCCAATCAGTCTATGTAGGTTCTGAGGATCTTCGAAAATCCTTCCATATAACATCACTGTGGGTACACGGGTTCCTTGCGGGTAGTCGGGCGATTGGTGGAGACCAAATGCCGACTTTACGGTCGAATTGGCCGAAGAACTTTCACTCAGACGTAATTCCGCCTCGGCGAAAAGTGAGCTGATTTATTCAGTGAGCGGCCATGTAGATGCCGATCAGAGGTTTACGTATAAATGCCGTAATCTGCCCGGTGGCATTGTCTGATGCTTGCATGTTGGGCTTCTATTGATCGTCCGACACCCTGAAAGCTTTATAACCCCTTTCTAGAACGACCTTACTTTAAGTTTGATCTATCGATCTATTCAGGGATAAAGCATTGGTCTCTAACTGAACCTTTCTCGGTACCTGAAAGTTCTCTTTTTCGTGTCTGTAAAAAAAACTCTGACGGTGGCGACAAATATCTACATATACTCCCGAGCCGTACCACCGATTTTCGGAACATCGCCAGCGACAATCAACGAATTCGATATTTCCACTCTCTGTACTACAATCACAGTAATTTCTGGAGAGATGGGATCCTTCAAAATATCCAATCCGTCATCATTGACACCACATCTCCTCCGACTACCAGCAGAGCTCCGTCTCAAAATCTACGAATATGCCTTGGCAGTACCAAACGAGTACATGAACAAGCCATTGATAGTGGTCGACGACCGTGGCAAAGTCTTCACAGCCCGCGGCCAATACAGAGCCCTAGCAATGAGTCCAAGCTGGGTTGGCGAAGACGGCACAGCACGCAAGCTCCTCGCCGTCAACCACCAAATCCACGACGAAGCCGAGGACTACCTGTACTCACAGCACACGCTGTTCTTCCGCAACTCATTCAACCTAGATCGGCTGGGCGATTTCCTCGGCACGCTTAGCGCAACGGCGCGCTCGCGCATTCGCAGCGTTGGCTTTGAGGTCTTCTTCTTCGTTCATACGCAGACGGGCGTGCCGAAGCGTACCATCAAGCAGTATGAGCTTGCTGCCAGGCTTCTTTCGGAGAAGTTGCCCGATTGGCGGAGTGTGTTGTTTTATCTTGATCCGCGTTTTTATTATCCCTCTGCTAATGTTGGTGGGAGGGATCTCACGGCGAGGGGAGTGTTGGATCTTGCTATGCGGTTTGGGTGCTGCCGGGATATTAGTTTCTTTCCGTTACCGAATGGTGACCAGCGTCTTTTGGAAGAAGCTCAGCAGTTTGTTTGGAGGAGTCGATCGCCGCCGAGGTCGCCTGCTTATTGTTCGCTTTCGAAGAAGTATCCGTTTACTTCGGATTTCTCGAAGTCTTTGCCAAATCACTGGTCCACGTCATCAGTGTTCTGATCATGGTCTTTCTGCCTTTTTGTCTGCATCTTCTGCGCTTGGGTGTTTTACATAGCCTGCTTTTTTGCTTTTCTTTTTGGTGGGTAGTCTCGTGGTTTGAGAGGTGCTAGTTATGCACCATGACGTCCACTGAGAAGTGCATATATCATTGGGGGCATCTCTGGCGCAACTTGCGATTATGTGTTTAGGTGTTTGATGTTTAAAGGGGATCTTTTGCTTAGTTATAGCCATGTAATATAGATTGGTTAATATTTCTGGAATATTGGCGGATTTTAAGTTGCCTTGAATGTGGAGGTATAGATAATTTTGACGTCATAGCCTCTGTTCACGGGAGTTCCTGTTGCAACCTCTCCCCTTTTCCCCGTGTGGGGGTGATTTCCCCATACTTAAATCTCTATGCCGCTGTCTCTTCACTCTTCAAGTACACTACCTGAGTTACCTGGGTTACCTAAGCTACCTAAGCTAGCTACCTAAGGTCAGTACCCAAGCCTGCCCAACGAACTTTCACATGCAAACCTCAAATGAACTCGGCCCGTGTTAGCTGCAAACCGAATCATCGTGATTGACCGCTTCTTTCAGGACCGGACTGGACAACGAAGCTCTGAGGTGGCCGATATCCACCGATATCCACCCCCCAATATATGATATACCGCCTTATCGCACTTCCCTCGGAAAAACAATCTCGCCGCCATGAAGTCGACTAAGTTACCAGACGGCCACGGATATCTCTACAAAGAAGTGCGCTTCTCTCCGACACAAACCCCTATTCGTCGCACAAAATCGGTTTCGGCCACTATTCCTACACTCAACGGTCAAGCCGCCCGGTCTGTCCAAGGGACTCCGTTCGCCATGGAGACAGCCTACATCGACCAATCGCGGGCGCTCCTCCAGAGTCAACGAGTACACTTCGAGAGTGAAAGATCACTGTTTGCGCAGGAAAGACGGTTGTGGGATAAGGAACGGGAGCTGTTACGATCGAAAATCGCCGAGTTGGAGTCATCACTCAGGAGCCAAGGACACAAAACAAATGAATTGGGACCGGATGCTGCCAGGCTAGTGTTGGGCGTATCGCAGTTGAATGGCAACAACTTCACAGCACAAGTGTGGGAGGGGTCAAGTCCAGGTAGTCGGCCAACAAGAGTATTCCACGATCACTCCCCAGACCAAAGTCACCTGTTGCCGATCTCCGAAGGGAATGGGATGAATCCGCCGTCCCTTGATCGGGCCCTTTCAGCCCAATCGCAGGTTGACGTACCGAGGCTGCCCGTGCCGATCGAGAAGCTTGACAGCACGTTGGATGGCATTACGCTCAAGTCTACCGCGTTGCCACCTGAGGTCGTCGCTCGAGTGATCACCCCGCCCTCGCCGTCACCCCTGGTAACCTCCCCTGGAACCGCCCCTTCAACGGCTGTAAGGCCCGGCATGGAACATCGAAACAGTCTCAAACTGAAGCTGTCAGAACTCGGCCGGCCCAATGAGAATTTACTCCGCGATGCAGGTCACACTCCGATGGCGATCATCGAGGTAGATGAAAGCCGACAATCCACAAAGGAAGGGTCTCCCCTCGAGGTTCCCTTGGAGAACGAGGAAGATCCTGTCGCGCCCGTGGCAACCAATGTCCAGCAACCTGCTGAGAACAAGATGTCCTACTTTCCGGATGTACCAGACGATCCCGCTCTCAAGGGGCCCCTCGGTCTCACTAATGAGGAAGAACATGACTCCAGTTTCCTGAATGAATTAGATCGGAAACTCCTTGATCAGGCGAAGAATATCCTAGGCAACTCGGGTGAATCGGCTGATCCTAACGAGACCGACCCTGAATTGCCCAACCAAAACGAAAACGAGCCTGAATTCAAGTTCAAGAAATCTACCAACTTTGGTACAGCATTTGGAATGTCGAATGTCGGTCAAATCTGAGAGCAATTTCCCCACCGTCTGTGCTTTGATTGTTTTGTGATCTATCTTCCTGTTCCTGTGGATCTTTTGTGCATGGTTTCATTTCTTGTCATCTTGGTGCATACGTGCATGTCCACTTCATCTTGTTACCAATTTCTTTTCTTCTTTTGGAGACATCTCATGAGATAATGATCAATGATCTATGCCGACATGTGCAATACATGTTTCTGATTTCTTCCAATTTTGTTCTCGTTTCCAGGGCTACCTCATGAGGTCTTACTTTGACAGGCATCCATGGCCCTAGCAAGTTGCATTTGGATTCCCCTGGGTTGATATTGGAGTTCCTTGCGTGTGATATGTATACAATTGACTCGAATCCAATGTTCTGATTGGCCCCTTCCAAATTACTCCTGTGGAGGGGATCTTGGTGTCTTTGCTAGTGTGCCTCACTCCGGGGACCCCTTGCAGTAACTCTGCAACCTTTCTCTATTCGGCTCCACGTGTTTTTGCTGCTCCCCATACTGCCCACGCTATTCGACAGCGAAAATCTTGCAAATCCTCTCCTAGCTGAGGTAAAGCTCGGATGCTCGAGCTCGGACTCGAGGTCATGCATAAGCTTCACGCTCGTCGCTTAGGGTTTGCCTTGGCTCTCGACAAAGCTACACCTCCCTTTCAACAAATCAGCTTGCCTATTTGCCCTAATTTCTTCCTCCCTGGGCCTAGATTTGATGTCTCTCATGGTTCCTTTCTTCGGTAACTGCCGTTGCCCTTTGGTGCCTTGCTGATCACGGCCCTTGTGGCTTTTTTTAGGAGTGCCACCAAATGACTATAGTTCGTACCTTGCAGAAATCTCCCTATCTGCTCCTATCTGTTCCTGTTTAGCCCTTGACTCTCCCCACGATGCCCCTCAGTATAGGATTTGCATGGGTGTCGAAAAACTACATAAGGACCATACTTCACGCCTCATCTTGCTATTCCTCATCCTCATCCAAACAATCAGAGTCTCGACAGTCATTCGTTCTTCTGTCTCTTCATTCCAATCACTCTTTCAACTCTCTCTCTTCAACTTTCAATCTTTTAATCTTCGGATTCATTCCATCGAGAACTCTCTCTATAACCACATTCTTTATCAAGCCAACCAACCAACACAACCGCAACAATGGTCTCCTCCACTATCAACTTCTCTAGCCTCATGTGCCTCGTCCTGGCTCTGGCCCCATCTACCGTCCTCTCTGCTCCTCAGATCCCGGGCCTCCCAGTTCCTGATTTGTTCAACCACCCCGCTGCTCCCACCGACAAAGGTCCTGGCAACAGCGACTCCGAAGCCGGCAGCGGTGTCCACGTTGCCATCCCTGGCGGACCCTACGTGAACGCCGGTGTCGGTTACAAGGATAGCCACCGCGGCCCCTGCGGCCCAGGCTCTGGCGATGACCACCACGCCGGAGCAGGTGTCGACGTCGGTATTCCCGGCGGTCCCTCCGTCAAGCTCGGCAACGGCGAACACAGCCACCACGACGGTTACCCCTGCCCCGAGCCTCCTGCTCCCGCCCCGGTCGTCCCTGTCATGGCTCCCGCTCCTGCTCCCACTGCTCCAACCGTCATCCCAGCTCCGGCCTACCTCCCTCCCACCTTCACCACACCAATCTTCATCCCAACCACCACCCCCGCAGCTGTCTGGTCTCCCGCCGTTCCTGTCGTTCAGCACTCCACCCCGCTGATCCCCCGCCCTGCCCCATCTGCTTCTCCCGCGCCTTCCGTTATGCCCATCTTCAACGGTGCCTCCTCCATGGCACCGGGATCTTCCATCTTGGCAGTGGCTCTTCCTCTCGTCATGGCTTTCTTCTACTAGAAGCATTGCCAGTCTATAGGAATGCAGCCACGCTACCCAAGACGAAGATGAAGACGATATAATACGGGAATGACGCCGGTACGCCCCGACAGTTTTCCATGTCAGCGACAGGGACTGGGGTTTATCTTGTGCATGCTTTTTTCATGATTGATCTCTTTGATGATTGATCGCAAACATTTTGTACCTTTTGTTCTTTTCTTCTCTTCCTGTTTACTTTTTGTGGATTGTTCCAAAATCCTTATAATGCTTTGTACCTCCCGGCTGGTGTACTCACCCTCAGATTTACCTGTATCTTCTGTGCTCGTTTATACGAGAGCTGATCTTTTACTTACTACCTACTAACTACTCACCTATTATTTGGAACTTTTCCTATCTTTTTATTATCTGTTTATTTGTGCGTAAGCTATGCAGTTTATTCATATCTGGCGCTCAGGCGTGCGTTCGCACTATACGGAGTTCCTTTGTTAAGATTACTTTTTTGGTTTCTGCTGGTGCTGTTTTGTCTTGTTTTTACTGAGTTCGAATATATTACTCTTGATATAATATCTGGTCCCTCCTGTAGTATTGATAGCAGTAGACTTTCAGTAGTGCAATAGAATGAAGTTTAAAAATAATGGTTCAGAACAAACCATATAGGAAACTGTATGCAGCGCATACACTAGACTGGTTCCATCCCTGTCAAGTCTAAACTTTTGAGGACCCAATGATCTCCCGTGCCTGAGCGCCAAATCTCGGGGTCGACGCCAGGGGTTACTTACAGCGGTGATCTCGCAATATGATGTGTCTACATCTTCTAGAAACTTTGATAGAGAACAGACTGCAAGCTTTGGAATGGGACATTGCGCATCTCACCGGAGATGATACGTAAGAAAAGCAATCCAAATACAAGGAAAATAGAACAAAAGGTAATTGTTAATGTTCCCAGAAGTAGATCAACGCCAAAACTCATTTCATGTCATGCATATCGTATCTCGGAAATGAAACAAGCCAGTCACCGGGTCCGAATCCATGTCCAAGTCCAGGCAGTTGCATCCAATCTAGCTCGGAATACAGTTGCCTGGAAGCAAGGTCCGGATCAAAACCAAGTCCTCTTGACTAGACTCAAGGTCTCATACCCCCATTGTGAAATCATGTTCAATGCCCGGCGTCACGCTCGCAACAAACTTGAGGAAAACAACCAAGTACTGATCCACCCGAATGGCAACTTGCTCGTCCTCATCGTGCTGGAGCATCTCCCACTCATCCCCGCCGGGCTGTGCCTGGTGTTCACCGAGCGATAGGCCCTGCGTCTCATCTACTAGGCCTTCCAACCCGCTGTTCCCGCCAGCTCGTAGAACCCGGTTCGCTTCCTCGCGTGACTGGGTCTGCTTGATCTTCTCGCGGCGCAGCTTGAGTGCTGCGTCGGCGCGGTCAAGGAGCGTCTTCATCACGGAGGCGTGGCGGCAGGGGTGCACACTGGCCATCTTGACACTTCCTTCGAACCAGGGGAAGTCCTCTAGCGTTACCGTCTTGTCCTTGTAGTCACCGACGATATCTTCCATCATTAAATGCGGTGGAAGTGGTTCTGACGGGGACAGATACCCAGATAGGTATAGGCGGGGTGTGCGGTAGAAGTTAGAGTATGTGATATAGAGTGTGTAAGTGCGGAGAGGTCTACTAAAAGGTCAGAATAATCGCGACAGTAAATGAATAGATAGATACTCACTGCGTAGTCCCAGCCTGGCCAGCCGGCTCTCGAATAATAGCCTCCTCGTCATCGTCGTCGTCTTCCATATCCGGAATCTCATCATCATCCTCCTGCTCCCCCAGATTCCCAGATTCATCGACCGTCCGCACATCCCGGATCCTAGCTTCCTGCTTATCCTGGTCGGCAGCAGTGTCGCGACCCCCTCCAGTGCGCAACCAGCCATCCTCCCCGTCCACAGCATTTTCGCCGCCGTCACCGCCAGATAAGAAATCCCTCACGATCTCATCTTCAAGCCCCGCGTCGCCGGCGAAGTTATCGTTCAGTCGTCGGTGACAGGGCACGCCGCGGGTCACGAGAAACTGCTTGCCAGCTGGTAGATAGGAGACTCGCTTTGCTGGACTTGATGCGTCCCCCCAGGACCATGTGGGGAACTTGTAGACTAGGTAGTCGCCCGCGAGAACGAACTCCTCGGGGGTGATTTGGCCGGTGTTTCGGAAAGTCGAAGTTCGTGATACTGGCGCCAGGCGGTCCCGCCAGGTTGATAGTGTTGAGTGTAGGATATTCATGGTTTTGGAATATGTGAAGTGGTGAAGATCTGGATGGGAGATGGCGGGGGGGAAATGATAAGCGGTGGAGCACATGATCCGCCCCGCGTGAGCGTCGTCATTCCGACAACTTTAGAGGTTCATATGTGACATACATTCTTTATCTATGACATGATTGAAGGCTATAGTAGGCAAGTTTGAAAGTCCCGAAGGTGGTGCCTCTGGTTATATCTATCTCACTCACTTTGGGAATTTCTTACTTTCAGATGTTTGATCTATAGAGTAAAGATTATATATATATAGTTCGGTGAACATTTGATATGTTACTGAGAATGTTATCTGGCATCATGATCTCGTGAACACATCTGTATCTAATCTTGAATCACAAGGCATTTCAGGACATACAATAGGGGTCATAAATGTGTCTACCGTGCCACTGATGAAGTCTTGGGCAGTTCACAAAAGCCTCGAAGCGAGTATGCTTCATGCATTGTTTTCGCCCTACTTTGATCTCTCTTTTTCACCTCTTTTTTGTCCACTTTCGAGTGCCTCGGGTTCATCATGTAAATTGTATAAAGTTGGTGGTGTGAAAGGACTTAACTATGGCATATGACTAAGTTATAGCTTGAAAGGCAAACGACCTAGCAATCTGTTCGTATATTTTCACTTTAGAATTACTATTGCATTTGATTTCTCTATGCCTCTCGCTTTTCTCAATGACGAGGGCGACTCAGACAACAACCTTAGTCCTAGCTATAGGAACATACACAAGCATGGGGGATATAAAACTAGGTTACTTGTCTTCGTTGCTAGTACCCACATCACTAGCCTTGGGGTGAGATAGTGCTTGGTACAATCTCTTATCTTATACTAATAGCAATTTCTACTTCTCTTAATCACAGCGTAGTCAATGGACTAATTGACATAAGACTGCCATGGACATAAATTGCTGGTGTTTGTCTGAATGATTGTAGATAGCTATGTATCGAGAAAGACGTCGTGGCGAGCAGGTCATAGTGCATCCTCAAGTCAAGTTAGTGCCCAAAGTACTCAAATGTCCCATCGATGAGGAACAGGTGTCGAAGGGTAGGACGCCAGCTCTTAAAGCCAATACTTGACCCATCAGCCAACCAGTGTTTTACTTGAACAACTGAATCTTCGGCCAGGGTATCAACATGCCTCTCATAAATGGTTAGGACGTTGTGGGTGTGAGGCGGTTCACAGCAAGAATTTCTTCTGGGAGTGACCGTGATCTCACAGGAAGAGAGTCTGTCTGACGGGGCTTTTGAGGTGCTAGAGCTCCCTATACCATCTGATATATGAGTTGGTAGCTCATGGCTTCCACAAGAGCTTCCCATCCAACGTCACCTTCTGCCTATGATCTAGGATTTCCAACATAATTCAATCCTCAGCTCACTCGCCTTCCTGCATCATTCGGCGTCGTTCAATCTCAGCTTCGACCTCATCCGGAACCATAGGAATGGTTTTATCCTTCCATTGACTAGCCTCGGCCCGCATAAACCCTTCGGTACTTTGCATACCCACGACCAAGAAACCAAGCTCCTCACGATCAACATCGAAGACTTCCCACCAGTCACCATCAACGAGCTTGACTCCCACTTCGCGCGAAGCAAGGTAGATGGCAGCGACGGCTAGGGCATTGGGTTGATGTGTGACATATAGCAACTGAGGTGAGAGTAGTGCGGCGTTGAGATGCTGGATGACACGTTGAGCAACAGCGGGTTTTGCCACACCCAGAGTTTGTAGATATGTCAATGCAATGGTGTGCGGTAGGGCGACATGTGTATCGAAGCCCAGGGTGCGGAGGATGACGGACTCAATGCGAAGAAGCACCAGTCGGGCGGATTGGTACCCGCCTTCCGTCAGGATGTAGGTTTCAGGAGCTGGAGGGGCCTTGGGTGCACCGTCTGGTTTCACAAACCACAAGGGCGAGGCATCCCGTGATAGAAGGAAGGTGTAGACATTGAGCACGGAGCGCGGGGAGGTGGGTAGGAAGGAAAGCTTGGCCGCTAGGTAGAGAGCTGCAGCGGAAACATCCTACTCCGGTTAGTGGACACAAGGACAGAGAATTGAGGATAATTGGGGCTATGTTACCTTAACTGAGTAAATTCGCAAGCTACCGCCGTCAGCTCCGAGCCAAAAACGCGTGAAGATCACAATGGCCTGGGAAATGATATCTTGCGACAAGTGCAGGAGAATGCCAGCGGTTTGGGTGAGCTGGGCACCTGCACAGCGGATCGAGGTTTCAAGATCAGCCGGGACACCATCGATCGAGGACGAGGAGTTTGATAGCTGATCGGGGGTTGCTAGAGCGTTGGACAGGTGCTTCAACCCAGGATTGGTGGGAGCCATGACGAAGTGCAGAGAACGTGCAGTGACGCAGATCCTACACCATACACGGGACGTAAATAGAACTGACGACAACAATCAACACTATGTGGCGTGGCGAGAAGTCGTTATTATTTGGCAATCAGATCGCACAGGAAGAGTTGGTGGATCGTGGAGGTGGAGAGAGCTGTTCAGCCACCGCTATTTCGTTGCCCCAGCCTCTCTGTTTTCCTGCACGTCAAATCTCAAAAACATAGAGAAGATTAAACTTGACGTGAAACATTGTCACATCCTCGATACTCCATCCTTCGTTTGACTTTGAGTATATTCAGGGGTTGTTTCGTCTCTACTACTACTCACCGAGTCTTGAACGTGTCCCTACAAGCCCCTAAGTCTAGACGCTGCACTCCAGCGCCACATTGGGCTGAGTTGACCAGGTATTTCCATTTTACCTGCTTGTGCTGTCATGATTCCCCCTCAGACCACGCCCCCCGATCTCTCTCACGCACCTGTCACCCTACATTCCGATGGCGCGAAGCACGAGACCATTACCTCGTCGCCCCCAAGATCGACAGCTCCTTTAATCTCACGGAACAACACGCGCACTCTGCCTCTACACCGTCGGGCAAACACTGAATACATTGCACAACCCCCACTCTTTGAAGAGGGACTGGAACACACGATATCAGACCGCCCGAGAAATACCCCTTGGAACGACACCTTTCCCAAGAAGAACCTCGAAGCAAGAGCCAGGGTCCTGTCAGACTGGTTCCAGGGCAAGTCAGATCCAGTGGATTTGGGACTTAAAATGGGCACCAACGGTGATTCAGATGGCCCAGGGCTAGATAGCCGTCCGGCTTCAACATTCACGTCACATACACGAAAGAACTCGGCCCCGGTAACAAGTCGGTTCTCCTTTTTCGGCTTACGGCGACAAGAGAACAAACCTAGTTTCCCGGAACCGGCGGACGACGAGTTCCTCAACCTGGACATTACCGCGGCCCTAACATTACCCAACTCGGATACTACCGACAACGAGGCACTGGATACCTTAAGAGATCACGCCGACCAGGTGCTTCGACGAATGCAAGAGGCCTACAAGCAACGCACATTCGCCATGCACCAGGCACTGGCCGATAAGAACGAAAAGCAAGAGGAGCTGGAAGAGACTCGCGCTAGAGTCGATCATCTAAAGATCCAGCTCGACGGCATGGCGGCCAAGGTGCTCGACCAGGAGAAAGCTATGCAGGCCATGGCCGACGAGCTGGAGCAAGAGAGGAATCTACGGAAGAGAGAGGAATCTCGAAGTCGCAGTCGCACTATGCGCGCGGTACACGAAGATGACGACGTCCCCTCCATGGCTCTCCAGACTCCCCGCCGCGGTGGCAAGCGTGCTAGTCATAGTACGTTCACCAGCGACTCTGGATTCGAGTCTGGCGACGAGAGCGTTGCCGATAGCGTCTTCTCGCAGCGTGAGGGTGTTGAGTCTCCAACCTCCACCCTCACAGCGCCATCCCCCAATATGTCTCAGATCGCCTTGTCCACGCCGACTGCCCCAACGCCCACCCCCACTATCCAGAAGAACCTGGTCGCGGTCACTAATGCACCACCACCTGCTCGTTCCTCGGCGTACGACCGCGTTTTGAAGGGACTTGCTTCAACGCGTTTAGGTAGCTCTTTCGGTGGTAACTCTCCAAATTGCACCAATTGCTACGGTGTACCAGCCTCGGAGGCTTGGAGCGTTATGGGTGTTTTGAAAGACGAGAACCGGGGTCTTAAGACGCGTCTAGGCGAGCTCGAGGTGGTCATTGATGACTGTTTGGGTCTTGTTGGCCCTTGAAGCTGGATTTCCCACAATCTTTATGCAATGTGTTGATCTTACGAGACCAGGCGTCCGGACGCAACATGGATTTACATGGAGTTTGACATGATTGGAGCTTGGATCCGAGTATATGAGTACAATAGAGAACTTCCACGCATTCGGTATATTTGGATACCCCGTAGACCCTGAACTGTTCATAGTATCGTGGCCTCTAAAATGTGGGGATAGCTCCCTTTTTTGGGGGGGCGCACAACACATCGGGCTTGATTCGTGACAGGACTAAAAGCTCCGGATAATTAAATAGAACACATTTAGCCAACTAGATCTCATATTCGAGTTGCAATGTACTGGGTTGAGTCACTGTCAAGGTGGTTGCGGCGAAGACCAAGTGGCCTTAATTAGCGCGGAAGCGAAAAGTGGCCAGCGAACCTCTTCTGTCCTCTTCTTCCCTCCTCCCCCCATCTCCCCTTCGACCTCTTCCCTTCCCCTTTTCTTTTTCTTTATTCCTCTTAATTGTCAAGACACTCCTTCAGCTGGTTTTCGACTCCAGCTTTCTCTATTTCTCTTTGACGGATTGGGAGGACGTTAGCCACCATGAGCGGCCGTGAGTCCCCAAACCATCGTCTTGCACGCGATCGCGGCAATCCGTCTCGAATCGACTCAATGGATCATCGAATACTGATGGAGGATTATAGTACGCTTCCTTGACTTGATCAAGCCCTTTACGCCCCTCCTCCCGGAGGTGGCAGCTCCTGAGACCAAGGTGCCCTTCAACCAGAAGTTGATGTGGACTGGTGTACGTCGCCTCGAATCTGCTACAGCGCAACATTTGGATTCTAATCAGTCTGTTACAGTTGACCCTGATGATCTTCCTGGTCATGAGTCAGATGCCTCTTTACGGCATTGTCTCCTCCGACACTTCGGACCCCCTGTACTGGCTCCGTATGATGCTGGCCAGTAACCGTGGTACTCTGATGGAGTTGGGTATCACCCCCATCATCTCCTCTGGCATGGTCTTCCAGGTATGCGACACCACGGCACTTAATTTTATGCGACAATTGTACTGACGGCTGTTTTTCTAGCTCCTTGCCGGTACCCACCTCATCGACGTCAACCTTGACCTCAAGACCGACCGCGAGCTCTACCAGACCGCCCAGAAGCTGTTTGCTATCATCCTCTCCTTCGGCCAGGCTTGCGTTTACGTCCTGACTGGTCTCTACGGCCAGCCCAGCGACCTTGGTGCCGGTATCTGTGTTCTCCTGATTGTTCAGCTTGTTGTTGCTGGTCTGGTTGTCATTCTGCTGGATGAGCTCCTCCAGAAGGGCTACGGTCTGGGTAGCGGTATCTCCCTGTTCATTGCTACCAACATTTGCGAGTCTATTGTCTGGAAGGCCTTCTCCCCCACGACCATCAACACCGGCCGTGGCCCCGAGTTCGAGGGTGCCATCATCGCTCTCTTCCACCTTCTCCTGACCTGGCCCGACAAGCAGCGTGCCCTGTACGAGGCATTCTACCGCCAGAACCTGCCCAACGTCATGAACCTCTTGGCCACTCTCCTCGTCTTCGCCGCTGTCATCTACCTGCAGGGCTTCCGTGTTGAGATTCCTGTCAAGTCTTCCCGCCAGCGTGGCATGCGCGGTTCTTACCCCGTCCGGCTCTTCTACACCTCCAACATGCCCATCATGCTGCAGTCCGCTCTGTGCTCCAACATTTTCCTGATCAGTCAGATGCTGTACTCCCGCTTCTCCGACAACATCCTTGTCAAGCTCCTCGGAGTGTGGGAGCCCCGTGAGGGATCCGCCCAGCTCTACGCTGCCTCCGGTATCGCCTACTACATGTCTCCCCCTCTGAACTTCAAGGAGGCTCTCCTCGACCCCATTCACACCGCTGTCTACATCACCTTCATGCTCGTTGCCTGCGCTCTCTTCTCCAAGACCTGGATTGAGGTTTCCGGCTCCGCTCCCCGTGACGTTGCCAAGCAGCTCAAGGACCAAGGTCTCGTCATGTCTGGTCACCGTGAGCAGAGCATGTACAAGGAGCTCAAGCGTGTTATCCCCACTGCCGCTGCCTTCGGTGGTGCCTGCATTGGTGGTCTGTCCGTCGCCTCTGACCTCCTCGGTGCCTTGGGCAGTGGTACTGGTATCCTTCTTGCCGTCACGTAAGTTACCTTTTCTTCCATTTGAATTGACTCCAGCTAACATTGACACAGTATCATCTACGGCTACTTTGAAATTGCCGCCCGCGAGGGTGACATTGGCGCTGGCCTCAAGGGCCTCGTCCCCGGCAGCTAGACGGACTGCCCGTCCTTTTACGAGCAGCATGACTTGGGATCATTCCATTGTTCCTTTGCAACTCTCTGTTTAGTTTTTGTCACTTTTGTTCGTTATTTGTTATACTTTTTGGGTGAATGTATTGGCATTGCCTGTTGCGGCTGGATTGGAGCCATGTCCGTCTGATCATAGCAGACAATGGCCAAGGAAATGTGCTCTACTTGAGCCCTGTAACCATATCTTCTAGAAAACCAAAACCATATATTCAATTGCCATGATCTGTTTCCTTGAACATATACTTCTCGATCAACAGTATTCTAGTCCAGATAAACGATTCCGATATTACTGTTTAACCCGAAATCAATTCCTTTATGTATATAATTTTAACAATATCAATCCACACCCTTCTCTCAAGTCCGGTAATCACCATTAATGGTAACATACTCATGACTGAAATCACAGAACCAGTAAACAGCATCCTCCCCACCACACCCAGCATCCCCCTTCTCACCACCACCGAGATCAACAACAATCTCCAGATCCTCATTCTGCAAAATAACACTAGCCCGCTCCTCGTCAACAGACTCGGGCTCCCCATTAACAAGAAGCTTCAACACAGCACTCCCATCCACAGGCCGGAAACTAACAGACGTCCGCTCGGGCACAATAGTCCCCTCAGCAACACCCTGCGTATAACCAACCGCACACAGAATCCGGCCCCAGTTCGCATCCCGTCCATACAGGGCAGTCTTGACAAGCGGCGAGCGCGCAATCGTCGACGCAATCTGGCGCGCGGACTCGTAGTCAGGTGAGTTGGTAACGCGCACGGTGACGAACTTCGTTGCACCTTCGCCGTCGCGGACGACTAGCTGCGACAATTCCTGCGCGAAATCTGTCAGGACACTTTGCAGGGCTGTGTAGTCTGCGCTGGGGGATGAAGTGGAAGTAGGGGCGCGGACGGTCTCGCCGCCTGCGGCGCCATTGGCCAGCACGGCGATTGTGTCGTTTGTGCTTGTGTCGCCGTCGATAGAGATTGAGTTGAAGGAGCGGGAGACGGCGTGCTTAAGAAGGGGTTGGAGGGCCGCGGCTTCAACTGGGGCGTCTGTGCAGACGACGCCGAGGAGGGTGGCCATGTTCGGGTGGATCATGCCGGCGCCTTTGGTCATGCCGGCCAGGCGGTAGGTGAGGTTTGGCGAGGAGGGGAGGGTGAAGGTCCGCGAGAGGAGCTTGGGGAAGGTGTCTGTTGTGCAAATTGCGCGGGCTGTCGTGAGCCAGGCTTCGTGGGTTGAGGCGAGGGCTGAGTGGGCTGTTGGGATGCGGTCGAGGATCTTGGTAATTGGGAGACTATGGGGTTGTTAGTGCCGGGTGTGCTTTGCTTGTTGGCTTTTTCGTATCTGTTAGGTTGTAGTAGACTTACCGTTGTCCAATGACACCGGTACTCATGACTAGCGAGCTATCATTCTCGACGCCGTTGCACTCATCGACCTTTCGGCCCATCTGCACTGCATCTTCCAGTCCACCCTTGCCAGTCACGGCATTGGCACATCCGGAGTTGATGACAACAGCCCGGATGCCCTCACCCTTGCGGCTCTGTAGTGTCTTCTTGCTGACCTGCACTGGCGCAGCTTGGAACTTGTTGGTGGTGAACACTGCGGCGGCCGAGCACGGCGTGTCCGAGGCAATCAGGGCCAGATCCGGGAAGCGGGTGTTGGAGGCCTTGACACCCACATGGGTGCCAGATACCTGGAAGCCCTGGGGGTACGAGCCGCTAGTAGGGATGTAGCGCTGCTTGGAGGCCGGAATGGCCATGTCCAGCGGTGCGGAGTAGCATCGCACTTGGCCCTTGACCATGCGGGCGAAGGATGCCATTGTGGGCTGAGTGGCTGGAACCATGACAGTGTATGAGTCCTAGATCATAGACTGGGCTCTCTCCACTATATAAGCTGGAGGAGATAAGATGGTTGAGTCACTGAGCGGAAAAAAAGTAGCCGGTCTCGGCGCTCCCGACTCGGCTTTGTCTGCGCGAGAGGAGCCCACCTTGAGAAAGGGACGAGATATTGTGTAAATTAACTATGAGATGGCGGTTGAGTTGTTGAATTGTTCAATTCTTATAGTAGAGCTGAAGTTCAGTGCAATTCCTGCTTTATGTATTTCATTAGATGAATTGAGCGATTATTCGGGCCAAAAACGCTCCCAATACAATAAAGCGTCTTACAGTCACAAAATGCAGCTTTACCAAAGATTTGAATCTACTAGCAAACAATCAAGCCTATTTATGGAGTACAGAGTACAGTACGCCTAGTATAGTTGGCGAGACGGAGTCGGAGAAACCCATCCGCTTCTCTTCAATATTCCCGATACCAGATACCATTCCTCGACTTCTAATTAAGCCCTACATTCCAGTGTCAGACCTGCAGCTCCCTGCAAGCTCAGCGAAAGAACGTCTGCTATCACCCCCAGCCAGGCCATCCCTTGCGTCCCCGTCCCTGTGCACATTCTCCGGATCTGATGGTATTGTTGATTCCTTTCCCTTCGCGTCCAAATCGACTAGATCCTGACCCGTCCACCATGAAGCGCAAGCTCTCAGATTCCGGCGAGACGCCGGCAGTGTCAACGCCCAAAAGACGACGTACAGCCCTAGAACAAGCCAATGGCGCCCTGAACGGCCACGCGCCCACGCATCCACCCCCGAACGGCGATGCCACCTACGAGCTGCCTCCCTCACAAAGGGACCAATCAACACCAAAAAAGGCCAACGGGATCTCTGCAACGCCGCTGAAAGAATCAGGTCTCAAGACCCCGACCCATAAGTCCAAGGCTCGTGGTCTATTCGCTACACCAACCAAGCCCAAATCTGCAACCGCGGCTACTCCGTCTCGAGTCAAGAACGCCGATCGGTCAGCGAAGAAGAAGAGCGCGCGCGTGCTTTTCGAACAGGACGAGGATGCAGCCTGGGATGGATCGGAGCAGTTAGCAGAGGAAATCCTACAGGGCGACGAGTCGGATACAGAGAAGGCGGCTCCGCCATTGGCGGATAGCATTGAAGCTGATCATGAAGAGGCAGCAGAGAAGGGTGCAAAACAGCCCAAGCGCCGTGCGGGACGACCCAAGGGTGCGAGGAATAAGCGTTCGCCAACGCCGGAGGGTGAACTCCCTGCGCATGAGCGGTATTTCTTCCAGAACCGTGCTGGTCCTGTCAAGACGTCGAATGCCAACCTTAACAAAGTGTCGCTGTTGACGCATGAGGAGTATTTCGAGAAACTGGGACAGTATGAGGACCCCTGCAGGGACGAGAAGGAGTATCTGCTCTCTTTGCACCACCGGTCTTTCCCGCAGTGGGCCTTCGAGTTCGATGAAGGGTTCAATATCTGTATATTTGGATATGGGTCGAAGCGCAAGCTTGTCGAGCAATTTGCCGATTGGACATATAATCATAGCCTGTCGACCACTGCGCCTCCATCTATTATTATCGTCAATGGGTACACGCCGGGTATCTCTATCCGATCAGTCTTCGCTACGATCGTTACGGCTGTGATGGGTGACGATGTCCCGTCCAAGCTTGGTGCACAGCCAACAGAAGTCCTGGAGTTGCTGCAATCTGTGCTCAAATCCCGCGGAGAGAATGAAGAGCCCGTCACAGTTTTGATCAACTCGATCGATGCCCCGCCTCTTCGCCGCGCTGCAAACCAGGCCCTCCTCGCCCGTCTGGCTGCTACACCGCGCATCCGCCTGCTGGTCACGGCGGATACCCCCAATTTCCCAGTGATGTGGGATATCAGTCTGCGCGACCAGCTCAACCTCGTCTTCCATGACTGCACAACCTTCCTCCCCTTCTCCGCGGAGGCAGACGTCGTCGAAGAAGTCCACTCCCTCCTCGGCCGCAAGGGTCGCCGCGTCGGCGGCAAGGAAGGTGTAGGTTTTGTGCTGAAGAGTCTTCCAGAGAATGCGCGCAACCTATACCGCCTCTTATTGACAGAACTGATCACTGTTATGGACGACGGCAACCAGTCCGACGATGAAGCACCAGCAGATGGCGGCAAGGCCGATGAAACGGGTATTGAATTCCGCCAGCTTTACCAGAAGGCAACGGAGGAGTTTGTCGCTTCTTCTGAGATGATGTTCCGTACATTGTTGAAGGAATTCCACGATCACCAGATGATCACTTCGCGCATGGATGCTAGCGGTGGTGAGATCCTAGGTGTTCCTCTGTCTCGTGATGAGATGGAGGGCGTGTTAGAGGATCTGGTGCTGGGGTAGGTAGATTTCCCCCTCTCGTTCTCTGTAGGTGTGGAATAGATCAAGACTCATGATACCCTGTATGAATAAACTGTTTACAAATTCTCGAGCGTCGGACAAGTCATAGTAGTAGATCAGATCGATCCTTGGTAGGTTACCGAGAACGATAGCTGTTTAGATGTATGTACATGTAGCTTGCTTCCAACAAAGCGCAACCCTCAGAACTGCGCAAAAGCAGCAAGCGCCATCATAGCCCCGAAACTTATCTTAAACGGCCGCTTCTCACTCATAGCCCGCTTCAAGTCGACGTTCTTAACATACTTCTGCATCCGATGAAGGGGAAGGATATTGTAGCCCTTGGAAGCAGCGTACTAAACAGAGAAAAGAAAAGAGTATTAGCATATACCATCCATGTACCATCGCGAACAAAACAAAGCATAACTTATACATACCTCAACAAGAACAACCCCCAAACCAAAAATAACAACCAAAGCCCTCGAAAAAGCCCTCAACCCCACACCAGCCACAAGCCCCAAAACACACCCCAAACTAACCTGCCGCATTCCCTCCGCCGTGAGAAGACCCGTCCGCGCACTCTGTCCCTGTTTCTGCGCCATTGATTCAGATGCTCCGTTGTTAATCGCCCATCCGGACCCGGTCTCTTTATTGAAGAGGGCTTCGCCGGTGCTGGGCGCTGCGTATTGGCATTGTAATGGGGCGGCGCGGAAGGGCGATGTTGGGTGTAGGGTTGCGGCGCTGAGGCCGATGCTTAGGCTTAGACCTAGGCGGAGGAGGGTGCTTGGTTGGTGGGTGAATAGTTTGAAGGACATTTTTGTGGTTAGGGTTTAATTAGGGATTGGAGCTGGGATTGAAGTTGGTTATTGGGAGGTGTAGATGTAGATGTGAGTTGGAGCTCCCTTGTTTGAGGGTCGATCAGATCTGTGATGTCATAGCTTGGGGTTGGGTTACGCTTTTGGACTTTAAAGGTTACTTTATGTTATTGGATTATATCTTGTATTATATACACTGGTCGTATGCTTATTCGAGCTGAATATCAATGCCAAGTACATACGTGCGTCTATGTGCAACATACAGTTAACGCGTCTATAGAGACCGTTGGCACCCTACAGGCGTTAGACCCCATTGGGTTAGTCACTCTTGGCCGGTCTGGGCGCCTTCTATCTTTCTATGTAACATCTACGTTAACGTTAACGTTAACGTTAACTTACTCCGTGCATAGGTACATGTTAAGAGTGCAGGTCTATGTTAATAGTAAAGTGACCTGCCTATTAGTATTGTGCCTGGATCGACAAGTTAAAGTTTCCTATGCGAGAAATGCCCTAAAGTGCTCATGCGGGTCTCTACTTTCCCAGATTACTACCCAGGCATTCACTGCCAAGGTGACTAATAAAAGCTACAAGTCCCAAGGTTAGAGGCTTGGAACCTTCCATAGACAGCAGGCGGTCAAGTGTACACCGCGGGGCCATTCAGGATCTCCTCGGGAAACGACCTCGGAGCTTCGAGGGGCATTCCGGTGGGCCTGAGGCGAGGGTAAACTGTATTTCTGATCGTTTTGACTCATTCCCTTATTTCCCCATCCTCTCTCACTTTTGTTTCTTTTCATTCCTCTCTTTTCCATATCCTTTTTTTATTTTCACACACTTCACAATGGCTGCTACAAACGGTACCTCCGGCAATGACTTCACTGTCAAGGCCGGCCTTGCTCAGATGCTGAAGGGTGGTGTGATTATGGACGTCGTGAACGCCGAGCAGGTATGTCTGAAGGATTGACCTCATTTCGCATAACGACGACTCTAACTGATTCATTTACTAGGCTCGCATCGCCGAAGAGGCCGGTGCCGCCGCTGTCATGGCCCTCGAGCGTGTCCCCGCTGATATCCGCGTTGAGGGCGGCGTGGCTCGCATGTCCGACCCCGGCATGATCAAGGAGATCATGGAAGCCGTCACCATTCCCGTCATGGCCAAGGCCCGCATTGGCCACTTTGTCGAATGTCAGGTATGTAAATCATCCGATCACCAACGTTTTGCGGGGGAGGGGCAAATGGGGTAAAAAAAATTGGAGTGGCGGTGGAGGCAAAAACGAAACCAGTTCAAGTTCAGCGACTAACACTTGCTTCACTACAGATCCTGGAGGCCATTGGCGTCGACTACATCGACGAGTCCGAAGTCCTCACCCCCGCTGACGATGTCTACCACGTCACCAAGCACGGCTACAAGGTCCCCTTCGTCTGCGGCTGCCGCAACCTGGGTGAAGCCCTGCGCCGTATCTCCGAGGGCGCCGCCATGATCCGCACCAAGGGTGAAGCTGGCACTGGCGATGTCGTCGAGGCTGTCAAGCACATGCGCACTGTCAACGCACAGATCAGCCGTGCCCGCGGTATCCTCCTTGCCAGCGCGGACGCCGAGCCCGAGTTGCGCGCTTTCGCCCGTGAGATCGAGGCTCCCTATGAGCTTGTTCGTCAGGCTGCTGAGCTGGGCCGTCTGCCTGTTGTCAACTTCGCTGCTGGCGGTGTTGCTACTCCTGCCGATGCGGCGCTTATGATGCAGCTCGGCTGTGATGGCGTCTTTGTTGGCTCTGGTATCTTCAAGTCTGGTGATGCTAAGAAGCGTGCCCGTGCTATTGTCCAGGCTGTTACTCACTTCAAGGATCCTAAGGTTTTGGCTGAGGTTAGCCAGGGTCTTGGTGAGGCTATGGTTGGTATTAATGTGAAGCAGATGCCCGAGGCTGATAAGCTGGCTGGTCGTGGCTGGTAGATGTGTTTTTCTTTTTGTTCTGTTTATCTTCTTTTCAGCCTTATCATTGTTGCACCTAAAAGAATACTGTACATGAGCCACGAGCAGATACCAAATACTACAAAACTAGACATTTTGGCATTACATTCATGTGGACTTCGAATACTCCTCTCTATGCTGAATGCATACCGGCTTCAATACGTACAATGGAATGAATTCGTAGAAATAACCTAAAGCCAAGTCCACCAGAACATATCTAGATCTCCGGAGAATACTTCTGATAAGTTCGATTAAACAAGATCCGCAACCTGATAGGCCACCATCACCGAACCACCGATCGCGCAAGATGTACCAATACAATTGGTGTTTTCTGCCCGCGCTCAGACAACAGCCGAATGGATCTACGGGTGACAGTTAGTCTAATGCTACCGAGTCCATTCTCCGGGGCCCCGTATCACTCCGAGGCTCCGGGGGAACGGAGTATGTCTGTGGTTGTTTCCAAGCCCTAATTTGTTTACCTTGGGAAGGGGCTCTTGTACTAGGAGTTAACTTATACGTAACTTGTATGTTTTTATTGGGTAAAAACTTGGCTTGGATACTGTTCGTTAAATTACGGGGTTTGGAATAAGAAAAAGCGAGAATAACCAGACGTTTGGGTTGTTCTTATAGGCATTACACCTTGTTTGACTATTATCATGTAGACGCCTTACTGAAGATCTGTCCGGTTCCAAGTTCTAGTTCAATGTAAACTCCAAGAAGCAAAAGTATCTCACAGCTTTGATTCGACCACGCCTACAATGAACAGGCCCCTTCACAAACGTAACTAACTAACACCAATAATCTAGTTCCAAGCACTATGCACCAAATGCGCAAGTCTAAAATGGCATTCCATCAAATGACAAAATATACCGCTATGCTATATACAAAAACAACAAATACGACACCAGACCCCAATCTATAAATCTCAAATCTCAAACAGATTCACCCCAAGAAACCCACCTCCGAACACAATCATCAATACTCTTAAGTGCCTCCTTACTAGCCTCAACCTCAAACCACTCCCGATGCTCCTTTCCACAATCCGCACACTTCCCAAGATCCCGAACCCGCAACGCCGCCAACTCAAGATGAATAAGCCTTTCAACACGATGAACATGCGGAACCTTCCGACCAGGCGCTAGCATCTCAGCAGCGCCCTTTTCCTTTTTCCTAGCCGCCGAAGATGAAGAACAAGAAGAAGACGTGTAAGGATAGTATCGAATAAGCGTTAAATCATGCGAACACTGCTTCGACCACTCATTCAACCGACGGTGCACATTACTCGTGCGCCCAATCTTAAGCCGTATCGTGCCGGGACTTGTCGATGTGGGGTTTGAGGATAGGGCGTTGAGATCCTTCGCGGTGCGGAGTGCATCGCTCACGCTGCGAGACTGGGTTGGGGGCCGGAGATGGGTGCTGTTGTTTGGTTGGGTTGGTGGGATGAGGGAAGCTGCTAGATCTCGCGATGGCAGGGTTGGTGGTTCGCCTCTTGTGCTTGTTGTTTTCTGGGGCGTTACCCAGAACATGTAGATGTAGCCTTCGTCGTCGGCTTCTGAGATTGGTTTGGCTAGTTCTGTGAGGAGGGTTGAGGTCGTTTGTGGGGGTAGTGTTGGGGGAATCCAGGATAACAGGGATTGGGTTTGTGAGGATGTTGATGAGTGTCTTTGTTTCTGGGCTTGAGGCCGGGTTGGGCCTTGGGTGGATGGTGCTGGTACTCGGCCGTTTGGGGGGCGTTGGGCCGAGGTGGGTTTTGGTTTTTGGGCTCCTTTATATGGAGTCTGGTAAGGTGATGGTCCAGTTGGACGTTGTTGCATAGGTCTCTGGATGGGTTTTGAAGGGGTGCCATCGTCACTGTCCTCGTCGATTGTAAAGCAGCAGAACGTGCTCTTTTTTTTTGGTCGACGTTTTTCGCTAATACCCGTCTTGCCTGGAAGTTGGGTCTGCTTTCGCTGCGTTTTCTGAGGAGCAGATTCATCATTGATTTCAAGTACTCCGAGGCGGTCCATTAAGGTATCGATGCTCGTCCTCGGATTTCCCTCGGGAATCGAACTGACGCATGGCGTAGATGCTATCGCCTGGTCTTTATGTTGCCAACAGTATAGCGACTCCAAATTTGTCGCTTGATAGTTTGTGCCCTTTTTCTGGGTCACTGAGGGCGAAGAGCCCTGTGTGGATGCCAAGACTCGGCGGCAAGGCCGCCCATTCGCGGTGATTCCTTTACATGTTGTTGTTGGGTTCCGGGAGTCTGCGCGAGCGAGCAGTGATTCAGGTGTGTTAGCGATATGAGGCATAGAAATAACACATAAGGGTAAGATGCCTCACAGAGTTGTCAGCCTAAAAATGTCAATGCAATGCGGTGAGGAATGCAAAAAATAGTTGTCTACTCTCCACCTGATCTCCACTGTATCAACACTATTTTTACCTGTGGCGCAGTATAAACATGAGGCGGTGCTTCCCTGTCTACATAAGATATCATGAACATTTAAATAAACAATATCGCATAAAATTAGTCAAATGATCCTGCACCGCATATCATGCAAATGGATATCTAAACAAACGAACCGAAGTTGCAGGTCCCATCAACTCCTCATCATGTCATATTCACGCGCAACTCTCATCACTGAGCATAATCGAAATTCATTCCGCGGCATTTCAACCAAAAGGCACGCACAATATCGAGTGACTGTTTCTGGGCACCGCGGGCAATAGCAAGGGACTCCAAGAATCGAGACTTGTCCTGCGGGGAGAGGAGAGGCACCTGCTGTCCGCTTGGATCTGTGACCTGCGCATTCAACGAGTCGAGTGCAGCTCTCAGAGCCGGGCGAGCCAGTACCATTTTTTTGAAAATAACACGTCGGAGGGCATCGTTCAGTGAAACCAGGTCTGACCTTGCGCACTGGCCTGCAATTTGTTGGATGATGGTATAGCACAAGCGCGGGATGAATTCTCGATGGACTGATTCAATGATGGAAGTTTCTTCTTGGGAATTGCCGCGGAGGTCGATTAATGCAATCCAGAATAATGAGGCGGATCGGAGAGGGAGTGGTTCAGCCCGTGTTAATGCGTGAAGCGTGAAATGGAGTAACACAACGAGAGGAGATTCCGGGGTGAGTTCTGGTCCGGAAGTAAACAGAATCGGATAGTACTTTGGCAGGAGACGCGCCAGGAAGTCAATCCCGGCATTCGCAGTCTCTGGGTCGTACAAGTCTGGGTTCTGAAGCATCGAAGAGAACAGTTGGGCGACATGATCGATCAGCGCTGCGGCTTCGCTGCGAATATTCATGGCATGAGAAGCGTGGGATGCCAAAAATGACGATGCAGTCGCCATGATAACATCTGTTCCAGAAATACCAAGTGGGAAGCTTTTGATGAAATCAACCGTCATCGAGGGTGGGAAGACAAAAAGCCCTGCTGTCTCTGTGTACCCAGCCTTCAAAATATCGCAGGCTGCTTCGATGATGCTGTTATCCACGGGGAAGTCCACAATGAGAAGTCTCATGGACTCCATGATTAACCTTTGGGCTTCGGCACCCGGTCCGGCGTTCCAGAAAGACGGGGGATAAGGATTTCCTTCCGATAGAGTGTCAATATTGATGGGTTCATCGTTTTCAGAACGAAGACCCCTTCCAATACTTGCAATGCAGCTCAGTACAAGGTGACCGCGTGCACGACCAGACTCATGTGCAGGGCCGGTGACCTCTGCACGCGCTGTGTTGGCTTCTTGGACAAAGAAGCTGAGGATTCTCTCCAGGGTCTGCACTTTCTCTTGATCGGTGGGCAAGTTCTGAATGATACTCGCAATGCCTTCCAAAACCTTTGGCATGGTAGAAACGGTTGCCGTCGGCTTGCTTCTGAACTGGTCCAGCTGATCTAAAAATGCCGGAAGATCTGATGTCAACGCGCGGGCGCAGGACTTTGAGAGAGTCAAGATAGATCTTGAAGCTGCTTGAGCACACAGTTCGTAATTGAGAGAGTCAAATAGGATGTTGAGAACACCAGCAAGTAATGCCCTGTGTCGTTCAAAGTATGATTGATATTTCCCGAACGAATCCACCAGGGTCTGACGAGCCTTAAGCGGTATCTCTGTCTCACCACCAGCGCAAAGCCGGGCGAAGGAATCACTTCCGAAAATAGCATCCAGACACTGATCGGCGTGGCCATTTTCGTCCACTGCCTCCGAGAGTTGAGCGATGCAGAACATAGCTGTCTCGAAGTTACGCCAGTCCCGAGCCTCTAGGTAAGAGGTTGCGCTTTTCTGGAAGACAGTCACTAGTTCGACACCAAGGACCGGGTACGCCGATAGAAGGTAGTCACAAGCATCATGGCGGAAAGCGCTAAATTCGCTCCGCTCTTCATCGGTCCAATCTTCCAAATCTTCAGAACTAGGGTATAGTAACTTGCTGGAAAGTCCCAAGACAACTTGAGCTACATGGGACTTCACCAGCTGATATCTTGAGCTATCTTCTTCCAGTTCATCGGGGAGGCTCTCGGCAATCTCGTTCCAAAACTCCAAAACCCGTGGGGTACCAAGATCATCAATGGCAGCATATCCAGGAGTCTCAAAGATACCGTGCACGAGGGCCAGAATCGCCACATTTTGTGGTGTAACTGGGTCACTGAAGATTTCCAAGTGTAAGTGTGAGACGTAGGCTATCAGTAGGTCGACAAACGACATGCTCTCGTTGCCTTCGTCTCCACTTCTCACTGCAGCGATACGCGCTGTGACGAATGAATCGGCAAGAATCTCGGATAAAAGCCAAATTGAACTATTGTCAAAGGCCCAGCGGCGGCTTTCAAAAGCCTGGGTCAGGATAGAAGCTGCGCTTTCACTCAGGCTAGGAACCCTCAGCGTTTCGATGACAGTCTGGCCACAATTTACGGCCAAAGTATTGACGTCTTCAGCGGAAGAGCGTTGACGGTTGCCATGCACTCCTAGCCATGTCTTTCAAGAAATCAGCCATAGGGTGAATAAGAATGAATTGAATTGACTCACTTTCCAAGAACTCATGGCTTCAGCCCCCAGTGCCACATCAACCGCATCATCCCCAGCCACCTTTGCGTGATGTGCCATCTCTCTTAGGACATACTGAGCTAGAAGCAACCCGTCCTTGATGTTTAAGATGGCGCGCTGGATAGCGGATTTATCCCCAGCCCCATCCTGAGGTTCCGAATCCAGCCTATAAGCCTCCTCGGCAAGTGCTATTGAGAAGAACAACAATGCACCGGATCCGTTCTTGCCCAATGCTGGCAGTATGCGCCCCTGGAAATCCACTGCTTGTGATTCTTCCTCTGATATATACCCGCCGTGGACGAGGCATGCAGCGAGTTGCCACACAGCTTGCTTCCAAGGTGTAACCGGGTGTCTGAAAATGGCGACCAGGCTCGAAGCGAGCTTCCGTACAACCATTGCTTGTTCACCCTTGATGACCAAAGCGACAAAGCGATTGATGAGGTGCTGCATTATCTCCGTCGCTGCGTCCTCGTTGATCTCATTCCTAAATACAATTAGTCACTCAAAAATATCGAATAGAGCTGAAACGAAATGGATATCGTTCTGCGCGATTGAAACCTACCAGGAGACATTGATCTTCACCGTGAAGGTGAGTGCTCCCATGAAGCGATGCTGGGCAGAGTGCTCACTTTGCAGAAGTGAATCAGCAATTGCCCATGCATGTTCGCTCTTTTGGAGTTGTTGGAGCCGTGTCTGGATCTCGTTGATCCTGGCGGGGTCTCGTTGGTTTGCCGGGTTGTAGAGTTCAGTAACTAGCTGGTAAATGGTTAGCTGGAGCTCAAATAGGGGATTGATGTTCATACAATATGGGTTTCAGAGATTGACTCTCTGGCCCCAAGGCCCTCGTCGGACATCCAAGTTGCCATGTTGTCCGCGAAGCGCGTGGTTGCTAAAGTGAAAAAGAGAAGTGTATACAAGCACGGGGCTAAAGGCTGGCAGAAACTGGTGTTTGCATCATTGGCCCAATCAATATAGAGGCGGTATAAAGGGCGGTGAATGTGGGGTTCCTCAAGTGTTTATCGAGTACATGTATACTCTTCTCTCTTTTCTCTACCCCGTTGGCAAAGGGAATTGGTTAATATATAAGAAACAAGACGCTGATACCTTGGATGTCTATGCCGGGATTCATTTCTTTGAACCAGAGCACTGGGATCGTTACCCTGAAACTATTGTATAGTCCCCAGTCTCTTTCATTCGTCTTGAACAGCTGGTTTTAGGATACAGAATGTCATTTTAGCTCTGTTCTGATCCGCTCTGTCTATATAATGTCCTACATGGTCTATCTTAACGAATGTGTATGATTTTGTTTCAATAGTTTAGTGTATTGAATCCTTTTCGGCTGTCCTGCCTATGGAATATATAATATTATACCAATATAACAAGGTTCACCATATATACCCAGGGACCGAGGCTAACAATGTATTTGTCTATCAAAATCTCCCCCCAAAAAAAGAGTGGAAAAAGGGCAAGGTCCAAGTATAGAGTGCAAACATAAAAGTGGGCCGAGCTGTCCGGAGATCCAACCTCTCCACCTGGTAAGGCCACTCACACGACCTGAAAGTAGCTCGTCATCGCACTTGTCCCGACTCTTTGGCTTTTGGGACAATTTGAGGATTCTCACTTTTCCCCCCCATGCTCCTCTCCTCAATTCGCCTTTCATCTTTCCGATCGCTAAGGCCTCTTTCCCGCCCGAGATTCTTTTCTGTCTTCGGCCCGCGTTACACAGTCGATATGGGGACTGTCGATACCGCCGAGCGGCTCTCGAAGCTCAGGCAGTTGATGCAGCAGCACAAGGTGGATGTTTACAGTATGGCATCACTTCAGCTTTTCGGGTTGTTCGAGCTTGAACTTGCGCTAATCAGTCATCTATAGTTGTGCCCTCAGAAGATAGCCACCAGTCCGAGTACATTGCGCCCTGCGATGCCCGCCGAGGTTAGAGACTGGCCCCTTCCGCGCGTCCTCCTGCACCGACGACTGACACAGTATAGAATTTATCTCGGGATTCTCTGGCTCCGCCGGTACTGCTATCATCTCTCTCAGCAAAGCCGCCCTGTCCACCGATGGACGGTATTTCAATCAAGCCGCGAAACAATTGGATAACAACTGGGAGCTCTTGAAGCGTGGAGTCGAGGGTGTGCCAACATGGCAGGAATGGTACGCGGTGGCAACTATGTGGGGTGCTCTACCCAGGATACTGAACGTTTGAATAGGACTACAGAGGAGGCCCAAGGAGGCAAGGCTGTTGGTGTTGACCCTTCCCTGATCACAGCCGGTAAGTTTGCCTATCAAGGTTGATGTGGACGGTGAAACTTACTTTAAATAGCTGGTGCGCGGAAACTCGCAGAGACGCTCGAGAAGAGCGGCTCATCTCTCGTCGGAGTTCCGGAAAACCTGATAGACTTGGTCTGGGGAAAGGAGCGCCCAGCTCGTCCTAGCGAGAAGGTGCGCGTGCACCCCGAGAAGTATGCCGGCAAGACCTTCCAGGAGAAGATTGCCGAGCTTCGCAAGGACCTCGAGTCCAGAAAGAAGGCCGGTTTCATCATTTGTAAGAATATTCAACCTATAACAAAACCCTACAGGTGACTGACCGATGGCAGCTATGCTTGATGAAATTGCTTGGCTATTCAACCTGAGAGGAACTGAGTAAGAGAATACTCTTTCCAACGCAAATAATAGCTTACTAACTCTGTCCAGTATCCCCTACAACCCTGTGTTCTTCTCCTATGCAATCATCACACCTACCACAGCCGAGCTCTATGTCGAAGATGACAAGTTGACCACCGAGGTCAAGGCTCATCTAGGACAGGACGTCATTGTCAAGCCATACGACTCTATTTTCGCCGATGCTCAAGCGCTAAGTATCCGCAGTCAATCTGCGGGTGAAGCTGCATCGAAATTCTTGCTCTCGAACAGAGCTTCCTGGGCGCTCAGCACCAGCCTTGGTGGTGAGGGACAGGTCGAGGAGACTCGAAGTCCCATTGCGGATGCCAAGGCCATTAAGAACGAGACTGAACTTGAGGGTATGCGGGCCTGTCACATTCGCGACGGTGCTGCCTTGACCGAATACTTTGCTTGGCTGGAGAACGAGCTCGTCAACAAGAAGACTGTACTCGACGAAGTTGACGGAGCCGACAAATTAGAGCAGATTCGCTCTAAGCACGAGCTGTTTGCTGGTCTCTCATTTGATACCATTTCCTCGACTGGTCCCAATGGTGCTGTCATTCACTACAAGCCCGAGAAGGGAAGTTGCGCTATCATCGATCCTAAGGCCATCTACCTTTGCGACTCTGGCTGTCAGTACTTCGATGGAACGACTGACACCACGAGAACTTTCCACTTCGGTACTCCCACTGAATTTGAGAAGCGCGCTTTCACTTTGGTACTCAAGGGCACGATTGGAATTGACATGGCCGTGTTCCCCAAGGGCACAAGTGGCTTTGCAATCGATGTTTTGGCCCGCCAGCACTTGTGGAAGGAAGGCCTTGACTTCCTCCACGGAACAGGCCACGGCGTTGGTTCATATTTGGTAAGATTCTTCATTTAACTCTATGTCTTGCGTCACTAATTCCGTTTCAGAATGTCCACGAGGGTCCTATTGGCATTGGAACCCGTGTGCAGTACACTGAAGTCCCCATTGCTGCCGGCAATGTCATTTCAGATGGTGAGTATATCTTCTACTGTTGCCACAGCTCACAGCTAATCACTGATATAGAACCCGGATACTATGAGGATGGCAAGTTCGGCATCCGGATTGAGAGTGAGTATATTCCCAGCAAAGGGAAGTTGAATCATGCTAATCATCTCTGTACAGATGTCGTCATGGCCCGCGAAGTCAAGACCCCCAACAACTTTGGAGACAAGCAGTGGCTAGGCTTCGAGCATGTTACAATGACCCCGATTGGTCGCAACCTGATTGAGCCGTCCCTGTTGAGTGACGCCGAACTGAAGTGGGTGAACGACTACCACGCTGAGATCTGGGCGAAGACAGAGCACTTCTTCCAGGCAGACGACTTGACTCGGTCGTGGCTCGAGCGTGAAACCCAGCCCATCTCCAAGTAAATGGTCGTTAATAGGCATGCATCTGACAGTGTGATCATACCATAATTTAGCATGCATGCAGATACAGCATTCTAGATCTGCATTAATTATGAGTCAGAAAACAATATTAAAAAAACCTAGTAATACAAGAAGATACCATTTGCGTAGATCATAGATCTCAGGTTCAGTACAACTGGCCGGAATGCGGGAAGCTCCAGTGGAGCTGGCAACTCCGCCCTGCCTCCCATCACCAACCTCAATTGCTCCCAGCCTACATTCGACGAAGAATGCCCACTTCCCATCGCCTACTGTCGCGCGCAAGCCACACCTAAAGCCGGACATATATCGCCAACTGCGACCCCACAGCCCCTTAACGCAGTCCACCAACGCCTTTCAGACCGAAACTGACCACCCCGTGCTTAGTGGACATCATTTGGAATGAGCGGCCGAAACGGCTACGGCTACTCCGACACCGGCCGCTACGAAACGAACGACGGCGGATATGGCGGTACCAACAACAACCTCGGGGTGAACGGATACAGTGGACGGGGTGCTGGAGCACCACCAGGCGGAGGTGGACGGTCAGATCGTCGCCCGGGAGGCTACGGTGGCTTCTACCCTGAACCGAATTCGCAGTCGTCTATTTCGCAGAGCCAGTCTCCAGAGCGCCGGCGCGATCGAACGAATCGGGACTACCAGCAGCCCTCGCAGTCCACTTCCACTTCGCGGTCTCGGACGAGGAATCAGGATGCTGATAGGCGATACCGGGAGGATCGGTCTAGAGATGCGAGTCGGCATGCGGATACTAGGGATCAGGAGAGAAATGCGTCGCCTGTTGTTAGAAGGGGGACTACCTCTGGAGAGTCACAGGCTATTGAAGGTTTGTATTCGCCCCGCGGCTCTCCCACTAGCAGGTGTTAATAGGGGTCTTTTCTACAGCTGTGCTTCAGTCGATTCAGCGCGATTGGGATTTCATGACCGACGCCGAGTGTGTGCCGGTACACGTTGCTTTGAGCTTGATGGATACGAGTACATTGGGCAAGGCAGATCGCGAACCGGACTTCCTGCGTATGTACAATGATATTCAGAAGACACTGAAGGCTATTGTGAATGGTACGTGCTCCCTCTAATCGCCAAAGAGGGATGATGCTAATATTGCCCGAAAGAACATCACCAAGGCTTCAACAGTTCCATTGGTACATATCACAAAATCCAGTCGAACATCTCTTCTTCGCAAAATCGAGTGCGCAACCTGAGGCACGCCCTTGACCAAGCAAAATCAGGATTAATATCGACGAAGCCTGAGCTGAAAGGGCTGGCAACGTCCTCCCAGAACTACGATGACATTGTTCAATTATTCACTCAGATTGAAGAGGTTCAATCTCTTCCCGAAAAGCTCGAATCCCAGATCTCGGACAAGCGATTCCTTGCAGCGGTGGATGTTCTTCACGCCGGTCTTCGACTGCTACGGCGTTCGGAACTGGAGGACATTGGCGCCTTGTCTGATATCCGTGCTTATTTCATTAACCAGGAAACATCGCTTACGGATATCTTGATTGAAGAGTTGCATGATCACCTATACCTCAAGTCACCATATTGCTCTGATCGGTGGAAAGCGCCGACTACTGAAGGAGAGGTGAATACCTCCAGTGTTACCGGAAACCGATCCTGGGAGCGGCCTATCTATAGTTTCCTTGCCAAGTTCGATCCGTTGACGCCCATGGTCGAAGATGCCTCTCGAAACCCGGAGGCAGACACCTTCTCCTATATTCAGCTGTTGATCGAAGCACTTAACAAGATGGGTCATCTTGATATCGCAGTTCATCGGATTGAGCAGCGTCTTCCAGTCGAGTTGTTTGCTGTGGTGGATAAGACGAATGCCGACGTTGATACTCGCTACCCTGCGCCAACTAAAAGTTTCTCAGCCCAGGACAACAATTACAGCAAGTCCAATCTCCCGACTGATATCATTGAAAAACGTGGCCATGTGCTCTCCGAGTTCCTGTGGGCACTATATGCCAAGTTCGAGGCTATTGCAGAGGGTCACCGAGTCCTTCATGATGTTGTTTCGGCTATTGTGGAGCGAGAAGGCTTCATCAAAAGTGAGACACTTTCTGGTGGATTCAAGGAGTTATGGAAACTCCTGCAGAGCGAGGTAAGACAAGGAGTGGTGGAAATAATGTTTTAGGGTAATTCGCTAATCCTCCTTCCAGATACGGTCCCTCATGCACGACTATCTTGCGACAGATGGAGATTCCTCTGTCCGATCTAGAGGCGAGGAGTCTGACTCTCGACGCCATCTCTACTCGGGCAACCGCGATAAGAACAAGGTAAGACAAACAGCCATGATCATTGATTCACAGAGCTGACCAGCTCTACGTTGCAGAAAATGTTCAAGCTATCCGACATTGAGCAAAGCTCAGAGATGAAAGCCGAGCAAGATGAGCTGGACGAGATTCTCAAATCCTCTGTGCCAGGACTGGTTTCCAAGTCAAGGCAAAAGGCCGCCACGAATGATACTTCACAGTCCAGCAAGGGTAATTCAGGGACTGGCCACAAGATCTTGCTCGAGCCCAGTGTCTTCAATATGGGTCTCCTCCTACCACCTTCCCTATCCTTCATCCAACGTCTCAAAGACATTGTGCCTGTAGATGCGGATATTTCCATGAGCACATTGACTTCCTTTTTGGACGACTTTATGGTCAACGTCTTCCTGCCCCAGCTGGATGAGACCGTGACGGATCTCTGCACACTCAGCTTTATTGCTGCTGATGCATTTACAGAGGACCCCCAATGGGCCAAGGTCTCTCCTCGGCCTATTTTCAGGGTGAGTTTTCTTCCTCTAAATGTCTTGTGAGAATGCTAATTCACTCCATCTTCTAGGGAACGGTCAAATTCATGACCATTGTTCGAGAGTTTAGCAAAATGCTGTCTAGTATTCCACACGACCAGGCATTCACGCAACTTCTTATCGACCAGATCGTGACCTATTATGACAAGTGTTGTGGATGGTACAAAGGTTAGTCAACTTCGAACGTTCCTTTGCCAATTTAAGCTGATAACGCGTAAAGCCATGGTTACGAGAGTGTCTGCGCGCAGTCATGGAGGCGGCGTCCGGTTGAAAGCTGCGGCAGCTTTTGTTGAAACAGGCGACATCCGTGATACAGTAGAAGAGCTGTGGAAAGATTCCGGTGACAAGAAGCAGACACTTATTGATACGGTGTGCAATTTTGTAGCCATTCACAAAAACTTTCGCTAACAGACACAGGAAATCGACTTGCTTCTCAAGCGAACAAATGAAGTGCCTTTGGAGCCGTACGACATCATATCCGACCCTAAGACTGTTGTCTCTCTTTCTCTTTTGTATAACAGCATGGTACGAGGCTCTCATTTTTGCTTTTATTCACTCGGTTATTGACGTGTTTCTAGCAATGGCTTGGAAGCCACCTCGCCAAAATCCGCCTTGTTGTCGAGCACACATCTGACGCCGAATCATCAAGTTTGACTGCTACCGGGCGGCCCTCACGCAGATGGACCTTGTTCGGGGCCGTCAAACCCAAGCGTGATAGTATCAATAACCCGGTGCATTTGCCGCTCAATCACGAGACAGTAGTAGCCTTCGATGGGACACTTAAATCACTACACGGGCTTGGTACTACTGCACTTTTGACAATGCACGTCGACATCCGCTGCGGCATCATCCACATGTTGACTAAGACCATGTCCGGACCAAACCCTCCTACACTGCGCAACTCCGAGCCCGTAACTCCATCCCCAAGTACGCAGGACAACTGGTGGCACATCATCATGAACCAGCCAACAGCAGCATCGCCCACGATCCTCACATTAAACAACGACCTCATCGAATTCGACACCAATATCTCGACATATCTCGGGTCCGTTGAGCGCTGGTTCATCACATCAGGTCTAGCCCGGTTCATTGACCGCGTCTTTGTCGCCTGCACCCGGTACATCGGGGCAATGAACGAAAACGGTGCTCTGCGACTGCAACTCGACGTGCTCGTGCTGCAGCAAAACCTGAAGAACATTATTATCGACCCAGCCAGTGATGTCCCTTCCTCGACAACAGGCTTGCATGAGCAGGCCTCTCAGGAGGTCGTTGCCTTACCGCGAAGCGCCAAGTTCCTGGACTGGTTCCTCGAAGGCGCGGAAAAATCTCTGGATTACGCCAAGGATGAAAAGGAGGCGTTTGCATCCCAAGGTGCCAAGGCCTTGGCTGCTGGAAATGGCGAGCCATTCACATATGACGAGTTATGTGTCCTGGTGGACTTGTGCTTCTCAGAGATCCTCCGCGGCCCGCGTGGGGCAGAGAGCCGGGAGGACTTCATGTCGGCGAAGAAGGCCAGTGCAGATGCGCTACTAAGGCTGAACGAGATCATGTGGGACGCCCGGTAGGGGGACCTGTTCATACTATTGCGCTTAGTTAGACCTGGCAATTTATTCCGCAGGGGGGTTTCAGGGTACTTTGCACACCCAATCTCACTTGTTCCAGTGTCATTTCCTCTTTAATATAAGCACCTCCCCACTAGCCCTAACTCGGTATAGCGCCCTGGGCCACGCGCCCTTTTCGGCTTCTCCCGAGCATCGACACTGGCCGTTGCTCCTCCACGTCGTTTCAGATCAGATTGTTAGGGTTTTGAGTCGCCCAGGCTTCTAGACTTAATAGCCATGTCTTTCTCCCATGCCATTTTCCTTTCTCATACCTTCTTTTCACTCCTGTCTGGCACAGTATAACCTTCCAATCTGGGATTCTCACCCCAGACCGTCCATTCCTTCCATAGTGCATCCAGCACGTCCGATCCTTCGTTTTCAAGAAGCGACGTATTTGTCCCTTCTGATCTCAATACTGTAGACTGCCCACTTCAATTCTTTCAATTTATATTCTACAACTCAGCGCCAGACGCGAACTATCCACAATGAAGTATTTCAGCCTTGCCTCCGTCGCCCTCCTCGGCGCTGCTACTGTCTCCGCTGGCCCTCTTGGTATCCGCGAGGATATCGGCCAATGTCCTAAGGGCTATACTGTGAGCGTCTACTACAAGACCATCTACCCCGAATCGACTGCGTTCGCTACTGTCGAGTCTACTGTGGCTCCATCGTCTACCGCTGCTCTCGTTCAGTCTGTGAGCCCTGTGGCTGCGGTTGAGGTCTCTTCTTCGACTACCACTTCTTCGGCTCCTGTTGCTGAGACCACTGCTGCTGAGGCCGCTGTCGTCCAGACCTCTGCTGTCGAGTCCGCTGCAGTTATCAATCTCATCTCTCCTTCTTCAATTGGGACCACCGCTGCTGCTGAGACCACCGCTGCCCCGGTTGTTGCTCAGGTTCCTACTTCGTCGGTTGAGACTACCACCGCTGCCGAGACTGCCGCCGCAGCTGTAATTGCCCAAATTCCCACCATTTCGGCCGAAGCTGCTGCCGTCGAGACTACTGCGGCACCTGTTGTGAAGGCTGTAAGCACCACTTCTACCACCTCCTCGTCAAGCTCTGGAGAAAACTCTGGCTCAGCCACCTTCTACGGCGGCAACGTGTCCGGCGGAACATGCTCGTTCTCCAGCTACACCCTGCCAAGCACCCTCTTCGGCACAGCCCTTTCAGCCGATCGATGGGACAACGCCGCCAACTGCGGCTCCTGTGTCTCAGTCACCGGCCCGAACGGTAAAACCATCAAGGCTATGGTAAGTCTAAACCCTGAACATAAATATCTCACTCCACAAAACCCAAAGCCTAACAAATCGCTTCCCTTGAATAGGTCGTTGACCAATGCCCCGAATGCGAAAGCAACCACCTGGACCTCTTCCAGTCAGCCTTCGCTGAACTGTCTGACATCTCTGCCGGCGTGATCAACATCGACTGGTCCTACGTCTCTTGCGACCTCGACGGCCCCATCAAGCTCAAGAACAAGGAGGGTACATCTGCCTACTGGTTCTCCATGCAGGTCATCAATGCCAACGAGGCTGTCACCAAGCTTGAGGTCAGTACCGATGGTGGTAGCTCGTGGAAGAGCACTACCCGTACTTACTACAACTACTTCGAGGACTCGTCTGGGTTCGGTACGGATACTGTTGATGTGCGGGTTACCGGATCTAGCGGTAAGACTGTTGTTGTTAAGAATGTTGGCTGTGCCTCTGGCTCTGAGGTTACTGCTTCGTCGAACCTTTCCTAGGAAGTTTCATTTTGATTTAGGATTGGGACTTACGAGGGGGTTCTATTTTATTTCATTGATTGTCCTTGCATAATTTCCAAGGCTTCTATGATGCACTTTTATGCTCCTCCCAAACCTATCTTGAATTCAACGCTATTTTCTCTTTAAAAACATTCTTCTCGTCTAAAGGCACTGAGCACATGATAGCTAGTGATGTCTACTTAGAATTGTCATATGCTTTACAAATTTCATGGTCGCCTGTTAAGGTCATTTAAGCTTAATCTCGCATGGTATATTTAAAGCTAAACAACACAGCTATCACTTTACTCCGCACATCTTATAAAAATTACCTTCAAGACCATTGAACGCTGTACCTATCTCTAAGGTCCATAGCGGAATGGTTTATGACATCATTGAAATTGAATACAGTAGATGTAAGTAATACAGCACACAAAGAGAATGAATCAGAAGGGTACAGTAGAGCATAAAGAACTAAGAACTCCGCTATTGTACAGATCCAATAGGCGAAGATGGTCACCCATAGACGTCCATGTAATGAAGATTTCCGATCAGCTCACACATCCCACCTCACATCCAACATCGATATCCGAGATCCAAATTACTGCGAGGCGAACTCCGAATCCCTCTCGATACGCTTAATGTAAGGGTGAGCATAAAAGGGCTTGACAATATCTTCATCATAGTCAAAGGTAATACTAAAAGAATCAGAATCAGTCATTCCGTCTTATGATATCGAGAAAAGAAAAGGCGTGGTGGAAAATCGACTCACGAGATGCCCCCGGTCAATGAATACTCATGGCCGATCCTACCGCCCTTGTCGAGGACATCCTGTCTGACTCTGCGAGGGATATTAGGTTAGGTTTCCGTGCAGGTAGGTATGTGATATGATACATACTTCTGCACCTGTTCTTCGGTGGCTTTGGGCTTGCAGTAGATCTTTTGAGTTTGACATTGTTAGTTAGGGTTTCGTGTCATTACTTTGCTGGGAAAACAATAATATGTGGTAGCTTACGATGTAGTTGGGCATGATGGAGATTGAGTTATGGTGGTAAAGCCTAGGGGAGAGGTTCGGTGGTCAAATACTGCCGGGGGAGGACGGAAGGCCCGCCCTACTTACTCCACTAAGACTTTATAGGCTGACCGACGCCCGTACATCTATCTCATCATACATGCACATGTACAAATTGAGTTAACGTACGTTATATGTAGTTTCCGATCTGCTCATCTCCGTTCCACCTGAATATCCAATATCCAATATCCAATATCCAATATCTGATATACAGATTACTGTGTCTGAACTTGAATATCCTCCTCGACTCTATCCACGAGAGGGTGCGTCTCGAGAGAAGTGACAATTTTCTCACTGAACGAAACACTAAATGCAATAGAATCAGTTATTGTGCCTTGTAATATCGAGACATACTATGTGTATATATAACTTAGTATGTTAGTACGTTAGTGGGAGACTCACGCAAAGCCCTTGATCAAGCTGTACTCTTGAACGATATATCCACCCTGATCGATGGCATGGTCCTTGAATCTAAACGAGAGATTAGTATCCGGCGTCGAGTAGGGGGATTGTGTGATACATACTCCTGCATCTCGTTGTCGGAGGCATCCGGTTTGAATGTAATCTGTTGAAATGGTTACTTTTCTTGTTTCATTTGTGCAGATAGGCGGGATCTTACGATGTAATCCGGCATGATGTATGTGTTATATAGTATATAGTAAATGGCAGAAGGGGAAGTGCAGGAACTAAATAGCCCCTGGAGCCTGGAGGGGCGTGTTTACATCATAGAGGGGTAGCCTATCTCCGCACGCTAATCCTGGATTCCGATCTCACCGCATACGTAGTGTGGAAGTGGCGCAGCCTTTATGACACCATTTCTAAAATATTGAAGAATAACTCATATTGTACCGCAGCTCCATTCCCAAGCGAACCCATCCCATCCGTAGATTTCGCCAGCCTATCCATTAAAGATGAAAGTTAAGAAATGATAAAAGAAAAAGGGGAAAAAGGAAAAAAAGAAAAACCACGAATAGCGTACAAACGCAAGTTTGTGAGAAGAGAATCAAGGGGACTCAGAAATAAGGAAACACCGCAAAGGGGTCGCGAAGGAAGCTATAGGGGAGATAAAAAAAAGGGTAACATTCAGCATGCCTGGGGTAGAATGTTTCTCGGGGACACGGGGGTAATGATAGGTCCATGGTGAGGGTCATATCGATTGAGGAAAACATGGCAGAAAGGAGAAAAGATCAGACAAGAGCAGAACAACAGATTGGAAAACAACAGGGAAATGAGGGTATGTTCAAGTCTTAACCTCCTAGCAGGCAATAGTCGTAGCACGTGTAGAAAGAACAGAGATTGCCTACTCCATCTCCAGTGTCTCTAGCTCTTTTGAGTCCTCATAGTCATCGAACTCTAGACCGGCATCGCGGCAACGCTGCAACCACTTCAAAGCAAGGTTGTTGCGTCGGCTGACCTCGCCCTTCAGCTTGGAGTTGGAGTTGCTAATCTCGGCAATGGCGTGGTTGGCAGTGAGACTGTGCTTTTCAAACTGCTCCTCGGTATTCTTCTTCTCTTCTTGTAGCTGGAGAATGTATTCGATGGCACGCTGGAGTATGGCGCCCTTGTTCTTATCACAGTTGGGCACGAGACGGGCAATCTGGTTAATGCCTTCGTTGATAGCTTCACGACGGCGACGTTCAACTATTTCAGACGGATTAGTACGGGGATGTGCGACAAAAGCTCAAGACATTCGTACCTTCTTTGTGGTTGTTCTTGCGGATTTGGTGCCATTCCGGAGAACCGACAGTGGGCTTCTGATTCATGCTTTGTGCCTCACGCGCGGCGTAGACCGCAGCAGCAGTCGAGTTGTGGTTGTGGGCGCCACCCATAGGAGTCTGGTTCATTTCATCGAAAGACAGACCCTGGGTAAGGTTGCTCGCATCGAATCCAGCATCAGGAGGAGGGGGGTATTTGTGTTGAGGGGTGTGTGCAGCGAGGGCGGCTTTGGCGTTGGCTGTCAGCGCGTTATCATCAGACAGACCATTTTGCGGGCCAACGTGTTGAAGGATCTGCTGGTCAATGTTGAGCTCAGCTCCAGTGTTGGGAAGACCATGGTCATAGTTGCCAAGTCCACTGTGACCGAAGTTGTGCTGGTTGTCTCCCATGCTGCCGTTGCTACCGTGAGACGAGCGGTTTAGACGCTGAGGATCAGGTCCTAGATCTTCTGAGCCATCTCTCTTGCGCTTGTGCGATCCATTGTCGGGGCTGTTCATTGTGGGATCAGACATACTGAGCCTAAAAGGCGATCACTTTCTGATAGTAAGAGTCAGTCAGGGGTCGGCAACAGGCAAGTGAAACAGTCTCGGACAATAAGACAAGGCAATGATCGGGAATGTCAATGTCAATGCAGCCTTGAGGTTCGATGCGTAGGCCAAGCCACTCGGGGCAGATCAGTGGGCACCCCGCGAAGTAAACAGACGCGTGGGTCAGACGCGCTCGGCATCTCAGGGAGGCCGGCCATGTCAGGCTCTGCCATCGCCAGCGATGCCTGGCAGCGGTCGGCAATGCAAAGATGATTCTACAGGGCAGTGACTCTGTCCAGCACCATATCCGACGCGACATCTCGCGACACCCGTGAGGGTTGAGGACATCAGAAACGCGTCATGGTGGTCTGCAGGCAGCGAACGTCACACAGGGGGGGATAGCATCGTGAAGGGCACTCGCGATGAGCATCTCGTCGCGACGTATGCGATGACATGGGGGAAACTAGATGGAGATGGGTTTCGATGGAGCCGTACCTTGGGATGATCCTCTTTATCACCTGACAGCAAGTCACCTGCCAACAACAAGACACAGGTCACGTTGTCTGTGAAACCCCGAATCTCGAAAATTGGGGCACGGAAATTGGAAAGTTGAGAAATTGATGGATTGGATAGCCAGCGGCGGTATCGATTTGACCATGTATCGAAACACGGCAAATTTACTTGAAGAGGGGGGGGATTCTTGGAGATGTAGAGTAGGCAAGTCAAGACGGAACTCACGTGGCGAGGAGATGTGGTTGCGAAGAGGGTCCGTCCCGGCAGAAAGACCAACAGCGCAGAAAAGTCACCTGATATTAGGTAATCACGCGTTCCTCCAGTTCCTCCGGTTGTCAACCAAAGAGAACCGGGGAAGTTCAGGAACAAATCGAGCTGAAGATAACACTGAAATGCCTCGTCGCCTCCCTCTGCAAGTCATGTGTAGCGATCCCGTGCCCCTCCGCTGCACACCCCCTTTCGCATGATCTGATTGGCCGCCGGATGCCGGGGGGAAATCCCGGATCACGTGCCGGTATATCCAAGGCCACTCACGGGTCTTAGACTGCGAGGGGTCGGACCGTCGAAGGAAACCTACATGTATGTACATGTATGGCCTAGATCAAGGGGATTCTCCCGATGCAGGGCACTGTGAACAAAGTGGGATGACCTAGTTCAAATTGTGATATAGAAGTCCGCTTTCAATCCACCCGGCCTTTTAGGTTACTCCTAGTTCTATTCTCAGTCTACATCTGGTCCCCCTCATTCTTATGGGTGGGGGAGAGAATCACATGTTTCAGAGACATTAATATTCCCCCCAAAATCCTTCACACCATCTCCAAAGGGTTGCATTAGACAGAAAGGGTCTTCACTAGTCTCTAGTGCTCTTCATGAAGATCCAGTGATCATGAGACTGCATCTGTTGCAGAATCTCTGAGCGTTTGCCTGAAGATGTTGACGATCTCGATGATCTTCGTCTGGATGTCAAGGTTAAGTCCCTGTCACATGGATCATCTGCGCATGATGCGACTGTGGCAACCAGTCAGTCCCAGTATCGCCATAACACTGAACAGATATACACCGTGTATAATTCTTCTGAGTGATGTATCACGGAAACCCGACCAGGGTCGACCTTGGCCCCGTTCATAGAATCTGCTTTATCTGTAGGAGAGTCTGACGCGTTCGGTGTGCGCCTCATTACTTGGATGCCCGCTTCAGGGCAAAGACCATTTTTGGATCTGCCGTAGTATCTGCGAAACAAATACCTTCCTCCCTCGCGCCTAGCATGTCCCAGCACAGTATCTTCACGTCGAATGGGAGGTCATCCTCTGTCTCACTTTCTGAGGCACCTGACCCTGCATCTGCATCTTTCCCCAGTCGTTGCGTAATGGCGAGGATAGTGCTGGACCCCACATATTGCACCGGTGGCTTGGTCTCGTCTGCTGGTGGATCCTCCCCCGACCGGTTTGCAAAGACAATGACGATCCTCTTTGGGGAATCGGGCGCCTCTCCGCCGTCCAGGTCCACCTCGTGTTGCATTTTCCTCTTTATCAGCGGCCAGAACCGCTGCAGCCAATAGTTGAAGGTATCCATATCAGGTTTGTCCTTCAAATCCTCGAGTTCCTCAGGGCTCAGCATGCTGGTCCACGCCATAGACAAGATAACGAGCTGGGACTTGGAGTCAAGGACCCGGGATGCAAATTCCCATTTGTCAAATGGCGCCTCGAACTTGTACGGGTTGATATCCATGCAGATACCAAATGAAGTTGCAACTTGCTTTTCGTTCGTTTCGGGAAACAGCTGATTTTCCTTGATGGTAGATAACCTTTCTAAGGAAGAAAATTTGAGCTCACGGAAGCTTCGCTCGACATCACCCTCGGCCGCCCACGGCTCGTCGCACACGTACAAAAAGCTTTTGCGGTAGTTATGGATGAAATCGCCATTCTTGTCAACAACAAGAAGGGCATTGTAGCATGTGGTATGGCCAGAATTTTGGGGATCTTTTTCGATCTCTGGATATCCGACACAAACCATGCATTGCAGACGTTTGGCGGTTTCACGCGCCCACAAGGAAGATGGACCATCACCAAATGTTTCAAGGTATGGTGTGATTGCTTCCAATGAAGGGAAGTTGTAGCCTATAATCAATGTTAGTTGAAGCCATTCCCATCGCAGACTCGCGATGAAAGGGATATTCGCCTCATCCAGGTACGTACCTGTTAAGGCCATTTCGGGCAGCACCAGAACATCAGGCTTCAAAAAGTCCATACCAAGGCCGAGTCCAGGTTGCTCCCTATCTATAGAGATGGCCTTGCCCTTCTTCAGCAATGCATTGGCTGTCTCGATGTTGCCTTTGACATCGCCCAGCTTCGGGTCGAATTGAAGCGTAGCGATCCTCATCTCGAGGGATTGCGAACTTGAAAAAGTTCGGATAAATAAATGGAACTTGTTTTGCCTTGTGTCGGGATGTTTGGTGGGCCTTGAGGGGTATGCGCGTGAGATCGCTGATACCCTGGGCGCGGTCGAGGTATGAAGTCCGTGGGTTATGGCCCCAACGCGGACGCAGCCGGGCAGAATTTTGGCCAGAATGATGGTGATTGGTAAATGTTGAGCACACCCGAAAGATGATTCAATTGATTACTTGGTTCAGCCCTCGGCCATCACAGCAAACGTTAATTGTGGGATGTTGTGGAAGGTGTCGATAACTGCCGTGCCGAGGATCTTATAAATAATTCTGCCTGAGGATTCAGTCTCCAATCTCCACCCAGCTAATGGCATTGTTATACAGTAGATGGACAGTAAGACCCATTTGATTTGGTACAACAAGAAAGAGCAAGGTGCAGCCTTAGTTCTGCTTTAGCTTGAACGTCTGCTGTTCCGATACTTGAGTCATTCGGCGCCCAGGCACTAACGTTGGAAGAGAGATACAAAAGGACATTCAAGTCCAGAGATTCCTAACCAACTACATCCACTTGCAAAAGCGCTGTGAGAACCATGGCTTATCCACGCCAGCCCAGTATCTTTCATGACGAATTATCTAGATTGTTTGTTTGGCTTCGCTGCTTCTTGCGAATATCTGATGAATGATCAGGATTGGGGTGACTGGGGCATGGAAGAACCTTCTTATGTGGTTTATACAGACGGCGGTTCAACAGAGGTCAAGCTCGAGGATATGTTTCTTTCTTCCCACTATGTTCCGGCTTTGACATACCGCAACTTCGTAGAGGTACACATCTATGGCACACCGTATGAGTTCCCTCGGGCCAGGGAAAAATTGAAGTAAATGATAAGCTAAAATTCCTCCTATGGATATTCAATAGAAAAGAAATCGTACATCAAAGCGCCTTCACATTATGCAAACATGTAACACCTAGTTAAGGTGAAAGTCCCGACAAATGCGTAAGTAAACAATGTTCAATGAAAAAAAAAAGACACTCAAGGTAATTGAAACAATAGAAGACGAATGAGGAGGGTGCATGGGAATCAGTCCAAACACACCACATCGTCATCATCCTCAACCGAAACCACACGTTGGTTCTCCTTCTCTTTCTTCAGCTTTTTCTCCTTCTTTGCTTTCTGCTTCTCCTCTTCTTTTCTCTTTCTCTCAGCTTCAGCCCTCTGGTCTCTCTCACGTCTGTAGCGCTCAATCCCCAGAGAGATAGAACTCGATCCTTGAGAAGCGGTGCGTCGGAATCTGGCTTCAACGCGGGGGTGCGTGGAGTGCGTGGAGCGACTAGGGGAAAATGATGCACGGCCAGGTGTATCTGGTGCATAATTGAGTGTGTATCCATGAGGGCTAGACTGTAGTTCAATGCGCGGGGGAATCAGTATTGGTATTCTAGGCTGGGACATGAGTTGGCGAACCTTTTCGAGTAAAGCAGCACGACGATGGTTGATTGGGGGATCCACCGGTGGGGAGTACGGCATGTCCTTTGGAATATCGAAGATTCCGGGTCCGTTCTTCAGCTCGTGGGCTAAGATCCGCGCACGGGATAGCAGGATTTCGTCTTCTTGGACTTGGCGCTCTCGAATCCGCTTTTGTTCCTCGAGCCATTTCTTCTCTTGATCGGTGAGGGGTTTGGGTTCAACTAGAGCCTTTGTTTCTGCGAGTTTTCTTTCAAGGCGTTCCAGGATTGGAAGCTTCGGCATTGGCTCGCTCAGGACCTTAGACAGGGAGAATCTGGGGTAAAGTGGCTCTTCTGAGGTGGGAGGATCCGAAACCTTGACCAGCTTGGGACTCGGGCCATTGTTCGACTTGGTTTCGGTAGATTCATCCAGTGATCTTTTCTTGTGTACGCTTGTCGTCTTGCTCCGCGAACGCTTTTGAGATACGTTTGCCTTTGGCTCTCGGGCTAGAAGAAACAGTCAGTAAGACACCACAAAGTAAAATGTTACCTAACTTACCATCCGATTGAGAGAGCTCCGAGAGACTCATTTGCATTTCCTGTGGCTGTTGGGTGGAGGGTGCCTCGAAATGCACGGAGCGTTTGAAAGGGTTCCCTGAAGATGCACCGGTGGACTGACGTTTCAGAGAAGAGCGCCTGCGCTGCTTGGTCGTGTCATCATCATGCGGCCGTTTTAACGAAGCTTGCTGCACCGAAGACCCTGGTGCAATTGAGCCTTGGAACAAAGGCTTCGATGACTCCGTTGGATTAGTCAAAGGGTTGTACGTAGAGGACTTGGCGTCGAAGAGCTTGGATGCCTGCCCAGATTGTGAGGAAATTGACTGGCTAGGAGATAAACTTTTGGCGTGTGCGGAAGAAGCGAGAGGGCCTGTGTAGTTGAACAAAGAAGACAAGACTTGCTCAGGTGTGGGGCATTGTTCCCATGCGAGGGAACGCTTTTTCGCAGGCTGGGTATCACTCGTCTTGGGTGAAGTTGAGGGGAGACTTCCAGGGACAGGCGGAGGAGATGTGGGTGGCGTAGATGATACAGCCGCAGAAGAATCAACTTTCCCATTTGGCTGGGGCGCTGGAGTTACGAATGAAGTATCCGCCTCATTCGATACCCCAGGAACGGCATTTGTGCTACCGGCTGAAAAGCTAAAGAGGGGCTTCGCAGTGGTTGACGCCGTAACTGGCTCCTTCGCCTTCTCGCTGGGTTCCGAGGGCCGTGAAAAGGCAGAGGGAGCAGCAGAGGGAGCAACTGTCCCCGGACCCGAAGATGAAATTGATGTCTTGGGAGTCAGAGATGCGAAAGGGTTATTGAATGCGGTTGATGACTGCTCAGATGTATTGCTGGTCGCGAATATCGAAGCTGGTACCGAAGTCGATGCCGCCACAGGTGTCTCCGCTTGACTTGCTTCCGGTGCCTTTGTAAATTTGAACGGAGATGCGGCGGTAGGAGCTGCGGTGGAGGGAGGTAGAGAGGAAGAAGGTTTCAGGAAGGAGAAGTCCGGAGTGGACGACGCCGGTGGGGAAGTGCTGGGTTTGAATATCGAAGACGGCGCAGCAGCAGTCACCGCGGGTGTCTCCGTTGTCTGGGTTGTATCTGGAGGTTTGAACGCGGATAGAGAGGCGGCGAATGGGTTTGGTTGGGAGGATGGTAGAGACGTGCCGGAACTCAAAGATGCGAATGGATTCTTCGGCGCAGAAGTCTCTGAAGAGCTGCTAGCCTTGAAGGGCGAGGATGTTGTAGGAGTAGCTGCGGTACCAGCATCGGCCTTTTGATCCATCTCCGCCGGCTTCGGGAACGAGAAAATAGACGATGACACAGGGGCAAAAGGAGATGGGGCAGCAGGGGTTGCAGCAGGTACATCCGTCTTCTCAGCAGGCTTCGCAAAGGAGAACGGGGACGATGAGGTAGCAAAAGGAGATAGGGTGACAGGTGCTTCCGTCTTCTGGCTAGTCTCGGCTGGTTTGGCGAAAGAGAATGGGTTCGAGGAACCACCCAGGGGTGAGGGCGAGACAGTATTCGCAACAGGAGTCTCCGCAGGCTTCGAAAACGAGAAAGGAGACGCAGAAGTAGTCACAGCAGGAGCCTCCACATTCTGAGCTGGTTCCGCCAACTGCGAGAAGGAGAACGGAGATGGCGAAGCAGACGTAGAAGCCTGCGCAAAAGGGTTTGACAACTGAGTAGCAGGAGGTGGGAAGGGGGATTGGAAGGGAGACGGGGCGACAGGAGGGAACTGGGCGCCTTCAGAGGCAGTGCGTAGATCAGAAGCCGACGTGTTGTCAACGAACCCGTTGGGCTCGATCACTGGGGCTGGTGTCTGGTTCTCATCATCACTCACGAAAAGACTTCTGCTGTCATCGGAAAGGTCAGACGCTCTGTCCTTCCGCTTAGCCAGGAGTGATCGATCGAGCATGCCCATTCTCGCCGCTTCTGGGATGGTCATTCCAAGAATGACGGCAACCAGAGAGCGGCCTGCACGCTTTGACTCGACGTAGGTCTCAGAGTACGAATGATCGGATGATGGCGAGAAACCTGCGAAAGATTAGTGGGTGACAAAATATGGAGGGGAAAGAGCTGTTGTTGTTGGGAGGTGGGTGGGGGAAAAAGAGAGAGAGAGAGAGAGAGAGAGAGAGAGAGAGAGAGTGTGTGTGTGTGTGTGTGGAGGGTTGAAGACAACGTGTTTAAGGGTTGAACGTGTTTTGGGATGGAAGAACACGTACCGATGGAGTCAACTGGTCGAGATCCCCAGTTAAGATAAAGTGCACCATCAGCGTGCTGAGCAAGCTGCAAATCCTGTTCTTCGCAGAACCGGATAGTTTGTTCGTAGTCATCAAAATGTAGCACTCTTGTCAACTCCTCTACAGTCCATTCCTCGTTCTTCGCCTGCTGTGAAACAGGAGACCGGCAGTAGGCCTTCCAAATTGCACGAATTGCTGTCTGACGAATGTGGTTGAAGTAAACCTCTGCCACACAGGCCATTAGATAGGGCACGCTTGGGGAATTGATAATGTTGAAGAAACGGGTGTAGAAACCCTGAGCAATGGCATTTGGCCGACGAGCGTCAAGAGCACCCTGGTATTCCCAGGTGTTGCCAGCAGCAGCAAAGAGATCGAGGGCCACTTGAACTCGAGGAGAGGCGAGTAGATCGGCTGGCCACTTCTGGACACGAGCTTCCAGGTCGGGGCGCTGGTCGTGAATCGAAAACAAGATGTAATAGGCACGGAACTCATCCTCTCTTGGGAAAACAATGCGTCCACGGTTGTCGTCGTAGTAGTACATGAGCGAGAGCATAGTGTTGTTGAGCTGTTCTCGTTCCTGATGACGGTCGAATTGCTCTTCGTTTGTGGGGTTCGAAAGAAGATGGAGAGACACGATATGGAAGCGCGCAATTCTCTCTAGGCACATTACTGCCATTTTGACATCCTCCTCTTGCGTGAGTTGCTGAACCGAGAAATCATTGCGAATTGAACGTGTCCGATCCCAGACGAACTTGTGGATGATGGCCAATGGCTCACTGCCACCAACAACATAACGAATGAGGTAGTTCATACTCTGCAACAGGGTCTTTGGTGTCCGAATATCCGAGGGCAATTGCTCATCATAACCAGCAGCTGAGCGTCGAAACCGCTTCAACATCTTGGATTCCATGATTTCCAGCTGGTTGGTCGCCGGGTCAAAGTACTGAAGAGGGTGAGCGGGGGGTCAATAAAAGGCAGGAGAAGAAGCTTTACCTTTTCGCACTTGTCCATCATCTTTTGCACGATTCGCTCAACACGCTCGAATTCGGGGCACATGCTGGTGCAGGTTCCCACGGGTGTGATTGCCTGTTTCAACGACGTCGGCTGGTTGGGGTCTGCCATCTGTCCATCTTTGATTGCTCGCTGGCGCTCTTTGGCACGGTCGAGTTTCAACTGCAATTCTGGTTAGTTCTTCTCCCTGTCGCATGTCATTCGGGGATTTGCCCACCTTGTCATAACGGTCCTGGTAATTGCCTGAGGACGCATTTCCCACCGGCCCACCAGATCCATTGCGACTGAAAGCCGCTGAATCTTGATGGTTCATATTCTGCGCCGGTTTGGCGAATGGGTTGTTGGAGAAATTCGAAGCCGGGGAGGCCTTTTGAAGAGCGGAGAACGGAGATTGCTGGACGGGCTGCGTGCCAAACGGAGATGCGACGGAAGAGTTTTGCTGATTCAATCGCGCAAATGGAGAAGTGGTAGCACCGGGGTTGCCTGCTGTCGCTTGTTGTGTGCCATTTACAGTGTGGCTCGCAGCGCCAGCGCCGCGACCACGACCCCGACCCCGATACTGACTCTGACCTCTACCTCGTCCACGCCCGCGATCCTTTCCATCACCCCGCGCATTATTGCCTTGGAATTGAGTCGCAGCAAACCCAGAATTTCCTCCTCTTCCTCTACCAACGGAGCCCTGCGCGCCTCGTCCTCCCCTCTGGCCGTTGCTCACGGCACCGCCAAAAGGATTGAACGGGCTAGCCATCCTGCCCGCAGATCGCGGAAGAAATTGGATAGGCCGCCTCCTGCTTCAGCGACTCCAGAGCTGATCTTCTTCTCAGATTGATCTCGGTTGTCGGTTGGTTTTGGGGTCAATTTCTGGTGAGATGCGAAAGGCCGATCGAATGTTGAGGAATCTAAGAATGCTATTCGCCGGAGACGGTGACCGCCGAGGCGACGAAAGCGAAGTCAGCCCATCTGCCTATATTACAATTGCCCGCCGGATATTCCCAAGTTGCCGCGGCGCGCGCGCAACAGGTGGCCGGCACAAAGACGAACGAGAGAACAAAGCGGACTCGGATGAGGTCAGACAAGGGGGATTACGGTACCTGTCAAAGAAAAATGGCCGTCACGATCTACCGGTTTGGTTGAAAGGCATCAACAGCCTCGCAAGCTGGTCGACCGTCGCGATGAGAGTTCGAGCCGGTGATGCGTGCGCGTCGAACTTTGCGGGTGAGGATGGTGCTGGGTGAACTGCGGTCCCTGGCGGTTAGTACAAGTGCAAGAATTCATCAAGCGGCTTGAGAGGAACAAAGCAGGCACTTACAGAGCAACAAAATGGGTTGAAGAAGACAAAGATGATCCGCAATCCTCACGGAGCTTCTAAGGCGGAGAGCACTCCGCTGCTCCGCCGTGAGTGGCCGATACGGGCCCGCGCGCTTGGCGTTTATTCGGCTGGTCATGCGCATTCTACAGCGACAATGGGTCTATTCAATCGTACCGAATTGTCTATTGAGGTATTTCATTGAGCCCTAATTCGTGTGATTGAGGGTATAATCAATAGAATAATACGAGAATACAACAATACGAGAACCTCTACCATGCAACCTCTAAGCAATCCATTTACTGTACTAGTTAGCATATTTAAACCTCGATTTCTAGAAAGAGAAGAGCTTTAGCGGTAGAAGGCACATCCATGGATGTAGCAAACCTATGAGTCATAACAAAGATCCTTGGAAATTACGATAGAAATGAGGTAATATAGACTTCAAGTGATATTATAAACAGCAAAGAATTTCCCAAGTATCTACCAAAAATCTCGTTTATCAACAGAGAGCCCGAATATCCAAATCGGCGAGCCAAAAAAACCCATATACAGAACCAATTATGAAAAGACAACCAGGTCATCACCGACAAGGTGAAGAAACAAGACCCAAAGAAAAGAAAAAGAAAAGAAACACAAAACGAAAGTCCGGAATATGAGAAGAAATCAATATCAAACCCAAAGTATTTTCAGAAAGAAATAAAAGAGAAAAAGAAAACAGAACCCAATTGCCCAGCACCTTCTTATGAACGACACTCCCAAATTTTTTAATCCACAGAGTGAACCACATCGAAATGATATGAAGTAAAGACAATAACTCCCCTGACAAGGCCTTATGACAAGCGCTAAGTGTGGTTATCAGAACCATCAGTCATATAACGTTCGTTAATACCCAAAGCCCTTAGGCAAGTGGGTTTCCTCCACGTCAACATGAATCGTCGCACCAGGACAGACCAAAGAACCAAGAATCAATCGGGACCAGCCCGGCCATTGAGCACCTTAGACGGGGTGGGAAAGAGGCAAGCCATTGGGATGAGGATGGCCCAGCGACCCCGTGCGGAAAGGCAGGGATCGTTGATCAACATGAGACTGTGACATGTCGTGCATGTGGTGAGGGGCCATGGGCATGTGGTAGCTCATTGAAGGCTGGGACATGGGCTGGCTAGATGGTGCGGCGTTGTAGTCGACAGTGCCGAAGATATTCTGGCGGAATGTGGGTGCAGGAGCCCAAGGGTCGTAGTGACCGGCGCGTTGGTGGTCAGGCGTGGAGGTTGGGAAGGCGTTGTGGCTGGAGTAGTCGAAGACGGAGACGTCGTGGGGGCTGATCATCTCCGCTGTTACGGGGGTGCTGAGCATTGGCTGTGAGGAGAAGGAGTCTGTGTATTGGGGTGGCGTGGCGTAGTAGGGGCGGTCCTGGCGGGGTCCTTCGAAGCTGAGAGGCTCGGGCATGGAGAAGCTGCCTGGGAGGGAGCGGGTGGCGGGGAGGGCATCGATGGGTGTTGTGAGGGCGGCGGTTACTTGCTCGACTGAGGAGATGGGCGTCATGAGCCCTTGTACGTTGTGATCGGGCTCCTCGACTGTTACTGAGGGTGCGTCGTTGGACTCTTCTTCTTCGTCGCCCTTGGGGCTGGGGCCACGGTTCATGGTGTAGACGATCATGTTGGCGTCGACTTCGCCGCGCTCGAGGCGCTCTTCCATCTTGCGGACACGAAGGATCTCGTAGATGATCTCGACGTGGGATGGGTGCTTCAAGCTCCGCTTGGTGTCGCCAGCGACTTCCTTGAGCTTGTCGGCAGTGATACCGTAGCTACCGAGATGACGGATGATGTGAAGGAGAAGCTCAATGCGGTCTGTTACTAGGTTAGCAAATAGGGCCCTGGTGATATGATAGGTAGTACATACACTCTTTGCGCAGGTGGTCAGGCTCCTTGTGCATGACACCTGGGGGCCACCACTCCGGCTTGGTCTTCTCTGGGTCACCGGTGGTACCGGGGGCAGATCCTGGTGGAGGCTTGCCACCATTGTAAGGGTGTCGGACCTGCTTGCGAGGTTCGATGAACTTGATGAATGCCTTGGCAACCATGCGGCAGTTAAGTTGTTGGAAGTGCTTGAGGGCACCCTCATAGTAAGCCATAACCTTCTGGCTGTCTCCAATGCGGAGAGGAACCATTTCAGTGGAGCCGTTGGAGAAGTCTTCACTGTCGGAAGCCTGCTCAGAGAGACGGTCCTCGGAAATAGAGGGAGCATTGCCTTTGCGGCGCCTCACCCGGCGAGGAGATGCGTCTACTGTCTCTGTGGCAGTGTTAGTAGGTATACTTTGTTAGGAGCCAGGATCAGATCACATACGGCGAGGGGGTGCATGGTAGCCAATGCGTTCCCCAAGAATCTCGAGGAAGTTCTGGCGGACTTCTGGGCTGAACACAGTCGCGTTGTGTTCCTGAATAGATGAAGACTCGTCGACCTTGAGCTTACCGTCATGATCGAGGTAGATCATGGCGTAGTGAGTATGAGGAGGACGGAATGATGAGCGAGAATGTGTCATCATGGGCTGGAAGATGTCAGTAAATATCCAATACTATAGTAATAGACAAACATACAGGAGCAACGTCCCATCCGGGAGGTCCTTCGAGGGCTGAAGCGGATCGCTTCATGGCGCCAGTTGTAGGGTTTGGTTTACTGTAAACCATTGTTGTATAGATAGACACAGAAATGCTTCGCCGTAATGTTGATACGGTAGCAGGGACGTATTCGGCTTGAGTGATAGAATCTCAGTCAAAATGGCACATCAAGATACTAAAAGAGGCGTGATGTATCAAGAGGCTGATGGCGTTTAAGGTTCCGGCGAGAAATGTGCTCTTTATAGAGATTGTTTTTCCTCGAGTAGGGAGTTGCGATTTAGTCTTGACAAAAACTTGACACTAAATCTGTCGACTCGCGTCAGTCTACTGCTTGCCACTGTTTTAGGACCACAAGCAGAGATGGATATGGAAGCCCAACGGCTGGAAAGCCCTCCCCGCTCCCGCGCGGGAACTGGTAGGACAAACGCATGCCGTGCCGGACAACGGGAATCAAGCTCTTGCAAACAGGGCCATAGAAAATGTAACGATTGGCGCCGGGATGTACTCACACACTCGAGATCACAATGTGCAAGAGTCTCAATGGAGTCAAACGGATGACTGCAGACTGTTGGCAACCGGGATGCAGGAGCGACAGGAAGCCACTGTGTTCCCGCAAGTAAACGAAGGTGACACAGGCCGGGTTGGGGCAGATGAGAATAAAATATCTTAGAAGGGAGGGTGGGTCAAGTGGGATGTTAAATAAATATCCAGGATGTAGTGTGAAGTGTATACTCTGTACAGAAAAAAAAGAGAGAGAACAGATGGGGATATGCAAGCCTTTTTCAGTTTCCAGAGAGGTTCCAGGCAATTGGAAAAAAATGACAAAAGCACGACTCCAAACCAGAGCAATACGCAGCATGGATGATCCTAGAAAGCCCGCGGGCATCCCTCATCGTATGCATGCAGCGAGATTGGCGCACTTCAAAGCGACATGCAGGTGAGTGTTAGGCCCAGTCCCGATCCTGCATCCCTGTCCTACTATTTGTAGATCGCATAATTGTTTTTATTTTATTTTATAAATTTTAATATATTTATTTTATTTTATCTTAGTGTCATGTCGGGCCAAACCCAAGTGGCGCTGATTATCGATCGACCCCCCACAAGGGAACTGGGGGATGCGCTTCCGGGACGCCATGGCTTCTGTCAATTCCATAAGGTGATCAGATCCCTTGATCTCCATTGGTATACGAGGGCCCATACTAAATCTCTCTGGTCCAGACTTGTGGTAAGCAACTAGTTCATTTCTTTGTGTGTTCTGTGTGGGAACAGTTATTACGTTGGGGAGATTAGCCCTAATTACTATCCTGCCAGGCTCCTGTACCTGGACGCACAGGTGCAGTTCGGAGGTTCCGTCAGAGTTTGATTTGCCCCTTCATGGATCTGGGGGAAAGTACCGTTTAGAATATACGTGTATATATATATATATATGAAATATTATCTGTAACATTTGTGTCTCTCGATCGGATCTTAGCCCTTGGGCCCCGGTGCGCTAGTAGCTGTGACCCCTCCACCAACCAACGAATGAGCCTGTCAGTTCCCATTTACTGTTAACCTATCAAGATCCGGCGTATGCATGGCCCAACACCCTGGATCCTGGGATGGAGATGACTCGCCGATAAAGTGTCATTCTCTTGGTTTGATCCCGTATGTCGATCTCCGTTCACTGACAGGAACTGGGTAGGCAATGGGGATCTTGGTGGCCACTTCAGCTGGAATGTCAAAAAACCCCTGAGATCAGACCTCAAATCTCGCTAAATCAAAGAGACAATTGTAGTTTGCGTACGCGAAGAAAAAGTACTGTATAGGCCGCCATATTGCTAGTATGACTGTAACTCTCGCCTACACTCCCCTTCTAGCCGCGATGAATAAAAAAATATATAAAAATAAGACGCTCTAGGACAAAACGAGATAACAGACGGTTTGACATTTGAATACTACTGTACAGCGTGATCTCCCCTCTCCCGGGGAAGAAACCGGTCGCAAAATGGTTCGAGTATTTATCCCACGGCGGGTTTGGCGCGGTACTTTTGATGTCAGACGTATTTGTGACAGCCCAATCAGCAGCCACGGAGCTCCCCAATTCTTCCCCCTGGGTCTGTGCTAATAAAGGGCCCAGGAGAACCCAAGCTGCTGTCAACGCGTCCATCTCCCGCTCTGGTGGGTTTATTCGGGCTTGGAGATTTGGAGATTGGGATGACAGGGGATAATATAGTAAGACGTCAAAATTCACGCTTGAACAAAGACATCAACGGCTAAAACGCTCGATAAAAAACACACAAAAAAGAGACAGGCGCGATTTTCTAGAACTAGTTTTGTCCCACTACATGGCTATCTTGACATTACAAAGGGGGATCACATTCTGCCCAGGTTCCACCATCTACGCTAGATCGGGGATGCAAGCAGAGTTTTCTGACACAAGCGGTGCTCTATTCCGATCAGATTGTGTACTTTGATACTCCATCCGAGTTCTGATCAATCTGACGAGTCTCAAGGGATTTTGACTACTACCGTAACCTCGGTAACATTGACAATTGCCGTCCTGCCTACACAGTGTACTAACGGCTCCGGCTGTAAATCATTGCTCCATAGTGGGACGCAAAGCAACCTACGCGAAACTGTTGCCTGCCCTGCGGTCAAATTAGATTTTTTAGGTTATCCCAAAAAGCACTCGAATAAAGCACTGTAGTAGAGCTAATCATTTAGGGCCGCCCTATGTTATTTGTCATTCTTTCAGTTACATAGCGCAGTACTGTCTTTCACCTAAAACCAACGGTCTCAATGCTATCTCGTAGCATAGGCGTAGACATTTTGATTCTTTGTTAGTCCCCACCAAACCCCTCCTAGTGCTTAGGGAGGTTTGTTTGCTTTTTTTTCAAGGCGCTGTTATCTTTTAGCGTGGATATCAAGAACTATGGGCGTCGGATAGTAAAAATGAATATCGATTCAAAAGTCCCAGTTACATTTGAAATGGCGGATTACTCCGGGCGTACCAGATCTTCGGGATTGAATTTCAAGGTCTAGACTTGAGACAACCCCTATTTTTATGGCCAGGGTCCTGACACCTGACACCTGCCAATGAAAGCTTTTTATTGGAAGTACAGTTGATCCTTGCCCTGGCTAGCCACAACGTGGCTCAGTGCTATTTTGAGGTCTGGCACCGCCACAGCTGAAGGAGCGAGAATAGCTGCACATTTAAGTATGCAACATGGATGGTCCCTGTGGATTTTACTCTGCTTTTTTTTCTCTTCTATCTGCAGACACTGATGAATGTGCTTAGTTTGACAGCTTGGCAGTTCCCGCATGTAGTTTCAAGCAAACATCAATGAGTTCCCCACTCGTGACAGGGCTGGGTAATTAATCTAAACACCGCCTTTGCCGCTAGGATCGGGCAAGGGATCTCACGGCGCTGTTCGGCGATGCAATCACCCTGAAACCCAAAGTGAGGCGTTAACTCGGCGGACTCGGCGGATATGTGACAGCGGGTGTATGCTGACGGGAGTGGGGGCTGAGAGGGGTATGGGGATAACTGCAAAACAGACTTGATTCGGTATAGGGGGACTGATCTACAGTTAGGGTTTCATTTCTGGAAAAAATGAACAAAGTCCCGTTGAGTTCGGTTCACCGCTACGGAGCAAGAAAAAAAATAAAACATAAAAACATAAAAAGGCATATAAAGCGCAGGAAGGCTGTTTCGTACTTCTGGAAATTGCTTCAACTTCATAGTTCGCTTCAAAAGTCGATTGTGCTACTATTGGATTTGGGCTCGTATCGATGAGATGATCATTGAGCTATTTGAGCGAGCATGTGGACAAAAGGGGGGGTGTACAGAGGGAATGAGTCTGTTCGCAGAGTAAGTTATATCGAGACCATCGTTGTTTCTAGAGCTGCATATCGGTGCGAGCAAAGGTACTGGAGGCAACCTGCCTCGAGATGAGTGCATTCCGAATCTAGTACAAGACCTGAGAGGTGTCAAGGCCTTTTCATTTCCATACTCTATTTGAATCTTCGGGACATACAAGAGCAAGCGGACCAACAAGGCACAAGGGTGCATTGCTGTTGTGCAGAGCCGATGGGCCGCACGACGATCGATCAATGATGCACCCTGATCGAACACTGATCGGACCGACAAAGACGGGCATTGCGTCATATTGCATCCGCCATTTTGTCGGGGCGTTTTTTTGGGGCCAGACCCCTCCGAATGGTAGCTTTATTGTCGGGGTTGGGTCATCTGGAAGGGTTATTTTGCGCTTGTACTTCTGTTTCGACCAGTGAGAGTGCCCCGATGAAACCTTGAACCTCTTCCAGCTCGCTAAAAGACGGTCCAGACTCGACCCCCAGCAAGCCACCGCGGGTCGGGGATGGCGGTCCGGAGGCACTAAAGCTGTCAAACACCAACTAGGGTTAGCTGGGCCCACGGGGTCCCAAGGGAAAGGTCAAAGTTGGCAATCATCGAGCCTGTTTCTCGTCAGTGCCAGTGTGTTGGAATTCCCAATCTATCTTGCTATAGTTAGAAGTTTCAAGAAGCGAACCTCACGCCTGCTTTCACCTAAATAGGAGATCAGCTTACTGCCAAAAGTCCGCCTCATGTGCTATGACAATAGTTATGCTGATCGCAACACTAAATTCTTCACCAAGCCTCATTCAGTTGTCATTCGTGTTGCCTCCTATTCCTTTGCCCCAACAACCTTTAGGCCCCAAAAGACCATTCCAAATATACCGGTGGCTTTCAATAATGTTCGATACTCCAAATCAATCAATATGTACCTCTAATCTCCAGTACTGAACGCAGGAACAGAAAAAGCAATCTGAAACTGCAGGAAATTATTTCTCCATCGTGGCCCGGACCGAGGGGCCGTCTATGACGGTTCCTACAGGTCCGAGGAGCTGTACTCCATATGCGCTATATGGAGAGTGAACTACTGTATTGTTCGGCTTTGTTATGCAGGAAACAATGCTTTGTTTTGACATGTCTGTAAGCGAGTTCTTCGGGTTTCAACTGAAGATAAAATAGACGTAATTTCGCTACTACATCTCCACTTGGTCCCGACAATGCAATTAACCCTGGCGGGAAAGGCTGACGGAAGTCTTTTACGCACGGAGCCCAGCGTGGGCGTGACAGTTGGTCCTTGCACAGTTCGCATTTTGGACCTCGAATTGTTTTCTTTCCCAGCGCACTGTTCGCGCTCCACTCGTTCTGGACCAGGCCGATAGTCGGGGACTCCCTTGCTCCGGAGTCATTTTCCACATTCGTTTCAGGTGGAAAACGTGGTCATTGTCTGCATAAGGGCTGGTGTCATTTCAAATATCATAAAAAGGTGTATCAAAGGAGATCAAAGCAGGTGAAGCGGTTCAAACAACACCAAGAGTGAATATGTGTGCGATATTAGGCTACAGTATAGCTATGGAGCCCGAGTAGTCCCCGGAATTGCATCATAAAGTCCCAACTACCTGGATATGCTAAGGCTTTAGCTTGACGAAAGTTTTGAGGTCCTTGCATTCTCCCACAGCCAATCACCTGCTCCAGATCGCTTAAATTCTTTCGTGGATAGTGCAAACTCTCCTGAGGAACTAACAACTTCCCCGGCCCCTCACCCCAAAGCTTCCTAAACTCCACCACAGCGGTTCCTGATGCTCGCGATCGCATGCATGCCACGCCTTCTTCGTTAATTTGGGTCATTTCCCCCTCTCCACGGACCATCTCCCGTTCCCAGCAGCTCAGATTGCCCGCCAGCCTAGTCTCTAGTGTCCGTCCATCCCTGAGCCCCGGACCAATGTCCTGTCCGCGAGGCCTCATGGAGCAATGCAAAGACGGACAAATTGCCCGAAAAGGCGCCCCGAAAATCATCGCTGGTGATCTGTGCTTGGTCCCGATCGAGTGGCATGGCTGAAGGATTGCTCTCCATGATCCTGGATCAGCTTTGGCTCCAGCGCACTGGATGGTGGGTTCCGGGGCCCGGTGAGAGATGGAATCATTTTCCGTCTATCATTTTGGAGTAACAAGAACCCTCTCTACCAAGGTATGTTCTCCCCAAATTGAGGTATTTGGGATTCCCTGTAACTCACCGGGTAGCGGGCCCTCCACGCGAGTTGATCAGCAGTGGCTGGGGAATATGGAGTCGTGACAAATAGTCATATCATATACCCACACCGCATACAAAGTACAAGTGCAGCAGCTATTCCCTCCAATGCGCACGGTATGTGCCCACCAAGTCCACAATCCAAATGCCCTCAAAGCCCGACATAATATAAATTACTACTACTATAGACATGAAGCCGCTATCAAGGGGGCAAATCCCGTAAACAAAGCAAGGCATGGCTCACATAGATTATATATCTCCCCGGCCCCAATTAAAATCCGATACTACACACAGAACTCTCAGCGCCACTCCAGCGGATCATGTTCCCCAAGGCCCCAGTTTCCCAAGACAACTTTCGCTGCTCCATATGGCGATGATCATGGCGCCCCAAGACCTACTTCATCGTCTTGCTTCGCGGGTCTAAGCGTTCAGGACGAGCGGTCCCATCCCGCCACAGTGGCACTGCTGCATTGTGCATGACAGTGGATTGTGGATTATGGATTGTCTGCGCGATGAATGTTCCACCCTGACCCTCTTTCCCCTCAAGGCTGAGCCGATCCAAACTTAGATCTGAATCTGATCAGGTTGTTGAATATTGTACTCGGTATAGCCAAGTTACAATCCGAACCAGAGGGATTTGCATAGTCCGTGCAAATCCCGATTGCGCATTGTGCATATACCATGGACCTGGATCTGGAGCTGATCATCCATTACCTCGGTAAGGAAGCAAGAAGAAAAAAGTAGAACTACACCTAAAACCGAAGCTACCCAATCGCGGTGTACGGTACTTTATCAAGGTCATCTGCTCCAGAGCACAGCACCACCACCACCACCACCATTCCAGGAACAGTCCCGATCTTCAATGTAAAGACGCAACCCATAGAAGAGGGGACCACATAACACATGCACATGCACATATACATGCAAATGAAAAAGAGGCTGGGCTAGTTCACCATACCAGCAGGTACAATCTCGATTTTCTCGATTTACCCACTTCGGAACAAATGACCCAAATTACAGGAGCCGCTTGCCTGCGCCTGTAGTGCGCTGAGTGGAGGTGGAAAAGAGAGAAACAAAGCCATTCGGAAGAGTCGCTTCTTTATTGCCCTGTGTCCACATCCACTGATGTACCTTGCCTATATGCACATACTGCTACATGTAACTTACATCTTATGTATGTACATGTCTGTCCTATGTACGATGAGGATGCTTGGAAGTGGAGATCTAGTGTCCCGGGCCTGTTCGGGTGGAGAGTAAGATGGCTTGCGGTTTAGGTTCGCTTAGAGGGCTGGATGGGCGTTGCAGATGATGTCCGGTTGTGAGATTGTGGGATTGTGGGTATTGTCTGCAGACCGGGTAATGCAGTATCGTATGGCTGTGCATGAGAGAAAAGCGCGCGCACACACACACACACGTACATGAAGATGAACATGGATATGGATATCTGTAGAGCATGAAGAAGAGATCGCACCTATAGAAAAACAGGGAACAGACATCCCCTCAGTGGATTCACCCAGGATATGTGTGTGAGAGGAGAAGCAAGAAGGTCCGTTCTTCTTCATGTCGGTCTCTGGTTACTTCTTCTGTCGAGGTACTCATCCGAGAGTCTATACTGACTTTGGTTTTTTCCCTTTCAGATCTGAAGATCTGACTCTGGGCCGCTGATTGGTGCATCGAGGCTCAATGGCCCATTGAACAAGATTAAGGAAGCAACTTCCGCTGACTCCCCGTCCTCGCTGTGCGTCTGAGATGCCCCCTTGCCTTGGATCTAGATAGCTGAAACAAATCCCGAATGCAGGTCCGCGGCCAATGATGTTCATGACGAGATGCACAGACCGGGGTAGGAGGGAGGAGGCGAGGAGATGATCGTAAGGCGAGATCGCGAGCCGCTTTTCCACGCGAAATCGGCGATTGTGCTTCGAAGTGAATATCTTTACTTCTATGGATTCTGTCTCTGACATGACACGCAACGGCATTACTCAGACGTTGACATGGTCTGGTTGCCCCTCCTTCAGCTCTGTTAGAAGAGGAAGGTATTTTCTCTCCCTCTGTGCATGTATCTACTGTTTTTCAGCCTAAATCCTGATCTGGTATGTAGTGACACATTCGCCTCCCGTTTCCTAGCTCCTCCTTCCCCATTATCTGTACAGTCCGCCCACATCTACGAAGTTAATGCATGTGCATGAATTTCCAATCTCCCGCGTGGCTAATCTGTTTCGCATCCCGCAAGGAGCAAGGAGGTGGCCTCGTATACATGTACATTGCCACTATTGAATACTCCCGCTCGTCCTTTTTCCCCGAAGTGGGGGGGCGGAAAAAGCCTAGTATACCGTATGTGATCGTCGAACCAGAACAGAGACTGTGGCGGGTGAGCGTCTGGCTGCGTGGCAAGATATAATGTATGATGTCAAGTGGAAACCGACGGGATTCTTCTGTAGATGGCAGCACTAGGACTGTGCATCTATGATATTTTTGATATCGGTTGCTTACTTGGTTGGTGAACAAAAGTGGCGGGACAACTGGCAAGTCGGAGGTACCCTCACCGCTACAATGCACTGCTTGTAGTTGTGATTGTCAATATGTCACCGCCACGTTTGGGACTCGGCGCTACTGCATATAATCAGGATATGAATGGCTTATGATTGTCTAGGAGATTGTCTGTTCACTTGTTTGATGCAGGGTTACGTTGGGTCTAGCCACTGATCGTTTCTGGGGGGATCTAGCTATGTCCGGAGACTGTATTAAGTTATTCACATATAAACAAGCAGAACGACGCTGTGCACGGCCACAATTTGATCACAGTTGACAGGATAATAAAAGAGATAAGGCGTTTTTTTTGGCTTTTGTTTTGGTTCGCAGAGCCAATCCAATCATATGTTCAAGGTCACGAAGGCAAACCCCGATCCCAACATGAAACACAATGGGAGAGGCTCGAGGACAGGGTCTGAATGTGCAGGAAATAAAAACATTTTTTTTAGCTCTATCTTGCTGGCCCCTGTCAGGGGGTCCCTGGTGCAATGAAAAACTTTTCACTCAGTACATGTACATGCAGTATGCACAGACGGCCGAGCCACATCACCAAGGCGTTGGAACTGTCAGCACAGATGAAAGGGCATGATCCATGCAGGCAGCACTCAAAAAAGCCAAAGGGCCTGCGATCGGCCCGGGGTAACAGAGAAGATCCGGCCTCCCCGAGCCACTCAGGACTGCATGAGGCCGGTTCGAACCATCTCAGCCATCTGGGGCTGGCTATCTGAGCCATCTTTGTCAAGGAAATACGGAGGACTGGGGACCATGGCGATTGATTGGCTTTTACGCTTTCTGGGAGGAGGTAATGGCACCGTCGTTGTCGAGCAGGCCGGCCTCCTTGGCGAGCTGGTAGAATTTTCCGCCACGCTTGATCAGCTCTGCGGGCGTGTCGAACTCCGCCACACGCCCCTTGTCCAGAACGACGATACGATCGGAGTCGATGATCGTGTTGATGCGGTGCGCGATCGTAATGATGGTTCGGTCCTGGAAGATGCTGCTGCGCAGGGTGCGTTGCAAGTGTGCGTCGGTTTCTACGTCAACCGCGGCCTATCGCTGTTGTTAGCTGAAATTGTCTGTCGAATGTAAAAAGATTGATATCATACGGTTGCCTCGTCCAGAACAAGGATGTTGCTGGGTGTCAACAGGGCGCGTGCGAGAGACACCAGCTGGCGCTGGCCCTGACTCAAGTTGGAGCCTGTTGTATTGTTAGAAGATGCCTGAGGGCTCAGGTGAAAATGGTGCCTTACCTCCTTCCTGAATCTGGGCATCCAGCTGTCCCTCCATCCCGGAGATATGGTCCTTCAATCTCGCGTGATCTAGATAAGTCAGTCACGGGAAAGAAGATAAAATGATCTAAAGACCTACCTAGAACACTCCACAGTTCAGTATCGTCATGGACATGACGAGGATCCAAGTTGTCACGCAGGGTGCCCTCGAACATGGCAGGATCTTGAGGAATGATGGCAAGACGGCCACGAAGGTCGAACAAACCAATTGTAGAGACATCGAGCCCATCAATGCTGATGTTGCCGTTGACACCCTCAATGATACGGAACAGAGCCAGTGTAAGTGAACTCTTTCCAGCACCAGTACGGCCAACGACACCAATCTTCTCATGAGGCTTGATATCGAGATTGATATCCTTGAGTACAAGGTCGAGCCCGGGGCGGTAGCGGGTGCTGTAATCATTAAATGAAACGGCACCTTGAGCCGGCCAGCCGATAGCAGGGCGGCGCTTGAAGATCACCTCGGGTGCCTCACTAGGGAGATTGGCATACTCGAGCACTCGCTCAACAGACACAATGTTAGTCTCGACCTCGACGGTCTGGCGAACGATCCAGTTAAGCGACTGTGTGATCTGGAGAGCGTATGACATGGCCAGACCGACCATACCGGGGGAAAGTAAACTGCCACTAGCAACGGACATGATGGCAAGTCCGGCAGATGCCAGAATGATGATTGAGCCGATGAACTCCAGACGAACGGCGAGCCAGCGGTTAGCGCTGATGGACGGGAAGTAAGCCCGTAGGTTGGCATCCATGCGCCATTCATTTTCAAGAGCAAACCGGTTTTCTTGGCGATAGGCACGAATAGTGGAAATGCCGCCCAAGGACTCCTGGAAGTGAGCGAAGATTGGGCTTCGAGTGACACTATCGAGACGCTTCAACTCGCGCGAAGTTCTCAGATAGTACTTCTGGTAGCTGAGATAAATATAGCTCAGAGGAATGACAAACAACAAGAAAGCAGGGGTCGTAGTTGAAATGACAATCATGGTGAAGACGGCACGAGCAGAGTTGGCGAACAGCATGTTGAAAGTACGGGCAAGTACTTCATCAACACGGTAAATATCACTGGAAAAGCGATTGAGGATACGGCCAGATGGTGTGGTTTCGAAGAAGCTCATGGGTGAGCGGAAGATAGCAAATGCCATGCGCTCATGAAGCTTGCGAGACGCTTCGATAGAACAGAAAATCCACAGGATCAAGTTCTGGAGAATGACTAGAAGAGACGAGCCCAACCCGAGGGCCAAGTAGACACCGATAAACTTGCCAACTTGAGCATTGGTTCCATGAGCCTCGTTCCACTCAGTCCAGTACTTCAGCCAGTAGTTTCCAACAACCTGAGCTGTCTGGGCGGCCAACATGGCGAACAAGTAAAATCCGACAGCGACGGTGTTGCTGTCCTTTGCATATTGGCCGTAGACACTCCATTTCACCTTCCCTTGCTCCGAGGTTTCCTGGGTTTGCTTGCTCTTGAGAACATTCTCCTCGTCTCCTAGCTTGCGCCGGGGACCTTGCCAGCTCACGGTGCTTGCACGGCGCAAAGTAACTGTGCTGGTACGTCTGCGAGCTTCGCCAGCTGCCTTGATGGGAATAAGATCGCCAGGTTGCTCTGTGTTATCAACATCGGAGTCACCGCCGTTTTGAAGAACAGCAGTCTCAACTGAGCTTTCGACGCTGGTAAGATCCTCGGATCCACTAGATCCACTAGCAGTACCTTCATCATCCGAGTCCACCACGGTTGTACGAACGAGATTGGAGATCTCGCCCTTCATGGCCATCAGTTGTTCATATGTTCCCTTTTCAATGATGGTCTTATCACGGAGCAAGCCAATGAAGTCCGCCTCCTTGAGGACAGTGATTGCATTGGTTGCAAGAATTCTGGTCTTGCCGCTGAGAAGACCGGTCTTTCCGAGAACCTTGTTGATGATATGACGTCCAACATGCTGATCAACGGCGGAGAGAACGTCGTCCAGAAGATAGATATCGGCACGAGCATATACTGCTCTGGCGAGTGTCAGGCGTGCTTTTTGTCCTCCGGAAAGAGAAATGCCACGTTCTCCGACTTCGGTCTGATCACCGTCCGGCAAGTTCTTGAAGTCATCAATTAGGGCGCATGCTTCCACGGTAAGGTCATAGAAAGCCGGATCCCATCGATGTCCGAAAACAATGTTTTCCCGGACGCTGGCATTCATAACCCAAGGTGCTTGAGCGACGTACGCGATGCGGCCACGTACGACTACTTCTCCCTGATTCTTCCAGAGATCACCTAACAGTGACTGAAGAAGAGAAGACTTTCCTGCGCCGACTCGGCCAACGATACAGCTCAGCTCACCCTTGCGCGCACTAAGATCGATGTTCTCTAGCACGGTGGCTCCTGTATAACGGTTCCAGGTGAACGAAGCATCACGCACACGAACAGACTCGTCGCCGGGGTGTACCACGGGGTCTTGGAAGGAGACAGCATCGCTCTGGAGCTCCTCTGCGGTGAAGTAGTCCATCAACCGCTTCACAGCCACAGATGATTCAATAATAGATGTAATCACCATGGGAAGGATAGAGAGGGGGAATGTCAGCAAGTTGAAGAGCGTCAAAGCCGGGAACACAATCTCGGTGGTCAAAGGCTTGTCACTTGTCAACACGAAAACAGTGAATGTGGAGCAAGAGACGAGGAAAGGAGTTGACTGCCAGGTAAAGTTGGCAATAGATTGTGTGGCTCCGATCTTGCGCAAGGTGTTAAGCTCAAGGTCATTTCGGATGTGGCTAAGTTTGTTCATAAACGCCGTGTTCCAGGCGTACAGCTTGATGCTCTTGATATTGTTCAGAATCTCAGTCATCAGTCGCGTTCTCGAGTCCTTGTTCTTCATTTGGACAATCTGCAGCTTCTTCATCATGCGTGCAATAACACCATTCAGAGGGATCATCAGAATCATGACTCCGACACCGGCGAACATGCTAGGTCCAACGAGCTGGTAAAGAGATACCATGCAGAGCATAATTTGGAAAGGCGCAGACAAGAGTTGAGTGCCAAATTGTGTCAAGTCCGAAAGGCGCTGTTGGTCAACGGCCATGTGGTTGACGATATCACCAGTTGTCTTTGTCGAGCGACCTTCATTTGACAGTTTCAAGGACTTGGAATAGATCATAGCGGTCAAGGCCGACTTGACTCTCATACCGGTATCGAAGGCACGCTGGAAGTATTGATGAAGACAGCTGGTCTGACAGACAGAAACAACAAACATGGCCAGGGCGATAGCGACGCCTCTAATGACAGGCTGTGGGTCAGGATACCGATACGAGTCAACGAAGGAAATGAGAAGTCGCAAGAGTTGCGGCTGGACAAAAGCAAGGCAGTCACTTCCGGATTTGATGATCGCACCGCGGACGTAGGGTCCACCAAAAGCCTTGAACAGCGCCATCCACAGGGACGGCTTCTTGCTTTGGAGCTGTTCTTCCCATGCCTCCTTCAGGGCATCACCCGTGACCCGGGTGGTATCGCGACTGCGAAGATTCCACAGATCATCTTGGGTCAGGTAGTTCTTGTATCCATATTTCATCATCGGGGTCATCCAGCTGAAGGTAAGGACCGAGAATATGTCGGCATAGTTGTAAGGACACTCATCCTCGTCTCCCAGAGCATCGTATGCGCTCTGCTTCTTGGGGACGAAGTACTCTAGCACAGACTCAACCAGTGCCAGACCCAAACTCACGTTGATACAAATAAAGTAAGGGAGTTGGTCGACGAATGCTTCGCGCGCGACCAGAGAGCGCAGTTTAATGGCATAGGCGATGATAAAGAAGAGCCAGTAAAACAGGACAACCCCGTTGGGCTGTCTGCTCCGCCAGTGCTCGAAGTATTGTACCGAAGTAATCACTCCTAGCGACACGATGGTCAGAACCGAGGACCAGAATCGGAAGTCGGCCCAGAAGGCGTTCGGTTGCGTTTCGGCCTGGATCGCAGCTTGAAGGGCGGTAACAAAGACAAGAGCAGCAAGCACGGCCTATAGCATCACAGTCAGTCAGCGACCATTCACCCTGTACGCGATCCTGGAAGGGTATTCGTTATCGGTATGACTAACCAACTTGGTGTAGAAATGCCAGTTCTTCGATACGGGCTGCGGAATCCGCTTCCTAAGCAACAACCACAAGGCACCCAGTCCGCTCAGCGTACCCCAGACAGCCACTACCGCCACAATCACGTCAAGGAAGCATGGCGTCAAGTCGAATCTCGATGAGCTGATGGGGCCCCAGCCCTCGCTATGAGTGCAAAAGGGCTGTCGCCGGGGGGAATTGATCGCCGATCCAAGGGAATGCAAAAGATTCCCTTGGGATCCCTCTAGGACCACCTGGGATTGGCCATCCAGCATTTTTCGAAGCGACTGCGTCCCGATATGCCTTTCTGTGCACAGACAAGCAGAAAACTCCAAGACTTGAAGCGTGACGGGGGTTTGGAAAGCTAGGCTGCTTACTAAAAGCAAAAGGCGGCTCCGCTTTTTTGGGGATATCTGGGCTGCTTACGGATCCCGATGGAACCTATAAAGTCGGACTTATTACATATCGATCGATGACTTCCTCTATGGTTCTTGTAGTCTGATTAGACTTTTTCTAGCACTGAGCTTCATACCCTCTGGCTTCGAGCATAAATCATGGCCCTGGCATGTCTTTTATTTGTCACGGGATGTGGAATATGATGTAATCATCGGGGATAAGCCCCGACTAAGACCGATGCGGTTGCTTGGCACTTCTAGAATTCTATCATTTTTCTACTGTTTCTAACCTATCCATCGACTTCTTTGCCATAGTACTATGTCCTTTTATTGTCTCCTATGACTTAGCTTGTCTAGCAATCAATTATGTCTCATAAGATTCCTAAGCTTCGTTATAACTGTGTAGTAGGCAAGCCCCGAATGAGATATGTATTGTATCACCGCGAACAGAAACTACACTTACCTCTCTTGACGCTTCAAGGATACGATGAACCATTAACTTGATATCGATATGCGCCATTTTTCGACAATGTACATTCTTGTAACCAAAACTGCTTAGGTGGCTGTACCAAGCCCAGTCTAAGTGATGCCATTCTGACTCAAAACATCACAGCGACCATGATTTCACAAGGACCGACACTATAGGAAAATCAAAAGTATGTTCTATTTTCAACAAAGCCAAACCGGATTTAGTATAGCTATATGCACATTGGGTGACCTGATAGACGTGAAGACCATTCCACCAAACAATTGGTGTTACTTGACCTTGGCACTCACTAACTTCGCTCAACAAACCCTTCAATCACACTGATCATATCTCCATTCCCAATAGCACGTGCACGTTCGATTGCACTTCCATAAGCGCCTCTAACATTTGGATCTGCCCCATGTTCCAACAACCACCTCACCCGCTCGACTGCTCCTGCTATGACTGCATGCACAATAGCATACTGCGGTGTCATATGTCGTGATTCCTCTTTCTTATTCACATCCGCCCCATGCTCTACCAGTAGAGCCATCACTGGAATTCTGTTCGTATCGAAATCCAAGCTCGGTTTAACTTGAGTAGCATGTGGATTTCCACCTGGAGGACATGCTCCTGCAGCATAGTGTAATGGCAATCCATTCTCAATCCGCGCATCTGCCTTTAGAATCATACGCACAGCTTCCACATCGCCACGAGCTGCAGCTCTTTCAAGGGTGATGCATGAATCTGTGTCCGGTCCGCCGCGGCGATCACGGTAGTCTCGTTGTGTGCCAAGGTTGGGATCAGCTCCATGGTCAAGGAACCAACGAAGAAGAGGGACGTTGGTCACAATTCTAGGGAGTAAGACAGCACCATAAAAGCTTGGGGTATTTGGGGTCCAGCCATGGCGGACGAGGAGTTCGAAGAGACCAATTTGTTGGTCCGGAGGGGCGGATAGGACATTTCCCGGAGTTTCGCGAACAATTGGTGCCCCATTAGAGAGGAGATAACTCGCAACCTCAATATTACCGGAGCTGAGTGCAAGTACCAAGCCATGATGGAGGAATGCTGGTGTAAGTTGCTCTTGAGATATAGTAGATTGAACGACAGAGAGTGGACCGTGTCGGCAGGCAGATACAAAAGGACCGAAAAAGGTAGGGGGTTGACCAAAGAATGTAGGATGTCCATTAGTGAATTCAACATCGCTAGGGCTATTGATTGGAAGGTCGTCATATGTTGAGCCCATTGTTTGCGATTGTGGTTGCATTTGTTGCCGTGGAAGTATGTTGCCGTTGAGGACTCTTTGTTGCATCGCCATCATTTGCATTTGTTGTCGGCGAGCATGCATCATAATTTGCTGTTGCATCTGCTGCTGCGTTTGCTGTTGTGATGACATGTTGCCTATAGCAGTGGTAAATGCACGATTAACAAATTTTTGTATAAATTATGTCCCTGGTGTCGGTGGTTGCAGGTGTGTACCCAATCTGACAGTCATGTGACGCCCCCACGAACTCATTCTAAAAACAAAACCAACCAAGAGACCTGTTCTTGAATATGGAAAGCATGACGTTGATCATAGCTAGTGCTGATTTGGAGACTAGTGCTTACTGAGCCACCGGAAGTTATTTAGCCCCATTGAAACGGCCGCAGTCCTTGATATCAACGAAACGAATGGGGCTAATTGTGCGGATATGTTGCAGATCGCCGGGGGCTGCCCAGGTGGGATCCACAGTGTTTACGATCATACAACGGCCTAATTCCATTCTTCAGACACTAATCTTTACTGATCATACCGGTACGAATCCGAAGAGAGAGCCTTGTTCTGCCCGAATATGATTGTCACAATAAATGGCAATTGGTAACAGTCTTACAAAAGTCAGCCTCAGAGGAGCTCCAGAGGATCAACTAGACCAAAAGAAGAAGGTCGGGTCACCCAAAATTAGAGATCAGATGTTATACCCGTGGACATAGACCTAGCAATTAGTTCTCAGATTTCACAGAAGTCCCTGGTGTATCAATCCTAAACTTCAGCCTAACTCAATTGATTTAGTGCTGACAACGTTTCTCCACTTCACCCCTGTTTAGATTCTTCATTGTACATGTATCTTGTTTTACCCCTGGGGCGGAAACTTGGCAGATCATCCGCGTTTCAAGGCTACGAATGATGTTCAGTCGCATCAGCCATATAATGATTTGCTTGAACCGAGTAAGAATTAGATACTTGAAGATTCTACAAAGTAAGCAAAGGGGGCTGGCTTTGTAGTTCGATGGCGAAATGCAAACTATACTGATTGCTTCGGACCCGTACTCGAGCAAATTTGCCTCTTCTTTAGAATCTTACATGTATTGTATACCATGTCGCTGATCTACAGCCTACCGTTGGCATGCCATGGACCACTTCCTTCTATTTGCCACTAGGCCTGTACCTTCTTGTGTTTATTATCGTATTGGACTCGATGTAGATCGTAATTAATGCATTGAGAGTCTAGTGCTTACATATTTAGCCCCAAGAAAAGCACCATATGGCCCCTAGAACGGTTCATTTGGCCCCAAAGGTTTCGTGCCAGGATTCGTGGGCCCCTGAAATAGCATCCTGACTTGGAATATTACAATGTCAAACGGGCTATTCTCTCAGCTACTTAAGCACCGCGGTAGACAGGCCGTAAATTTCTCACATTCCCTTTGTTCTCTACGCGTTGCACTTGGCCTTATACAAATCTTTACAATGCGGCCTTCTGACGGCTGGTCTGTATCAGCAAGATGGGCCTTTTTGGTTCTGACTTCAATTGTACAGCTTACCTCTGGAGCTGCCATAGGAAACTCTAGCGGTAAAAGCTCTTTTGCTTCCACATTGCCTGCATCTACACCCTCTAGGTATGAAATTGGACTCTTATGAGGACTTAGATTGGGCCGCGAATGGACTGACGCGAGGATAATTTTCAGTCTTAGGACCAGCAGTGTACAAAGCAAAAGCTCCTTTAATCCCTCTTCAAGCAGTCTTCCCTCATCTGCACCTAAGCAAACAAGTTCTGCTGTCATTGTATCGAGCAGTGATGCTTCTTATGGCTTTGGATTCAGCTCATCCAACGTGATTCCGCCAAGCTCCAAGTCCCTGATTAGTACTGGAAACATTGCTCAAAGCACGGATAGCCCGGTGTCCTCGAACGTTCCATCTTCTTCTCAACCTCAAAGCACCCCATATTTTACATCAACCGCAATACCGTCTTCTAGCACCGGAAGCCCATCGTTTAGCAGCAGCAGCGGTATTCCGGGATCCTCTTTGTCGCGCACAAACCAACTATCTAGTTCTGGAGGCTCTCGAAGCTCGGTTCGAAGCAGCAGCAACACTGACGCTTCGTCCACCAGTGCTTTCTCTACAGTCAGCACAAGCACTAGCATCGGTGTCTCATCAATAACTCCGTCAAGCAGTGGTAGCAGCAAGAGCCTGTCTCCATCCTACGCCAACTCAGGCGGACCTACCATTGTATCTTCCACGATTGTCAAATCAGGTAGCACTGTGGTAGTTCCGGTCATAACTGGAGACACATACTCAACCCCAATTACTCTTCCACCTGTTACATCGACTATCCAAAGTTCTGAAGCGACATCCAGTGTATCTTCAGTGTCCTCAGATATTGCTGGCCTCATCCCAATCATCAGTTCTTGGAAGAAGAACCCAGATCCTCTTAAAACTGATACCCTTAATAAGGTGAAAAGCATTCGAAGTGAAGTAGAAGGACTGATTTCTGATCTTGGTGGCTCATCTTCCTCTTCAGGGTGTGGTTCAAAGAAGAAGAGAGGATTGTTTGGTTCCATTGGCGATATCATCATCTCATTATCATGCATTGATGAAGATCTGCAAAAGGTCACGGACGACATCAACACAAATAATGTTGATTCCATTGACGACACGCTGGATGAACTCACAGAGGATAACGAAAACCTCACTGAGAACGACAATGAAGACAACACCGAAAGCAGTTCGAACTCTGATTCATCAACCACCACCTCGTCCTCTACGTGCACAGAGTCATCCACAGCATTCAAGGTGACTGTCAAGTGTGTACCTACCTCTTTTGTTACTGGAAGTTCCACTCTTCCCACCACAACTTGCACGCCCTCGACCACTGTCACCACCGTTGGATGCTCAGTTACCGGATTGACGACCACCATCTCAACCTCTGCCTCAGCAACTGGAACCCAAATCCCATGTGCTTCTGATACATGCGGCAAGTCATGCCCGATGAACAAGGGTCCTCTCAGTGGTGCTAGCATGGGCGTTATAGCCACCACAGAGAACTGTGCATTGATCTCAACAAGTACAACCGCTACCCTGCCAACTGGCAGCTATGGTGTTGCTGGGAGCGTCGGAGTTACAGCTCCAACACAATCTAGCTCTGCATCTAAGAGGAGCCAACCCAACAGCCAAGATAATCACCTAGTGGATCGCTCATTAGTTGAACGTGCTCTTGCGGATGTTTCCCCTCCCTACGCCGACTATGTCAGGACGCTGACACCTACCTGGGTCAGTCAATTGGGTGATGCATCAGGACAGTGGTTTGACTTCCCAACATTTGGTCACTCGGCTGCTGGTGTCAATGGTATCTACGGATGCACAGCTGTGATCCTTGCATCTGAGAAAGGTGTTTATATTTCACACATTTGGGAGAACCCAGTCTTCATCCACGGCGATTACAGCCCAACCGATGACAATTACTTTGTATCAACTGCCTTCAATGCCCTACGGGATGGTACTGCGTTTGCACAAAGTGTGACTGAACTGATTGGAACTGATCAAACCCCCGGTGTTCTGAATGCCATCTACGCCCCCAAAGTGTTTGTCCTTACGCCTTATACCACGGACTTTGATCGACAAATGTTTGGCATTTCAACTACGCTGAGGTATCAAGACCGTGCAAACGACCTCGCGCAAAGACTCGCAAATGCCATCCCCGGCTCTGGTGGAGAAGGCATTGTCATGGGATACACACGCACGAGTCAACAGGCATCTACCCAGGAACCAGGCGTTGCAGGTAGAGCCATTCTCGAAGTTGACCCCTTCCAAACATGGCTCACCACACCCAGTGATCCAGCTTCTGCGGGTCTTCAAGTTGGTCGCTGGCGCCTGTGGGTAGAGGATCAGTTGATTACTTACCAAGATTTCTGGCTTCCCCATGCCGCAGCTCCTGCAGGGGCTTTCCAGAAACGAGGTGAGGGTTATGCCAACCCATGTAGAAGCTACACCAACTCTTCCAGCTCTAGCTCTAGTAGCTCTGGAATCAGTACCTCCCAAGTCTCGAGTGCGACTACTTTCCGGAGCTCAATCTCTACCTCGCAACCATTGCCTTCTGGAGACTCTCCATCATCGTCAAGGTTCCCGTCAGCCACATCTTCAATCTCGGGAAGTGTATCATCATCGGCAATAGCTTCATCATCACTTCCACGCTCATCTTCCACGCCGTCTTCAGAAGCAAGCTCGTCATCCACAGTAAACCCATCATCCACACCAAGCTTCTCATCTAAATCAATCTTTTCAACACCACCTTCATCCACAGGATCAGCTTCATTGGCAGCACCGGCCTCATCTTCAGGAATAACCTCAGCCCCGGTCACATCTACGTCAAGCCTGACCTCAGCCTCAGCCTCCCGAAGCTCGTATATGTGTATGAACCAAGGTGGTCCTAATGTCGCAACACCGCACTGCCAGTGTTCAACAACATCTGACGGACAGAGCTACTACGCGACAGCGCCTCTGATTTCCGATTACTGCACTGATTACACCACTTTCCCATCAAGCATCACGCCAGAACCAACTGCAACTCAAGCTCCTACAACAGCGACCCCTGAGCCTATCGTCATGACCGAAGATGGAAACATCATCTCCTACCCTTCGCGAACTCTTGAATACGGAGAAGTCTACGGCAAGCAATACACTTTCACAAATGGCGCCGGCTCCCCAGTTACCTTGGAAACAGCGGCCCCGACCCAGACGGACGCCAACAACAAGGGCTCAAGTCAATGCAAAAGTGTTGATGATGCTTGCCAGCGGGCCTATGAGCAGTTCGAGGATGATACTGTCTACAGCGATTTTGCATCCTATACTGCCAAGATCCAGAGTGGCATGGTTATGGTTGCCACCTTTGGCCAGGCTGGTTGTGTTGCCCAGTATAAGTGTGATGACTATGGATTTGGAATGACTGGACGACAGATCAAGGATGCGTAAGTTCAATCCTGTCTCTATATTTCGTGGAAACTTAACTGACATTTTCAACAGGGTTGAGTATATGAAGGACAATGACGGTGTTGAGAAGTGTGGAACTACCTATCTTTCTAACTCCTGCCATGTCACACTGAACTACTGCACCAGTTGCAAGTCACAACACTGATTGCTATCTAGATTGCAGCTGTAATTTTGTACCTTATATTGTGACTTAATATTTTCTGTTGAACCTACATAGATGAGAGGTTCAGTTTTGGGTTGCCAGCAGTCTATAGCATTCAATTTAGGGGATCGGTAATTACACACCCCCCCCCGCCTATTTAAGTTATATAAGTTATGTTTGTTGTAGATATAGACGTACTCTCAAACAGTGCAAACACTATGACGTAGAACAATTTTTTACATCAAGATCACGTGAATTGTAAATATAAACTGAAGAAATATATGCTCACGTAGAGGTAGAGAAGAGAATCATTCTCATCATAGAGGATTTACAAAATATAAATCCCAGCATTTAGGCACACGAGAGAAGATGACCGCAGCCCATGAGTCAAATTTCCCCAACGGGAGGCCGACTCGTTAGCTCCGCTATATCTACAAGCACAGCCCAGATACTTCCAACAGATTATTAATGCCAATAAATCCACCCGGGCTGAGCAAGGCATTTTGCAGCGCTGTGACTCAATCTCAATTGCCTCAATTGCAAACAAGAAAAAGAAATAAAAGCAAGCAAGAAACCGCATAGTGCCTGCATTCCTTAGGCGGTAAGAACCCACTTATCGGCGTCATTGGAGGGGCAGCCACGAATTCGATACACGTTCTTCGCCCAGCTCATCATGGCGGATACGACTCGAATGGAGGAGCTCCTGAAAAGGCCTCTCTATGGTAAGACTCCGAGCTTCCAAACTTTAATATGGCTTTTGCTGATCTTCCCAGTGTACGACCTCCCGCCGGAACTTCTTGCGACTCTCACGGCCAAAACCACGAACCCTGTCACCGAAGAAGAGCCCGAGACAAACTCGGAAGACGCTGAACTCGCAGCGCAGGACTCTGCGATCGCAACCTCTACCCTCTGCTCTCTCTGCAAGGTTTCCTACAACAATGTACAGGAACAGCGCAGCCATGTCCGCTCCGACCATCACCGCTACAACATCAAAGCCCAGCTGCGCGGAAATGCACCTCTTGAGGAGATCGAGTTTGCGAAAGCGATTGGGGAACTAGACGAGTCAATATCGGGATCGGAGTCTTCGGAGACTGAAGAGGAGGAGGCAGACACGGGCGCGAACACGACACTGTCAGCCCTGCTGAAAAAGCAGGCGAAGCTATCCCAGACCAATGAAGAAACAGAAACTGCTGTAACGAGCTCTCCGAAGCACCCTCTTTTCTGGCTGGCTAGTTCGGGTTTACCGTCAAACAAGTCCCTGGGCGTTTACAGGGCTATTTTCTCGAATGCTGAACAAGACGAGCCCGGTCATCTGGTTGAGACTCTACAGCGCAAGCAGCTGGAACCTATCAAGGCGCGCACGAATAATGCGAATAATGCCCCGGCTCCCGCCGCCTCTAGTCCTCACTTTTTTATGTGCATGATCGGCGGTGGCCACTTCGCTGCTATGCTGGTGTCTTTGGCACCGGAGATCCACCGAAGACAAGGAGGTGTCGAAGATAGACAGGCCCGGGTTATTGCGCACAAGACCTTCCACCGATACACGACACGACGAAAGCAGGGTGGTTCGCAATCTGCAAGTGATGCTTCTCGTGGCGCTGCCCATTCGGCGGGTTCCAGTTTGCGCCGCTACAACGAAGCTGCTCTTGAGAAAGATATTCGGAATTTGCTGTCGGATTGGCACAAGGAGATTGATAGCGCCGAGCTGTTGTTCGTCCGCGCTACAGGAAAAACGAACCGCAAGATTCTTTTCGATCAATATGATGGAAATGTCCTCAAGCAGAAAGACCCTAGACTACGAGGATTCCCCTTCAATACCCGACGCGCGACTCAAGGAGAGCTTTTGCGATGCTTCAAAGAGCTCACCCGTGTAAAGGTCAGCGAAGTCGATGAAGCCGCAGTGGCAGCAGCGGAAGCCAAACGGCGCGAGGAAGAATCAAAACCAGCCACGCCTCGCCCGCAACCACAACCACAGAAACCCAAGCTATCAAAGGAAGAAGAGGCCGCCCTGCTGCACACATCTCAAATACAGGCGTTTATCCGCCGTTCAAAGGTCCCCGCTCTCATGTCCTATATCACAAACAACTCCATACCCCCCACCTTCACCTTCACACCCGCCAACCAACCCCAAAACTTCCGCTGTCCAACACCTCTCCACCTAGCAGCAAACCTGAACGCCCCAGTGGTCGTCACAGCCCTCCTCACAAAAGCCCAAGCAGACCCAACGGCAACAAACAGCGAAGGCAGAACCCCCTTCGAGCTAACAGGAGACCGAGCCACTCGCGACGCCTTCCGCATCGCCCGCCACGATCTTGGCGAGTCAAAATGGGACTGGGATGCCGCAAAGGTGCCTTCAGCAGTATCAAAAGCCGACGCGGAAAGTCGCGCTGAGAAGGAGCGGAAAGCTGCCGATGAGGAGGAATCAAATAGGCGTAAGGCTGGTCTTGATCGGTTGAAGCGCGAGGATGCTGAGAGAGCTGCTGCTGAGCATAAGGCTTCGTTGAGGGGTGGTCGGACTCTTGGGGCTGTTGTTGAGAAGTCTGCTGCTGAAAAGCGGGACGAGGAGACTAGGGGTATGACACCTGAGATGAAGATGCGTTTGGAGAGGGAGCGGAGGGCTAGGGCTGCTGAGGAGCGGTTTAAGAGGATGCAGGGGAACTGAGGGTTCGGATATACTTGAGCTTTGGGACGTGTTGCATTCCCTTTTGTGTTCTTTATGGACTTTCCTAGATACATGTTTGCATGGTGGCGACATATCAATATCATATAGTAGCATCATTGTCATTGGCTTTCCTTGATTTCTACTCTTGTTGTACTGCAACGGGCAGCTAGATTTAGACAACACTATTTTACGGGCAATGAACAGGAGCAGGTAGCCCTACTTCCGAACATAGCAAAGAGTGAGAGTGTTTACATCTTCAAAGCACGAATTTGAAAGTATCAGAGTCAAAATCCGAACAGTTATCAAATTAGATGCTATCGAAGGGAACAAATGAGAACAAGTAAGCCATCCTCATTGATAGGGAGAAATATCACACCACCTTCAGGTTAATCTAATCGAAAGACATGTAAAAGGATCGAAGAAGAAATAACCCTTACTCAAGTATCACGCACCAGCCTATCTTTAGGAACACCTATCCCGCCATAAAACCCATAAGCTCTCCATCTCCACAGGATAGATTCCACTCGGCCTTCATCCCTAGGAGGCAAATCGAACAAGCCATAGTCTACGTTCCTTCTGTGCCTTGAGGCACGACCCACGACGCTCGACCATCACTACACTGTCCAAAGAGGACAGGAGGGGGCAAGATAAGGCAACCTGGATAAGAAGACAGAAATAGGGAGGGGTGCATTCACTCTCAATTGGGTAAGATACTACTCTGTCCAGCGAGGATAATTCAATAAGCCCACTCTTCCTTATCCCTAGGGTCTCGGGTACAGTCCATGGCCCACTTTCAGTGCCACTATAGAGGGAAGTATACACGTATCCACAGTACTAGTACATGTTCATGTAAGTACCCGTGTGTGGATTCCCAACGCGTGACAGTCTGGCTAGGGGGTGCAGGCTACATGTTGCATGGGATGTACATGCACTGTATAGGGTTATGGCAGGTCGAGGGTCGAGGGGGAAGGGGATTAAGATTGAACTCTACAGGGGAAGTGGGTGTGCTGATCTTTTTTCAGCCCATGTACATGTTTCACTTTGGGCTTAGTGGTAAGTGATGAGTGGTGTGATTCAATAGCTTTGGAGTGATTTACTACTGTATGTAGGCTTTGCGGCTGGTGAGTTAGTCCCAGTCTGGTTTGCAACATGTCGGACTCGATGGTCTTATCTTGTCTGGGAGAGACTGTCTTCATCTGGTCACTGTGATTCTGTCGAGGCCATGCAGATTCAGGTATGATTCTCTTGGGTCCGTGTTAGGCTTCTGATATCATTTTTGGATCACGGTAAGCTCTCGACTCCTAGATCCAATCATATCAAACCATGAGCAGCTGATCAGCTGCGACACTGTCCAGATGAAGGAGAGGGAAAAAGCCATATTGCAATAGTCAAGGGCCAGTGATCAGCAGAAGAGCCACAAAAAGAATTGTGAATATCCCTATTCGGCAACTAAAGCAAGACAAAGTGGCAACTATAGGGCAGTCACAGCCAAAAGCAAAAAGCAAAAAAGCAAAAAAAAAGCCTGCCAAGTACCCTATTCAGAACAATGTCTGAGGTCTTCAAGGCAAAAGTGAGACCATCAGTACTCACCACCCTATGAAGGGACCGAAGCCCTAGCGGGGCATGGTTGGAGGGGCAACCAGGGCGACCCCAGCCACAGCAGCGCACGAAGGACGATCAGGTTTGCAGAGATGATCTGCATTAGCGCCCGCTGTGGGAAAGGGATGATGTCTTGCATGGTCTTGCATTGGTCTTGCAGGGACGTGCACGAAGAAGCTCCTGGAGGACGAGGTATCCTGGAAGTTGGAAACTCTCATTTTGGCTGTTTGGGCGTTTTGAGCAGGATAGTTTGATGTTTTGCGTCTCGTGCCCTAATTTCCTGAAGGCTAACCTTGTTGTAGCCTATGGATGTCTTTCGCTGGGAATAGTCTCATCGAGGCTCTTGATACCCCTTGCAGGAGATCGGATGTCGATAAGGGGCTGGGGGCTCGTGGGACTGGGACTGGTATGCTACAGTGGCCTAGAGGAGAGCCCTCTGTTCAGTCCCCTGTGTATAGGACTTGGTCAGCTGGGCGGATACCCTTGGAACTTCCAGCCTCGGGTCAAGGAGAGTAGCCCCCTTTGTGGTTTATTGGCATAGTGTATGGGTATTTTCAAATAGAGGTGTGGTGCCATCCCCTTTGTTTGTAGAATGGCTATAGATCAGAACTTCGGGTTGTCGGCCCGTTGCAGCAAGTATGTGTAGTCCGCTGCACCCCGATGTTGCGGTAGAGTTCTGCAAGATAATGCAAGTGATGATCTGCGCACGAGTTCTCCGGTTGATCACGAAAGTAAGGGTGATTAGAGTGTATTGAAGGGTGTTAGAAAAAACCCCGATGTCAAATGCAAGTAACATTAAGCTGAGGTCCGAGGCTGCCAAGGAGCCCTCAGAACCCTGTTGATAGGGCATTTCCTTGATTTTGGCTAAGTTAAGCCCTGAAGGGAGTATACTATACTCTATGGTCTATACTGTGTAGTGTATAGTTTATAGTGTATGCTCTGTCTATAACGTTACTCTTTGTCTGTGTATCGTAACATGTAACGCGTCACGTCGCGTCGCGAACGCGGTACGCGTCGACGCGTTCCCGCGTTTCACAATGAAAAGTCGAATTGGAACCATCACCAGTAAAACAGTCAAATGTTGAAAGGCATATAGGTCAAAGAGCAGGCTGGATATCCCAGTAACCATCCTTAGAGCCCTCGAGGGCTGGTATGGCAGGGAAACAAACCCTCCTAGGCTGGTGAAGGGCAGCGGAATGGCAGGAGAGAAACCTCCTCTTTTGGGAGACTATTAAACGGACACTCGCCCAGTATCAAGTCAAATAATCAGAGATTTACATCATAAGTTACAAGTGTATTGGGATTAACGCGCCTTGGCTACTGTATGCAAGCCTATGCACGCCATTGACGCAGCCCTAAGCTTGGACATACAATACACTACACTTCATACAATTCATACGCTAAGATGTTACAATGAACATGCACAGTTCAACTGAGAGTATCCCAACGAGGCAATGCAAAGATGATCCCTGTCATGTCTCAGGGGTTCCTCGTGCCTGTTCTCCTGTAGAGCCTTGCATGCAATCCCTCTGGCCCTTTCCAAGGCTGCTCTACTGTTTCACTGGGAGTTTTAAATCATAGTATAATAGTATAGTATATCAGTATATTAGTATAATAGACTAGACCTTCATTCCGTTCCTCTCCAGTCATTCCAGTCTTCCAACAATACTCCAACAGTCATTCGTTGTCCTTTGAGCATTCGCTCTGACCTTCGTTTCTATTTTCATACAGTCTGACTCTTTACACATTTTCTTTTCTTTTCTTCAGGAATAGAAACATCTCAAACAATCTCTCTTAGGCATATAACAAAGAGTGGAGGCACGGGAGATGATCGCTTGACCGTTTGCGGTCCAATTTTCTTTTATCGCTCGGACTCCCCCCGCCAACTTTTCTCCCTGACAACACATTCACTCAAATACATCAACACCACTTTCCCACCGTCGCAACCCCCGGACCAGGTGGAAAGTGAAGCGCATTCCAACAACATCATCATCCATTCATTTTGACCACCCTAACTCCGTCGTCGCGCATCACAACCGCCTCCGGCGCAATTGCGCAGCCCACAAATCGCGACCGCGACTCGCTTCCTCTCATTTACACCTTCAACCTATTTTCCAGTCTGCCAATCTTCCAATCGCTCAGATATCACCTTTCATCCTCTACAATCATGTTGCTTCCATCCGCCCTCCCATGCGATGTGCGCCGGTCGTCTCGCTTCACCCCTACTCGCCTCTTCTCACCTCCATCGGACGGTTTCGCATCAGGCAACGGTCTCCTCGGCACCTGTCGCGCCCTACAATCTCTCCTCAACGGATCCCCATCACCTCCATCGCGCCGTTCAACAAAGGCGCAGCGCCTCCAAAGTCCCCTCCCAATTAACACACCGCGGCGCTCGCCGCGATCACACAAAGCCGCCCGTCCCGTCTCTCCTAGACCAACACCACCCCCCAGAACCGCCGCTCTCACACCCCCACCCGCGCCTTGCGCACCATCGCGCGGCGCAAACAAGCGCCGCCGCGACGCCCTCGAAGACGAAGACAGCGACGCGGAAATGAGCCGCGGGCGCAACCGTCTCACAACCCCCAAACGTATCCGCCACGCTCCCTACAACATCCCTCTCGGTCTCTCCTCAACGGATTTCTACTCCCTCCATTCTCCACCAGTCACTCAATCTCCTCCTTCTCCACCGCGCCGCCAGATGAACCCACACATCGCGGCCGGTCCCCGCATCGATCCCGATGCGCCTCTCCCTTCTATTGAGGTCACAGAGGAAACCTCCTCCTCCAGTCCAGCTGTTCAATCAAACATCTGGACCCAAGAAGAAGACCAACGCCTTCTCGAGCTGGTCCTCGAGAAACTCCGCCTCTCTCAACGAGAATGGGATGAGTGCGCGCGCCAAATGGGTCGCGACAACATTACCGATAGGTGGAACTCTCTTGTCGGGGAGGGTCGCGTCGGCTTACGCCCTCGTCGCCGTTAACCACCTCATCCTCACCATTCCATATTGCACAACGCAATTTCCGTGTTTCATTATGTATTATATGATCTGTACCCCTGTAACACCTATCTGTGATTTGAGATTGGCCAGCCTGTTTTGTTGGCTTTGATTTTTCTGCAGAAAAGCAACCCCTGTACTATTATTATTATCTCTTGTTCTGGCACAAATTGCTCTTATTATGTTCTGTTTTTCGGTCTTTTGTGAGTCCCGTTGTTTTCGGGCTATGTGAATATGCTTTTGTCTTTTTGTCCTTGATATGTTATTGTCAAGACGCCCCTACTTGGGCTTGCTCATATGTTGGTCACCACCTGCTTGCTTGGTTGCACATCTGCACATCTCTTGTTTGGGTTGCTTGTTTGGGATTTGTACTACTATCTACATCTACTATCTAAACTAGACTGTACTTTTATTCATATATTGATTCATTCAATGATTTTGGACTTTGGTGTCATCATCTAGACTTTTGATTATTACTAGGGCGATAATTGTCTATTTCCAAGGTTGTCACCAACGTCATGCCGTGACCTAGCACTGTACATGTGAATATCTATAAGCATAGCCATTAGGCCCTCTCTTCTAAGGACTGATTTCTAGTGCTAAGGAGTGCACGACAGTCGGTAACCAAATCAGATATGTGATCCGAGGGGCCTCCGTATTCTGTTCTATTTAGGTACCGTACTCTGTACTCTGCACAGAGTCGAAACGACATCCTCTTCCCTCTCCCCCAGTTGAACAGAGTGAACAGAGAAGACGCGTTTTCTCTTACTACGGGCCGAGACCACTGACAAATATCCGGCTACACTACACATAGCCCTTGTGCTTTGACCTATTTCGTATAGGTCAAATGAGTCATTGTTCAATCTCGTACGGAGTAAGTCCGTCCATTGATTCACACAATTAGATCAATAATTATAAAGAGTCAAGATATCACCTCTCTTCCTAGTATTCGTTTTTTTTTTCCCAACAGGAAATCATCCAGTAACTTGATCCGAGCCCTACTCAGCTCTACTCTCCCTCCAAAATGACCACCACTATCGATAACCACCGTGTCAAAGAAGACGTAAAAAAGGCCTACGACGATATCGCCAACAAATACCTAACCTGGACTGAACCAACCCACAAACTCCGCCTCACCTACCTAAACACCCTCCTCCAAAACCTCGAACCAGCAACCAAAGCTACCCAAGCAGCAATCCTCGAACTAGGCTGCGGCGCCGGCGTCCCATGCACCAAACACCTAGCCTCAAACCCCAACTTCAAAATAACAGCAAACGACATCTCGTCATCCCAAATCGCACTAGCAAAACAAAACCTGCCGGACTCGGTAACCTTAATACAAGGTGATATGATGGGTCTTGAATTCAAACAGGAATCTTTCGATGCTGTGCTAGCCATGTATTCAATTATCCATTTACCACGCGAGGAGCAGATTACCATTCTCACGAGGATCTTTGGGTGGTTGAAGCCTGGAGGTTGGGTTCTGGCTAATTTCTCCGAGGGGGAATTTGATAATTCTTTTGATGAGGCTTGGTTGGGGGCAAAGCAGGGGGTTATGTATTGGAGTGGATGGGGGAAGGAGAAGATGAGGGGGATTCTTGGGGATGTTGGGTTTGTTGTTAAGGTTGATGAGGTTGTTGTTGATCAGGAGGAGGTTGACGGTGTTCAGTGTGATTCTGCTTTCCAGTGGGTTTTGGCTAGGAAAGTATGATGATGGTAGAATACCAATACCTATCGGTTATTCATTTATTTGAGAGGATGAGGTATTGACGCGGAATTACTTGCATTCTTTCCTGTTCTTGGATCATTGCATTATGATCTATTGAATTGTTAATCTACTGAATTGTTATATTTCTAGCAAAAGTAGAAAGATGCCAACAGGTCAAATCATTGCTTCATCTTCGCTGCATCTTTCATCTCGCCGCGCTCCTTGATCGTACCAGCCAAGTGGTTTCCAACATCCGACCCCAGATTGCTAAACCCATCAATAATGCCCTCACGGTCTTTCTCCCCCATCTCCTGACTCATCTTAAACTTGCCTCCAATGCTTTCGATCGACACCTCAATCCCAATGATATTCTTCTTCATGATATCAATATAACGGTCCGGGGCATCAGAGACATTCCAAGGGCCCGGCTTCCCTTCCTGGTCAGTGTGTCCCATAATGGAAGTCTCACAAAGATGAGATAAGTCATGGATCTGCTGCGACAGGTACTGGGACGTCTCCTCCGACGAAGAGTCATAGTAGATAGTAGCCTTGCCATAAACCTGAGCAGCGGCATAGTTCCACGTCGGCACAACCTTCCCAGTGGCCGGTTTCGTCTCGGTGTAGAACTTGGGGGTAACATAGTGATGATGAGGGCCCGTGAACAGGATCATCACATCCTGTTGTATTTTGCGTGTGGACGAGGTTGAAGCGGCCTCGATTATGGCTTTCGCTTGTGGGTTTTGTCGGGCCATATGGCCTCGTAGACGGCCTTTCACGGATGCATCAGGGTCATCGCTGATGGTATCAAGGACCCATGGGATATGGCTGGACTGTAAGAAAGGATATGAGGGTGAAGGAATGGCCGTCGTGAGGATTCCCAGGGGGTTCTCTTTGATGAAGTCGAAAAGAACCTTGATGGATGGTTCGGCGTGGACGGCTCGGAGATACATAGTTGTGATCTTGGAGAGATTGAAAGAGATTGCAATTATCTTCCAGTGGGAACCTTTTGATGCTTATAATCGAGTAACTTACCATGAGCTTATAGTTGGTGCGGATTTGATTGGCTCAGCTGGCCGAGCCGCCACTTGGTTGGTGGAGGCAAACTGGCCGAAAGAGGAAGTTGTGTCGAGATCCGACCTAAACCCTATGATAACGGCAATCAAATTAATATGCAGTTGAATATGTACGGAATGAATAAATCCCTATAAAGTCCACCACTTTCTCGGACGGCTCATTCAGCTTTTCTGTTATCTAGGTCACAGGCGCCGTGCAACTCTAGCTTTGGTGCCAGTATCGGAGACCCACACCCCAGAGAAAGGGATCTTGTAGATATAGAAGCCAAATGTTGAATTGACGATAAGATATAACCAATTTCCTTGCGCAATTTGGCGTATGCCGCGGTATTGGTCGCATCGTCAGTCGGTCTAGCAATCCGTGTAGGCTCATCAAGCCGACAGTATCAATTTGTATTTAAACGCGGCGGAAATGCACTACATACATGTAGCCTTGCAGTCGAGACTGGACCCACGCAAGTTTACTTCTGCTTTAGGAAAAGCCCAGTCCCACTCTAAATAACTTCCTCTTTTGGTTACTCACCACCGACGACTGATGGACGACTTGGCCTAAATCTGTAAGGCAAGAACGCTTCACCTACCTTTTCAATGGGGATATTGGATTGGCAAGGTGCGGCGAGGTTTCCGTTTCAGAAGTGAGTTACGACTCAGGACCCCGGGGCTGATCGAATCGAACATACTTAATTGAACTATATCCATGATATTCCACAGTTTCATGCCATTTCAAAAGGAAAACGGCGCCCACCTATCGAAGCTCCCTACATTACGTCCACAACTTCCATTTGGGGTCAAGCCAGCCTCGTTGAGGGCAACTTATGTTAACTACCTAAATGTGCATTTCTAGTATCACTCTTTAATCGGCCTGTTTCTCTACGATCCTCAAGTATTGGCGCGCTATTCAACGTCTCGATGTTTTCGACGTAGCTCTGCAGAAAACAAAAGCCTTGACTTGTCTTTCCCTAAGTTAGTAGTAGACAGATTTCAGGAACAGCCTAGCATTTATTTACGAGACATTATGATTTACGAGACATCCATTGCCACATCCTCCCCGTCATCACAAGAGGATACTGCCAGCTAACAATGACCAAAGGCCGACCCCAGATATCAATCACGCATGGACATTGCCATGAAGATCTCGATAACAACTATGTTCGCAGCAGTCCCATTGAATTGCAGACCAAGTTAGCCAGGTTTATTGCCCAATTGCAAACAATGACTGAAGATGTGTCGACTGGCTCTTGACGAAACTTCTCGGGACGAACATTTCAGTGCTTCCGAGCCCCAATCGTCGCCAGATTGTTCCCAATATGTTCTAGAGAATCTCCATTCAAAGAAATCGATTATATAGTTTGAGTAGTAGATTGGGCTATTCTGTCATATTATGTTAGCAAGAATTTACTTCTCCTTGTCCTTTCACCAACGGTTATTGGTTACAATATTTCCATCTGCAGTCACACCAAGGAAAGGAAGCATTGGATGCAAATGAATTCCAATATGTATCAAGGTATGTATGTATGGTCCACCTAACGCCAAGCACCCTGCCTTGTGCAAATGAGCAAGAAAAATGAAAAAAGAAGAATGACACTAGACAGTGTGGTTGATATTAACACATTCGAACAGCCGACACAATCAGAAACTAGACAATCGAGTTAGTAGGAGCGCTGCCAAGTTGGTTTTGTATATCAAACGACGTACCGAATCTCATAACTCCCGGCACGAGTCATATACCGCACCCACTTAACTGAAGAATAGTTATTCTTCTCAAAGACCTTAAGATACCGCACAAGCAAACCAGAAGAAGTAAACATAAGCAGCGAAAAAGAAAGACTAAGCGGCGGCCGACTCCAAGCCTTTTGATGCGTCATAGACGTAAGCGTCGCCTCAGCATTGAGCACAAACTCACTCTGCCCAGAAAACCGCGCAATTTTCCAAACAATATTGTTCTGCTCAGGTTCATACTTCGCGCGCCCCTGACTCGTCCGCTCAGTAGTCTTAGCCGTATTAAGCGGTGTCGGGATACGAATAACAACATTCGTAGCAAACAGTTTGGAGCTGTAATTCGCCTTGATGGCCACACTATATTCAACCTTTGTCGTACCAATCTCCCGCACAATCGGGTGCACCTTAAACGGCAAATTGACATTCTCCGTCGCGCGATACCGCATCAGCTCGAACTCGCCGTCCGGCGGCACGAAGGAGATAATCCGGTCTGCGTCGAATCGGCCTAGCTTCACGCACTGGTGGAATTGGCAGTCTTCCAGTGTGACCGAGCCTGCTGCTGCGCGCGTTGCCTTTGATGTGCCAAGTCCGTTGCCACCACCGCGGCTGCTGCTGGGACCTGAGGATTCGCCGGAGTCCAGGAGGAGACGGTCGTTTAGGCCGAATTTGCATTCAGGGGTTCCGGATAGATAGGCGCGCATGACGATTTGGCCGTTGACGTCGGCGCGGAGGACCGTGCCTGTTGCGGACATTAGGAGGTTTACGTCTTCGATAACGTCAACGAAGGCTTCGTTTTTGCGGTATTTTATGTCGGAGCGACGCCAGGAGAGGGCGCCTGTTGCTTGTTGGGTGATTCTGGAGGAGTCGGTGGGGTTGTTGGCGATGGCGGATTTCACGCCTTCGGTTGTGATGTACATTTTCAGGGTGTCGGGATCGGTGTTTTGGGGGTAGCCAAAGTCGAGGATTTCTGGGAAGTGAAAGAAGCCATTGTTAGAGGTTGCTTTAGCTGGGTTATTGGGATAAAGTGGGATTGGCTTACCATCGAGCAGCTCGTAAATCAGGACAAAATTGTTCTTGACGGCCTCCTCGTCGAATTTCCCAAAATAGCTCTTGCCCAGCATTACCAGCCGGTAGAGAAACTCGAAGACCAGCGCGGCATTGGCATTGCTCTTTGTCACTGCTACCAAGTAGATATTCTCGTGCTTGACATGGCTGAATGTCGTCGAGCCCAGGGTCAGGATCGGGGAGCGGACCTGCGGGTTGGAGATGACCTGGATGCGGAAGATGTCGGCCAGGCGCGGGCGACAGTCGCTGCGGAAGGCGCGAAAGATGAGGTTCTCACCCTTCTGGTTGAATATGAGAATCCCTGAGAGCATGGTGCGTGTGTGGTGAAGTCAAGTGGATGAGAGTTGGAGCTTAGGGAATGGGGGTGGGGGGTGGATCGACACCGCCTGGAGTATAACCCTGGAAAGGAGGTTGGCCTTATTTGGACAATCTAGTAGATATTGATGTATTTTACTCAATCTCGGTGGGTTCATTTGCTTTTCTATTATCTCTAGAGCCTGATATGGTATCTATACGAGGTACTTGGCATATGAATGCAGAATGCATAGTGAGAAAAAAAGGAAAAAAATGTATATTCGACATGAACCACCCCGAATCACTGGATTCAATACAGGTTCTTTTTTTCCGACTGATAAAGTTTACAGAGTCTGACATAGGTCGGCTAGAACTCTCTGGAAGGAATATTTACGTGGGAAAATCAGAGAATTAGACTATATGAAGTTATTATTTCCGAAGTAATGGAAACCCAGGGCTGCGAAATTGCATCCCCCGAAAGGTACCAATTAATCTAAGAATTATCATATAAGTTTTCCGGAAGATGAGAAACTCCAACATGTGAGAGTCCAGTGAAGCGGCCAGATATGGACAAGGCCAGATCAAATGATATAGTAAACTGGGGCAAGGCACCCTCAAAGATGAGATAGTATGTAGACAAAAATGACAGGAAAAATCCCAAAGGTATCAGAACAAACAATTAAGAAAATATCAAGCCCAAAGATGTAGAGAAGAAGGGTAAGGATCCGGAAAAAGAAAACTGCTGGGGGTTGGATATCATGCAGAGGTCCAGGGGAAATGTAACAAATTACAAACATGTACAATCAAAGAAAGAGAATCGAATGGAGAAGACAGCGTGCGCAAACGCAATACACACTCAAACCCCACCAATACCAGTACTAGGCCTGGTATTAGGAGCAGAGGGTGCCTCACTGGGCACGATGCCAACCTTGGGATCAGGGATCTGGATATCAAGCGACATATAAGCCGTCCGACGTAGACTCCAAATATGAACACCATCCTTAGCCCCAACCTCCTGGTTCCACTTCTCCAACCAAGACTCAACATGCTGCAGTTGACTCTTAGCCCCAGGGGCATTGAGATCATCCCAAACCCAGCCGGTCAATAAGCCAACCGCACCGTCAAACAAATTCCGGAAACTGAACGGATCAAACGCCTTGATGATACCATCGTTGACAGTGGCAATCACTTTCCGGAATTCCTGCTCAGAAAGTAACGGGTCCAGGATCTCAGGATAAAGATTTGAAAACGTCGGCGCCAGATCACCCTTGATCATCCAGTCTCGTCGGATACGAATCACACGCGTTGTCGTATGCTCATGCGATCCGATCGGGACATGCGGGTTGAGATGGGGGAAGCAGGGGTGCGCCGGGCCCCATGCTAGCTCTTCGGCGACATCGGCGGGCGGCTGGCCCGTATTTGAAGGTACGGAGGCAATCTGCGATTGAGAGCGGAGGGAGGTTGTCGACTGGGCGTGGCGGGGGGAGAGATCATCGCGGCGACGAGTTCCATCCTGCGTCAAATGAACGGCCTCGGGTGGCCGCAGGTTCTCGGTCTCCCTTGCGGCGCTGCCTGCGAATGCGGCTACCATATCTGTTGGGGACAAGTGTTCGCTGCGACGATGTCGGGGTGGTAAGGCGATGCTTGTTCGGCCGCTTTCTGTCTCGCCTTGGCTGCGCTCGACGAGCAGGCTGCTTGGGGATGGTGTTAGGCGGCTGCGCCGTCGCTCGGGGACGCTAAGGAGTGGGTAGGCGTCTCTTGTATGGCCGTGTCCTAGGGGAAGGCTCTCGTCGGATTGGTATGCTGGGACGGTTATTGGGGTTATTCGTGGGACGTGATTGACTGGGTTTGCAAGGCGGACGGCTGATGGGCGGAGAATGAGCGACGGCGGGCCAGAGATTGGGACGCACTGTCGCCGCTGCGCGCGAGCGAATGATGGAGTTGCCTCCACGGGGGCGCGATTGGAGGAACGGATGGTTAAGGATTGATCAGCCTCCCTCGATTGGGATCTCCGGTGGGATGTGAATGACGCCGTTTTGAGGAGAGAAAGGAGAAAGGCGGAGATGGAGATCGGCGGGAAAAGTCTCCAACATACGGAGTATCAACGAGCGTAAAGAATGGAGAAATAGAGAGAAGATTAAAAGATTAAAAGATTAGAAGATTAGAAATTGTGAATGTTCTAGAGCTTCAAATTTGAGTCAAAGTGAGGCGGAATCCTTCATGTATAACTACCGGACAAGTCTAGCTCTTAAGGCATCCCTGCACACTCCCCGGTTTCACTGTGATGAATCCACCGGAATCCCTTGTTTCATCCTCGATCTCAATTGGGTAGTATGCAGACAAACGCTAACAGCTGCATTAGACAATGGTCTGTAGAGGTCTCATTGGATTTCAGCCTAAGTCTCGGGAGTCGGTCAAGACCTACATAGACCTAAGTCACAAATTGGAGAGCTATACCACTTCCAGGACTGCTATTGATACCCTGGCTTCTATATAAAGATCAGGCTGAAGACTACAATGTTATACACCAAGCCATTGACTTTAACGGTATGCATTGGCCACCACTTTGGGTGATACAGGTACTAGTTCATTCAATAAGTTACCTTGGCGGAAAGCAACTGCAGCTATATAACCTTAAAAGCACATAGATCGCCATACCTAAGGCGACTCCTCTAAAATGAAAATGTATTTCTCCCTTACATCTTTACTACTACATGTAACTTATACGGTAACTTACATTAGTGTTAACGATCGTTGACTTATATTAGAAGTGACATCGATATTCCACCGAGGACCGCTGGCACTCCTTATTTCTGGCTCTTCAATTTTGGCAACACGACCCAAGAGACAAGAATAATTGGCAACTACTTTCGCCAGAAATAACCGACATCACGCATTATCTTGCCTACGAATGTGGCCCACGAGCCTCATTCCTTGATTTGGGCGGAGAAAATCCTATTTCGAACGTAACTATTTTGATTGAAGACCTTGGGAGTGAAGCGCCAGTGGGAGATCTCACAGGGCAGATCCCCCGTCTTCATCAATGCTTGTGAGACTTCGAGGATGTCTGCAGCCTGCTATACGGGAGTTGTGCCCTGTCTTACCCTTGAACTAGCAGTAATAAGACTCCTGGCCCGCAAAGATCACCCCGAAGTCCAAAGTGACAGCATTTCCTTGTTTCATCACCAACACGGGACATGCAAGAGTTCTCGGACCTGCCATTCTAGTCTGTATTCGACTTCCATGATTATCCAACATGGCTGCAGAAAGAAGAGCACGTTTACAGCAGTAAACAGCAAAGAAGAAGGCGACCGATACAATCAGCGTTGACTGTGAAAACAAATATCTCAGTGAAGCCCAGCATAGTCTTAGCCTAGCCGCAGAAATCTCCCCTAAAATACACGCCCGTCACGACGTGTCTAAAGCACTAAGGGCACGAGCGGAGGAAATCGCAATCTACCTCATCAACGAGGAAGAAGCTCCTCTAGACAAGATCACGTCACAGCTATATCCGTCTGTCACTCGATTCCTATCTAGACGGCCGTGGTCGAGCGTGGACGGGATATCAACCGGCGAGTCCGGTACGGGTGACTGCATCAGAGAAAGCGGCTTCTGAATTTGATGCTAAATCCAAACACTGCTTTGGGATATCTACACCTTTGGCTCCTCGTAATGAGCTACACCAAGTTTGCCCGCGCTAATATCCTCTTTAGCCTGCTCCATATCAGCAGTGAATCGACTAGGCTCAGACTTGAACTTGAAGCCTAAATGCTCTGACTATTGAAAATGTAGTCTATCTCTCCCAACCAACTAAATAAACACTTAGCCAGCTCTCTACAATTTGCATCAAGAAGCATCCAATTTGAGTAAGATTTGACTAAGTTATAGGATTAATTACATGATTATATATGATGGTGTCAACAGACTCATGGCCTGTGACTCTATGTAAGCAATTCATAACTCATATCAGACAGCATAACAACAATATCAACGCCGAAAGCAACCAAAAATAAATGGGTATCAAATCAAGAAGAGGGGTGAAGAACCATCATCACTACAGCTTTTTATTCGCAGAAGCCTGCATGCGACGCATAGCCTGACGATGCAAATCCGTCATGCTACCACGCTGCATGCCATTGGCAACGGCGCTGTCAAGCTGGTTCGACGAGACATCCCGCATCTGCTGCACAGAGCCCCATAGACTGCTGTGCGGTCGATCGGGGCTCACGGCACCACCATTAGGCGGGGACTGGGGAGGGAGAGCAAGGGGATCACGCTTGTCGGTGATTTCCTCGCGGACTGATTGGCGCCATGCTGCCATTCTCGAAGCAGGTCTGTTTAGCTCTGCGCTTGGAGGGGATGATTGGACCGGGGATGGAGCTTCGATGCTGTGGATGCTGGCTGCGTATGGGGATTGCATGGTTTGGCGCTGGAGCATGGTGCGTCGTTTGGATAGAGGGATGTCGTCTTCGTCGCGTGGTGGGCCTTGTTCGATGTCCTCGTCCCTTTCTTCGGGGACTGAGAGAGGTGGAGAGATGGGTGAGATGGGGGAGAAGTCGTTGAAGGATTGGCGGGATTGGTTTCGGGATGCCCAAGGATCGTAGCGAAGGGATGTGGATGACATGCGGTTTCGGACCATGTCCTCACGGACGGCGAGGAGGGGAGGTGGGCCGTTCCATTTTGGTGATTGTTCTGCCTCCTTGGTTTCGGGGGCAGTGAGGGTCAGGAACGGGGTTGAGGCGCTGCGTAATCCTGCCTGTCCTTCTTGAGTGTGTGGTAGTTGGCCAGAGGATGATCGCAGCATGTTCACCGAGCCAGTCGAGGCGTTGCGCGGGAGCGGGTTTTGGATAGCTTTTCTGAGACTGTTTTTTAACTTGGATCGAGGCACCTCGGGCGAAGGCACCGATGGAATAGCAGCAGGTTGATGAGCTTCCACCTCATATGATTCAGTCCTGTTCACAGCTGGAGGTGGTTGAGCATTAAGAGGCGTCTGTAGAAGACCGTCGACATCCACAAAGGCGGCAGTTTCCTGCACTTCATTAGATCCTTCTACTTCAGGCTCAATGCCGAATTCAATGGGCTCCATCTCAGGAGTGTCGGCATCTGCCAGATGCTTGGCCCATTCGTTTGTGCGATAAGAATGGATGATTCTGGATGTTTGCTCAGGGAGCGATTTGATTGTTGAAGCATCCAGTTTCTTGATGACCTTCTGCTTCTTGACCTTCTCCATTGGTTTGGGAATGACTTGCTCTTCGGCGGTGTCGACTGTAGGCTGAGCCTCGCTCGCTTGCACAGTTTCAACCCTGGCATCCTTCTGGGATGGCCGCTCCAGTGCCGCGGTTTTTCTCTTCTGGGTTTCTGGTGCATCTGTAATGTCGCTCTGAACATCCGTCGCAGGCGTATCTGGCGATTGAAGTGGGTCAGACATGACAGACAATACAGTCCTGTCTGGAGGGCTTGCAATAGTGCTTTCAATGGGAGTTCGAGGAACGGTTTCAGCAGTAGTCGCTAGCTGAGTAGTTTTGCTTGCAACGGCTTCGTCGGTAACCACTTTACCGGCATCGTTCTGAATTGATGCACCCGTGACAACGCCGAGTCCAGCTTCCTCAGAAACCCGAGAATCAACCTTGCTGGAAACAGTCTCTTCCACAATGTTTTTCTGTGCATATTGACGCTCTGTTGCGCCTGTATCCAGGGCAAGCCCAGCTTCTTGAGCGGTGCTCTCATGGACAGCCTGCGAGCCAGCAGTTGACTTGCTCTTTATCTCAACAGTACGCTTCTCTGGCAAATTCTCGGACAGAATGGTTTCTTGCATAGGGCTCTCCTCAACACGCCCGTGGACATCCGATGTGATACTGGGACAACCCACGCTCACCTCCTGGAGATCATCCACATCATCCACCACGCCATACACAGAGGAAGAAGCGTCATTCTGAACCACCAAAGCCTCCTCAGACTGGGAACTGACCTTCATGCCAGTGCTGTTCCGCCAGGAGAGCCTGTCCAACAGCTCTTTCCCAGACAAGCGTTTTGAGCGTGGTGTCCCAACCTCCGAGCCAATGTCTGCCCCGTTTTCAGAAGAATTGTCAATGTCCTCGCCGAGGACATGGGTAACAATAGGCGTCTCGGGTCTGGCCTTGGAGTCGGCGTTCTCCTCCTCGGGCCCTTGCGGCTTTCCTTGCTCAGGCGATTCCTGAGCATCCTCCTCTCTCACTGTCTCAAGTTCCCGAGCTTCAGTGCCGTTCTTCTCGCTATCGGCTCCAGCCTCGGGACTCTGTATCTCGTTAAGCTCAATGCCGCCATCCTTGTCGTTGTTATAAGATGTGAAAGCATCTGAGCCGCGCCGCGAGTCTTCGCCAACAGCCGTTTCGGATACCGAGACGGTCTTGCCGTCGTGGCCATTGCCGTACGTCATTTCCCATTTGGCACGTTCCCGGATGTTCTTCTCTTCCAACTGTCGACCGGCTTCAGCATCCTCTTCCTCAATCTTCCGCTCATGCTCTTTACGCTCGTCTTCTTCCTTAGCTCTGCGCTCCTTAATGACCTTCCACAGCCTAATCTGCGAAATAACACCTAGGACACTGACAATAATCGTTACGGCAAGCTCAACACGGATATTGCGGGTGACCGGGTAAGTATCAGTCTTGAGCGGGAAGATATTTTGGTTCAATCCTTGACAAGTCAGCCAATCAGTCACCTTTCATCAACAATCATCTGTGGACTTACCCCAGATATACAGCCAGAATTCTTTCAATCCAGCTCTGCTAAAGCAGTCAATGCCCAAAACCAATGCCGTCGCACCAGAGAAAGACGAGCATCCTATTAGGCCGTACGGACGCGTGTAATGGCTGAACGACAGACAATAAAACCCAACCGAAAACGCGACGATCATGCCAGTTCTAGGACCATTTTCGGTCAAAAGGCCACCAGATTTCAAGGCGAGGAACCACATGCTGAGACAGAAGCCGCCCAGGAGACAGCCCAATCCTTCACAGATCTCTTTGAAAACGAGAGAGAGACCACCAAAGACGGCACCAGTGAAGAAGACGGCTACGACATAACCGCCCTGCACAGCATTACTCACGGATGGACTCATCACGTATACAATGAGGACGGTGACGCCCAGCGCAGTGAGGAACGCCGTTGAGAGGAAGATTTGGACCCATTGTTTGCGGACGCCAACGAAAGCGAGGATTACTCCCAGAACCAGAAGTATAAATCCTCCAACTCCCCATGCTGGCGTGATTACCGGCTTGATAGGGAGTCCGCCCGAGTATGTTGGCCTTGCCGAATCAGCCGCCTCTTGCTGGGAAGCGGCAGTGGCTCCATCGAGTGAGGGGACGGTCGAGGTAGCTTCAGCGGCCGAAGCAGTTGTTGATGCGGTGTTCGTCGTGGTAGCCGTACCCGTACCAGTGGCCGTGGTAGTTGCTGATGTTGATGTTGATGTCGATGCAGTTGTTGATGCATCTGTTTGTGTTGCTGTCGACGCCTCGCTGGATGTACTCTCTCCCGCTTGATCTGAATCCGTTTCCTGTCTTGCCTTTATCTCGCGTCCCAGGCCCTGAGCTGGGGCAGCTAATGTCCCTGCCACAAACAGCAGGGACAGAATCAATGTGAAGCACACAGACCACCTCATGGTTACTGTGAAATGCGATGAAACGCGAAATGCTCGGAACTCCAGAGATGAGTCGCACAGGTGTTATAGGGACAGGCACATATCCCACGCGACAGCAGAATTAGCGACGTGCGTATTAATTATTGGGATAATTGGGATGTATATGAAGAGAGTCGAAGCAGGAAAATCAATAAAAGTAGCCCCAGCCATTCCACGCGGGGCCAGGTCTAATTTGTTTGCATATTTGAGATTTTATTTTACAATAAAAGAATTAAATGGATAATCCACGCGAGTTGACTAGTTTACTCTCTACTGTACATTGGTCCCACCGATCGCGAATGTGGCCGATCTAGCAAGGATCGGCTGGCATTGGCGTCCCTCGCAGTCAAATGAGATTGCAAGCTCCAGCAAAGATCTTCCTACGAGTGGACTCGGTGGTCTTAGCTCGGCGAATATTCCTGTTCAGGGGAGCCGAGATAATATTAGCGCTATACTTACGTAGTACGGAGTACATGGACGTGCACAGTGTATTTGATATTGACTCATACCAAGATCAACGGAATGGAATTGATCTGTCATAACAGCTACGAGTTCAAATTCAGAATGCAGAATGGACTCACCGTAATTTACAATTCCAAGTCCGGTGAGCAGACATAGGAACAGGCCCTCGAGCTCGGGTGGCGCCGTAACTAGGGGTTCGCCAGTCGATCTATCCAGTCGCCCACGCCAATACTTACAACTTCCACCTTTGTCCGGCAGACCCTGTAGCTAGGCCTTACCCCTGCTAAGCCATTGTTGATGCCCTGCAGCTCGACGTGGTCGGGCCGCTAATTGACTTTGGAGAGAAGCAAGGAGCCGGTAATGCATCTGAGACAACAGCTATCTTAATCTCTCTCGCTCAATCAGCGCGCGTTCTCGCAGCATATGCTGCTCCTTTGGGATAGCGCCTGTTGATCTGCCTATCGGTTACTTCTTCCAGTTGGTGTATGCACAGTTATACATGGACAGTTGTCAACGCGGGACATTCGGCGGTGATGGTGTGAGGAGTTAAAGCTTATGGTCCTGTTTTTTTTTCTCTCGGGTCGTGGTCGAGACTGGCAGTGATGTTGGCAGTTGCATTGGCGCCTTGTCTGATTCCAATCTGGTCCCAGCTCGACTTCACATTGGTTTCTGTCTTTCCCTGTCGTTGGGTTCACAACGTTGCAGCTGTCATTTTCCGAGCCCCTGGGCGAGCTGGGGTGATGTTATATGGAGAGCTCACCCATACAGTACAAGAACCAAACCTAACCAAGGCCAACTCCAATTCCATACCCATTCCTACGCACGGAGTAATAAAACAAATCATATCAATCCTAATCTGTGTCCAATATCCAATATAACCCAAATAGTCCAACTCGTAAAGGGGCAGATCTAATGGTCACATGACCCGTCGCGAACGTCGCGTCTCAACCTCATCACAGTCCAGCACCAGCCAACACAAGCCCATCCACTCCAACACACAATGTCGTCATTCCTTAACTCCCTCCGCCCTGGCCTGCGCATGGCCAAGACGGCCACCCAGACCGCCCGTGCCTTCAGCTCCTCGCCCGCCCACGCCCTCGCCCGTCTGACCGTCACCGGCCGCCTCGGCGCCGACCCCGAGCTGCAGGCTACTGCCTCCGGTCAGGAAGTTATCAAATACGTTGTCGGCTCTTCCCACGGCCCCCGCGATAACCGTCAGACCAGCTGGTTCCGCATTACCAGCTTTGCTCCCGAGGGTCCCCACCGTGATTATCTGCTTAGCATGACCAAGGGGTAAGTGGATTTGTTTTATCTGGATGGCTTGTTAGGATTACAATTACGGGAATCGGGTTATCATTTTGTCGGTGGCTGGTTACTGTTCGCGGATTGTGTCGGTCTGCATGCATGGCTCGATTCCTGTGCTTGGAGATAGCTTGAGCTTAAGCTTGGGCGGCTGTGCATGGAACATTGTACATGGCGCATGAGGATTGCATGAACGAATCTGTTCGGTACATGAGCTTCGACATAGCAACCCGCCTGCAGACGAGCGAACAACCCTAGCAGACCTTCTTTCTGGCATTTGATTTCTACGGTGTGGACGAGGTTGGGGTTCAATTGGAGATATGGACATACTCAATCCGCGCGCACCCAGCCCTGTCACCGACATTTACCACACAGACCAGACCAGACCAACTAACACGCCTTGCTTCTGCAGAACACTCGTCCTCGTCGAGGGTGATGCCAGCCTCCGCACCTACGACGACGCCGAGGGCAAGTCCCGCACCAGCTTGAACGTTATTCAGCGTATGTCTCCATCCACCATTTATCCCCCAACATCCAAGTCTAATTTATTCTGTTGCAGGATATATTGAGGTCCTTAAGCGCCCCTTCAACGCCGACCAGGAATCTCAACAGTAGATACGTTGTAACTTTGATAATGTCTTAAATCAGGTTTCTGTTGGTCTGGTACGGGTCCTCGACTCAATAGAATACGTGGAGACGGTGTGTATCTATGTGTCACGGCGTGTCCGAATGTAGCATGTTTGTGCTAGCGATGGATGCTTATGGTCCTGGTGTTTACGCCGTTTCGAGCTGGCCGGGTTGATGGCTCTTCTTTTTGGGCTTTGTGACTATCTTGTACTTGTATATCCTGAATGTACTTCGTTGTGCCGTCTTTGGTTCTGCGTGTAGTTGTGAGACGGAATATTAGAGCTTCTTTTTGGAAGGGCCTATATGAGATACGGTGATAGCGTGGCAGGGGAGACGGTATTACTGCCGCGTGTGGTCAATTGAGATATTTGCATCAAGGCTTTCCATGTATAACACTACTTGCCCAGATGCTGATGAGTAAACCAACCCTAACTCATCGGTTTGCAGCTTTTACAAGCTAAATATATCTACAAAATCTCCACCAAGCCCTAGGTCCTACAATCATCAAGCACAAAATTCAAAGAGAAGTCATTCAAATCTCATAAATATGTTATGTTAAGTACAAAGTTAATACCAGGAAACCGCCGAACCCGATGTACAAAGGACCAGACGAAAGACAAGCAGAGACAAGCATAAGTCATTAAACCAATACTCATCTACCCATCCTTACTCAATTCAAGCCACGCACCTCAAACCTGAATCTCACTCTGTTGGCTAATAACCTGCTTTACATGAATGTAACTCTGCTGATGCGGCGGCGGCGGCGAGGAAGCAGAAGAAGGCCCAGCCGAGTAATCCCGACTACCACGCAAACTTCCAGCCCAAGCATTGGTTGAAACAGTACGCGAGTGCGACGGAACAGAGAGATCGTCCAGCAAAGTCGCATCAGATTCGTGCCTGGCAAACTGATGACGGAACAGAGAGAATGGGAACTTATCCCAGAAGGTCTTCTTGGCTGCTTCGTGGGTACTGCATGTACTATGGGCGGAAGTCAGATGGGATGGCTGGGCGGCGCCCTTTTCGAGATCATTGTAGGTACCGCGTGTTGAATTGAATACACCCCTATGCTGTTGGTGTTCACGTTGATGCTGATGCATGTGCATGCTCTTAGGTCTAGAGAAGAAAGACCTCGCCTTGGAGCTAATCGTCTCGACGAGGGTTGTAGATGTAGAGACATGGCCGTTGGTATGGGGGTGGAGAGGGGTGGCGTTTGAATCTGTCGGCGCGGTGAGACTGGGGAAACAATATCCCAACCCTAGATACCAGCAGGTGGTGCGATACATGCGGGTAGCGTCACGGCCGAAGCCGAAGAAGATGAAGATCATGAAGCCCGATGCGACTGGGGTCCAGCGGTCGAAGAAGACGACGCCGTAGGTGGCGACTTTGTTGATTGTGGACCAGTTTCCATTGTGGATTCTATTCCAGGAGTAGGGGTGCCAGGGGAAGGAGAGGTGGATGTCTGCGTAGACGACGTAGGCTTGCAGTGGGAGGATGCAGATTAACATTGAGAGGGCTAGGAAGAAGAGGCGGAGGAAGCGCGATTTACTGAGGTTGCTGCTGGATGCGCGGACGATGTTAGCGAAGTCGCTGCGGTATTTGTGGATGCGGAAGAGGACCAGGCCTGGGTTTTGGTTGTGGTTAGTTGGGATGAATTGAGGGTGCGGGAAGTATAGATCGGATGATTGGGATGCTTACAGCAGTAGTACGCTGCGGCGAGGCAGACTACCGGTGGCCAGATGAATGCCAGTACGAGGCTGACCCAGCTCTCGTCAAAGTCGTTTACACATCCTGAGATGGAGTATAGCAAGTATCGACTCTTCTGCCAGACGATGTGGGTGACCATTGCAATGACTGGGACCACCACGCAGAACAACATGTCCATGAATCGATTGCGCCAGCGTTGGCCCTTGCTTGGGACCAATGTCGCCCGATCAGTGTCCAGTACAATTGCTAGAGAACGGAAGATGCACATCAGGGATCCTGGGACGCCGACATAGCCGGCGACCATGAACTTGAGTTCGATATCGCAGAGGCCGGCACCATCCCACCAGGAGTCCACGTCGTCGTTTGGCCAAGTCAAGGCATTGATGATGTTAAAAAGGTTAAGCAGAATTGACCAGGATACCAGACTTGTTGCAGGGAAATTGCGGTTCTTTGCATGTAAAAGCAGCGGCGGGATGCCGAGTGTGATAGAGAAGAATGACAGAATTGGCAGGCCCACGGCCAATGGATGGCGCTTAGTAGGGTCCATGTCGGTCGATATAGAAGGAAAAGAGCCTTCTAGCACTTCGAATCTCATAAATAACCACGAATTCCTAGCGATTGATCAAGGAAAAGAAATGAAAGGAAAGAGGAAGATGGACGAGTTCAACCCATCCTCGAAGCCAAACTATATCTAGCTGATAGGTAATTGAGATTCTGTGTCTAATTGAGAGCCGAATAGCGAGAACCAGAATCAGGAGAGTTGATTCAGTGTGGAGATGGAGGTCAAGACATGAGGGTGACCTGAAGAATGTATGGGTTGCAAGGCAAAAGACAGATTTTCGAGACCCATTTGCGACATAAAGAAGAACATAACCATTGAAAGGCTATGCGGTTCAATAAACAAAGCATCACAGCTGAATAAAGAGAAGTGATATGTTGATGCCAATGAGATGGGGGACCAGTCCGCATTTGGGACTCAATAGAGCCGGGGCTTTATTCGCATTCCCCCCGGCGCCATCCGTGACATTCCCTGCCTCGTGAAAGGGCGGATCGGCGTGGGACAGTTCATCTGGTCCATTGATATCTGGAGTCTAGCCCTTGAACTAGAACTCAGAATCTAAAGGATGTTGAAGGTGGAAGGTTGGTAGTTTGTCCAGATTCTCGACCTCGGGTGAATACAATACCCGCCAACGTACCATTTCTGAGCCCTCCATATCACAAATACATGAAAAGGGCTAGAGTTTAGATTTTGAATCTATCTAGTGACGGAAAATATTATCACATCATCCATACTCATAGTACCATTATTTAGCTAACGCCCGTCATCGAGATGCCTATGCCAATTGTAATAGTGGGATGTCGCATTCTAGGATTGCTCGTTAGCATTTTCACGCTCATAACGCTCCGGCTTAGCTTTTATGAGAATAATTAGTATCGACAGAACCTTAGGCATCCGGCGAGCTCAGACTCACTCTCAAATAGCTGCATGGTTATTATCATCGAGGTATACGTTCGAGAGTAATTAACCTATAAGAACGACTGTAGGGTGTTTATCCAAAACGCTGCAATAAGATTGATTGGAGGTAATCACTCTAGCTATACTTAAAAGCGGTAGATCTTGATCGTTAAGGATAAGAGAGAACCATAAAGGCTTAGACAGGGCGCTTTGTCTGATGTCGCATTTAACAGCTTTTCCTAGCTAGGACAAGAGTGCCAAATGCGGAGAGACGCAGACCCTACCAAGTTATAGGGAGTTCTAGGGTCAAAAAGGCGCTATAGGCCATTGAATCAAGAGTGGATCTTAGATATAGAATCTTATCGATCGTCTACATAATTTTATAGAATATAGTATCACCCTGAGAGCTGGTTAGAGGCTGAGAAATGGCAACTAGACTGACCATATTTAGGAGCGGCAAATTTCGTGACGAAAGCAATAAGATAAGAGGTAAGCCTAAATAGAGTTTCTCTTTCGAAGCCTTACGAGATGCAAAACTCCACGAGTAATCAAATGCATATGATGAATCCGGTTGAATAGCAACCCAGTCGTGGCTAATAGTCATAAGCGAGAATCTAGCAAACACTATTTTGGGAGACTTACTCGTGTTAAAGATCATGGGCGGCAAAGATAGTTCATGTGATTTTGAAGTCTCTCGGTAGGTAGATGCTGCTTGACTCCCACGCAAACAATAAAGGACGCCGAAGGGGGAAGTATAGGACCCTGTGCCCCAGGGGCTGGAAGTACTATACAGCTTAAAGATTAAGCCCAACCTCGGAAGACGTCGGGTCTCATTACTGTGTAATAAGCCTTGTAGTGCCTGTACCTACCTGGTAAGCCTCAGCTATATACAGTAATTAGCTTCTGGGATCTTTTTTACAACCACTTTGAGGTAAATACACCATCAGGAACTAGGCCTCCAGTCGTTTGGAAAGAAAGGTTCGCTTATTCCACATGGCAGACTACACGCAAGTGAATGTAATGGATTTTGTTGAGCTTTTTTAAGACCTCTATTCTTCCATCTGTTCCGTTTACTAAGCGTGTACAGTAACTAAGCCCTACAGGAACCTCGGAACGCTTCTGAGATTGGATTTGGTTGCCTTATTGCCTTAGCATGCGCCTTTACCGGATGCGAGCCGAATTTTAATGACGCGGGGAGTGTGGAGACTGTGAATATCATCATAGAAGTTGACGTATCTATGTAACGTAGCGTTCGTGGACTTTATTTGACTTGTAAGCAGGGTTCTATCGTATTGCGTTATGAATACGTACATCATAAGCATCACATTAATTATAAAATAGGCTAACACAAAGAACCGGGCACAGCAGATCTCCGATCACCGATCTACGAACCGGTTTGGTCCTGAATCACACCTGGCCTCGGCTGGGGAAAAAAAAGCAATTCTACTCCAAGAAATGCACCTTTCACCTTCATTCCTTGTCACATCAATCCAAATGCCATGGCTGAACCCCCGTCCCCCTTGAACCGCCGCTTATCGCAAGCCGAATGGCAGCGTCGAAACTCGACATTATCAGACTCACTCTCCGAAGCCCGGAACTCCATCCGTTCATCAACCGATGGCCTCTTTCTACCGCGTGTAACCGAAGAACAGCCCCTAGAGGAATCCCATTGGCATTCAGCGCCCCTGGGACTCGCCCTGCTGCCAGCGATCGCGGGCATCTTCTTCCAAAATGGTAGCTCCTTCGTGACCGATGTGACCTTGTTGGTGTTGGCTGCGATCTTCCTCAACTGGTCTGTGAGGTTGCCTTGGTATACCACCCTTGCCCCGCATAACGTCACAAAAGTACACAGAGACTAACTCCAACAGGGATTGGTATCGCTCAACCCAAGCAATCCGCAAAGAAAGTGGACTTTCCGATCCAACCACATTCGAGGATGAAGCCGTGGCCAAATCCCCAGATAATCCAGAACAGCCGCACCAGGACCACCGACACCAACAGCAAAAATCAGCAGCCGCAGCAAGCAAAGAACTCCAAATCCACGAACTCGCCGCCCTAGCTTCCTGCTTCATCTTCCCAATAATAGGAACCTGGCTCCTACACGGCATCCGCTCAAGCCTCTCCCGCCCCTCCGAAGGCCTAGTATCAAACTACAACCTAACAATCTTCCTCCTAGCCTCCGAAGTCCGCCCAGTCGCCCACCTCCTAAGACTAGTCCAATCCCGCACAATCCACCTGCAAAGAATAGTCTCCGACGCAGAATCAGATCCGCGCGATACAGTAGACCAAAGCACAATCCAAGATGTAACAAAACGGCTCGAAGAGCTGGAAGCGCATATTGCCGAGACGGCAGCCGCGCGTCTCCAATCGCAGAATCAATCCCAACATGCCGGGGCTGGAATCGGAGCTGGAAACCTCTCTCTCAAACAACAACAAGACCACCCCGACTCCCCATCCCTGCTCACCCAAGCAATAGCCGAAACCCGCCGCTCAATCCAACCAGATATCGACGCTCTGAATCGCGCTGTGCGCCGGTATGAAAAGCGCACGGCGGTGTCAACCCTGCAGACCGATCAGCGGTTACTCCAGCTCGAAGCGAAGGCGCGGGATGCGGTTTCGTTGGCCGCTGCTGCGCAGAGAGCGAGTGCGTCGCGACGCGCTGGGTATGCCGTTATTCTTGTTGATTGGGTTTGTGCTTGTGTCGTGATTCCTGCGCAGGTTTTCTTGTCTGTTGTTGCTTTGCCTGGTCGGATTATTTCTGGGTGTTTGGATAGTGTGCGGCGCATATTTATGCCAAGGAAGTCTGGTTCGAGGAGAGAGCGGTCGAAGGGGAAGGGTGGGGTTGTTGGGGCAGGGGTTGGAGCGCAGGCTGGCTTGCATCGGCAGGTTGCTGCTGGTGTGCAGAGGAGGGTTGGGGGGAAGGTTAATGGTTCTGGGGTTGGGGAGGGGGATTGAGTCGGACTTTTGTTGTTTCTGGTGTCTGGGTTTGGGGGATGGGATGGGTGGGTGGCGTTTGTATATCTCGGGAACTACTTGAAAGAGATCTTTCGAAGATAACATGTGTATTAAATGGGAAATTCGAATGTTTTATTGAATCAACTCGATGTAGAATCAGTCTTCGTTTGGAGGGAGACGTGAAGGAAATGGCATTATACAACGTTGTACAGAGACATTATGCAATCAAACACAACTGGGGCAAAAGTCAAGTCTATTGCTCAGGTGAAATACAGTCCTGTTCACACATGAGTTTGAAGGACGCAGAGGAACGGACCATTCAAGGGTGGTTAGAGATCAGCGTCCACCCGATGGACCTCGATCATCAACTCCAATCATCTTCAAAAAGGGTTCAATAATTGCTCGTCTGCGCTCCTCGGATGCACGGCGTTCTTTCTCTTTCGATGGTATCGAAGCAGTAGCAGAAATAAGCACGCGTGCAAAGATGGATGATAGGGCAGTCTCCACAGCCTGTCTGCGCACTGCGGAGGGTTTTGTGGCTACTGGGTCGGTGGTAGTAGTAGTGGATGTGCTGGTAGAGCGGTTCTTACGGCGGAATGTGCCGCCAGAGATAAATGCAGCAGCAGAAGCTGGTGTGGGAGATTTTAGTTCCGCTGGTTCGGATTGTTTATCCGCTGATTCATTAGACGACTCCTGCGTCTTTCCGTGCTTTGAAGAAGACGAGGATGGTCTTGGTGCGGTCGATGGCATTGGGGCAACCTCATTGGCGATACGAGCAAGCATAAAGGTGACAAATGTGAATGAGACGCTGTGTGCTGGGGAGTACGCGAGGTTCTCGAGTACCCAAGCCTGGGTTTCTTCCCAGTTCAGAGGCGGTGCTCTCGATTTCTCGCGTGCGATCATTTGTTGCTCCATGTCTTGCCATACTGACGCGGTGACAATGCCATCTCTAAGTGAATTAAGGAAGGTGAGAAGGGTCTCGGAGAGGATCTCCAAACGGTGGAGAGATGGGACCTCGGGTGCAAAGACTGATGTAAGAGACCCGTTGGTGTCAAGGGCTTCATAGACTAAGACCAGCTGAGCAGCGCGATCCTGCGGGTCCTGGAGGGTCCACGTATCTGGCTGGAATGGCCATGAAGCTCCAGAGGGCTCTCTTGTCCATGGTGCTTTATGCTCCTCGGATTCACCATTGGTCATACTCCATTCTGCCACGGCCCGTTCTGTCAACTCAGATACTGCTTCTGTCAATCGGAACAGCTCTCGGGGTGCTGATAAGCGAACTTCGGGGGATTTGTCCGCGCAGGATGGATGAGGGACGTCTGATTTGGCCAAAGTGCGAGCACCCTCTTCTGGCATACAGGTTAATTCATCCACAGAGAAACCGAAGCTGGTAGGCAGCCAATTCCCGAACACAGAAATGAAATGATCACGGCCACTATCCACGTGGAGAACTAGGATCTCTTCTAGTTTGACCTTTCTCATATTGAGCAGCCTGACGTGTTCGATGTCATGGACGCGGGCTGTGATATCAACATTTGCCACTTCACCTGGGTGCAGGGTACGGTTCCCAGTCGAAGACGCAATTGCTTCACCATCGTGGCTGGTGCTTTCGGCTGATCTCGTAACATGGAGGTCAAGCCACTTAGGTTTTTCGGTATCGGAATGCCGGTCTGCGAACGAAAATGTCGCCGAGGTACCGCTAGTGTTGGCAATGGTCAGGGATCGGTGAACTGGCAGATGGAAGGCGACATCCCCGAGATCGACAGCATTTGGATCTTTGTCCCCATGCTTCTCGTTGCCATATCTGTCCACCACAACAGTAAGACCCGGTCGCGCCTCGTTCTCGGCCTTGTCCAATTCGCGGGCTACCTCTTGGTGAACCTTGGCTTTGAGTTGGGGATTCACCGCATCAAAGGTCAAGGTGAAAATGGCATCTATAGGCTTGTGATCCGATGAGAGAATACCTTGGTGGGACAGGTAGTGGTCTAAATGGATTGCATCTTGCGATTCGTGTGATGCAATCGAGGCTGCATACTCTTCGCCTTGGTCTTCGTCTGAGATGTACTCCTCTCCGCTCTGTGCACCGTCGGTATCAGGGTCATATTCAAACAAGACATTGTCGTCGGCGACGGCCTTATCCAATCCGCGCGCCTTCATCTCCTCATCCCTCTTTCGAGCCTCCGCGGCTTCCTGGTCCAGCTGCTCGTGTTTTAGCTTATCCCGGCGGGTACGGTATAGAATACGATCACACCAGCTGGGCCCCCGATACTTTTCGCTAGAGTCGAACGTGGCCACACTTCCAACGTCGTACTTGTACGTCGGTAGGAATGAAATATGGCCTTCCCGCCATCCCTTGTGGAAGGCTGTCCCCTTCCTTTGCTGGAGTCGCAGTTGATCATGAGGAAGCAAAGAGGAGATTGTAGTTTGAAGAGATGCCGGGTCGTTATGAGGATCGATTTCTTCATCGGTGACGGGATTCGTGTCCTCTTCTTCGAGGGCAGACGGGTGCGGCTTATCTTCATCAGAATCGGTATTTGACTCTTGATCATGGGCTGCGGCCTGTTTCGCCTGGCGCGCTTTATCGTATGCATTGACAGTGTGACGGGCAAGTACCTGACGCACATCTTCACCAGGAATGTCATCGAGGCGATAGTTAAGGTCACCAAACCAGAAAATGAAGTCTTCATCTCCGATGGCATCGCCCGACTCATCAGATGCACCAATATCGGACTCGATTGGCTCAAACCTAGTGCGTTGTACAATCTGAGAAGAATCCCAATTGCGACGCTCTACGCTGTTTTTGTCGGATCCTGCTGCCAGGTGGGAATTCACAAAGACCAAACGAGTCGTCTCGCCCAGGACAAGACGTGTTGCCACGGCACCCTTGTTGCCCATATAACCCATTAGCCCTGTGCCAACAGAGGTACTGCTGACAGACGAGATGCTCTCGTCAATTGCAGGCGATGCATAGATTAGAAGTAACAGTCCGATCAGCTGGATCTCGGAGACGAGCTTATATCCCTTGGGCAATGCTTTGTGTACCGCTTCCTTCCATCGCTTAGATGGTGCCGGGTCCGCGTAGGGTCGCAGTGCTTCTGCTGGAGAGGAGACATCAACAATCTCTTGCAGGCCTAGTACGTAGAGATCGACCTCTTCGGGGCTGCAGTGAAAGGGAGCAGTCTTGCCCTCGATTGAGTCTGGGCCTTCTCCCGGGGCAAACTTCGAACCAGAGAGCTTCTCGGACACCCCTTCGCCTTGGACGAACCACTTTCCAATGTCCTTCTCGGTGCCGGAGATCGAGGCAACGTTCCATGTGCCAATTTTGACTCGGATATTGCGTTTGCGCGTGTACTCCGCTCTTCTTTTTCTCACGGCACGCGAAAGTGATAGGACATCGAGTCCTGGGTGCTCAAGTTCTTCCGCGGATTCCGACTCGTGGCCCCCGTGCTCTGACGCTGTCGGCGACGACGTCTGCTGTGAGTTCGCGCTCATGTTGGAAATGAAATGTAATTGAATCAAAGAAATGCGAAAGCTCTTTGCATGTCTTGAAAGTGTTCAGGTGTCTATTGGCATATATATGGTGGCCTGGTATATGCATAGGCAGCTGGTGTATCGGCTTGCGGTTCTTAGATACGGCCGGGGGTGGTGATAAGCTAGGAGGTTCGTCACAAGTGGTAAACAAGGTGACTATGATTATTTTCAGGTGAATCGAGAGAAATGAGAGGGTCCGTTGTAGGTTGCGACAATAATCCGATCATCGCATCGTAGAGGTCAAGGTTCCCGGGACTCGTGGCGTCATCACATGAGGGTGCGAGAACGTGACTGCAAGATACCGTAAAAGAACGAGCCGATTGCCAACTAGGAAGCAAAGTGAACAGGGCTACGAGTCGCAATTGAAAAAGAAGAAGAAGTTTGAAGAATGGCGGGGAGCTCAGGACGGAAAGGCGGAGCTCAGACGATGACGATATGCCGCTCACCTCAGCGCCTTCCACACAACACACTCTCTGCACGCAGAAATGACCTCTCGCAAACCCCGACGCCAGAACAATCACACTACAACCGACTATGAATCAGACACTGCATATTATTCAGACATGCCGCAAGCTGCACCCCCGCTCCGTTCCAACGAGGAACTGAACCTCTCAGTGATCCGCCGCCACAAGCCCTCCGTGACCTCAATCCTCTCTCTCGCCCCCTACGCAGTCGTCTACATCTTCAGCCCAACAAGAAAACAGTGGGAAAAGAACGGAATTGAAGGGACCCTATTCGTCTGCCAGCAAACCCAGGGCGACCTAGGCGAAGAACGCTACAGCGCGTTCGTGCTCAATCGGCGCGGACTCAACAACTTCGACCTCCCTCTAACGGACGGCGAGAATGTCGAAATTACCGACGATTACGTTATTCTCAAGGCAGACGAAAGCGCCGAAGGCGAAACAGGTCAGAATGGCATCGCGGACCCCTTGCACCCACAGAACATCACCAGCAACAACCAGAGCGGCAACAACGTCCGCATCTACGGTCTCTGGATCTATTCCGAGCCGCCACCGAACTCGACCGCCGAGGCTCGCACCATCAATGCTGAGATGATCCGCGAGTGCGCTACCCACGCTGGGCACAGTATGAAGCTCGCCCGTGAGCGTCTTGAGGCTATGCGCCAGTCCAATATGCATTTTGCTGCCGCTGCAGCTTCGACACAGCCCGCCCCGCTGGAAGAGATTCAGTCCAGTGTGCCCATGGGACGACAGGTCTCATTGAAGGAATTGTTTGGTCAACAGCGCGCTCAGGATGATGGGTGGAGTGTGCGTGCGCATCATATTAGCCCCGAGCAGCTGGCTCAGCAGGGTGGTTATCAGAATATGATGCATCAGCATATGTCTGCTCCTCATCCGCCGCCACAGCCGCAGGCAGATGTGCTAGGTGATCTATTTCGGAGGGCGGGATTGGCGTATCAAGGGAATGGACAGGGATAGTAAGGCTTCGATGCTTCGTTTCTTTGCTCTTGATCATTTGTTTACAGGGCGCTTGGATTATGTGATTCCTACTGCACTTGGATGACTTTATCATCTACCATCTGGGAATGGGCGTAGCTATTCTTGAGATACCCGTTACGATCTGCACCAACGGCGAAATTCATGGTCTTCAGTTCTCACTTGCCAAGTAAACGTGTAATATGTTCATGTTTTTACCATCTAGGTAGATTCTCAGCCCACAATCTGTTTAACCATCTCCGCAGTCTTACGGGCCATGATATCACTATGTTCTACAAAGGTCAGCGCAGCAAGACAAAATGAGAAGCAAGACTCACTCAGACAAAAAGCATGTGGCAATTCCTCCTCACAAACCAACATAGTCGGTCCCTGCCCTTCCTTACGCCCCCGCATCGCAATAATCTCGTCCCTCGTCTGATCAGCGACCCAGTGATCTTTCCGTCCAAAATAGAAGAACAACTTGGTAAGAGGCTCGCGCGCCGTTGCGGCACCCCAGACATCATCACTCCACTTATCAGAAGTGATAGTGCGCATTTCATCGGCAGCCATATGTCTATATAGACAGTTAGATCATAAGGAAAACACCATATCATAGAACAATAGAACATACAGAGCCTGCCTCACACCACCAGAACTTCTTAAAAGGGAACAAGTCGCATCCAACGCATGAGACGGGGGATCATTCATAACAAACCGCACCAAAGCCCGCAAAATAGATGCCGGAAGCAGCAATGTGAGCAGTCTCGCGAAGAACCCGACTACGGCGGCGAATCGAGGGATTATTGATAATAGGGTCTAGACAGGTCCCGGGATTAGCCTAGTGCAAGACCGTTTTAAGAGCAAACCAAACAATACCGTCAATTTTCGTCCAGACGCTGAAGCCGCAATATCGATAACAGTAGGGAAAAGCATCGCGCCGCCGATAATATCAAAGTCGCGTCCCTCTCCGGAATTAGCCTCGCGATGGCGGCGTAGGATTTCCATGGCGATATATGCACCAACAGAATGTCCAATTAGAATGACTTTCTGTTTGCTTCCAGTGGCAATGGGATTGATTCGCATAAGGGTAGTAAGTTTCCCTTGCACGAAGCTGATCTGATCTTCAAGGTCTAAATCCAAATCCCAATCGTCGGACTGGCTCTTTTGGACTTTGCTTTCATGGCTAGATGAGTTCTTTTCATCATTGAGCTCGAAACCGCCGAGAGAACAGCCGTAGATTTGAAATGAGAGTGGATCATTTCCATTGTCATTCTCATTCTCTGGGGTTAGATATTTTGATAGGAGGGATAGGAATGGGTGGTAGTAGCCGATCAGACCTGGATTGCCGGAGATGAAGAAGATTGTTGTTTTGGGGGGTTGGACTGGGTTTGGATTGGACCCTGTGCTTGTGCAAGTGCAAGTAAGGAATGTGTCTGGTGTTATTTCTGGCGACATCTTTGGGGGTTCTTTAGGTGTAGCTGGGGTTGTCGGTTGATGGTAGGGTAGGGATTGGATGGTCTCTGGCTTGGTAAGTGGGGATCCGGATAGAGTAGAGATCAGCTGGGGTATTACAGTATCTGGAATGTGGCTTGATCATTGGTTATTGATCATTGATTAGATTGGGGATCATTGTATTGGGATTGGGCCCGTTTGAATTGGAGAAGTTGAGGTCGAGCTCGGCTAGTGGATCCAAGTCCCCCATGTGAACATCTACTGTCGGATATAGTTGCCGCCTCGACAGACAACAAAGACTTGGAAAAGACGCTAACAAAGAGATCCAGAGTATATATGTCTAGTCGAGGAGAGCTCTATGTGGGATGTTTGCCGATGTTTTTCTGTACCGCCTGACAAGGGCACATATCTTCCAAGCCTTACTATAAGACACACTACAGAACACCAAGGCAAGAAAGCAAGAAGATTGCAGGATATATTGCCACACGATCCGACTCCCCTGGTCGTGGTCTAAGCCCAACCAGAAAAAAAAAGAACAAGAATAGGCCACCACAAGGCCAGTTCCAATGCATTGCCCAGAGACGCCATGTACATCAGCCATTCAGTCCCGCTAATTCGGGACACGAGAGAAAGAAAAACCACATATGGCCAGGCGAAGAAAAAAGAAGAGCAGCCTTCAAAGAAGAAAGAAGAAAGATATCGCCTGAAGAACAGCAAGCAAGAGATAACAATGGGGGAAACCCGCAACTGTATCTGGTATCTAGGTCATTGGAAGCAAAACACGAAAGGCTGCTTAATCCAGGGAAACAAAAACGCCCGGCTTATGGGTAATAATTATCCACCTTCGTTACCTTGACTCTCGCCGCGGTTCTCCTTTCCATTATTCTCACTTGTGATGTCTGTGCAATTGTCGCCTTCTGACGTGGGGGATTTGGTTGTTGATCCGATGTTGATGGCGATTCTCTTGGGCGCAGCGGTGACACTGCTTAGAATCGGTGTGGCTCCTTTGTCTGCCAGTGATCCGATAGACATGGTCTTTTTCCGATTCAATATCCCGGCGCCGGAATTGCTGCTTGTGGAGCTTCTGCGTTTGGGTCCAGCGGAGAGTTTGATCAGCTCGTCGTCGTCTTCTTCTTCGCGTCTGCGCTTCTCTGCTAGTCGTTCCGGCGGAGGAGTTTGAGCGGTTGGTGATGCCGCTGGGGCTTCTGTGGGGTCCTCGGGTTGGCCAGTCGCTGGCTGGGCCTTGGCAGATTGCTCTGGACTTTCTGGTTTGGTGTCCATGATATCTTCGTCGTCATCGTCCGGGTAGTCAACCAGCGACTTGACAGCCGGAGAGGCAGATCCGTTTGGAGGCCCAACAGTGATGGTTCCACGGTCCTGAGACCACTGTTTCTTGTCAGTTTCTTTTGTTGTTCATATAATCCAAAATTCACGTACCTCGTCTTCGTCATCAGACGTGTTGAAGTATTCATCTTCAGCAGCGTCCATTTCCCTTACTCCTTGCCAACGTTGGCCGTTCATGGGAATCCGTCGAGGGGTGCTGCCTTCGTCCTGGCTGAACAGTGCCGAGTCAGCCTCGGCGCCGTATCCCTGCCCTTGCATTTGGTCATATCGAAGGATTAAGCTTTGGAAGGTATCAACATAGGTGATGCTTTCGAGCTTTTCACGATATTTCTCGACCACGTGAGTGATGAATGGCTTGATGTTCTCCTTCTTGATAAACTCGAAGAGCTCAAGACAGGCCGAGTTGAGTAGGTTGTCCCGTGGCATTGTTTCATAGACGATGTCAAGGATCAATCCAAATGTGTTGTTGTGTGTCATGAGAGCTTGGTAGAAGGTATCTTGAAGACTGATCAGGGTGCGGAAGAATTTGAGGGCGACTTTATCAAGATCAGTACAATGGTCCAAGCTTAGATGGAAAGGGCTACTGACTCAGCTTCAGGTGTTTCTGGGGTACCCGCAGGAGCTGCGCAACCTGAGGCGCGAGGGATTCGCTCTGGATGGAGTTGCGCGTGCGGAAGAGGTGCTGGCGAACGAAAAAGGTGAGGATATCAACAAGATGCGAGTAGAGGGTGACTTCTTGGAATGTCAAATCATTAACTAGAGAGATGTTAACAACTTCTGCAGGCCCAAGAATTCTGGATACTTACGGGTTGCGCGATTCGCAAGCTGTTTGAGGGGTTGGAACAGCCGCTTTGAAGACTCATCGAAATGCTGTTGGACAAATGCATCGGAAAGAAGATTGTTAGTGCGGACTTTGAAGTAATCGGGACCAGCCCGACCAAGCGGGTCCTGCAAGGGAATCTGGGGATCAAGGAGAACCTTGATGGCATCGGCTAGTTGGTTTTTGACACCAAGGTCGGTCTCCACGTGGAGAAGATCAATCAAGGTGTCAGTGAGAGGGGTCTTCTTCTCGTTTACAGCCTTCAGCATGTACCCTCTCATCATGACCGGATCGTGATCCAGCAGAGCGACAAGAATATCAATGCCTGTCGTGCGCATGGCCGGATTCATGTGCTTCACGGCAAAGGCAATCACAGCGAACAGGCCATGACTGATGAAATTGGCGAACAATTGGGCCCGCGATTGGACCTGCAGGTTCTTCGCAATGCCAGCGCACTGGTGAAGGAACTGCACAGCATCATCCTTGCGCCTCGCGTCCATGTTCCTCGGGTCAAAGACAGAGAATAGCTCTCGCAGAAATGGGCCGTTCCCTTGTATATGATTCACAATTTCCATCTGATTGAAGAAGATCAACGAGTTGAGCACTGAGAATGTCGGGTCATCCAGAATCCGAGCCAGCACCACGTCTTTAAGGTATTGCAGCCTCCAAGTATTGCGAATCTTACGGCGAATGATCGGGTCCTTGATCGGAACGACTTCCTTGTATCGTGACTTGTCGGCGAGATATTGTCGGTGGTTTGCCTTGTGCGTGGGGAATTCGGGGTCATATTCCAGAGCTCCCACCACCCCCAGGATGACATTATCGGCGACAACAGTTTCGATGATGCTATTGTCATTCAAAAGGATAAGAGACTTCATAATGTTGCAAAGACGGTGCAGGTCGATTAAGCTTTCCAGATCCTCAGCCATTTCAACTAGCGGGACCAACTTCGAAATGTATTCGTCGCGAATGATGTATTTAGATAGCGCATCTCGACCGTTTTGTGTCATACTCGCGGCTCGTACAATCTGTTCGATCTCGGGGAGGTGGCCAAGTTCGGGGGCTGGTAATACGATGGATTGATAGCTTTCGAGGTCGTCGGACAAGGCATCATCTAAAGAAAGTTAGGGACTATCAGGCTCGAATGCGCAACACACTTACCAGTAGGCAAACTGAGAAGATGTTGTTGGACGGCATTGACAAAGTCCCTTTGCGTGGTCAGCTCGCGCGCGCGAAGATTTCACCCAGCTTTCTCACCAGATAACAGCACAACCCTCTGCCTCCTGGAAACTCAGCGCCATATCCGTGCCATTCGGCTCTGTCCATACGATCAAAGTCTCTGGTCGCGTGATACAGACGTCAGCAAAAACAGATTCTTCCGGGCGGAGATGGCGGGATAGAAACCTTGCTGCTTTTGGTAGCCCTCATCCTTGCCTATTTTCGTTTGAAGCAAGATGCGGTTGGGTTGATCTTCAGATTCGACGAATATTCGAGGCTCCTCCTAGATAAATCGCGATCAGCAGGTATTGATGGCGATGGCGCTGATGCGCGTCGGGGTCGCGCGATGAAATATCGGTGCGCGCATCGCGCCAACTTACCCCCATGATCTGACCCGTGCAGAAACCGGTTCCCCGGTCAAACCAGTCATTATCCCTCAGCTCGTAGACCTTGACTCGTTTGCGACCGTCGGGCGGCTGTACTTCCAGCGCCATGATCCGGAAACAGGGAGAGGCGTCTCGTCACTCCGGGCCACAGCTGAGAGTGCACCCGAGAGGAGAGCCAGAGAAGGCGAAAAGTAAAAAGTAAAAAAAGAGATGACCCAGATTGTGAAGAGGATGGCGGAAAGAAGGAGGGTGGAGATCCCAAAGATGATGAAAGAGTCTGCGGAGGGGATGACGATCGGGAACTCAGGTCCACCTGACGGCCTCGGCAGGTTCACTTCAAAGTCAAGATTTGCCCTGGGAAGAAGGGAGGGAAGAATTTAACACGCGACCGGGAAGAAAGTGGGAACTTCCGGATCTTCCAGAACTTCTTTACTGTAGGCAGACATCCATAACCTAGATAGGTACCTAGATAGCTACCTAGGTATCCCGAGTCTATGCTATCTAAGCTACAATGTACATGTAGTGACATGTTAAGTTAGTTAACATAACCTAACTTGCATACTAAGAACATACAGTATGTACCTGTCTGCTTATACTTTTACTCTGCCGAAATTAGGCTTCTTTGTGGTCTTCCGTGATCGGCGAAGGGGGAACCTTCTCAGGGGTTTCGGAATGGCGTCAGTATACACCTTAGCTTACTACATGCATGTACAATAATATATGTACTACCTTCAGACTACAACTGTGTAATCGAATTTAAGATTCGTCTGTAAATCTATAAATATTCGCAAACCCGCATGGATCTCCACCTAAACCTACCATTACTCTGGTACATGCCCTAGTATGCCTGGTACGTGCGAAGTACCTCTCATTCCGGCAGCTCTTCGGCCTCAAGTCAAGTCACTGCCCCGTACCTCTGCTTCCAAGCCTTCCAGATGCTGACATAATCACCCAGATAGGCATTGCCGCTGCACAGACCCTTACCGCCTCCACTAGCCTGGCTCTTATTGGCCAGTGCTATCGACATGGCAGATTCTTATCGAAATGACCCGATTAGGAAAGGTTCCAGGCCTCGGCGCGCTTTTCTAGTCTTGATAGATTTTTCTTCCCGTTCTCACTTTCCTGTGTGACGGTGTTTACTGCCTTACACGAGCGACTTAGGGAGTTTTGCGCTCGTTTACCTTTTATAAAGCTCCCTCTCCAGCAGCAGAAGTTACCCTAGACTGCGATCTGCGGATATCACAACCCCGCTTTCACGATTTTATGTTCACCATGTCTGAACCGAAGGACCAAGTCACCGTGCAAGAATCCACTGTGGGCGAACCTGCTCGCACGAGCTCTTCTGCTCAATCACTGCCCAAGGATGCTGCGGTGGCAGTTACGCCGAGCTCTTCCCGGGATGAAGAGACTGAGCGCCCCGAGCAGCCAGCGGACCAGATTGATGAACTGAAGAAGGGTCGCCTGGCATACTTTAAGACCAAGGAGTTTTACATTGTCCTAGTTTTAGGGTGAGTTCTGTCCTACCTCTCAAACTCGGAACTCTGTTCCTAATTTGTCTACAGCCAAATCCTCGCCATTGCCAATACTGCGACGGGTACCTTTACCACCCTTCTCGGTCAAGAGAACTGGTCAATCACCGCGTTCCAGACATTCCTTAACTATGTATTGTTGAACGCAATCTTTACTCCCTACACGATGTACCGTTACGGCTTCAAGGGCTGGCTCCGATTGGTTTTGCGTGACGGCTGGAAATGTTGGTCTTCTTGATCCCCGGCAACAGTACCCTGCTAACATCAATAGACATCATTCTTGCTTTCTGCGACGTGGAAGGCAACTACTTTATTGTGCTGGCATACAAATACACAACCATGCTGAGCGCACAACTAATCAACTTCTGGGCCATCGTCGTGGTCGTGGTCCTCTCGTTCCTCTTCTTGAAGGTTCGATACCACATCTCCCAAGTCCTGGGTATCCTAATTTGTATCGGCGGCATGGGTATCCTCATCGCATCTGATCACATCACCGGCACCAACGGCGGAGACATTTCCCACGGCAACCAGCTAAAGGGCGACCTGTTCGCGCTTCTAGGCGCAACCTTCTACGGCTTCACCAACACTGGCGAAGAATACTTCGTCAGCACGCGTCCCGTTTACGAGGTCCTCGGGCAGATGTCTTTCTTCGGTATGATCATCAACGGTGTCCAGGCTGGAATCTTCGACCGAAGCTCTTTCGCCACTGCCCACTGGAACGGCAAGGTCGGCGGCTACCTAACTGGTTATACTCTCTGTCTGAGTCTGTTCTACTGTCTCGCCCCGCTGCTCTTCCGTCTCTCGTCTGCGGCCTTCTTCAACATCTCTATGCTCACTATGAACTTCTGGGGTGTTATCATCGGTGTTGAGGTCTTCCACTACCACATCCACTGGATGTATCCGATTGCCTTTGTTCTGATCATTGTTGGTCAGCTCATCTACTTTATTGGTCGTCGGGTCCTCGCTGAGGCTCGTAAGCCTTGGCTCGGATCGAACCAGGAACGTGGTGTGGTCGGTATTTTCACTGCGAAGAGGAAGATTGAGCATGCAGTTCCTGCTACTACTGGTTCCAATGATCATTTACGTGATCATGTGCAGACTCCTGCGGCAAATACCAGCTCTGTCTGATTTCGTTGGGAATGATCTTTTTTTCCTTTTTTCTAAATGATCTACACAGAGAATGAACGGGACGAGACAGATAAACGACGATGTCTTTTGCTTTTTGGGGTTTGTTACACATTAATCCGTGTCATCGCGACCTTTGAAAGTTGCTGTGTGCTCAAGACATGTTATAATGCTTAATCTAAAATAATACGTTGATTAGAGCCACTTTTCATCTGACATCACTGTAGTCAATAGTTAAACTTCAGTAAACGATACTATGCTCTGCGTACGATCTTCATCTACCCAATGATTACGACGTATGCGTAAGTGGACAGCAATTGCTGAAAATCATACATTTCCACCAACTTGAACCTAGAATATATCCCAAGATCTTGGTACACAATTTGCTTGATATACAATTCTGTTCCTAAATGCATCCCCTAACAGCGAAACTACCGTCAATTGCATCTCACACAAAACAGCATATATCTACCTACGCACCCCAGACCTTCCTCTAGAAGTCAGGCAGCAAGCTGGTGTGGTGACCGCGGTGGCCGTGATGGGTGTGATGACCGAGATTACCATGATGGGCTTTAGGAGCTCCAGTGCAGGCAGAGAATGCAGCCTCATCGGATGATTCATCTGCGGGAATGCCAGTGGGAATGGCGGAGGGAATGGCACCTTCAAAGCCGGTATCGGCGCTGCCAGAGGCGGCGGGGACAACAGGAGCAGCGGAAGCGGCAGCAGAAACGACAGGAGAGGCGTTTGAGGCTTCGGATGCGGCGTCTGAGGAGACTTCGGATGAAGCATCTGAAGAAACACCCGATGCAGCACCGGAGGCGGCAGGAACGGCAGCAGATGAGGCAGCAGGAGCCACAATAGAAGCGGCCTCGGTAGAGGCGCTAGCTGAGGCGTCAGAGGAGGCGTCAGAGGAGGCGTCAGAGGAGGCGTCAGAAGCGACGTTGGAAGAGGCGTCAACGGAGGCAGTGGCAGTGGCAGCAGCAGCGGCAGTAGTGGCAGCAACAGAAAAAGTATCAACACTCCCAAGACTCAAACAAGCAACACTAATCTTCTTAGTACTCGACGAAGAAAAATCATCAACAGCCCGCGACAAATCCCAAGTCATACTAACATAAGGCCAGCAAACGCGGCCATCAGACATAGTCACCATATCACCAGCAACATAAACATCCTCACTAGAAATGGCCTCACCAACCTTCGCACCAGTCGAATCAACCTGCTGGAAGAAAGTACCGGCAAAAGTACCCCGGCATCCCATAGCAATGAAATCACAAGTAGGATTCGAGATCTCCTCCCAAGAAACAACAGCATTGGCACTACCAAAGGTAGCAGCATGCGCATTCGAGCAATCATTCGATCCACTCGTCACCCAATTAACCTGGCTATCACCATCCTCAGTACCAACAACAGAGGTAGCCTGGTCACCAACCTTAGTATACTTATCCGAGAACAACGAAATAGCAACATTGCGCCCATTCGTCCGGTTCTGCACATTCGTATACCCACTCCCCATCCACGCATTCTCAGTAACATCCATCGCGCCACGCGACACCCAAGCAAAGATATACTTCGTAGTCTCAGCAAAACGCGCAAGCGCACTGTAACTACCAGACATACCACCCATAGCCTCACCACCGCCACCATTGGTGGTGTTCTCGTTCGAGATCTTGACGCCGTCGGTGCTCATACCCTGAGTCTTGGTATTGAGCCAGATAGCGCCCTGGTCTTCGGCGCAGATACTAGCGAAGGGCGCTGCGTCCGCGGCCTCGAAAGCAATACCCGTGTTGTGGCTGCAGCCCCAGGAGCTGGAGGCGCCGGCGATGGTTACCAGGGTTCCGTTTGTTGAGACGTATTCGATGCTGTCGCCGAAGTGGCCTGAGGCGTCGCCTGAGTAGTCGGTTACCACGAAGTAGGCGCCGTAGAGGCCTGCTTTTTCGGAGTAGACCAGGTCGCCGTTTAGGTCCGGCGATGCCGAAAGTCCGTCGGAGGTGTGCACATCTGGTCCACCCAGCCAGGTCTTGAAGGTTTGCTTGCCGCTGGTGTAGCGGTACAGGACTGGGACTGGGGTGTTGCTTGGTGGGGCGTTGGTTGTTCCTGAGGGCATGGCCTCGTTGGTTAGGAGGGCGAAGCCATCGTTGTGGGCGACGAGACCGCCGGCTGGGTTGGTGTTAATTGGTGTGTTTTTTTCGGGTGCGAGAGAGTTAGGGCTAGCATACCTTCCTTTCCGCCGCTAACGGTGACGGTGGTTCCGGTGGCTTTGAAGGTGTCAGGGTCCAATTGCTGGACGTGGACATCTGTCGCACTAGAATCAAGGTACGCGATATATGCGGATTTTCCGTCTGGCGAGACGGCGAATGGGGTACGTCGGTGATGGGGATATCCAGTCCAGTACGATGCCTTCACGGGGTTGAAGGAATAGTCGAGTGCCAGCACGTCGACGTTGGTTTTGAGGTTGGACTTGAGCAGCGAAGCTGAGGCGCCCAGCGCCGAAAGCAGAGAAAGAACGAAAGTCCCACGCATGTTGGGTTGATAGTCGGTGGCGCTGCCTGTCGATTTTCCTGGATGTCGATGGGATCTGCACACTTTATATCATTCTAGCTCTATTTAGAGATACGGATACGGACACGAACATCAACAAATTATCACACGAACTATCACATCATTGGCGACAGGTGGGCATATGGACAGTCTAATTGTCTGGTGTATAGTAGAAGCGGATGGAAAAGGTACATCATCCGTGCCTAGTGAAACACTGTTTTAACGCCATCTACTTGGAACACCCTCTTTCTCCACATCCATACTTTCTTGGCTGAGACTACCCCTATATGCCTCATTCCTTCCAGGTTCACTCATTTCGGTGTCTTCTCGGGAGGAAAGTGAATAATATTGCTCCAATGACAGGGTCATATCCGGCAGCCCTACATGTAAGCGGAATTAAAGATGAAACCGGAGAATTACCACCAGGTGCCACAGGGGTCTTTCTTTCTATTGTACATGTAGGTTCTAACATAGAAAACGCTTGGAATGGGCTCGAATCGGTCTATTTTAGCCGATAATCTAAAGACAATTAAAGTTAAGGCTTAGAACCATATAACCATACAGCCGACCCTTGCTATTAATCGTCATACGACTCTCAAATCTAGATGGATTAATGTCACAATATGGCGTTCATTAGCGCTATGATCTCTGTCCCTTTTCAACATATCTCAATTCACTATCAATCTTCGTCGGAAAGAGTTGCCTAAATACCTCGATCAACGTGCCCCAAAGGATGAATTCTCATACTATAATGAGGCCAACTATAATTCTAGAGCAAGTGAGGCTAACATTGCTACGCCAAAATAGCCAGATCATCGGTGTGTCCCACACAATCAAACCAAAAGACAGGGCACCAGATCCGAACGCGATATCAGAAACCAGAAAACTAGATGTCATATACCAAGCCAACCCATCAAAGTGCCGGTAACCAAAGGCAAGGCCAAGCAAACATAAGAAAGGAGAGACAAAGACAAGAGAAGATAAAGCAGAAGCCCAGTCCCAGTCCCAGTCCCAGTCCCAATCCCAATTGATGTCCATAGCAGTGCCGGAACGAGATCAAACGAAGCCAAGTAACCCAGTATCCCAGTCGAGGTATAAGTTAGAAGCAGACTCCAGGTGTTTTTACATCTGCAATGGCATTATATCGTTACCAAATCTCACCAACCGAACCATGGAAAAGAAAGACAAATTAAAAAAACAAGAAAAATTAAATCAATATCCAATCAAAATATCCGTTTTGAGCCGCGATTCGCCTCTCTCCTCCATAGCAGAGGTAGTAAAACAGGCAGACCAACGTCCCAAAAAAAACAAGTTCAATGTGCAGTTCCCGAACCGACCCCCAGAAAGAAGAACAAAAAACCCTTTGCATATCCGACATGAAAAACACCGAGAAATGACCCACGAGCTTCGAAAATAAGCGCCATTATTCCGACCATTCCGCACGGGCACCGGAGCAGAAAACAAAAAGCAAAGAAGGCAAAAAAGAATCACAAGATGCTGACCCGAGATACGAGAGAAGACATGATATGATCCACAAGCGGACACCATCCGCAGACACCAAAGAGGGAAAACCAAAACAGCACCCACAGTCCTTTCCCAAGCCAGCATGAACCAACCAGAACCAAAACATAGAAAAGCAAAACCGGGCCGAGCGCACCATAAAACAACCAGCATCCTTCTGCCAAATGATATGTACCAGACTCGAAAAAAATCCGTTTGTCAAATTTCAAAGCAATAAAAGGGTCCGCTTTTGTTCTCACAACGCCACAAGCAAGAAAAATGCCAAGTGCAATACGTCAATGCTCACTCGGATTGCGTTGTCGGCTTAGCCCCAGACTGATGCCTGGACGCCGAGTCCGCTCTTCGAGCCCCAGACACCGCTGCCATTGCTCCAGCCGAGGCTGACACCACCAGCCGGGTCCTTGGCTCCGGGTCCAACAGCAGAAGGTACAACCGGGGTTGGACCGGCGGACGAGGTACGCTCGGTGGCAGGACCAGTGGCCGGGTCAGCAGAGGTGAAGCCGAGACCCAGCGGGGAGGGAAGCGGGGTGGTCGACCGCTTGTTCAATGCTGGGTTGGAGGGAGGAGCGGTAGTTTGACCAGGGACGGGGCGGGAACCGATGGGGCCGACAGAGCCGATAGGGCCGGCGACGGGCTTGGACGAAGCCTGGCGGGAAGAAGGCGAGTCGGCACTGGGCGACGAGGTCGAGGTAACGGGCTGCTCGCCAAAGCCGGCGTTGATGGCGGAGCTAGGGGAAGAGGTGCTGTTGGCGCGGGAGGGCGACTGCAGAGCTGCGTCAGCGCTAGCGGCGCCAGCCTGGGTCAGGCCGAATGGGTCCACGCCACGGGGGGAGGAGCCGCGCACGCCGGATGATGGGGTGGCACCACCGGCTTGGCTATCGGGGCGCGCGTTATCGTCGGAGAAGGCACCAGGCGGGAAGAAGGCAGGGCTTTCGTTGCCGTACAGGGCGCGGTGCTGGCGGGCGAGGAGCTCGCGGCGGCTGTCTTCGCTCACGGCAGCTGGGCTGGTGGAACGATCGGATTTGCTTGCGGACATTTCGGCGAGGAGGCCTTGAAAGGAAGAAGAAAAAGTATTAAAACCCCGTGTTCACAAGAGACAACAAAAAGCCAAACCAAATATATTACACAAGGCTGACAAGATATGGACGAATATGAAATGAAAAAGCCGACGGGGGAATATAACGAGGCTCAAGAAAAAAAATGGAAGAAAAATCAGACGCTACCACGTACTTCGGTTGTACTGTTGTTCCTGGTGATAATTGCGGAGTTCCCTCTCACGCTGTGCCGCCATCCGACGCTTCGCCTGCATCATTTGTTCCACCTCGTTGGGACGACCCTGGTACCGCTGTGAAGCGTAGAAGCCCTGGGCATTGCCGGACGGGGGCATCCGCGAGCCATCGAACTCGCTGATCGAATGGTGTCGCTGGGGGCCACCACCCATGCGAGGGTCTGTCAAAGGACAAGTCAGAAACGCGTTCTGCGTGCCATTTGTACCCGCAACATACCGTAGTCAGGGTAGGGCCGGCCCATCATCATGGGCATCGAGTCCCGTCGAGGAGCATTCCACAGCTTCCCGCTCTTGACGAGATTGTCGATCGCACGGTCGACCTCTTTTCCAAACGTCAGCCATTGTTCATTGTGTCCATCATGTTTCCGGAGATTTCGGTTCGAGAGGCATCTCCAAAATTGAAATAGAAAGTGTATCCATACCGTCAAACTGAGATGAGAAGGCCGGGGAATCCTCGCGCTGGGAGACCGAGCTGGATCCTGAGAAATGTTAGTTGTGTGCGCCTCCGATCACCAAATTTCAGTCCATACCTGACCGGGAGGGAGGCACCGGCTGCTCCCACGAGACCTGGCGCGCAGCAGGTGCTTGCCAGCCCTGAGGTTCGTAGTACGAAGACATTGTTTCGAGAGAGACCGAAAGTGTTCAGGGGCAGAACGGCGCAGATGATCCGGAGGCGATCTGTCGAGACGAAAAAAATGTGAGTTCCGATCCACAACAAGTTTCAACCCAAACATAAACGTAAAAAAGAAGAAACACCGGGGTTTTTCGTGGGGGAATCCAGCAGGGTATTGAATATGAAAAATTCCCCGTCAGACTTGTGGCTATTCCCAAAACTGGAATGACCAAAATGACCGGAGTACTGTAGAGCAATCGCAAAGGAAGTAAACACTTACTAGGGAGGGCCTCTTGTGATTCTACCACGAGTCAACGAGGCAGAAGGGAATTTGAAGAAAAGGAGAGAGGGTCCCTATGGGGGTGTGGGTGTATTACCTTATAGAGGGGAGGAGGGGGTGTGTTTTTTTTTTTTTTTTCCTCTTACACGAAAAGGAGTCTACTTTTGTTGATGTACAACGTTGCTTTTTTATTATTTAACAAGTCTCTTAATAAGTCTTTTATTGGCATCTATATGACTGTCACCATACCTTAGAGACATCAGACAACATTGTATTCCTTTTTTCCCTCAGATATTCAACGCGGCAATTCCCGGCAACCCAAGTGTTCTTATTCGTCCAAGTCGGGCCCGGTCACCGGAGATTGGGATGTCTAAGCGTGCGCCCTAACGCTCGATAATTACTATTCTTTATTATTCTACGTTTTCTTTTTACTTGGAAGAATTCAACTGCAAAGGCTGTTCCCCACTTTATTGTGGACATTGACATTGTCCGGTACATGCACTTTTATATACCTTGTATCTTATATAAGACAATATTCCAGGCTCTATAAAACCACAGACTTTCAACCCCTCAGAACCGGATCCCGTCTGGCCACTGTACGATGATGCCAAACTGCAATAGGTCCCGCACGATGCAGTCAGCCTGCCAAGAGTCCCCTCTGGGCGAGGCGAATGTAGTCGGATCTGGAATATGATCTGCATGTATATCGATGTTCAATGGTCTGAACAAACGCATGAAATCACTATATATGGAGTATACATCGGCAAATAGAAGAATAGAAGTCAAGTACCCAGACGCCACTTCGAATCCTTCAACCCCAGCAATGCAATGCAATAGTAACATCCCAGAATACAGTTTGATGCGCTATGACCAGCCCATCTCGGTCAATTCAGGAGAGGTGGGGGACTTCATTTTATATTCTTCCGCAACGTCCGCGCCCCTCTGAACAAGATTGGCCCAAAATCCATGTACACACCCGGCTGCCAGTAAGCAGAATGTCCCCCCATGAAGATGTAAAGATGTGGGTGTGATCGGAGTGAATTGAGAAGAGGCATAGCTACAAGTATATCAAGATGCTGAGGAATATAATTGAACAATGAAAACTCACCAGCTTCCCCAGTAACCGAGGCTATACGGTTCAACAGCACAAACCCTCCGGAAAATGCGTCGCTAACACGATCCCGAACCTGCGTCTGCATTCAGCGTTACCCTGGGAGTCTAGAGCGTGGTAAAGATTCTTCCCCCTCGTCATACTGTACATGTACATGGGACTGTGCTCGGCCCAATCCAGTCCCAGTCATATTGGTCTTCCCCACGCGTACGTGAATCAAAGGCAGTGAGGTCATGGTGATACCCCTCCCAGCCACAGGCCATAGCTTTATCAACTCTGCTCGCCTGTTTTCTTTCCCCTCGAATGTTACAAAGAACTATGGGAAAGCCTCGTCCTAATGGAGTAACCGCCAATGTCAATGAACAAAGGCTACCGATCCCTGGCCGGTACTTGTATGGCCAGGACTGTGCAGGGGCTATTAGGCACAAACTCACAAGGTTCTTCTCGGAGTATCCCAGCTCGGGGAGCATAGACATGAAGCATCGAATAGCCAAATAACAAAGGATATGAATGCCTCAGGCCACAATCTGGATTAGGTTATAGTTGTGCACGTGCAAGGACCACGCGCGAGACGATCGCGGGGGGTTGAAGAATAGGAGAGAGCTAAGTGAGGGATAGACGTGTTTTATTTACTATTCTGGCCAAATAACAGCCTGAATAGCCAAGAAACTGCTATTCTTACTCTTACTCTTACTGTTAAAAGTCTGTGTTATCGATAACCCCCGTTATGGTACCTGCATGAATCCATAGCTGCATATATTAAGTTAAGGAGATAAATAGATAAATATGAGAGATTCAAACAAAGGACATGAAGCCCCTGAATACTGAGTATTCAATAAAAAGAGGGAGCTATTCCCCAATAGTGTTTCGACTCCGTGACGTTGACCCTATAATGAACTTCGGATTCTCTTCTCGCTGATCCTCTGATCCTCTGGTTCTCTGATCTCTGATCTCTGATCCAGTCTTTGATCCTCTGATCTTCCATTTATTCTTGATCTTTGATCTTATACTCGAATTTACATATGTTTGGGTGGCCTTAAAGGTGGACGGTCGGCAGTGTCTTTACCGCCGACAGGGGCTGACCTTTGATCATCTTCAACTCTCGAATTCCCCTCCTGGCAAGTCCACTTCTCACAGAAGGCTGGCTCCTACACATTCGCCTTTCTGTATACTGTTCCGTCGCATTCGCATACGCGTCCCTTGCTCTTGGTCGGTTTCTTTGGTTCAATTCAAGGAAACTCTCACTTTGACGTGACCTTTTTTTCCTCTTGTCTTATTCTCATCTCCTGGTCGAGGCATTGTCTTTTTCACTTCACTCTTTTCTCTTTTCGCCAGTCCCGGCCCGAGTCCCGGTATAAGTCGTCTTGCGACTGTGTCGAGATTGATTCTTCCGGTGTCTCACACATCCCACGAAATCCCTCGTGTCAACCCGTTCCTACTCGCCTTGCCCCGAACAAAAACGAACCTCACTAAATCCTTATACTGTGGTCAGTTGCCAACAGAGCAGACAGCGTGAACAGCGAGGGGTTTATATTGTGCGTGTTGGTGTGCGGGTGTGGACTCTTAACGATTTGCCGAGCCCGAACAGAAGGAACGCAACGCACAAGGACCGGTGAGGGTAGCTTGGGGGGAATTGCTATATGGTCTCACACATCGATGGGAATGCGAATCGTTCCCACCACGGTGACGTCCCACCGATAACGGGTCAGCCCTCCACGATGTCATGGACATCGCAAACCGACGCGCCCGAGATTGCAGCTGCTCGCCCTCCATTGACCTCGCACCAGTCGAATTCTCTTCCCTCCACCCCGTATCAACATGCGCGCAATCTCTCTTTACACTCTCGGTCGCCGTCCCCCGTCCGCGGAAGCACCTCCCCTCGATCCACACACTCTGAGGCAACACACCTACCCCCCTCTGCCCGGCAACCCCTCGGGCGATGTAAATATGAGACCGCCATGTCTGCATATCGAAGACGGATGCCGTATAGCTTGGGGGCAGATGTATTACCAGAGGAGAAGGAAGGGTTAAAGGAACACCTGGAGCCAGAGGAGGAGAAAAAATTGACAACGGATATCATGGACCTCTATGATCGGTTATTACCTTCTGCCGAGAGTGATGACCGAAGGCGACAACTGGTTCAAAAGTTGGAGAAGCTTTTCAATGAGCAGTGGCCTGGCCATGAGATCAAGGCAAATATTTTTGGCTCGTCTGGGAACAAACTCTGTTCCAGTGACTCGGATGGTAGGTGTCGGACTCGAAGTTGAAAGGAAACAATACTGATTTGGGCAGTGGATATTTGCATCACAACCAACTTCAAGGATTTGGAGCAGGTGTGTCTGCTGGCGGCAGTGTTGGCCGATCGTAAGAGCCCAATTGACATTGAACTGGCTGTGCATTGACTGACTTGGATAGACGGGATGGAACGGGTCGTCTGCGTGTCGCATGCGAAGGTCCCTATTGTCAAGATTTGGGACCCTGAGCTGCGGTTGGCTTGTGACATGAACGTTAATAATACATTGGCGCTAGAAAACACTCGTATGATTCGAACATACGTCGAGGTGGATGATCGTGTGCGACCATTGGCAATGTGCGTCAAGCATTGGACAAAGCGACGAGTTCTCAACGATGCTGGTAAGTAGTGCGCAACTGCCGCTTCGATGCGTTGACGTTGATACTAACGGGGTGTAGGTCTCGGCGGCACGTTAAGTTCATACACCTGGATCTGTTTGATAATTAACTTCCTGCAAACAAGAGAGCCTCCAATTCTCCCAAGTTTGCAAGCTCGTCCTCACAATAAGAGGATCACGCCTGATGGGTTGCTCTGCTCCTTTGACGACAATCTTGATATACTGACTCAATTTGGCCGGAAGAACCATCAATCCGTTGGAGAGTTGTTCTTTGAATTCTTCAGGTATTACGGTCATGAATTGGATTTTGAGAAGAACGTCATCTCCGTGCGAGAAGGCAAATTGATCAACAAAGACGCCAAAAATTGGCATTTAGGCATGAACAACCGTCTCTGCGTGGAGGAGCCTTTCAACACGTCAAGAAACTTGGGCAACACTGCCGATGATACATCGTTCCGCGGACTCCATTTGGAATTACGAAGAGCTTTCAGATCCGTTGCTAAGGGCGATATGGCAGAGTGCTGTGAGCAGTTTGAGTTCCCACAAGAAGAGGAGCGGACCTGGGAACGACCACCGCCTCAACCTCGGCCAACTCTTACTCCTTCGCTCCCGTCACGCGGTGGACGGGGAGGAAATCGTGGAGGCAGATTTGGCAACCAATCCTCGCGAGGTGGACTCGGCGGACGTCGAACGTCTAACACTGGAAACAAGGCAAACTTCCGGCAACCAAACGCCGGCAATATGCCAGATATCTCACTACAGGCACAACAGCAGGCCCAATATCTTTTGCATGACCAGCTATATCAGCAAATCCAGCTTCTCCAGGCACAGGAGCAGGAATTGCGGATGCAGCTGCACAACCAAGCATTGATCACTGGAAGGCCCCCACCAGTATTCATCCGACAGCCTTTCATCCAATTTCCCGTGCCACACCAACAAGATGTTGGCGATGAAAGCACACAGTCACGATCAGGGCCGGCCAGTCAATCTACACTCAGCCCAACACAGCGACAGCAAACATTCTACAACCCCAGTTACGCCGCAGTTGGCGCCGCTGGCACACAAGGCAGCACCACGAACCCTCCCTCCCCGTCGGCCGCTTCTGCTCTGCCTGATCTTGGCCGTAACCCTCGACGTGGATCTGTTGTCAATGGATCCCCCAAGTCCCTTCGAGCTCATTCGCAGCCTGCGCGCCCCCAAAATTCGCCCTCTCTTCCAAACTATATCCCCGTTTATACTATCCCACAACCTGCGGAGGGCTGGCCTAAACAACGGCCGGCTCCCGAATCATCAGAGGGTGGTGAAGGTAGCGGAGATGAGCACGCAATGCGATCAAACAGCCTTGCCAGCAATGGTTCGCGCTCGGATTCGGTCGATGAGAACCGGCCGCAAGAAGTTTTGAGTTATTACATGACTCCTCAACAACTGCAGGCCTTCCAGCAAGGTTCCATGATGTCACCGATGTCGACGCAAATGGGATTGCAGATCCCCAATGGATACTCTTATGTTCCCATCCAACAAGAGTACCGACAAGGATCGTTCTCGTCAGGCACTGCTCGTTCTGAGCAGAACTCAGCCCCCAAGCCTCCATCGCAGCCGGCCAAGTCTCCGCGGCCAATTGTGCCCGGTCCATTGATTGTCGATGGCTCGGTGCCTCCGAGCGAAACCCGCTCATCATATGCGTCGGATCTAATTGATCCCTATTCTGCCATCAGCCATTACACGTCGACCTCGGATGACCACAACATGAACACGCCTGCCAGCTTTTCGGACTCTTTGTCTCAGGATTACCAGGATTCTGGGTCCTTTGATGATATGGAGCACTCTACCGTCTTCACTCGGCCGTCTATCGAGACCCAAAAAGTGAACGGCGTGAATGGTGAAAAACCAAGCACAAATGGTCGGCCCGAGCTTCTCGCCGATCGGTTGCAGAACTACCATTTGTCAGCCGCCAAACTGTCTCAACAGCCTGCAAAGACAAGTCCGGAGCGACCAAAGAATGGCGCAGCACAGGGGACAAGCAAGGACTCTCAGCCTCGAAACTCAGGCACGGGTGACAAACCCGCTACCTCTGGACCGAATGAAAACCGGCATCAGACAACCAATTCGAAACGCCGAACAAATGGCGAGACATCAGACAAGACAAACGGCGTCAATGGCAAGGCCAAGCCCAAAGGCCGCCACGATGCGTCTCACAACACCGCCCAAGCTTCTAAAGACCGACACACCGACCACCCGCCCCGAAAGCCAGGCGGCCAGACCAACGGCACGAACGAGACAAGCCATGGCGGCTGGCAGACTACAAAGAAGAAGAACCGCAAAAACACCAAATCATCCAGCGACTCTCGACACGGTATCAACGGTGGCCCCGAGCCCCTCCCCGCAGATGAATCCCTGCGAAAAGGCGGCTGAACCCAAGCGTCTGCCGTGTATCGTTTCCTTCTCGCCATTCCGTTCCCCCCATATCCAAACACAAAACACAAATCCTATAAAAAGCAAGTAGACCTCCTGGTTTACTAACCCAACCTACCCATCCCACCAGCATACCACCTCGGCAGATCGATTGACAAACTGAGTAAACCTCAATCTCAATCTCTCCCGAAAATACAGAACGTCCGTCTCTCTTCCCCTCCCCACCCCATTTGAAGGATTGTACCAGAAGTAACAGGGAGGAATACCATTTGCATGCATTCATCATTGTCATTGTCATTGCCATTGTCATCGTCATCAGGGAGAAAAGAACAGAGGGTGGCCGGTACGCCTCATACGCATCGCGACGAAATGTTTTTCCGAAGCTGTTTGGAGTTCTTTTGTGTTTGAATAGGTTAGATCCAGGGCTCTTGTGTGTTTGTGTGCCTGATTGTGTGTGTGTTTTCTTATGATGCCATTTTCGATTCTCTTTTTTTCGGTCCTGGTTCTGTATAAAAAGAGATTAACTGCCCTTGTTGCCAATGAAGAATAACAAACCACAATTTTCGAAAAATTCGCATTTTCCTTCCTTTAATGCTTCTCTCTGCTTGCCTTTTGGTGTTTTGCTGGGCTTGTATATTGGGGTTTGAGGTATTTCCCGTCCATTTTTTTCCGCTTTGCTCTTTGCTCTTTGGCTTGAATGTGGATGTTGTGCTGTGTCTGTCTAATGGTGACTGGCCATATCTATATCTATATCCATATCAGTTTAGTATCGTAAAAAAAAAGAAAAGAGAAAAGAGAAAGAAGCACGATGGGAACGAACCTTTATCATCCTTTCTTCTAGCATCTCTGGTTTGAGGACTTGTTGATCTACACAATTTATAGCAGCTAGCGTTGACCCCAAAGAAACAAGAGGAAAGAAACAACAAATAAGAGAAAGTGAAAAAGGAAGACAAAAACCCATTCGTATAGGGCGTGTGTATTAGCGTAAGTGTACCTTGAAGAATAACCCGGAGTGAGGGGAAAGAGCCTTCTTTTTATAAGCTCTCATTTCCTGTCTGTTACTTTGCTTTTTCGTTGTTAGCATTTGCTGCTTGCTTCTTCTCTTTTGTCCGCCATTGCGCCATTCAGATGATTGTTGCCGTCATGGCTTTCCCTTGCTTTATGCTCGTGTGACAGTTGGAACGTTTATATTTTGATTTTGCAGGTTGCATTGTGCATTTTGTGGACGGTGGTTTGCTTTTTGGCTGTTTGCTTATTGGATAGGGGTTTTTTGCATATCTGATAAGGGGGTGTTTGTAGGTTCCTTGCAGAAGAGATTGGTGGTCAAATAAGGAGGATATGAAGCTCATAGATTGGGGTTGTAAATGATTTTTTGGCTTCTTTTGAGGGAGTAGTCATAATGGGGTGAAAGCGTTGATCTAGCAAGATTCGTATCCGGAAAGTATTGATATTGCATCATCTATCACTGAGATGACGGTGTGTATGGCATGTAATGTGGTATAGTACATAGTGTGCGAGTGTAGCACAGATCTCGCAATGTATCAGAAGTTAGAATACAAAATTAAATCACATAAAGGCGTTTGAAAGACAATAGGGCCGGAGGGGATATTAAGACGAAGGCCGAATGACAGGTAGAATCAACAATATGTTCACCAGAAAGGTAATGAAACGGAGGGAAAATGCTGGACAAAACCTTCCTATGCATCGCTTTGGGGAGGATGAGAGCAGGGTCAATACCAGATCTCTGTCCAGATGTATGGTAAAATCACGATGCAGGCCGTGTACAAAATCATGAAGGCGTTGTATGGGAATAGGAGGATCTGGGTCATAGGGGTTTCGCAGAGGAGGACCCAGATAGAGAGGAAAGCAACGGAGAAGAAGTGGGAGACGAGAATGAGAGGTTGCTTGATGAGACCTGCCAGTAGTCCTACGGGGCCTCCAACAGGACCAATCTGGAAATAGCGGAAACAGCCACGCTGAAGAGACCTCAGACTTCGATCTATATAAACTGTTAATTGAGGGATCGACTTGGGCCTGGAAAAGGAAGAAATACCGTCAGCAGCGAAGAGCGAGTACAAGGCCTGCGCAAGGATGTTGATAACAGAAGAGGAGTTCTTTCGTGCCCAATGGAACTGAGCAAGTTGCTTGAGAACAAGATCTGTATCGGAGAAGCTGGGTACAAGTTCTGGACTGAGCAATTCGCGGAGGACGCAGACATCGTTGAACGCCACCGTCATTCCTCCTCCCGTCAATGGGTGCCGCATGTTAAGCGCATCGCCCAGGATCATAAAACCGGGTGTCGTGTTGGTTGAGGCAGGTAGGAAAGAATTTGGCATTGATCGTAGCTGGCCTTTCTCTAATGCGTCCGAGAACGACGCCTGCGCGCCCTCCGGAAGCCTAGGCAAAATAGTGTTCTTCATATAGCCCTTGACACCACCATTTTTCACTGACGCCCCTGGGAGATTATCCGGAACATCGACGAGGATTCGAGTTTCGTGTGTACCAATCTGGTACATGAGCACAGGTGGGCTATCACTGAGAAGGACGTGACCGGTATTAGGCGCGGGAAGTTTAGCATCAATAAGCTCCAATCCGTAGAACTTTGAACGACGCTTGGGTGTGTATTTGTGGTGCTTTTTGCGGAAATCGGAGTTGTAGCCGTCGGCGGCCACGGTGAGCTGGCCAAAGTAGCAATCTTTCAGGTCCTTGGTTACACACTCCACACCCAGAACCTCCTGGGTATGCGACGATGTGACTAAACCAGTAACCTTGGTCTCGACCACAGTGACATTGGGACAGCTCAGGGCCGCCTGTCGGAGCTTCATCACGAATCGGCCATGGTGGAAAGCTCGTCCTAGAGGTGCCGGTCCTGACGAGGTGGACTTGGGGTATTCGAGGAGGACCGGCTCGCCAAAGTATGAAACCCAGTATCCCTTCACGTCAATTCCGTCAATGTCATCGAGGCAGTCGCGTAGCCCTAGTTTTTCCAGTGCCTGAACACCTCCCGGTTGGAGCAGTTCACCAACAATGCGATTGGGCTCTTCCAATGACTTTTCGAGCAGAATCACGCTTCTTCCTTGCTTCCCTAGTGCAAATGCTAGCGCGCAGCCTAGAATTCCGGCACCGACAATCACAACGTCGGCCTCGTGGTGTTCGATGCGGCGTTGAGCGGCTTGGGAGTGCGCGGCATGGCCGTTGACGGATGCCATCATGGAGGAGATAGGTAGGATTGTCAGAACAGAAACTCTGAGACCATTATCGACCGAAGCAATTGATTTAAAAGAGAATTGGCGATAGATATGGGCTGATGTTTTTCTGAGAGAAAGGGGTGGCGTGACATGTGAAAGTCTGCCCTCTCCGCCTTCTGAATTCTACGCAGCACGAGACATCACGGTATACAGACTTTAGACTCAAGTTTATAGATCTATACTCTGTTCTTTTCTTTTTTTACTGTTATTCCTCTCTATACTTCTTATTGATACAGGGATCTTGTACAATTATATTACATATATATCACTCCTCCGGCACGTAATATTTATCCCAGGTTTGGTCCCTGTAGATAGGATATTCGCGGTCTTCCGGTGCCACCGTGTGACAGTTCGCGAGGTTGTGCTCTGCCCACCACTTTGTCTGCTCGGCAGCATTAAACTGCTTGCGTCCTAGTAGCAAGTCCAACTCCCACTCTTCGTCAAATTCCAGGATCAGATCCTTGAGAGGGTCAGTAGGCAAGAAAGGGTCTTCCTTCTCAGGCCGAGTGAGCTGGGAGCGTCTCGACTTTTTCCACGCTGAGTCAACGCTGAGATTTGCCCAGTATTCGTCACCACGAGACTTGGCTTGTAGCACCTCAATGGCCTTGTGCAATGTGCAGAGTTGCTGCGTGGTACTGCCGGATGCATCGGCCAGCGCCTCGTCCAATGAATTCATCTGGGAGAGAGCTTCCACGACGAATTCAGGCTTGATCGCCTCTTGTCGTGATAGGACCGTCAGTATACACCACCAGACACCCTTGAGGTTGCGGAGCTCGCCAAAGGCCCGTAGCAGCAACTTCAACAGGACCTGATCAAACCCATGAGAGATCTTCCAGCGAGATTGGTAAATGGTCGTGAGAAGATCGACAGCAATTTCTGGCGATCCACCCTTGAGCAGGTACTGACTGTAAGAAGCCGCACAGAAGTGCTTCACATTAAGACCGGGGGTATTGTTGCAAATGGTGTAGTATTCGAAAATGGCCATCTTGATCAACCCCGCGCGTCCGACGACGCTTGGATCAATCTGCCTAACCCGCTGGAAGAAAACAGGGAGCCATGGTGTGAACCGCTTGCTGTAACGGAGTGTTGGAACCTTCTTCCAGTAATCCCACTCGGAGGTGATCATGCGTCGCGCGTTAATGAGGCCAGTTTTGCCTTCAAGAATCGAGGCAATCACAGCCAAGGATAGATGGAGCGGTCTAACGATAAAACCACTATTGGTGGCATGTTGATACACCCTCAGAGCATCATAGGGCCGGCCCATGTTAAGATAGTGCTCCATTCGCTTGTGGAGCGGGACGTACCAACTGGTATCTTTGGATTCCACCAAATTGTTCACTGTTTCGGAGAAGCTTTCCTCGGCGGGAGCGTGAATTGGCGCTATCTTCTCTCCTCGCACTGCCCAAGTCTCATAGCTAGTGCCAAGGATGCGCTGAGAAGAAGACGAAGACGCTTGTCGGTCCTTGGCTGCTTGCATCATTCGCCAAATTCCCACCGGGCTGTTGGTCATTGCGAGCCGCCTCGTTTTGAGAATCGTGGCAATTTGCTCATCGTCGATGCCGGTGTTCCATTCACGCTGGGTGGCCATCTCCGTGATGGCTTCGAGCATTTCCTCGGTGCCTTTTTCAACGATCGCTTCGATTATGTGTCGATGAAGAACTCTGTCAGGCACGATTTCAAATTCGTTGATGCATGAAATGAGCAAGTCGAATGTTTGTTCGCCCGTGTGAGTTGGATAGTATTCGAGGAAGACACGGTCAAAAGCGACAGCAAAGTCCTTCTTCTGCTTAGTAAATCCTGCATCGTGCATGGCGTATAACCCATCCATAACCCGATTCCAATCACAATTGAGTGCCCTGCTATAAACGATCAATCCAACGGTGCGGGATCCAGGCTGCACATCGTACTTGGTTGGCATATCTTGAACCAAAACCTCGGCCTCTTCGGAACGACCCGATTCAACCAAGGCTTTGACCATCGGATTAAACAGCTTTTCGGTTGGTTTTCGCCCAAGGCTTTGAAGACTTTCAAGAATCCTGTCAAATTCTGCGTTGAGTAATTCGATACTCCTAGTCTTCCTCCAGAGACCATCAAGGTAAGCCCCGCACAGGCCGCAGTTATAGTCATTCTTGAAGCGCAGGTGGAAGAGATGCTTGGCCTCTTCCAACCGCTTGGACTCGATAAGGCACCGGAGAATAACCTCCAGCAGATGGGTAGGGACAACAAATTTGGAACTGAATCTTTCATAGAGGACACCGACAGAGTCGATATGGCCCTCTTTGGCGAGTAAATGCATGAGGGTGGCCCACATCTCCTCCGAGACAACACTGATATTGTTTAGTCGGTTGAAGAGAGTTCGAGCAATGAATATGTTTCCTTTGATGCAGTTTGCGGTAAAGATATGACACGCAAGTTGTCTCCGTTCCCATGAGATGACGTCCAAACGAGCGGTGGCTCCCAGAAACAAGTTCGCAGCAGTGATCTCCAACTCCTCGCTCATCAATCGACGAAGTTCGGAGTCTAAGGGGGGTATGCCCTTTATCTGAGCGTGTTCCGCTTGGATAGCCTCCATGGCCAGAATTTCGTTATTCCGAGCTAAGCTCGGCCCGTCCACATTCCTCTTGTATTGGAACAATTTGATCGGGTCACTCCACGACTTCTTCTGGCGAATATGTGCTTTTGCCAAGGTGATCATTGGCTTGGGTTTGGGATTTGGATCACGTCTTATTTCGAGAGTGTTCGATCCTGGTTCTTCGGGGCCGGAGGTAGCTTTTCGTTTGCTAGTCTTGAGGGATTCGATTCCCATGAACTCTCCCGCTTCCGCTGCTGCGACCATCACTGCAAGTCGCTTGGCAGCAGATGTTGCATCATAGTTTGGTGCGGTGGTGTGTATTGTTCGTTTGTTTTCAATGATTTTCTCGGCGATGCGGATTCGGCGATGAACATCGTACGTGAAGGCTGCTACAGCACAAAACCCGCCGACTGTTGAACCGGCCAGGGCCAAATGGCGGAGAACTCGAAGGGCATTCCGAGAGGGTACGAGAGCGGAGGGTTTGGAGTGCGGAAGCATGGTGAGAATGCTGGGCGCGGGTTGCGCGCATGAGTTAACAGCGGTGCATGGGTGGCCTTGAAAATAAGGTGCAAAGTGAGAATAGCCGGCCAGGTAAAGCCCAAAAGCTACCAGAAGGAAAGAAGATGGTGGTTCGGGGCAATTGAAGCTGGAGGAACAGGGTAAACTCGGAGCAACTGCTTTTTTCCGCAATTCAACTTGCGCTTTAGGCCAGTGTCGCCCGCCGAAATCTCATCGTACGATCTATACAAGCCACTCCTAGGTTGTTGTCTAAATTATTTACTTGATGCTTGATGTTTCCGACTGCCTCATCCCTGTGTGTAGTCAAATGAGAAGTATTCTGCGCCTATCCCAGATTATATTGCAATTATATTCTATCTCAAAAGAGCGTCATCCTCATCATCACCGTCTTCGTTTGCTTCAGCTCTCACATCTGCAGGATCTAACTCGGATCTTTCAAGGGTAACTAGTAAAACAATTAGCTGTTATCCTATCCCAAAAAGATAATCAACATACCATGTGGTCTGATCAACAGACTTGCGAGGAACGCAGCGCCAAAAGTGACCGCAAGGGCCACGAAGACTGTCTGGGGCAGGGTTGCGACAGTCAAGCTGTAGATTAGATTGAAAATAGTCGGCGCAACAATCCGAGCAAGGGCATGCAAGAGACCAGTAGCACCAAGCATTTGTCCAATCCGTTCATGGGGCACATGCTTGGTGAGTGATGATTGCAGAATAGCCGACCCCATGCCACCAAGCGAGGCGACTACACCAGAAAGGATCATTACCGATGGATGCTTGGATAGGGCATAACCAACAAATCCCAACACATCAAACACGACTGATAAGCGGATGAGAGTAACGTCCAGCATATCAGAGCCTCGGATACTCCCGTCATCCTTGACTGGGGTGCGGCAGAGCCAAGAAATCAATGGGAGCACCACGAACAAATTGATCACACGCGAAACGTTAATGATGGCGATGAAGATACTGGATTCCACGTTGCCCCAGTTGAACATATACTCGGCATAGATAATGATGATCTGAGCAGTGCCCAATGCGATTCCAAACATAACTGTGTCGATAGCTGCCAACAGTACAATGTTTCGCCGCAGAGCCGGGCTGGCGCCACGGCGATTAGTGAACAAGACGCTTGGTCGTCCGACTGCCGGCATAAGGATAGCAAGAGGCGTGATCAAGTTCATCGGGTTCCAGATACGCCAAGAGTACCACTTAGGAGCGTCAACATCCGAAGGGTTCAACCGGTGTTTTTCGCGAGCAGCGAGCTGCCGATCCTTAGACAAGGATTCAGGAACGATGAAGAAGAGCGACCCGCAGAACAAAGCATGTAATGCCAGTGCAATATAAAACACGGGCAGAGCTCCCGCGTAGTTGATGATAAACGCAGCGACACCAGGTCCAACTGCGATTCCAAAGAATAAAGCGCCGTGGAAGAAACCAAATGCCACGCTTCGCTTTTCGATGCGCGTGCAATCCGAGGCGTAAGAATGGCACAGAGCCTGCGCGGTAGTAAATGAGCCGCCCAGTCCATCCAGCATGGCTCCAACAAGAAGCCAGTTGACCGACATCTGGTCAGGCCAGGTAGCCACGATCGCAGTGATGACCTCGTTAAGCACCGCGCCCAGCGAACCCAGTGCGATCATTTTGGTTCTTCCATATCGATCGGACAAGTGGCCGAGTCTGGGACTGACTAATGCGGAGAGTATACCCGTGATGAGGTTGAGATACAGCTGGAACTGCGCGACAAGTGATTGAACTTGTGGGATGTGACATTGACGATTGTCCTCGCCAAATACAACAGGAAGGGAAGTAAACCCGGGGTCTTGGGTTGACTTCTCTGCTAGATAATCCCGGCAAATGAGCGACATGATCAGGTTGATCCTGGGCACGGCCATTCCGCCAATGCCCAGCGTGAACAGAAGGCTAAATGGGAGGAGCCACCAAATCTGTCATGGTAGAGATCAGACAATTGAACCTAACGGCTTTTGCAACCACTCACGGTCGGTCTCCTCCATCGCGGTCGGTCATCTTCGACGCGGTCTTCTAGCGGGGATTCCCCGGATGGCCGGGGAGACAGCAGCGCGTCATCCTCTGTAGGAGTCGCACGAGCGCGTGCCCGAACGTCTATCTCGGGCTCGCCCGCAAAGAGTTGCTCGTTCTCCATGATCAAGGTGACATGGAGATTGAACATGTACAATTGCCAAGTTCCAAGATATTTGCATTGATTTGTAATCTTGGAAACTTGCACCAAGGAGGGGAAACCAGGATCCTAGTCTCTTATCAATCGTTCTAGAAATGTACAGCCAATGAATTCGAGATTTCAGGTAATTCGCCTTTCTCTAACTTCCACCTTGACTGCCCACTATTCTGCATTGCTCATTCTCCGAGATGTTGGCGATTTCAATCATTCTTCCCCTGCAGCTAACTATAGAGCCGTTTTCGCATCACCAAAACTTCGAGTTCACGTACCGAGAAGTTATTAAACCAATTAACGTTAAGATCGACCTAGATGAAGCTATCCGAATGTTTACAGCTCAGAAAATGCAGGAGCTGTTGCTCTCTGAGGTATCGGTGGTAAGAGGTGAGTTTGTCTAATGGGATTTTATTATCTTTTATATGAAGATCTTCTGCGTATTTTTCCAAGACATCGGCCAGGAAGAATCAGGTCACCAACCCATATATTGCAGCTCAAGAGGTCGAAATAGCTAAGTTGACACTATTTTTATAAAATTTCGTGCTTCGCTCGCCGAGCCTGAGTAAATCAAGATATGTACTCAATTCTGCCGGATTTCCACTTATGCTTGTAGGAAGACTGAAGAATTCAAACAATGCCAGGAACGAGAAGGCACGAACGTCAAGTGCTCTGCCATGGCATAGGAGCCATTGGATCCTTCCGCCCACATGTGTACACGACATATGGTCAAGCCCGGAAAGGAGGAGAGGCGCAGATACAGATAGGAAAATGTTGGATGAGGAAGCTGGATATCTGGATGAAGTTATATTGAAATTATATCTTGCAGTAGCTATATTTATTGTCTTATAGTAAACGTGGCAATGGCTGTCAAGCATGCTTGGTACCTTGTCGGGTTTCTCTTAAGTTATACGGGGAACGTGTTTCCCCTCTATTATCTCTCCACATTCTGAAACATGATCCTGGAAACTGTCCATCGTATATTTTCGACGCCAATGAAGCGGTCGACCATAGTGATAGGCCTTGCAAGCGAGGCAATGGAAACCCCAGTCCGGAGATACCGTTCCAATACCGAAGAACGGAGCACGAATAATGCCCATGAAGCGCCTGGGATTAGAGCAATGTCCATCAAACGCATCTTCAGACCTGGGCGGCAGTAGATTCTCTCTGTCTGTTCCGCGGAGAGCCAATCTCGAATTGTAGGCCTGTAGCCTCTTCGATGCCATTTTCGATGCGTAATTTTCCATGGAGCTGAGGGACCCATGGACAGCGATTCCAGCTTCTCGCGCAGCAGAAAAATTGAACAAGGTTTCTCGTTGTCGACGCTTGATCCCCCGAGGCGAATAGCGGCCTGGAAGACTTTTCATGCGAGGTAAACATGCCAGGTCTTTAGAGCCGAGACCAAATTTGCGGATTGCATCATTCCGTGAGAGAGGAAGGTAGTCGGCTTCCTCGGTGAAACATAGTAAACAAACGCGATGACAGGTGACCAAATACAGGTACCCACCGAAGTCGCCACAGCTGTCACACTCAGCTGTAGATAGTTTCTCATACAGGTCCTGGCATGAGAAGAATCGTGCAGTTTCTATGTTGAGGCACCCGCGAATTGATGCTGGCGCGTGAACGAGAATACGCTTATACTGCGGAATCGAATCTGTTACCAGTCTTGCACTTTTGTTGACGTGTCGAAAATCAGCCAGTGACCGCATGTCAAGCTGGATAAGTGCCAGATGGATGATTTCAAGAGGGAGTTTATCTAGCCCCAAGACCGTAGCGCGGGAGATGAAACCCGGAGTTTTCATTCCAGTGACAAGAATTGGCAATATCGTCTAGTGTGTTGTCCTTGATGTCGAGAAAGATATATGTGGACTCGCTTGTTTTACGAATAGCTGCCATGATGTTGTGATCGGTGGATATCCTAAACCCCGAAATTTGAGGGGAACTTAATCACATAAAGAGTTGGAAGAAGGGAAAACGTCGTCTCGATAAATGACTAGAGATACAAGAATTAGTTGAGAGATTTCAACGAGTGTAAAAGCAAGGAGATACTTTAGTTAGCAGTTGTGATCCCGAGGCTTGGCAAGCTCAGATCCCATCCTTGGCAAGGTTCCAACGGGGTGGGTGTCTGTATCAATCCCCTCTAGTATAAAAAGCACTAGGCGTTCTGGCGCGCGGGGTCAGATACTAAGGCGTAGATTAGGTCCGAGATCTTCGAAGCATGTGCTGGTCATTGGCTCGACGCCTTCGATTATTTGAATGAATATAGGACTAGAAATGCATTATGCTGTACAGTATACCCGAAATTTTGTCGCCAAGCAACGCCTCCCAAAGCCCAGTATGTATACAAATGCACCTAAAATACACCTCGATCTGACCCATGGGTTGAGATGATGCAAAAAGGTTCAGCTACAACACCATACTAGCGTTGTCCTTGCCAGCGAAGAATTGCTTCTGGCCCAGGCACCGCTCACTCTTGCAGCCCTGGCAACGAAGAGTCATCTGGCGGGAACAGAGCTCTCCCTTTTGAAGATGTTCGCGGGCAATGTCAGCAAGTGCCTGGATGAAGACTGGGTTGCCGTTCAAGCTCTCTGCGCGCTTGACGCCGGGGCTGTTGGCTTCATGGATAACCTCCAAGTCTAATTCGTACAAGGTTTCGATGTGATCGCTCGTAAATGCAATGGGGACCAAAACCAAGTCCGTTTGTCCCTTCTTCACGTACTCTTGCACGGTATCACTTGTCTGGGCTCCGAGCCAGGCCGAGGGGCCGACCTGAGACTGCCAGCACAGGCGATAAGGGTTGCTGAAGTTGAGTCGTTGCATGACAGCATGAACTGTCGCGGCAACCTCGGCGGGATACGGGTCACCTAGACAGGTTAGCAGGATCCACTGAGAAGCTATGGGTTGACCTACCCCGGTTGACAACACTCATAGGCAAGCTGTGAGCCGAAAATAGCAACACAACCTTATCCCGCTTTTCCTCAGGGTACGTCTTGAGCTGAGCCTCGATGTTCTGTGCAAAAGCCTCAACAAGACCGGAGTGGGAAGGCCATCGGTCAATGACACTCCACTGAATTGTACCCGCAGGGTCGGTTTCGCCGTTTGCGCGCTTTCCCTCCAGGCGATTACGCCACTTCCACAATTCATTGAGCGAGCTGCCTGTCGTCGAACAGGAGTATTGCGGGTATTGCGTAAAAGCGACGGCACGTCCTCCCTTTCCGTTTCCAAATCCATCGGCGAGCAGTTGCTCATACATCGTCTCGGTCAATGGGGCGGCATAGCGGAATGCTACGTAAGGCTTATGCGGTGCGGTTTCCGGAGAAATCTTATCCAAAATCTTGCACATCTCTGCACACTGGTACTCGGACCATTTCCGAATGGGCGATCCGCCGCCAATATCCGCATACTGCTGTTGGATTTTCGGGGTTCTCCGGCGGGCGATGAGAGGTCCGATATATGATTGGAGTCGTCCGAGGGGAATCAGGTCACCATCGGCCTGCAAACAATTGTGTCAATATTTGAACTAGATATTATCACCATAGATATTTCTCGACACATACGAATAGTCTGCTCAAGAAGTCCTCCACCTCGTCTGTCGTTGAGGGACCACCCATGTTCATAAACACCATTGCAGTCGGGCCCTTGGATCCGGTTGCTTGTGTGACAGGGGGGACCACTGTCGCGAGTCCTCGCTGGTTGGACATACATGACAATCGACTGGCAATTGCTGGTCGTAGTCCGAATGAGGTGGCATTCGTAAATAACCGTCGCGGCGTCGCGAAAGGGGCTCGGAACGCCATAGCTGGATAGGAGCGGATTAAATAAGAAAAGAGAAAAAAACAACGTTATACACGTTCGAAAGGAATTGAGAACAGAGTCGACCGATGCGCACCTCGGAGCTGATGTTCCCGGTTTCCCAAGTTTGCCTCGGCCAATCAATGTGCGGGGGACGTCAGCAGCTCCAGGCAGCTCCAGGCATCAGCGTCACATGACCTCGTGTCGCCATAGAGCGCGTCTCAAGAGGCATTGAACTTGAATTGACAACTTCTCACTCCCCCACTGCTTCATTTTTAAACATGGCGAGTGAGAATTACACGCGTGAGGAGGACAACCTTGAGGATGAAGAGCTCGATGAGACGGTGAGTGCCAAAGCTGAAGATATAGTGGCCTTCTATTGACTTGACCTGAACAGAGCTTCAAATCGGTCAAAGATGCTGTTCTCTTTGCTATCGATATCAGCAACTCGATGCTGACACCTCGGGCATCGCTTGATCCCAAGAAGCCTGTTGAGGAATCACCTGCGTCTGCCGCCTTGAAGTGTGCATACCATCTGATGCAACAACGCATTATCTCCAATCCTCATGACATGATCGGCGTCTTACTCTATGGCACACAATCATCCAAATTCTACGATGAAGATGAAGAGAGTCGCGGCGAGCTGTCATACCCGCACTGTTATCTCTACACGGACCTGGATGTTCCATCTGCCCATGAAGTCAAGGAACTACGAGCTCTAGCTGAGAAGAAAGAGGAAGCGCTGGAGATCTTGAAGCCATCAAGTGAGCCTGTTTCGATGGCTAATGTGCTTTTCTGCGCAAATCAGGTCTTTACTTCCAAAGCTCCAAATTTCCTGTCTCGGCGGTTGTTTATCGTGACCGACAACGACAATCCACATGCAGATAACAAGGCATTGCGGTCTGCTGCAACGGTTCGAGCGAGAGATTTGTATGATCTGGGCGTTAACATTGAACTTTTCCCTATCTCTCAGCCAGACCACGAATTCGACACCTCTAAATTCTATGATGTAGGTTGTTCACCTCGGTTATCCAGAATTGTATTGACGAATGGCAGGACATCATCTACAAAACATCCCCCAGTGACGGAGATGCCCCGGCATATTTGCAACCAGATACCAACGTGTCCACAGCCAAGGGTGATGGACTTTCACTGCTCAATTCTCTTTTATCCAGCATCAACTCGAGATCGGTCCCCCGGCGCTCCCTGTTCTCAAACGTGCCCCTCGAGCTGGGCCCCGATTTCAAAATATCCGTCAATGGATACCTACTCCTCAAAAAGCAGGAGCCCGCACGAAATTGCTTCGTCTGGCAGGGAGGCGAGGCTCCTCAAATCGCCAAAGGCGTCACCACTTTAATGGCCGATGACACAGCACACACAGTCGACAAAGAGGACATCAGAAAAGCCTACAAGTTCGGCGGTGAGCAAGTCTCGTTCACAATCGAAGAACAGCAGGCATTGAAGCACTTTGGCGACCCGGTGATCAGAATCGTTGGCTTCAAGCCACTGTCAGCGCTGCCGATCTGGGCCAACGTTAAACACCCATCGTTCATCTATCCCTCCGAAGAAGACTACGTAGGCTCAACCCGAGTCTTCTCTGCGTTGCAGCAGAAACTCCTCGAGGCCGAGAAAATGGCTTTGGTCTGGTTCATCCCTCGCAGGAATGCGTCACCAGTCTTGGCTGCTATGATTGCTGGAGCTGAGAAGATCGATGAGAATGGTGTACAGAAAATCCCACCGGGCATGTGGATTATCCCTCTTCCCTTTGCGGATGATGTTCGCGAGAATCCGGAGGCTACCTTGAATAAGGCGCCTGATTCGTTGATTGATTCTATGCGTATGGTTATCCAGCAGCTACAGCTTCCAAAGGCTGTATACGATCCTTCAAAATACCCCAACCCTTGTAAGTTCTGTCATATCCCTCTCCCCTCCCAAAGGTTAAAACTGACTCGAAGCAGCACTTCAATGGCATTATCGCATTCTACAGGCCCTTGCCTTGGAAGAAGATATGCCCGAAAGCGCAGAGGACAAGACCATCCCCAAATATCGTCAGATCAACAAGGTGAGTCGCTTCCAGAATCTGCGATCTCGAATCGCACTGATTAACTCTGTCTATCGTAGCGCGCGGGTGAATATGTCCTCGCATGGGCCGAGGAACTAAAAGACCAGTCATCCAAAATGTTCGGCGGAACCGCGGCTACAAAATCAACCCTGGTGAAACGAGGTGCGAAGGAGGAAAATGCTGAAAGTCACCCGTCAAAGCGGGTGAAGGTTGAGGGTGGTGGCAACGACTTGGAAAACGATGTCAAAAGAGCCTCTGAAAAGGGCACCGTGTCCAAGGTAAGCATATCACATTGATGGTACTTTATATGGGGAGGACATCGATTTGACTAACATAAATTCAGTTGACGGTGGCCGTTCTTAAGGAGTTCTTGAATGCACATGGCCGTGCTACAGCGGGCAAGAAGGCGGATCTGGTGGAACGAGTTGAGCAGTACTTTGAAGAGAAGTCCTAATCGCTGGCTATTTTCCTGAGAGGTGTAGCTAAGTTTAATGCATTACGACTGTATCCTATTTCTGTTTACATATCTCATGGTCGACCGATTTTTAGTCCAGTACTTTGGCCATTATCCAGGGGGGTTCAATCCCCTATTGCTGGCTCTCGAGCGTGGCGCCCACGTAGCCTTTCTATAGCTAGCTAATGGCTATCAATATTGCAAAACAATATAGCGACGTCAAGAGGGCTAACAAAACATGTAGCCATAGTTGTTCTAAAAGGCAAGCTCGAAGAGCCGTGCTTCGCAGGCTCCGAATATCTTGTCTATATACATGAGAGAGCCAACAAGGTAGCAAAAATATTAACATTGTATCTCTAAAGGAATAATCTGAAAGGCCACCTATGAACGATGGAAAGCACTCTCATACAGGGGGGATTTGCCTTCAGCGCTTGAACGCAAATGAATCTCTACCCCAAGCAACACACAAAATCTAGATGATAAAACGAGCGAACGAACTCCAAGCCAAGGGATGTTTGTACTGTCGGCAAATGCACATCGAAAGAGGGCATGTACAAGCCGTGCGACAAAATGTATTAGGCACGTCTCCCAGAATATGTACAATAGCAGCCCTAGTCATGATGCTGGGTCTGCGATAAATGCACAGGTTGAAGAAGGGGGTCAACACCTCCCGTAGACCTGGCATTGGCATAGCTGTTCATCGGGGCAACTGTGGAGCGTTAGGAAATGTCCAGATAAAGATAGGCTAACTGTAACTTACTATACACCCTCCATGCCAAAGATAATATGCCACAAGAACTCCATCACCCTACCCGAAGATGCGTCGTTCAATTCCGTATCAAGAATCCATTGCCGGATCTTGACATAGTCATTCAGCGGTCGCTTCTGCACCTGATCGCGCGAAACGGCAAATTGCGCACAACATGCGGCGCCAATCTCATCAGGCTTGCGGATGTATTTATGGCCACCGTATTCCATTTCCCAGGGCGAGGACATGTTCAACGGAGGGGTGCTCGTACCCTCGAAAACATCCCACCAGATCTGATCGGTGACATGCTTGTTGAAGCGGTGGGAACCCTTGCAGCCGGGATTCCAATTGCAGCGCAGGTTGACGTAGCCGTTTCGCTGGACGAAGTCGAGTTGGAGATTGCGCATGGCGATGACGTTGTCGTGGAGCGGCGCATCCACGTGCCAGGCCATTAGGAAGCCTGAGCGGTGTGCGTGGAGGAAGGCGATTGTTGCGGGCAGGTTGTTGTAGTTGTCGATTATGTAGGTTAGGTAGGCCATTGCTTCGTGGCCTTTGTTGAATGGTGTCATCAGGGCGTTGGCGTCGGATCGTGTTTCTCGGGAGGGGTTGACAATGTAGATTGCGCGTTGCCAGCTGGTGACATACAGGATTAGTACTGGTTTACGGGGTAGAGGTGGGATCGCAGGCACTCACTCAGGCAGTTCTTGTTCTACCCATTCGGTATGCTCCTCTTCCAGCTTGGCCATCACTATCACCTTGTCCCCCATGGTGGAGTCGGCGTATGTCGGGTTCGGAACGGCGCCAGTGCGATCTAACCAATTAACCAAGTATGCGCCAGCGCGATATTGATTACAGAGGTCTTCGAGATGCGCCTCGAGGAGATATAATGAGAAAAGAAGCAAAGAAGAGACGCATATCACTGCGAGACGTATTCCACCCCGCATGATGAAGAAGGTTCGAACACCAGAGACTTTGGAAAGGGAAGCCCGTGGTTGTAAATTTCAAGGCGCAGACAATCGCATTCAAGCCATGAATGGTTGACTCCCTTAGGGGCAACCCTTTTCCAATATGAGAAAGGGAGAGCGATATTTCGAAATAGGAGTATCAATAGTCCCAAAATAGCAAGGCGGCCGAAGGCAAATTCGAAGAGGGGCGAGGCTAAGGCTAAACTGAGTCAAACGGAAGGCGCAGTCGTCACAGGTGGTCGGAATGGGGAAAAGAAATGAGGTTCAAGGAAGACACAATGGCAAGAACAAGAGATTTCAGAGAAATAAAGATAAAAAGGACTAGAGAGGGGGGTCAGCTTCATCCCCGGGCTAAGAGAAGCCAGAATGTCATTCTTGCCGCATATCATTGGCCACCTGGGGCGTAAACTCAGGGGAGCTGCCTTAATTGAAGCCGGGGTGAAAGTTAGGGGCCGCTCTGGCCCCTGGTAGCGAAAGCTTGGCTTTTGGGGCGCGTCTAACCTCTTTCATAGGTCGAGTTTGCGCTTGAGCCATGGTCGGACGGGTGAAAGGCTTAACGTGCCGCGGGTGGACATTCCCTGCGGCCAATCTGTAGGCAGTTCGAGTTGCTGTACCCACCGACACGCGTGTGCTTACTACCACGGATTCCACGTGGCGTTCGCGCTCAAACTGCCCTTTTTGACGTGGAGGATAATGAACACTGGCGATTGTCCTCCACCAGGCTAAACAGTAGTCTCGCATTGGAGTGAGTCTGTGTCGCTAGAATGAATCAACCCTTAAGACAATGGTCTGTGGGCTGTTCTTTGGGATCTTCGAGTCTCGCACAGCCTCGACGGCCCCAATGATCGGCCTTGCAAGCCATTGATTGATCGGCTTCATCGCGAACCAAACAGTTCAACGCATTCAGGGTCTCAAGTGGATTCTGTGCTTCCTTCGCGGCAGGCTGCCTATGACCGCCCCGGGCCCACCGATCAGCAGGAGCAATGATGTGGCCGCTTTGCTGGAAAGGAATAAATGTCAAAGCTGATGTAGATCTGTCTTGGAGAGAATGTGAATATTGCATTGCGAGCGCATGTAGATTTTTGAAGTTATTGTTCTGCGCAGCCTGCGTTGACGATTGTAACTCATGATGGTCAACAAATTCTTGGCAATTGTGTCAAGCGGAGACGCAGACGAGTTAATTTCTAGGTCCGAGCGGTTGGGATCGACATTTGACCGTACAGATTGTACAGGTACTTAATCAGTGTTGCTTTCTGCTCTTTGAGCGGTAATATACCCTGCATCTCACCCGCGATCAGATATCGTCTAGCTTGGGAAGACTGCGACGAAGCTATCCATGTGCGCAATCTGCCGCTGTGGCTATCGAGATGTCTTGGCTCATCTCGTAAAATGCAGATCTCGTCGTCATTAATTAGAGGGGCCGGGTGATGCCTTGGCTGGCTTATTGAGTTGCAGGTCAGAGACTGCGTTGGAAGAAAGACTTTCCATGCCATGTAACTTGGGCGTCACCTACAGGTACATCTATCTGTCATGGGCTTCAGTACATGTATCAATGCCGAGTCCAGACATATTTACACATTTATTGGCTCTCATATTCAGTGCCTCTGCTACAAAGGTTGGCCGAGTCTAGCGTTTCATGCTATACATGTACCTAGACACCACGCCTCGACATAGAACTCAATGGTTACAGTCAGATACTTGATTTGCAGTCCAGCTGCTGTTCATGTTCATTATATGTTACAACCATGGATGTCTTTTCCACCTATTCACTTTCCTCCTCCCCCTCTTCTTCGTCGCTAACTTCCTCTCCATTTGCAAGCGCCTCTTCGCGCAACTTGCGCGCACGTTCCCGCTTCTTATCCAGCAAGGTGCTGAGCTTCTTTGCAACGTTGAAGACACCGCCAGTCCCCGCACCGCAGGCTGCACATGTGGGGTTCTTCCTGTATCGCTGCAGAGCACATGATTCACAGAAATAGTGGCCACACTTGGTGATGATAGGCTCTTTATAGGGCTTTCGGCAGATGATGCAGGCAAATGGAATGTTCTCCAACATCTCGTCCTCGTCCTCCTCATCATCCTCGGCGGCTTTCCCTGCACCGTTTCGTTGCGACACCACTCGTCCGTCTAGCTTCTTGCCCTTGGTGTTGACCTCCCAGTCGCGATCCAGCTCCCATCCTGCCTTGTAATCCTCACGCATGTGGAGGTACTTGCAAGAATCTCCGTAGCCACAGAATCCAGTCTGTTTCCAATCCTTACACACATCGGGGGCAAAGTCGGTGACGGTGATTGTCCGGACGTTGGTTGGCGCTTTAACAGGACCAAACTTTGTCGGTGCGTCTGGATTCTTTTGGATGAAGTTTTGGTAGTTGGCTGCGCCTTTGTAGGTGCCGTCAGGCTCTGAGGTCGAGGCAGCCGCAGAGGCTTGTCCCGGTCGTACTCTAGTAGTGCCGAGTAGGTTCTTCGCATTGAGGTCTTCGTCGTACCAGTCGGAATGTTTGGTTGCGTCGTTGCTCGAGGTCAATGGGAGGGGAGCAGCGGTGGTAGGCTCGTCATCAGGCTTCCTCGTCATATTTGCTGTAGATGATGCTGTCACAGCTGCATTCTTGCGCCGCCTCTTAATCCGCTTGCCCTCATCATCATCGGACGAGGTGAAGTCGGAGTCAGAAGCTGGAGGTGGCGTTGCGGGCTTCTTGCGGAAGTTGGCTTTGCCCTTGGACCGCTTCTTAAAGGCGACCTGGGGCACAGTATCTGCAACTGTTTCTTCAGTCATTATGTGTGTCTGCAAGCAAAAAGAGCTGATTAGAAAGAAAAGAAGGTCTCCAGTTGTCGCAACAGCGAGATATCGAAGGCGGTGGAAGCGATGAGTAAGCAAAAGTGGCAAACATGACAAACATCAACGTCTCACTTTGGGACGCGTTGGATGAAGAGAAACACAAACGGAAGTATAATCTTATTTATTGTTTACTGTAAACACTTAAGACTCTTGTATATCTAACATCCCTCGACATTGTACTGTAGCCGATCGTAGTTTCTGGGGTAGCCCACTTCATCTCAAATCTCAAACACCGGTGCGATTTGGCAATAACACCACGTTCGCTCACTCTTCTCTTCTCTTTTCTTCCCCGCCTGAGCCAAACTCGACCAGTCTTATCAACTGCCTCTCCTTTTTTCCCTTTTCATTTTGTTACTGATTCGCTCTATCCTTTCCTTTGTTTTCTTATTTAAAAGCCGATCAGGTTGCGGCGACATCTGCAGATCCAACCACTTTGTTATGGTTGGTTGACACCTACGCGCGTGTGTCTGGCCAAGGTTCAGGTACCGGATCTCACTGATTATTCGCCCAAAACTCCTCGGTGTTTATTGTTTAACTCATTCGACTTTCCCCTCCTTTACTTCTTCTACACCTCCCGACGGTGTGCCTTACACCCATCGCATCGGCGCGCGGTAATCTGAAACATCTGGTCGCTGGTCGGCTCGGCGATTGGCTTACAACATCTCCGACAAGATTCCGGCAGGTGTTCGGATGATGCCCTCCGTCTAAATCTGAAATAAAAAGATTGACGCGCGACTTCCTTGCCTCTCATCGGCAACTGCATCCTCGTTAACGAGAGGTGTCAGATGCCGTTTGAGGCCCCCGAATTTCGGATCATGACAGCACCCAACCCTGAAGACATCACCTCCTTTGCATCCATGGAAGACCCCTTCGTTTCGAATGGCGGACGGCCAGCCCCACGCGACGCCCACCGATATTCGTCATTCGATACGCAGCTGTTTAGCCTCAATGCATCTTCGCCAGCCCAGGCCAAACGAGCCCTTGAGGCTCATCTGGCGGAGACGGAACGTCGATTAGAGGAAGCCTCGAAATTGGGAACAGCCCTAATCGATCAGCAGCAGCAGCTATCGGAGCAGCTGAAGGAGGTCGAGCAACAGCAGGATGAGGGAGAGATGGGCCCGGAATTGCGACGCAAACTCGCGGACCTGGAGAAGGAGTATAATGAGATCGGTCGTGAGTCGGCGCGGGCATTTTTGGGGCCCAAACGCCTTGCAGGGGGAGAGGAGGCTCAGCTCGGAACGCCGTCTTTTGATCAAAAGGTACAACCTTGGTTGCATGCTTGCACTTGCTTCAGCTCCTTCGGCTACTCGGCCAGACTAACATTGAGTTTTGGATAGTCACCTCTAAGCCCGGCTTTGTTCGCCAGTCAAGCCACGAACTCCCCTAGCAAAGTCAGCGTTCCATCCCGGAAGCAGCGCAATCAACAGTCAAATCGTGTCCACGATATCGAATTTGCGACTGAGATCTCCACCTCCCTTTTGGCTCAAGTCCGCCAGCTACAAGCTCTTCTCGCAGAACGGGAAGAGACGCTCAAGTCTGTTAATCTGGAAAAGTCGCGACTTGAGTTGGAGGCCGAGGGATATGGGCAACGAATCCGGGCACTTGATGACAGTGAGCAGCGCTACAAGGACGAAAATTGGGCACTGGAGACGCAAGCACACGAGTTGATGGCGGCTGCTAGAGAAGCTGCAGAGCGTGAGAGTCGACTCAATACCGCGCTGACCGCGTCAACTTCTGAAAAGAACGCCATTGAACGGGAATTGGAGGAGCTACGGCAAGCCAATTCGAGGTTACTTGAGGATCAGAGCTTGATGCAGAAGGCAAACGATGCAGAAATCCATCTTCTACGCCGGAATCTGAATTCTGGCGAGCTGGAGAAGTCTGCTTTGCACAAGAAGCTCGCAGAAATGACATCTCAGAATCAAGAGCTTGCTAAGGCTGTTGCCATGCGTTTAAGGCAGCACGAAACTCAGGGCAACCGGGATATTGCTTATAATGATGATGATGATGAGCCGGAGCAAATCACACCTGAAAGTTCCCCGCCACCCTCCCCTAACAAGTTCACTCCTCGACATGGCCACCTGGAGTCCGAAACCTTGAAGAGCTCGCTTGGTCACGCTCACCGCATGATCCAAAATCTTAAGAGTACCATTCATCGTGAGAAGACTGAGAAGATCGAGCTCAAACGCATGCTGCAAGATGCCCGTGATGAGATTGAGACACGTCGCCGTGAGACTACTGCTCCAAACGGATCAAGCAAGCGACAGAAGACAAAGACAGATTCGTCTCGAAAGCCTCCTCGTCCAGACCTTCTGGGCGCGGGCCGCAAAGAGAAGTCCTTTGTTGAACTTCATGATACCGATTGGGAAGATAACGCCGGTCAGATCAGTCCTACTCACAAGCCTGCCATGACCAGGTCGATGGGTCGCCCTGGCACAGTGTCCCCCGATGAGCCCAGTGACATCTACCAGACAGCCACTGAAGCTGAAGACGGATTTGAGACGGCAAATGAGCGAGCAACCGCAACCGAAAGTGAAGCATTCCAGACCGGCGTGGAAAGCATGGCGGATGACAGCAGTGACTCGGCAGATCTTACTGAGACTGAGAACAATGTCCAAACAACTCCACGCAGCCGAGGTCCCTCTTCCCTGATGATGTCCAAGACTCGTGATCGCGATTCTTATCACAGCACGGCTTCTGCCTCTACCGATGACGAGGATTATGATTCAGGATTCCCCTCCCCAAGCCAAAGACATATCTCCCGGCCTCGGGTCAAGTCTAAGCGAAGCATGTCAAGACGCATTCGCCCATCCGGGGAGGCGCCATTCGCCTCGACTAGTCGGCCCTCAAGCTCTCGTGAATCACCCGCACCTACGTTTGAGCGAGCACCAGTATCTCAAGAGGGCCAGAGCCTCTTTGCTGAACTAGCAGAACTCGAAGGTGGCGATGAAGATGAGCAAACTTCTCAGGCTTCTACGCCGCGCATGGAGGCTACACCAGGCTCACGCAGACCTTCAGAGGCCATGTTGGACGCGTCGCCTAAGCCTATTATGGTTGACTCTGGGGTGATGACCGAACCTTGGGAGCATACGCTTCCCATCAGTGCCAATTTTGCTACTGAAGCTGCTCTTCCAAGCACGCCGACCCAGCCAACAGCAGACCGAGGAGTCGCCGAGGAAGCACAGGCAACGCCAAGACTGGTCAGCGCAGGAACACAGTGGACACCGCACAAGCCCTCGCCTGCGGATGGTGATCATTTGGCTAATGTCCCTACGCCGCCAAAGATGCTCTGGGATGAACGTTCGGTTCAAGAGGCAAATGCCCAACCTGAGCTGCCAGAAATGGGCATTGCGGACATCTCTTCCGAACAAACCACGCCTCAGGCTCCCAAGCACCCTGAGCTAAGTGTCTCCTATATCAACGGCGGCATCACCGCTCCTGTGAAGCATGAGTTCCCCGCACCGGTGATTCCGGAACTGACCGTGTCTTCGGTCTCATCACAGACTACCAGTCCCATTCTGCCCAAGCTTCACGTGCCAGAACCAATTATCAAACATGTGGATGTCATTAAATACGTTGAACGCGAGCCAGAGGTGCCTGAGCTGTCCTTCTCCTCTATCACCACTCAGACCACGGCGCCTGTTCAAGCAACTCTTGCTTTACCAGAACCCGTCATTAAATATGTGGATGTAATTAAACACGTCGAGCGTGAGCGCGAGCTGCCCGAGTTGAGTTTCTCGTCTATCACCACACAATCTACATCACCCGTCAAGGCAACCCCTGCGGAGCCGGAACGTGTGATCGAATACGTCGACGTTATAAAGCATGTTGAGCGTGATCCTGAGGTGCCTGAATTGACATTCTCCTCTATCACCACTCAATCTACATCACCCGTCAAGGCTACACCTGCTGAGCCGGAGCGTGTTATTGAATACGTCGATGTTATCAAGCATGTGGAGCGTGTGCCTGAATTGCCTGAGCTGGCGTTCTCTTCTATCACTACACAATCTACATCGCCCGTTAAGCCAACCCCTGCGGAGCCGGAACGTGTGATTGAATATGTTGATGTTATCAAGCACGTTGAGCGTGAGCCTGAATTGCCTGAGCTGACGTTCTCGTCTATCACTACACAATCGACATCGCCCGTTAAGGCAACCCCTGCGGAGCCGGAACGTGTGATTGAATATGTTGATGTTATCAAGCACGTTGAGCGTGAGCCTGAATTGCCTCAGTTGACCTTCTCCTCTATTACTGCTCAAACAACGGAACCTATCCGAGCAACCGTTTCTCAACCGGAGCCTGTCATCAAATACATTGATGTTATCAAGCACGTTGAGCGTGAGCGTGAAGTTCCCGACTTGACTTTCTCCTCAATCACCGCTCAGTTCACCGCGCCTATCAAGGCTAATGTTCCTGAACCAATTCTCCCTAGTTTGACAATCTCTTCCCTTGATCCGACATACACCGAGCCGGCCATTCCAAAGCCTCGGGCTATGCCTGAGCCGCCGGCGTTGTCTTTCTCCTCTGTGCGCTCCGTGGAAACTCAGCCTGTGCAGTCTGCATCGCCTGTTATTCCCACGGTGGCGCACCTGTCTACCCAAACTGAGCCAACAGAAGACTCAAAGGCCGCAGTGCTTGTTCATGAGGACCATTCTAGTGAGACTACTCGCAGCCGTGCCAACACCAACAACAGTGACCAACTTGCTGGTGCCGGGCTGGCTTTGAACGATATCTCAGGCAACGCTCTCGCTCGCTCCACCAGAAGACAGTCTAGTTTTGTCACCATGGACCATGGCGCGCAAACAATCCTGTCTTCGAAGCAAATCGACCAGATCCTTATGGAACGCGGCTCTACACGGCCGCATACTTCAGAGAGTCAACTCACAGGGCAATCAAAGGAGTCTGCTGTCGTCGGCGCAGCCGCTGCAGCACCTTTTGTAACACCCAAGCCTCAGTCTCGGCCTCGTCTTTCGCAGATTCAATCTGCCAAGTCGACGCCCAGTTACCATCGGCCTCACAGCGCTACAAGCCAGACATCTGGTCTCAGTGCTCACCCACCCCTGCCTCACGATCACCGGGAGGCGATTATGGCCGCCGAGAAGAAGTCTGTCGATGCGGCGCCACCTTCCCCCACCGGTGTCATGGGTCCTCCTTTGGCCCCCGCCTCTGCCTATCGCATGAACACACAGCGACCGCTTACGCCGAACGAACAGGCTACGCGCTCTGGCTCTGCGAGAACCGTTTCCTCTCAGCCCAGAATGAGGAGAAGCAGTCAAAGTCAGATGTCACGACGATCCTCGGTTTCGTCCTTCGCGTCCGAGATTGAGGAGCGTTTCAACATGAACCCTCATGCCGGTCCTATGCCTCAGGGCTATGGACCTAACACTGACCCTCGCATGATCCAGGCCATCACTCAGACCATGATTGGCGAATTCCTTTGGAAGTACACTCGCAAGACCGGTTCGGCAGACATGTCTTCAACGAGGCACCGAAGATACTTCTGGGTCCACCCCTATACCCGTACGTTGTACTGGAGTGCGCACGACCCGCAAACCGCTGGAAAGAGCGAACTTCGTACCAAGAGTGTGCCTATTGAGGCAGTGCGGGTGGTTGCTGATGATAACCCGTACCCACCGGGTCTTCACTGCAGGAGCTTGGAGGTTGTCAGCCCTGGCCGACGGGTTCGGTTCACGGCTACGACCAGCCAGAGACACGAGACTTGGTTCAATGCATTGTCCTATCTTCTTTTGAGGGAGACCAACGACAACTGTGAAGACCACAACAGCGTGACCCTCGATGATATCGACGAGTTCAATCCTAGTTTCCGATCTGGCTCTCAACAGGGAACAAGGATGTCGTTTTCCTCTTACAACAGTCGCAACGTTCGTAATGCACCCAAGCAACAACGAGCGGCATCTGCTATGTCCATGCGGTCTGGCGGAGGCCGTGCTTCCCCGGCGCTCAGTACACCCGGGCCAAACTCATTGCAAGTCCCCGATGAAGCCCACCAACGCTCTTCGTCACGGCTGAGCACGATCTCCAGCTCAATCCGGGGATCAATTGCCAGTCTGAAGGGACGGCACGGCGCCCAGTCTCCTAGCATGCTTGATGAAAGCATCCGCGGCCAAGACAGCGTCGATGACCTGAGGCATGCCCATGAGACACAAGACTTGGACCGGCTCGAAAATGTCCGTGCCTGCTGTGATGGCAAGCACGACGTGGGTTCTCTTTCGCGTACTAGTCGGTATAGCCCGAGAGTCGATCGCATCCACTCCCCCCACCCTCATTGAACATCGATCGCCTCATGAGATTGGGATTTGTTCGTAGGGTTTGTGGCAGGTCCTCAACCCAGACAACTTGAGTCACTTATAGAGATAATGACCACGAGTTCTCTTTCTTCTGTCTCTCGACCACAACCACGCTTTTTAATACTTCCTTCAACTCGACCTTTTCGTGCCTATGCGCGTGGAATTTCTCGCACTCAAAGCCGAGACCTGGATTTTGACTCTTTTGACTTCGCCAATGATTACGGATCGTTGCTCTAGAATGCTTCTCTGGACAATCTCACCTACACTTTTCCTTCCTTCGCCTACAATCATTCTTTCCTTAGTCTCTACAGATCTCAACTCTCCCACTCTCTCTGTCCTTCATTCATTCCAGTTGGCGTCCTGCCGGATCGTTTCTCCCAGTCTGATCTGCGTTTCTCCTATATTCTCTTTTTATGTCGATAATTCCTCTGGCCACTACATGCCATGATTCTGTCCGCTCTTTCAACTATGTGACCATCTTCTTTTTAGGTATTTGTGCAAACCCTGTGCAACAGAACAAGCTACTAGACTTTAGTCTATGTTCAATATGTTGATCTATACCTTTCATCGGTATACGTCAGACACTGTAGGATTCTTGCGTGCTGCTCCCTGTTTAGTTATTTAGACAGAACTTGTATTCAAACATTTCTATACCCTGTACTTATTTCAAGTCAACGTTAAGTTATCAGTTTATGGGATATTGTAACATTGGCATGGGTGATAAGTGCGCTGTACATCAATTGGTTGTCACGCATTTCAGACGCCGAAGTCCCCACCACATCACGGGGTCCGTCCGCCGGCCCTAACTTATTCCTACTTTATCTCTATATTACTTTCTCTCTTTTGGATAATTTTTGATTCTATACGGAATTGAACATATCACCATCATCATGTCTTCTGAGGCACCACCACCGTTTACCGAGCGAATGCTTGGCATGCTGGAGCCAGCAAAACTCATGACTTGGGCCATGTCCCGTAAGTACAGAGGCCGAACAGACGCCGAAGATATCAATGTCGAGATTGCATACAATTTTTCAACATTGAGGTCTTTCTTCCAAATACCTTTCTGTTTAGCCGACCTTGTGTCACTCTTGTGAACATGCACTAATAGTAATACTACAGACTACTTCCGAATCTGCGCTGAATCCGTCTTCAAGAATGGCCAGATCCTCGCACCAATCACCCAGACTCGCAGACTCCGCGACGAAGCATTCGGCAATTTCTGGGTTGAATTCAGCTGTAAGTCCCCAGAAAAAGAGCTTTTTTTTAGAAAAAAAAAAGAGAGAGAGAAAAGCAAGAAAGAGACCAACACAATATCACTCTTTCATCAACACAACACTGCCGTATCAAAAGTACAAAATTCCCTAACAAACCAACCAATCCAGCCCAACCCCAACGCCTAATGAGCCCAGACCCAACAACAAACCAACCGCCACAACCAGTGGGCAGCTCAGCCCTAATCCCACCACTCCTAAAAACAGCCAGCGGCACCGTCCTAGACGTAGGCCCAGGAACAGGAACCCAAATGCCCCTCCTAACATCCCCCTCCATAACATCACTTTACGGCGCCGAGCCCTGCACAGGCCTCCACGCCGAGCTGCGCACCCGTGCAATCGCCGAAGGCATCTCTGAGAAATACTACATCCTCCCCTGCGGCGCAGCAGCCGCAGAGCTAATTCCCGCGCTTAAGGCGACGGGGACTGGCGTGGTAGATAAGTATGAGGATGATGCCAGCGCGGGTGTTTTCGATACGATATTGTGTGTTCGTGTTCTTTGTTCGGTGCCGCAGATGGAGCGGACGATTGGGGAGTTGTATGGGCTTTTGAAGCCGGGTGGGCGGCTGCTTGTTACCGAGCATGTTGTTAATCCGTGGTGGAGGGCTAAGGGGTCTTTTGTAGCGAGGATTGCGCAAGGGGTTTATCAGTTCTTTGGGTGGAGTTGGTTTATTGGGGATTGTTGTTTGACTCGTGATATCGAGGGGGCTTTGTCGAGGGCTGCTGAGGTTGATGGGGGTTGGGAGAGTTTTGAGTTGGAGAGGTCTTTTGAGTGGTCTGCTATGCCTTATATTTCTGGGACTTTGGTTAAGAAGGGTCTTTAGGATTATGGTACTTGTTGGGCCACATGGTATAACTTTATTGTCAATGTCAATTGGGTATCATTTTTCTCTATCATATATGTTATATCAATGTGCGAAGGTATGCAGGATAATTCTTGGTATCATGGGTTCATCAAGTAGGTTTTGGACGTCCAGCGGGCCAGAAATCAAACAGATCCAAAGCTTCAGAGGTCCACGGTCCTTGTTCTTTGGGTTCGGTTTCCTGGTCCGCTGCATTTGACAAGCTTCTCGTAAAGTTTGATGGGGCTTGATGGCCTTGTCGTGAAATCAATGCAGTTGGATCGGATACTGATTTGCGGAAAGGCGTATCAAGAGACCTTCTTGCCGTAAGATTTCGAATTGCCGAAGGCGGTTTGAAGCCCGAGCCATCTAGCATCTCGTCGAATATAAATTGTGTTGACTCTGACGGCATGAAGTCTTCATTTGCAGTCCCAGGATTTTTAGTCGGGGAAACGACTGGTCTTGTAAACCTAAGTAGACATTAGCTTTGCAATCCTGGCTGCTGGATGGGTACATACTAACTGCGGCTCTTGGGAAATTGTGGTAGTCTCACATGGGGGTGTCCTTGTTGGTGGAGACGAGGATTTTTGTAAGATATCACCTGGCAGCAGTGCGCTATACATCAGCTTCCTGCGTGGCTTTGCAGCTGCCATCCGTAGAGAAGTCGTGGGTTTGTCTGACGGTATTGCCTTGGATGGGCGTGAGGGAGGTGGCATATCATTGGAAGCTGTGTCACTTGTGGGCTTCACAAGTTCTGCGTTCTTATTGGTTGTGTGAACTGACGCATTCGGTACGGGACGAGTGGTAAGGGGCTTTGGCGCTGGAAACGGTGGCCTCGAAGCTGTCGGAGGACCCGGCCTTGGTGGCTGCATGGGGTTCGACACATCTTTCGATCTATCTCTGACCCCTGTAACGGGCTCATCCATTGCCGTTCTTCCCTGGGGTAGAGGGGATTGGCTTTCCATAGACCTTTCCGGAACAAAAGGTCTTGAAAATTCCGTGGGATCGGGTCTCTGGGGCTGCGGCAGGTCTTGAGGCTCATTGTTCACAGGTGTGGCAGGTTGCACAGCTTTGGGTGCTGTAAGAAGTGGCATCTTTGGTATTGGTCGACTAATGTCCGTTTCAGGTGCAGCAGGTACTGGATTTCTTGTGACGACAGGGCCGGGTCTCTGCGATTGCATAGGCCGCAGCGGATCTTGAGGTCTATTGTTCGCGGGTGCGGCAGGTTGTACAGCCTTGGGTGCTACACGAGGTGGCGCCATTGGTTTTGGTCGATTGTTCATCATTTCAGGTGCAGCGACTCCCGTGCTTCTTGTCGTAGAAGGAAGATTGGTTCTCTGGGGCAGAGTTGGCTTTGGCGCAACTGTTGTCCGTGTAGCTTCACGAACTGTCGGGTATGCATCGGTCACTGGGTAACCTCCAGAACTGAGAGGCTCTTTTTCTGCCCGTGAATTCGTATCCTGTCTCAGGGAAGCTCTGGGGTTCGGCTCCGTCAAATCAATGACCTGACTGTGAACGCGCGAGCTTCTCTCGGGGAGTGTAGGCACCGCCGTGGTTGTCTTCTGACGTTTCGTCGGTCTTGTGGGTTCTTGGGTATTCTGCGTTTTCGGTGGGGGATTCCTTTGCTCGTATGGAGAAACAAGGTGTCCGATCGGAGTCTTCTTTATATTCAACAGATCGTTTAGCGAACGGAAAGACTGGGAGCCGGAGGAACGGATAGGCGCCGAAGAGCGGGGAGCTTGGGACACTGGATCTTTTGTCTGTGGTGAACCCTGGCTGGACTTTCGTTTCTCGTAAAGGTTGGTGATATCGGTTTCACTCGTCCCCGTGCACTCGGTAACCTGTATCAGAACACCCTTATCCAGCTCGAGTTCGTCGCCATCTTGGACCTCGTCATTGGATCGCCAGTGATGGTCACCAATGAAATTTCCATTCTCGTCGTAGACCATTATGCGCTTGTTAAACTTGTGGTACCGTAGATAGCCATCTTGCCATCGTTTCGACTTGCGCCGCAGATCGTGGGTGTAGAGGCAGTGGAATTTGACGACCGACGCGGTGACCTGAGGCGAAGTTGCGGTCGCACTTCGCGCGGTCGAGGACGGCGTTGACATCATGTCTGCCCATGCAACTCATGGCAGTGGGATGTAAGTACTTGAAGGTTGGTCCGTTCAGCCCTGGAGGTCCCAGGATACGATAAGCCGGATAAGGGAAAATGTAAACGCGGTAGGCCTCAGGCACGAAACTATACTTCTACATCTACCATGTACTCACTCTTAATTTCTCTACTCATTGCTCTGGTCGTGGGTTGAACGTTGAACTTGTTGGATGGTTTTCTGCTTCCTACGCTTCTCATGAAATACATTGGGGCCAATGGCATCGCCCCCACCCTAAGTATATCCCTGTCAATGACCCCCAATACAAGCATCCAGCCCCCACGCGGAATCAAGCGAGGCACTTTGAACAGTACACAGTTTCTTGGACCAATGCGACACGGTTGGCTTTGAGTGGAGTAAGGGTCCACTGGGCTGAGTGGGATACTCGAAGTATAATATACAATTGATCGGCACTACGAAAGATGGAGGGGAGGGGAGAGAGAGCCGCATGAGAGGCTGAAACACATTGGGGCCAAGCCATGTGTCATGGACGCAGCCCCCTCCCTTTCTCCGATTTTTAATTCTGCCAACCTTCACTCTGGCTTCAGTTTCTGGGCTTGTTTTGTCAGAGCACTGTGTCAGATTCACCGTGTACTTCATCTGTGGTCAACTATTACTCCAACCTCTCCCCGCTTCCAACCCGCTTCCCCACTCATTACTTGGAAGCTCCCCAATCCCCCAGAATGCAGAACATGCAGAGGCGCTTTGGGCGCATGACAACCAAGCAATCAGCAGATGATAGCCAGATTGCTGTGCTGTTGAAGGACTTTGACGATGCTGATATGCTCCTGGGCAAGGTAGGCATCCATATTTCCTAGGACGCGCGTTCGCATATCTAACACTCACTACTTTATCAGATCGTGGATTCTACCCAAGCCTGGCGTGATGCTTGGATTTCCATCGCAACATACCAGAGTCGAATGATCGATGAGTTCGACGGCTTCTACGGTCCTATTATCGGCTCCTCAGAAACCCCGTCCAACCACAACCCAGTGGAAACAGACCCAGTCAAGCTAGCTCGGACAAACCGACTACGCAAGGAATATGATGAATTGCGGACTGATCTGGTGGAAGAGCTCAATGCTGTCGAGAATCGCATGACGCGGCCAGCTGCACATGCCAAGGAATCCTTGCTGCCTATGAAGAAGACAATCAAGAAGCGCAATGACAAAAAGGTAGGTGATAAGCCTGTGTTTGACTGGACTGTGGGTGCTAACATCTCATTTCAACAGTCTGACTTTGAACGCTCCCAAGGCCGCGTCGATGGCCTCTTGAAGAAGCCCAAGCGCTCCGATCGCGACAATGTGAACCTGGCCAAAGCTGAGACGGAACTTGCCAATGCAAAAGTGGTACGCAGATAAAAGTCGAGCACCAAGAGAATACCAGACACTGACCGCCCTCCAGGTGTACCAAGCTGCCGATGATGACCTCCGCCAGCGCCTCCCAACCCTAGTCTCCCTGGTCTTCTCTCTGACCCCATATATCCTGGAAGCCCAAGTCGAGATCCAGAACCGCATGCTAGCAAACTACTACACAGTGCTACACACCTACTGCGAAGAAGAGGGATTCCCATCCCCACCCCTACCAATGGAACAAATCGTCCAAGACTGGGAATACGCCTACAACCCCGTCCAGTCCCACATCGAAAGCTTCGGCTGCCTGCAACAAGGCAAAGCCCTACGCAAAGCCTCAGTTGACCAACAAAACAGCAAACGACCCTCGATAGGCGGCCGCAAAGCAAGCACCGCCTCCTCGATCTCCAACCTCTCAGTCCGCAGCCGATCAACAGCCCCAGCCCCAAACCTAGGCCCGAACTCTTGCGTCCAGGAGGACTCGCCCTCGCCACCCCTGTCGACTACCACCCATCACAACATAACAGTCACCAGCTCCGGTGCGACAACTCCTCTTTCCACAGGCGGAGACTCCTTCATGCCTACCCCACCAGCGTCCATGCCAGCCGCGAAGCCCATGCCGCAAGGCGTGATGCAATTCGCACCCGCTGGTCCGAACATAGATTACTTCCAGTCTTCGGCATCAGCCTCGCCGAGGGGCGGTACACCCTTGGATACCGCCACTGCAATCGCTGCAAAGAAGAAGCGTCCTCCACCGCCACCGCCGAAACGTGCTGCAACGTTTGTAACGGCGTTGTATGATTTCGGTGGGCAGGGCGGTGATGATTTGGTTTTCCGGGAGGGTGATCAGATTCGTATCGTTCAGAAGTCTGATAGTACGGATGATTGGTGGGAGGGTGAGTTGAGGGGGCAGAAGGGGTTTTTCCCTGCGAATTATGTGGAGTGATTGGGGCGATATATCTTGGGTGGTTGGGAGCGAAGATGCAAAATGGTGGGATCGAATCTGGGGTTTTCTTTTTACTGTGGCATGCGAATATCTACATACCTATCTATCCGAATACGCAATTAATGATATTTGTTGTTTTTTATTTGAATACTCGTATACTTTGTATGGATGTGATCTTGCTTTCGATATTTGTACTGTAAACCCCTAGGGCTGGTCATCAAATATACATCATGATCAAATATATCTTAAAAAGTGACCACACCTGTAAAATCATTGAAGATAAGAACAGAAAGCTCTCAGCAACCACTACACATTACAGAATGGTGTAGTTGGTAACAGTACTAAGATAGATTGGCGATGGGGGGTGTTGGCACAATAAGTATGCATTTTTGACATAGTGAGTCATAATGTCAAAGATGGCCAAATATCTCTATCAACCAGCCAAGTGGTCGAGCAGTAACTCGGTCATTCAATCTTCCTTGGTCTAGTGGTGATGATTTCCGCTTGTCATTAAAACCGATAAGCGCGGGAGACCGGGGTTCGATTCCCCGAGGGAGAGTTTCTTTTTTACTTGTAGTTTTTATTTGGCCCCCCTACCGTTCTGCCTGACCATAGAGGAATGAGTAAATTGGTTTTATTTATTGATCGCGAGGAATCCTGTATAGTAAGGATATCTGAATTCATGCTGCATATACCTATATCAAGTAAAAGGTCCACAGAGTAGATGACTCTGCATACAGGACGGAAGAATACAACAAATGAAACACAAAACAAAAAGGCTTCTGAAAGTTAATCAGATACTACGCGATTCGACTGATCCATGTTCAAATAAAAGCCTCGGTTGCTGTCTTGTTATCAGAAGTTTCACCCATCTGTTGGCGTCGACTGTCCAAAAACATGTCCACCATGCGCTTGCTTGAGATGGTAGAGTGAATGTCCTGGAGATGATAGTTTTCCATCACGTCATTGTACTCATGTTGATGTCTCACATTCTCGTTATTACCACGGGCGTCTCGTTGGTTGCGCATGGATCGGAACTGGCCAGGCTTACCATCCTGCGAAATTGGTGGACGTCTGGCGGAATACCGTCGGTGTTGCTCTTGCGTCCAAGTCCGCTTAGCTCCCATCTTCTTTGGCGTTGGGGACTCTGGGGCCTGCATGTTACTGGATCTGATCCGGATTGGCGACAGCATCTCGTCCTCAGCAATCTGGCTAGACTTGGGCGAAGCGTTTTCGTTAGATATAGCGACTGGACCCGTGGCTGGGGTGCTCGAGTAATCCTGTGCCATGACCCCTGAATCAAACTTCTGCGATGCCAAAATGGTCCTCATGTTGGAGGCCTGACTGAAAGGACGAGAGAAATTGCCTTGTGATGGGACTCTGATTTCAACAGAAGATTTGTGCGCGGCATAACCCTGGCTAGTCGGAGTGTTAATACAGTTTGTTGAGACCGGACCAGGGATGGGGACTTGTTGAGCTATTCTGGTCAGGTATTCGTCATCATCTTGGAATTGCGCATCTTCCCTGACATGTTCTCTCGTGGGGCTTGCCTGCTCAATCCTATCAATCTGGGAGCTCATCCATTGGTGCCAATCAGCACTGGGTTTGGCATGACTTCTGGAAGATGCGATGCGAGCAGAGCGCTTCGATGAGCTGTAAGTAGTTCGCTGAGGAGCAAAGATTGTTGCTGTTCCAGGTTCATCGTCCACGCATAGGGTGTGCGTGTCAACTGAATCGGTATTGTCAGCATTTGTCGGGGTATTGCCACTGGTGGACCGGGAATAAACACTTGGAGACACCACATCTCTTTTCGAACCCCCGAACCGGGCGATGATGATGCTGCCGTCTTCATCCTCGGATCCCTCACTCGCAGCGTACATTGAACGTGGGGATTTTCCTGGGACTTGTTGACTTGTCCCATAAACAGACATGCCCCTGGAAGTCTGCATGGAAGCAAAAGATCGGCTCAGATGTGGGTGACACCTCTGCGGGCTTGACTGATCACCACCGCGTGCTGTTGCAAATGACTTGGGTGAGGCTGAGGATCCTTCGCTTGGGACATGGCGGATACTGCGCCTACCGCGCTGAGAGTACACTGAATTGTTCCGTTCTGGAATAACAGAATGCTTTGGCACTGACCCGAAAACAATCCCTTCGTTCGGGTTGGGTAGGGCATTTCGGCCCATTTGTTCCATCAAAGCAGAGTACAGCTCATGGCTGTCCACAACCCCGATTGGACGGGGATTTGATCTCATATCCAAAGAAATTTGATTCTCAGAATCTCCCATGTCGCTTGCAGCCACCCTTGGGTCCAGGTCTCCATCTTCTCTGATAAAGGAGAGCGATTGGCGGTGCCCAGGTCTCCTGGTAGTAACAGTGTCTGCTATGCTAGAGTCAGCCCAGCTGGTAACTCGGGACTTGCCAGTGTAAAGGCTATCACAGCTGGGAGTATAGGACATATCCGGGGAAGGACTGGGGCCAGCATAACGCTCTGTATCTTTGCTTTCGCGACGAGAACAATCCTGTGATATTCTCTCGATGGGGCTTGTGTTGAAGGGCTCGCCGTACTTGATATCGCCCTGCAAGGCGGATTGCTCTGGCATCTTGGAGAAGCCAAACACCCGTCTGAACCCATTTTTGATGGAACTTGATATAGTCCGAGACGTTCTACGAGGATCTCCAGTGTTTTGATCAGTACCACCCTCACTTGTGGCACGAAATGTCTTTCGGAACGGCCTGTGCTCCCTCTTGCGCCTGAGCAAGAAGGAAGACCGGCGAGTCTGGATCCCCACGTCCTCGGATTCCAAATTGAATTGGCTTCGAGCCAGCCGAAGAGATTCATCATGGTTCTTGGCGTCCTGGTCAGCTTGCGATTGACCACTTCCGTGTAGGAATGACATTGTCCGTCTCATTGTTCGTGGCAGGTGGAAACCAGGGCTCCGTTCAGGATCAGAGGGGTCACCACAGGGCAGTGCCGGCACTCCATACGGGGTCTGTGAAGTTTGCTGTCTGGTCGAGAACATTGACTTGGCTTTGCGTAGCCGACGATATGAAGAGGGAACAGAGCTGTTACGCCCATCGAGACCTCTGAATTCTGTGATTGGTGGAAGGACAGCAGAATCATCTGCACGCGAAACTCGGCCGGCTCCGCCAGCTCTTTCTGTAGACTGGCGTGGGGTTGTAAATGCTGGGAAGCTTCTCTGGGTCCCATCATCTGTAAACCGAAGGCTTGATCCGGGGCGTCTTCGAGGAACGGCAATGTTTGCTGGACCACCCAGACGGTCGTATGAGGTCTTTTGTTCCTGCGACGATCTATCACTTCCACGCATTGCCCGTGATGCTGCGGCAGTTGCTTGAAGCATGGCGACATCGGGATTCACGATCTCGGGGTCTGGGGCTCGCCGTGTTTTGCGAATTGAGCGGGTCGACATGGACCTTCGCAGTCGATTCCGTGTAATGGATGAGGAAAACATGTTTCAGAAGTCTGCAGAGTATATATTCTGATGTGGGAGATGTGAAGAGAAGAATGCGATGAGTGGAAGCCAGGAATATGGCAGGCAAGAGCAACTATGGAAGGAGCCATCGTAAATGGCAGGGGCCTGCAACTTCATTCTCTGTTTTCACTTCACAATTCAAAGCTCATCATAGATTTTCAGAGCTTCATCTGGTTGCATTGCAAAGCTTAGCGCCCACTCTAAGCGCTGAGTCACGCCAAGACAGCACCTTTTGACGCATTCTGACTCAAGTTGAGGCTGTGAATATACGAGTCATCCATGGGTTATTTTATTACAGTAGACTGAATCTCGGACCCCAGGATATTCGACCGCAGATGAGTCTCAAAATGTCGCAACCCCGAGCAACTACGAAGTCAGATCACGTTAACTTGAACGGGCGAACCCTAGAAGGAGGCGGCCAGCTGGTCCGCATTGCCCTCGCACTGTCAACCTTGACCAGTCAGCCAGTCAACATCGATCATGTTCGCGGAAATCGCCAGGGAAAGAAGGGATTGAAAGGATCCCATGTCGCAGCCGTCAAGTTGCTGGGCGAGATCAGTGACAGCAAAGTGTCTGGCAATGAGATCGGCTCCGAGTTCTTGAACTTTTTCCCGCAGCACTCGAAATCAAACAACGGACCTTTGGTGGATCTATCGCAAGTTGAGGTGCAGACTGAATACAATATTCGCCTCCCGACAGCTGGTGCCATCTTTCTTGTGTTCCAGGCTCTCTATCCATACCTACTTCACGTCGGAGCAAAGGCAGCTGCTCCATTCATCACAGTCAGCATCACGGGTGGAACAAATGCATCTTTCTCTCCGTCATACGACTACGCCTCACAAGTCCTTGTACCAAATTTCGCTAAACTTGGACTACCCCCTCTTTTCATTCTCCTTCACAAGCGTGGCTGGTCATCAGGGCCGGTTGAGCTAGGCTCAATACAATTCCTCATCCATCCACTTGGACATCAAGATAATTCAGATGAAGCGAGGACAGGTTCACAATCCGCAATCTCTGGGTTTCCACGGATCAATCTCATGGACCACAAGCGTGGGGGAATTACGAAAATTGATATTACGGTACTGGCACCAGATTCACCACCTATCAATGCGGGTGCACTGGGAGAGGGTGGAAGCACTGCCCGTCAGTATATTGAGCAAGTCACCCAAAAGACCCTGCGTCGTGCACTGAAAAAGTTGAACCCGTCTACGTTTGCGAAGCCCTCGACTTCGAAATCCGAAGGGGATGACATTGCTAGAGATGTTGCCGATGACATACCAATTCCTATTGAGATCCACACCTCGGAAGCTACAAGCCACCGCAGTCATGTATATATCCTCCTTGTGGCCCATACCTCCTCGGGCTTCAGGATAGGGCATGATGCTCTGGGCAGTTTACCGAAAGATCCGTTCGACCAAGGGAGCAAACCAAAGCACAAAGGGAAGCAAAAAGCACGGTCAGATTCTCGTTCTCGACATGAGTCAGATGCTTATGGGATTAAGAGCCTGGTTGGCCGATGTGTGGACGGGTTCATTGAAGAGATCTCGAACGAGAGTCCAAATACAGATGACACAGGCCCTCCTGGAAGTGAACCATGTCTAGATCGACACATGCGAGATCAAATAGTCATTTTTGAGGAATTAGGGAAGGCATGCCACCCCGAAGTTGAGGGAGCCAACGAAGCCCTAGAAGACAAGCGAGAATGGACCCTGCATACGAAGACAGCAGAGTGGGTATGCCGGCAGATGCTAGGAAATGGGTGAATATCTAGATGCCTACCTGAAAAGCGCATCGATCTAGGCTTCCATAGCAAATTTGGATTGTGAGAATACTCCAAAATACCCGAAACAAGACACCGAATCTTCGTACTCTTCAATAGACCGACCTAGCCATAAGCCCAACCCACCAACCTTGGTAGAAACATCAAACAACACAGATCAGATCACTAAGCACTTACCACCTTGCCCCTCTCATATCCATAACCAGCATCTACATTACATCTATGGTAGAAATGACATGCCCACAGAAAAAACACCCAACCTCCAAAAAGCCCCCTGTCAAGTGCCGCGTAACACGCAACACCCAACCCAAAACCCGAGATTACAGGATATCCGCCACGATCCAAGCAGGGCAAAAAAAGCGGTCCAGTCTACCGGACACACCGGAATTAAAGTGAAAGCCGTTTCGCGCTTCCACCCGACCCGCGAACCAGGAACAGGAACGCGTTCCAGACTCGGGTGGTTCGGAGGCTCGGATATTCGGAAAGTAACAAGTGAGCCTTGAGCGCGTTGGATTTGTTCGGCAATCTGTAATTTGAATGCAATTTGTTTGAGACTTGTGTCAGATCTAGGTTTGCAACGTCAGTGTCCTGGGATGGGTTTGCTGGACTATTATAGGAGCGTGGGTTAAATTGGGTTGTTCCTGTTCGGTTCGTATTTTGTTGTAAATAGATTGTACTTATTAAGAGGGTGTCTGCCCAACTGTAAGATGGTTGAGATTTGGTCCACTATGGATACAGAGTTAGGGATCTCACGGATAGATGTGATGTTTTCATGTACATGTACCATGGTGTGTGTCTCCAATCCATGGTAGTTTATTTGGTTTGGGGGCTGACAGGGATTGCCCACTTACCTGCAGTACCTACTGCACGACACCCTATCACATGTGCATACGCGCCACGGCATTTAATTCGATGGATAGTAGACAATATAACGAGGCAGCAATTTAGAGAGATTAATGAAGTCAATTTCGGAATTTCCGCTCTCTCCTAGTCCGTACTAATGGTAGAATACCACTCTCTTGTCAATTGTAAGAAGAATACGGGATGATCCATAGAATAGGGGAACCAAACACCCAGCCACAGCCAGTTCCTCAAACCCTTCTAGAAGAGAAAACGGGAGAGACATCCCGTAGTGGAGGCGTGGCAAAATCCCCACAGTTTCTACCCTGAAACAACGGACGATCGATGCTGTGGCTGACACAAAGCAGGCAAGAAATACCGAAAAAGCAGATTAGAAAAAGGGGAAGTTAGCGTCCTTTTTTTGGGTTTGATTTTACTTTATTCTTTCGTATGCAGCAACAGCACAGAAGCCCGGAAGAATCAGCTAGAAGACACACTAGACACTAGACAGCCTAGCTCTCTCCACCAGGCTTGTTTTACATCTCAGAAATCTGTCAGTCGAACAGTGGAATGTCTCTAACGGAATCCACTTTTACTTAGTTTTTCTTCCCTGCTTTTGGGCATTGTAGCATTGGGCTCTGACTTCCTCGATAATTGCGCAGTCAGGCAGCCACTTTCGGTGGATTCCTTCTTTTCCCTCTCCCGTTATTGTGTCTACCTGACAATAATCAGCACAATAGTTTCAAATGTGGACATGCCAATGGCAGGTGGGTACGAAGTACAGTATGTGTTTGTGAAACAAGCGATCGACAACAATTGTCTCTCTTTTTCCCCTCTCCCTGGTAACCCCCTTTTTTTTCCCTGAGCACGTTTGTCCTCGGATACCGGCGCTCTAACAGGTGTGACAAAACAATCACTCTACTCTGCCCAGGTGGGCTATTGAACGCCCCGGTGTGGGCTCGTTAATTCTCCGAACACGAAGGGGTCTGGATTTTCGATTCCCGGCCACATGACCCGGTAGATCCTGCACCGTGCAGATAGTATGCCATCGCCCGAGAGACCATACAGCCGTAATCGGGTTTCTGTATTCCGTATAGCCGTATTAGTACTGGGCAGTGAAAGTGTAAGTCTGTCTGTTAGACTAAGGCCAAGGCCAAGGATAAGACACCAAATCCAGGCACCCAAGAACAATAGCTAGAAAAGGAAGGAGCGCCCAAAAAGATCGACAGGGAGTGGCACCAAGCACGAAGCCTCCCATAGACACGTACTTCAGATCTAGATTGCTCTTGAATCCTTTTGCCTAGTCCGATGTGACATGACCAACCACAAACCAGTCAAAGGGCCAGTTCAGCTCAAGCCATGGGGACCGGGGACCAGAGGGCAGGGGACAACACAGACACGGATCCACAGTCTGGGCAGGCACTAGGATCTAGCATCTAAAACATGCGCAAACGGTGTCCTGGGATAGACGTGACAGAAAATAGACTGAGGCTAGATCGAGGCTGATGCTTGGTAGGATGAAACAGTTCAAGATGGGAATGGGAATGCGAATGGCGGGGCATACACGAGCTGTGTTTCTAAGTATGGAGAGTTTGTTTCATGCGGCTGAAGTGTATACAAATAGAAATAGTAGTCAGACTCGAAACAGAGTGGCCTTGGGCCATTGGGGGCCAAAAAGGCTCACAGCCCCAGTTGCTCTGGGGCTGGGAGAGAAAGTAAACTTTCACAACGGTTTTAGATCTGCAGGGCTGAGCCTCACTCATTTAGCCTGGACTTTTAGTGTAAACTGGTAAGGAATGCATGACATCAATGGTATAAGGACAATCAAATAAAACATATATATCAGATGGTAATAAGGTATCTAGCACTAGGAGCATGAGCGCAATAAAAAGGAAGACAGGGGGTATGGGCGTCACAAAGAAAAAGAACAAGAAATACAAAGAGAAGAGAAAGGCAAAAATAGGACATAACCAAAGAAAAACCCAAGAAGAACATCAGCGCACAAGCAAACGTATGCGTGGGGAAATAGACAATAAAAATAAGAAGGAGAAGGGGTAAACCACGTTCTGTAGGTAGTTGGAGAGCCCCCAATCCATCAGCGCCACTGCCCACCAGTGGCAGATCCATGTTTCCGTTGGTATCCATGCAAAATGCGTTCTATATATCCTCAATGCGAAAAAGTGCAGAGAGCCGGTCTTTGTTCCCCCAAGAAAACAACCCAAATGAGCGAAAAAGGAAAATGTCGACGGATCGTTCATGCATGCCGGGCTTTCCCAGGGAGAGATGAGAAAATCGCGCAAGGACCCTTCCACACCGACCCGGCGGATATGGAAGAGTCAAGCGAGATAAAGAGATGAGGATCAGAGTGGGGGTGGGGGGTGCAAATCAGAAAATTATGGCAAAAGTAGATGAGTAGATGGCCGTCGTCGTTAGATATGACAAAGAAACTCCCGGCGATGCATATGAGAGATGTGGAGAGGGAGGGGAAGAGAGAGAGGGAGAGGTATAGAGAGAGAGAGAGGCAAAAAAAGACACGGAGAAGTAGAGAAGTAGCGAGACAAAGGAAAACAGCCGGAGATCATGCGTTAGGTCCCAGCCAGCAGGACGAAATCACGATCGTATCTTAGCAGCTGTGGTTTTCCGGACCGTCCCGGAGTGCACGCTTCTCATTACAGCTGGGGCTCGGGTGCCTTGCTTGAGGATTCGCCAAAGAGCTCTGAAGGCAACATGCGCTTGTACTCGCGCGGCTGGGAAAATGGAGAAGCTGACGCTGGGCGGCGCAAGTTGAGGGACTGGATGATGTTAGCTATATATTCTAGAAAGAATAGAGAGGATAGAATAGAGATTCGACTCTAGGTTAACATACCACACAGTCAGAGCACTTTGTTCCTTGTCTGTTGACACGGCCTCGGCATCCGCGGGGGTAGTTGGCGCATGAGTACATGGTGATGGTGTAGTGAAGTAGTGTGGTGTGGTGTGTAGTAGTGTAGTAGTGTAGAAGTAATATGATCAAAGAGACAAAGGGATCTCAAAGAAAAGGCGTTAGACCGATGACGTCGGGAATAGAAGGGGGATGGAGAAAGCAAGAGTTAAGAGGTCAAGGCGGAGGAAGAGACGGGGTTTATATCAGAGGCTCAAAAAGATGGCTTAGACCTGTAGAAATTTTAGGGTTCCATTATTTCTTTTTTATTTTATTTTCTTTAATCTCTCTCTGACGCTTTACCTTTTCTTACAGATCTCCCCTTCCCGGAGATGGTTTGATCGGCTCTTAAATCCAGACTAAAATGAAATATTCTGTATTTTCTTATACTCTAAAGTATCTCCTTACTATGTATCTCCTATTGCATGCGAAACTCACTCGTTAAGCTTATACGAACTGTAGCCCGTAATTTTAGAGCCGTTTCGAGTTAAGGCCTCGGGCCTCTTGTTCTGGAAACATCCCCACAACTCAGGGGATATTCCTCGATTGTCCCCATCAGGCCTGTTTGCATGGAACATTCTGATCTTCTCCTGATCAGCCCTGTCACCGTATGTACATGTAGGTAATCGGTAATCGGTAACTTAACAATCTAGGGGGAATGTTCAGGCCCTTCCTAGGGGATACAACCCCCTATTACTATCTTACTCTATTCGCCAATTCCAATGAAACTTACCAACAATCCAATTCAACCCTTTTGACGCGGCCATTCCAGATTTGCTCTGGATTTCTCCCTTTCATCCTAGATCCTAGTATCCCTGTGGAGGCTTGTGGATCCAGGCCTTTTTTTCTTTTTTTTTTTTTTTCCCTTTCCTTTTTTCCTTTTCCCATCCCGCTCCGGCAAATGCCATGGAATGATTAGATCTAGAAGCTTGACTATTGACACTTCTAATGAAACGCTTGCTTGGCAAATAAGCGTCGTACTGCGTTCCGGTGAGAGGTCGACGTGGCCGATGTTTAAGCTGCGTCACTTGAATGGCTCATGTGGTCCTGGGTGTGACGGTACTTTGAGATGCAATTTTGCTGGTCTCCACTGCAGGAACATGTTCCAGAAGTTTTGTACTTGACTACTCCGTTTCTACTGCTGCCCAGACATCTGCCTACACCGTACATGTAGGTGGTCTCAGCCATTGCAGTCATTGCCCGAAGCGATAATCGGAGGTTTACAAGCCGGTGACCTCATCCAGCGCCATCTTACCTGCATTCTGCATCCAGACCGTTTCGGATCGGCTCGGTTCATGTGACCCTCTGGGCTTGCCAAACCAAGACTTATCATTGGGTTGTCCCAGCAGCCGATAGCCGGTCTACACCTGGGCAGTTATCTGATGAATCGTCACGGGGCCCGGGTAATCCTGGAACCTTGAGTGCTGACGATGCAACATTACAAATACCAGAGAAGAACTAAAGCACCGATTCAGGCGAACAGTATTGCATGACATTCTTCCGAAAACACCCAAACAAAGATTATGCCCTGTCAAACCGAAACGTTAAACCTCCATAGATCGAAGAAGAAACCAAGCTCCGAAGATACCCCCCACCAAGACAAACAACAGTCGGTTCCCTTCCCAGGTCAGGCCCAGATACGCAGCAGCACCCACCACGATCTCCTTCCGACGCGCCATGTCCCGCCTGGCCTGCCAGTTCGGATCAATGGAAAACGGAGCCACAGCTCGGAGATCCGGTCCCGTGTGATTCTCTCCAGAGGGTCTCAGCGGCACCGAGGCTACGAGCGCAACGGGGCGGTGATCTGACTGTGCAAAGAGAGGCAGTGCATCGTATGCGAATATTTGTACTTTTCCACCTTCGCCCACCCACGAGGGCGTGTCCAGGTAGAGGATTCGATCGCACCAGCTGGGCCAGCGGTGGCTGGACCATTTCCATTCCTGGTCCGTGTCCAGCCCCTGTCGTGCTGTTTCGCGTGCTGCGTCAGAGTATTTGTATGTCGGGGGGAAGTCGATCGGCGCTTCTGTTAGCCCGTGGAAGCTTCGGCCTGATCGCATCTCGCGCATGAGCTGGTCGTTCTTCAAGAGGTGCGTGTAGTGCGATGGGTCGTCCAGGCCGGCGCTGCGTTGTGGGAAATGGACTATCTCCTCGGGGGATGGTCCAGTGTTTGAGGTGCGGTAGTTCAGGTCTCCGGCGACGAAGAGGTAGGCGTTTGGTGCGAAGAGATCGCGACGACTGTGATCCGAGTGTGCCGAGGCTGCGTCGTTCAACAGGCCGGTATGTTCGCTCACTTCTGACTCTGGTTGCACGCCCGGGCAGTGGGTGAACACAAGGCGCTCGACAATACTCTTCCAGTCCATATTCCTCTGTTCAAAGGAATCCTCCATGGCGGCCAGATGCGCCGCGACAAAAGTTAGATCAACGGTCTTTGATGGATTGCCTTCCACAACATATCCCAGACGAGCCCCGACGGCACCCTTGTTTCCCATTTCCGAAACTCCCAATCCGACATGTGCCGTGTCCTTCCAAGCAATATGCTCAAGGGTATCGGAGCGCGCGAACAGCATCAGGCCCGTCATGCCCGTGCTATCGCTGAGGAAATTCTCGTAGTGGTGGTCCCAACGGCGCGCGGCCGCTTTGCTGACTGCACGTCGGAATGCATCGAAATAAGGCTGGAGGTAGGCTCCTCCGAGGAACGAGTAGGCGATAGGCGCGATTTCTTGTAGAGAGAGGAATATCATGTCTGGTGCGGAGCTCCCCGCACCTGACGCGGGGAGCGCATCGAAGAAGTGCTGCGCGAAGTGGTCGACATCGACAAGGTTTCTTGCACAATTAAAGGTCAGACAGTAGATACCAAGGGCATCCATCTTGAAAACCACCTGGAGTCACAGGACAGAAGAGAGGAGAAAGGTGAGTTGGGAAGATAGGATGACGTCACTTGACTCGTGTTGACCGCCGAAGTAAACACTGCCTTGGGTTTATGTTTTAGGGGATATTTATTCCCTACGAGGAACTGTGTTAATTAACAAACGAAAACTAAACTACTTCTAATACACATGGCTCATTCATAGCCAAAACAAAGAAAAAAATCAAAAAGAAATGTGCATCATCCGTGAATCGAACACGGGCCTCGTCGATGGCAACGACGAATTCTACCACTAGACCAATGATGCTGGAACATCAAACAGCTGGAATTGCTGATTGGCTGTTGATATCTGCTTTCTCCCAATTTGCTTTTTGAGGTGACTCGACTGTTTATATACATCCAACCTACTACTTAATATTATAACTTCCCTCTCACTTCCACATTACCGACACTTGGCTCCAATTCCACCAACAACATTCCCTCTGCAACATCTTCCTCTTCATCCTCCATCTCATAAACCCATTTAACCCGTCCAGCACGAGGGCTGCGCACCTCCAGCTCCATCTTCATCTGCTTGACGAAAGCCAGAACCTGGTTCTCGGCAACATCTTCGCCATCTGTCACGAGGATCTCGATTAGCTTGCCAGAGAGAGGGAGGACGATGTGTTGGGGGTTCTTTATATCGCCTCGTCGGTGTGATGAGGAGACCAATGCTGACGCGGCTGTTGAGGTTGTTTCTAGTTTCATCCGGTAGGGGATTGCAGTGCGAGAAATTGGAGTGGTATATTCGATCTCGGCGGCGAGAGAGGAGGGGAACTCATTTCGCAAAACCCGAGAGAGGAGGAGATGGTGCGATATTTTGTCTGCGTGTTGGCCATCCTTTGAAAGGGGTTCCAAAGTGATGGACCATGCATCTCCCTTTCGGAATAGTAGATTGGATGCTGGCAGCGCGCTCTGTGTGGCTGCCTGCGAAGGGGCGGCAGATCCTTCTTGCGTTTGTAGAGTTTTCGATATATTCTCACCATGCTGCAGTACAGACTCGAGATGGAGCCCAAGCCATTGTGTGTCGACTCTGCCGGACATGAAATCGGAATGGGCCACGATTCCCCGTAGAAGACTGATGTTAGTTTTCACCCCGTCTATCCGGGAGTCAGCCAAAACTCGCTGGGCTTTTCTCACGGTTGCTTCCCAGGTTGGTGCAGTGACTATGATCTTGGCCAATAGGTTGTCAAAATTGGATCCCACGATCAATGGGGAACCGGTGATATTGACGTTGGTATCGACACGTATTCCATGTCCGCTTGGGACGCTGAACCGATTCACCTTGCCAATGCTCAAAGCAAAATTGTTGCTCGGGTCCTCAGCACACAGTCTGAGTTGAACCGAGAAGGCCTTTGGTGGACGTTCGAATGCGTTAGTCTCACCACCAAGACCCAAATCTTTGAATGTATATCCCTGCGCTAACAAAAGCTGCGTCTGCACCAAATCTATCCCACTGATAGATTCCGTAATAGTATGCTCAACCTGAAGACGAGGATTGATCTCCAAAAAATAAAACTCCCCACGCAGTTCACTGACCAGAAACTCAAACGTCCCAAGCGATTTATAGCGAATATGGCTCGCCATCTTGATCGCAGACTCAATCACTCTCCCCACCAACCCTCGATCCCGCATCAAAGCCGGAGCACACTCAACAACCTTCTGAAACCGCCTCTGAGCACTACAATCCCGCTCCCACAGATGCCGCACCTGCCCCGTCCCATCCCCAACAATCTGAATCTCAACGTGATGAAACCCATCAACAGCAGCCTTCTCGACAAACACCGTCCTGGAAGGCGACTCCCCAATAGCGCGCTGAATCCCATTATCCAACTCAGCCTCTTCACGCACAAGCCGAATGCCCCTCCCACCACCTCCATCAACGGCTTTAATCATAACAGGAAACCCAACCCCTCGAGCAAAAGCGCCTGCTTCATCCACGCTAGCGGTGGGTTGGGCCATGGCTTCTAAAACGGGGACACCACATTGCCTCGCAAGCTGTTTCGCTTGAAGCTTGTCGCCTGTTCGGGCGAGGTTTTCCCAGCCTGGTCCTATGACGATTGACCCGGCTTCGTGCCACATACGGTGGGCGAACTCGGCGCTTTCGCTGAGGAAGCCATAGCCCGGGTGGACGGCATCGATGGAGTACTTGCGGGCTAGATCTACTAGATGGGTTATGTCCAGGTAGGAGGTGGCTGATGGGATTTGGATTGCTTGTTGAGGTCGGCCTAGATCGCAGTGTGATCGGTCGTCTGTTGTGTAGAGTGCAAATGTCTCGACCTTTTCGGGTAGTTCCCGTGCCGCATGGAGGATGCGAACGGCGATTTCACCTCTATTTGGTTCATTAGGGACCTATTCATTGTGTTTTGAATGAGTTCATACCTGTTTGCGACCAACAATCGCTTGATGGGTGAGTGCGGGGACGACATGGGGAAGTAGCCGGGGTATATGTAATTGCACGTAAGATATGAGACACTGTTCGAATGGAATTAAATAGGTGCTGATATTTCAAGTTTAACATCAATTGCAATCCGACTTGACACTCCCAAATATCCTTATAACCCAAAAGGGACCTCGGCCCTCGGAAGGTCCACCCCCTCACCCCATCTAGCGCCCATCTTTATATCTCCAATTCTACACTGGACAACAGAACAAAAAAAATACAGAAATCTATTTACAATGGCCAAAAACAACAGTTCACCTCCAGCAGGAGCAAGCAAAGAGCAAGCCACAAACCGCTTAAACCAACTCTCATCACATATATCCCCAGCCAAACAAAAAAAGACCCAAGCAAACCGCCTGCCAGCAGATCACTCAGACGTCCTAACCCAAATAAACAACCTGCGCACCATAGCAGCAACCCCAGACCCCAAAAACAGAGGCTACATCCGCCAAAAACAAGCCGGAAAACTATGGGTGCGCGAACGAATCGACCAACTCCTCGACGCAAACACCTTCACAGAAATCGGCTCCGTATCCGGCACAGTAACATGGGCCAAAACAGCCCCTATGCGCGAAAAGCCCGTAGCCTTTGTGCCGAGCAATAACGTCCAAGGCGCGGGCTTGCTGCGTGGCCGGAAGGTTCTCCTCACGGCTGATGATTTCAGTATTCGGTCTGGACATGCTGATGGTGCGAGTACCGGGAAGACGGTTTATGTTGAGAAACTTGCTATTGCGTTGCGGATTCCGGTTGTTAAGCTTGTTGATGGGAGTTCGGGGGGTGGGAGTGTTACTACGATTAAGAAGGAAGGGTGGAGTTATTTGCCCCATGTTGCTTCTTTTCCGTTTGTTGTGCAGCAGTTGAATATGGGGATTCCGAATTTGGGGGCTGTTGTTGGTCCTGCGGTTAGTTTCTTTATTCCGATGTTGTGGGATTTGTATGAATGGGGTTGCTGATGACTTGCAGATTGGACTCGGTGCCGCGAGAGTCGTATCATGTCACTTCTCCGTAATGGCTGCTGATATCGGCGCTCTATTTAATGCCGGCCCCAAAGTCGTCGAGGGCGCGACCTTCGAGGAAGGTCTGGACTTCCAAGATCTGGGCGGTCCAATGGTCCATTGTATGAACGGTACAATTGACAACCTCGCTGCCAACGAGGCAGAGTGCTACGAACAATTACGGGTCGTCTTGAGCTACCTCCCTAACTCGGGCAGCGAGGCTCCCCCAGTAATTCCATGCACAGACCCCGAAGACCGCGAAGATATTGCACTACGGAGTATCATCCCCCGACGCCAAGCTCGCATGTACAATGCCCGGACGATCATCACTTCAGTCGTCGATCAGGATTCCTGGTTCGAGATCGGTGCCCTCTGGGGGCGGACTGCTATCGGCGGACTTGCACGTCTAGGCGGACGTCCTGTTGGGGTTATTTCGCTTAACTGTGAAGTGAATGGTGGTGCATTGGATGCTGCTGGGAGTCAGAAACTCACGCGGCTGCTTAAGTTGTGTGATGTGATGAACTTGCCTATTTTGCAGTTCCTTGATGTCCGTAAGTGGAATTATACATCCCCCCACTCTCCGAATTTGGTGATAGGATCTGACATTATGTACTCGAAGCGGGATATGCTATTGGCACTGTTGCGGAGCGTACCGCTACCATGCGCTGGGGCGTTGAACTCGCTAAGGCTTACTTCAGCACCACCGTGCCGGTCTTTAATGTGGTTACGCGGCGCGTATTCGGTGTTGCTGGTGGTGTTATGCTTGGATGTCGGGATCCGGTTATGCAGGTTGCTTGGCCGTCTGGGCAATGGGGTTCGTTGCCACTCGATGGAGGTATTGAAGTCGGCCATAGACACGAACTGAGAGAAGCCGAGAAGATTGGTAAGAAGGAAGAACTGTATCAAGAGTTAGAAGAGGAGTATCTGCGGCTTATGAACCCGGTGCGCACGGCGAATGCGTTTGGGATTGAGGAGATTATTGATCCGAAGGATACGCGAAAAGTCTGTTGTTCGTGGGCTGAGCATGTTTACGAGGTGCTTATTCGAGAGAGATTGGCGGATCGGGCTTCTGGGAAGATTTCACCTACTTTTGCTTGATTTAGTCGAAGTGGTGAAGTTGGAGGTTGGATTAGAGAGGGTAGGGCTGGTGCGCAGATGTGCAGCCAACCATTCCCTACACATCACCAACTATCTTCTAGAGTCCAGACCACAAACCTCCAATGCAATGCCAATATCAGCACTTCCACATAAACTCCATCTCATCCCCACAATTCCCCCTCAAATAAGCATTCTACCGCGACCTAGAAACGGGAGATTACATAACCAAGAAGTATCCATCAAACTACTCCGATATCGAAATAAATCCCCCACTTCACCACATACCACACTTCAAAAACCCCAAATCCTACAAAAATGGCCACAATCAAAATCCTAGACGGAGGCCTAGGCACCTCCCTAGGCGACCAATACAACATAAAATTCGACAGCGCAACAACCCCCCTCTGGGCCAGCGACCTACTAGTCACCGACCCAACAACACTGGAAGCCTGCCAACGAGACTTCGGCAATGCAGGAGTAGACATCCTCCTAACAGCAACATACCAAGTCTCCGCCTCAGGCTTCGCGCTCACGAAAACACCCACGCACCCAGACGGCATCCCCGCCAGCGCGGTGGGCCCATACCTAACGCGCTCGGTAGACATCGCTGAAGCAGCCAAGGTGCGGGATGCCGCTGCCGTTGCGCTGAGTCTGGGGCCGTACGGCGCTTGCATGATTCCCGGGCAGGAGTATAGTGGTGCGTACGATGCGGAGCATGATAGTGAGGAGGCATTGTATAGGTGGCATTTGGAGAGGTTGAGGATGTTTGTTGAGGCTGATGGGGGGAGATTGGTGGGGAGGCTGCAGTATGTTGCCTTTGAGACGTTGCCCAGGCTTGATGAGGTTCGGGCTGTTCGGAGCGCGATTCGTGATTCGGGAATTACGGCGCCTTATTGGATTGCTTGTGTTTTTCCTGGGGATGAGGGCCTTTTGCCGGATGGGAGTTCTATTGAGGGTGTTGTGCGGGCGGCAGTCGAGCCTTTGGAGGGAGGAAGCGTGCCTTGGGGGATTGGGATGAATTGTACGAAGATTCATAAGCTTCCTGGGCTTGTGGAGAGGTTTGGGGCTGCTGTCGATGGGGCTGTTAAGGATGGGATTGTTGGGACTGCTCCTTGTTTGGTTTTGTATCCTGATGGGACGAATGGGGAGGTTTATAATACTACTACGCAGGTTTGGGAGAAGCCGGATGGGTTGGGTGATAATGTGAGGGTTTCTGTGAGTCCGGATTATGGCCCTTTTTTGGGTATTTTGAGTGATGGATTTGCTGACTTTGGTTTTAGGAACCTTGGGAAAAACGATTGGCCCAGGTGGTCAACGATGCTTATGACCGGGGTCATTTCAAGGAGTTCCTCGTCGGTGGATGCTGCAAAGCTTCTCACCATGATATCAGAAAGCTCAAAGAGCAGTTTCAAATCAATTGATCAGCCTACATGGCAGAAGCATGGATCATTTACAATGTCTTTGAAACAGAATATGGTTGAAAATTAAATGAATTTATAAACCGCTCATGTTGAATGGCCTGCACTGCATGGCATGAAAATATAATACATCGTTTAAGTCATTTTAAAACAGCCAGTCGACGAATTTTCTCCACGCACTGTTATGCGGGTTTTCGTGTGGCATGATTTCCCCATCTTGAAGACGTCCCGACCATAAGTCGATGTTGGCAGCACGTTCAAACTTGGTGCGGTGCCAGAGCTTCCAGCAGATGATGGGAACGATGAAGATAGGGATACCAACATACGATGCAACGAAGTCGGATGTGTTCCAGTTACCCTTCAAGAATACGGGGAAACCGGCAACCAAAGTAATAATGGTAGAACCAATGAATCCCACCCATGCGGCATAAGGTTGAAGAGGTGCCTTCCATGGGATTGTGTCTCGGGAAACGTTCTGCTTCTTCATTGCGGCATAGAAGCGAATGTAGCAGAAACAGAGGGTGGCCCAGGCAATCAGACCAGCGACGGTGCTCAGGTTCAGAAGCCAGGTGAAGGCCTGAGCGGCACCGCCGGTGCCAAGACTCAGATATGCCAATGGGCCGAAGAGCCAAGCAGTGATGACAGCCACATATGGCACACCATGCTTGTTGACGCGTCCAAAGAATTGGGGGAGTTGATGGTCGGTGGTCATGGCAACGATCATGCGCGATCCGACCCAGCAGTAGGAGTTACCGGCGGACCAAGCGGCAACCAGAATGCATGCATTGACAATAGAAGGGAGTGCGTTGATGCCGGCGTTGGAAATGGCAATAACGAAAGGTGAGCTGTTCGCGTTGTCGGAGCCGGAAACCAGGGCGGATGCTCTTGGGTCCACAATAAGGCCGATGAGAAGAGCACCGAGAATGTAGAAGAAGGCAATACGGTAGGTGACTCGGCGGGCGGCCTTGGGAATCGCGCGGTGGGGGTCAACCGATTCAGATGCTGTGATGACGACGCACTCGACACCGATGAAACTGAACGAGGCATTGACGAAAGATGACAGGAAACCGAGGAAGTGGCCCGACGGGCCTGTAATGCCATTATAATCCGTCCACGGTCCAGGGTTGTTCCAGAAACGGAAGCCGATGGCTTCGCCGTTGGGTCCGCCACCTGCAGTAATCACGATCGAGACGACCACCAAGCCCAAGAAACAAAGGACCTTCACAGCACCTCCAATGACTTCTGATTCGCCATAGAACCGCACACTCATCAAATTGATAGCCAAAATAAGCACCAATCCAATCGTGATCACGACCGCAGGCGTTATATCCGTCCAATATGAAACAATGACCGCAGCCGCGGACACTTCTGAGGCAATAGCGATTGTGTAACAATATCCGTATGAAATTGCGAGTGAAAATCCGACAGCCGGGTCGACAAACCGAGTTGCCCAGTGAGGGAAAGATCCAGCAGTAGGGAATAGGGTTGCGAGTTCGGCGATGCTCTGCATCACACACCACAGCACACCTCCGACAATAATATAAGCGAGCAGCAAACCAGCGGGACCGGCTTTGGCGTATGCAGAACCTGTCCCCACGAACAGACCAGTACCAATTCCACTGCAGAATCCGATCATGGTGACCTGGTAATTCCGCAGGCGACGCTGTAGCGCAGCGCGACCGCCGACGTTGAGCTCGAATTCCGCCTTGGGGTTCACATCGTATTCGTCGAAGTCTGCATTGGGAGCAGGCTGGACCTTGTCGTCCGTGAAGCCTGACTTGTCCATGTCGTGTGTCATGGTCGAGTCCTGTCGAATATACTCCAAAAACTTGAGGAAGAGGAAATGCCTCACGGGAGGAACATTCCTTTTGTTCCGAGCTAATCGCCCTGGAGCACGACATCGGGCCCGTCTTCGCAATGATTTTGCTCCACACCATCTACGGCGGGGAGACTCATTGGGTTGTATGGCCGTCTGCTCCACTTTCGGGGAGGCGATTGACTAACTTTTTCATGTTCGCCATAATCGCGATAGAAGGCAAATTTGTGGCTTAGTGGTTTCATATCGAATCCTTTCAGATTTGCCCGCGGTCATTAGTGATTGGTGACTGAAGACACTTGCGGTTGCATGGACATATGCCATGCCACATCTCGGCAAGCCGATGCAAGGGACAAAAAATTTTTGGATTAAAGTTTGACACCTAGATCCTAAGGCAACATATAAAGCCTGAGGCAATCAACCTTATTTCCGTCAGATCTTTTAGCCGATTGGGTTGTAGATCTTGGAAGCCTAAATACATGTGTTCGATTGTAGTCACTTGCTTGCTATAGTAACTTGTAATATAAGGGAGAGATATGATGCAGCTGAAAGAACGTGTCATCCTCAAAATGTCTGGATTCGGGGGAAAATTGGCCTTCAACAGAGAAATAGAAGACCTCACGGGTTAAACTCAGCAGTAGAAACACGTGCTGTAACTAATCTCACAAGAAAACTCTTGGTGAAATGTGAATAGACAGCGACATTGCATAATGAAAGTGTATAAGTATCATTCTCTATAGACGCTAACCTTCCATCCATCTTCAACCCCGCACCTAAACCGCACTAAACCATGCCCTGGTCATGGTGTTGTTCGTTCAAACAGAATAAGTTGAATAACAAGGCCGTGAGACTCATAATTGTAAGATGCCTGGAATTCATTTTTATTGACAAGCTTCGTCATAGTCACGGCGCTCACCGGACGCTGAACAAAACGGACTGGAGTTGTTATACGACGGCCCAGGAACAGACTCCAAAGTGGAGTAAGTACGCCCTTTCTTAGCTCCAAGCTTCAGTATAGCTTACAAGGAATGAAAGCCTTGTTGCTGTTCACGGCCTAGGTGGCCACCGTGAAAGATCATGGACAGCAGCCAATGGAGTAAATTGGCTTCGAGACCTGTTGCCGGTTGATATACCCAACGCCCGAGTTGTTTCCTGGGGTTACCATACATCAAATGGAGGCGAAGATAGTGGAGCGTCTCATCATGAGGTTTCGAAGAAACTTGCGTTGGATTTGTGGGATCTGAGATCATCAACATCTGTAAGCTCGATTGGTCCTATCATTATAAAGGACTAACGTATGTGACGCAGACAACATTGCGTCCTATCATCTTCATTGCACATAGTTTGGGAGGAACTATAGTTAAGAGTGTATGTGAAACTATGCTGAACTGGATAGTTTCCACTAACTATCATCTCAGGCGCTACTTTATTCGGACGCGGCGCAAGAAACTCCCACCATGGATCTTCCCAGTATCAGGATGTCAACCCGTGGAGTGGTATTCATGGGAACACCCGAGTTAGACTCGAGGATACTTGGATTACAGAGTTACCTAACCAGCATGGAAGGATCTGATCAAGAGTCAAGCGATACGTACCAAGAAGCATGCTGGTTGGTCAATACATTGCAGGGCTACTCATCAATCAGCGAAGCATACTTCACGTTGTTTGTTCACGAGAGACCTAATTCTTCGGAAGCCGGTACATCGGATAAGGTGAGAGATACGTCGCTCATTATAACGTACACGCTTTACTGACGTGATTTATCTTGACTAGCCTGCTTCGTTTCCTCCTGGAGGTCGTTCTGCGCATATATTTGTTGATGCTCGACATGGTGATATGAACAAGTTCGAATCGAACCTGGATAAAGGTTACATGCTATTCAAAGTGTATCTGCTTCACATAACGCATTCAATATAGAGAGGGTCACTACCCAACCATACATAAATTGTCTTTGAATCCTCAACGTTCACTCTTCGATAGATATGTCAACCCAAACAGTTGGCCTTGAAGACCGGCAACTCATTTCACAACGTTATGAACCCATCTACGTATCAGCAACCGTTTACAAAGGGATAGACTCCGCGCTGCAAGTATGAGAATTTGCAGTTTCTCATCCAAAAAAAGGACTTAGAAGTTGCCTCGCGTTTAGATAAAGCGACAATTTCTGGTAATCAATGGTAGTTGACCCGGGTATATGTTCTCCTTCTCAGTGGGACGGTGGAGGGTTGGAAAAGGCATATTCGACTCTGTATAATGTTTTGAACGAAAATTTCCAAACCTTGTATTACCCTCAATAGTTGATACGCATCTAGCATCTTATCCACATGGTTTATAGAGGACCGAGAGTGAATTGGTAGCATGTTGAGAAATGTGATACCAAACGTGTGATTTTCCTTGTTTGCGGAAATGGTATCATTTCTGAATACTCAAGTGGTCTATCCCACGCTTCAAAGTTACACCGTTCGAGATATTTGGATGCTCGAGACGGTGGGTACGGTATGCCATGGTCGCACCCCATAATAGGGGGCCTGGGTGTTATACCACAAATTTAGCCTTGACCCAAGAAAATATATGACAGAGGCGTTCAATAGTACCCGACAAGATCCAGAAATCCATTGTCTTTGCAATATTTTCACCATCTCCACTCCCTGAGACAGGCCCCGTCGCCAAGCTTCTATGTTGGTGCGATGCAGCACACGCATTGCCAAGCCCAAGTTGGACGCAGCATAACATATTATGCACAGTCTAACATCCGAAGCGAGACAATGTGGCAAGCTAAAGGACGATCAACGGGTGAACCATCAGGTCTACAGCCAAATCAAATAATGGCAATAGTGCCGATCAGTCGTTTTCGTGTTCCAAGTTTGAAAGTTCGAAAGTCTGGGCACAAAAATCTTAATCCCCTTTAATCGCGCGGAATGCCCACATCCCTTCAAACTTCCAACTGCTTCAAGGTTATTTGCCCGGATGCACCGTTCATGTTATGACTGAACCCACATCCGAGCCTTCGCCTTCGCGCGATGCCCGGCCAAGCTCTCCGCTGACGTCCAACGGAGAGGGGTCGGGGTCCGCCGAGAAAGCAGCGCCACCCAAGACAGGCAAAAAGCTGCCTGGATGGCTCGATCATTTCAATGCGCGCGATCTCAAAGTACTGTTCCGGTGCTCGCTGGCAGCATGGGTCGCGTCGCTGTTGATCTTTATCACGCCGTCTCTAAGTACCATTGGAACCGCGACGTTTTTCGCAACGTAAGCTGCTCTCCATATCGTCGCGAATCCATTGCTAACGGGTTTCATCCAGTTTGGTGCTGTTTATGGTGCCCCCGACCGGAATTGTCTTCATCTTCCTTTTGGGAGCTCTCACCCTCGTTCTGGGTATGGCTTTGGGCTGGGCCTGGGGCGTCATCGCTATGAAGGCTGCCATTGCCGCAAGGCCGGCGGCTGAGACCCAGGCTAGGCTTCAAGCGCTCGGCCAACTCGCTTATAGCCAGGCTAATGCCACCGGGCAGAGTGTAGCTGCTGTCCAGCAGGTGCTTGTTTACTCTGGCTTTTTGCTTGATGCTCGCGTTACCGCCGTTTATTATTGTTTAATCTGTCTATTTATCTATTTATTGGTATGACCTTCCTATCTGGATATACTTGTGAATATGCTGACCCTTTATACAGGCTCGTCTTCGGGCAAAGAACCCTAAATTCATCCTGCTGCAGATGTTTGCAACTATTATTGTGGATGTTACTTTGACTATTGGCCCACTGCTTCCATCTTTCAATGGGACGATTCCCAAGGTCTTGGTCGAGCCAGCTGCCATTGGAATTGGACTGGGACTCGTCTCTCATTTCATCTTTTTCCCTCAGTCTACCTCTCACACTGTGCTTTACGGCATGGAAGGGTTGGTGCGACTGCTCAAAGGCCCACTGAATGCCGCAGAAACCAGCCTTTTGAAGGGAGAAGACTTGGTGCTTAAGGATTTGCTCGAGATCAAAACGAAAACAATTGCAGCTTACAAGGCCATTGAACCGGCAATCGGGTTTTTGCCTTTGGATTTCTCTGTCGGCTGGTGGGGTGCCGACGATGTCAAGAGCTTGAAGCAACCGCTACGCCAGGCGTTGATGGCTAACCTGTCATTGCTGGAGGTCCACATTGCACGCCTGGGAGGAGAAGCGAAACTGGAGAAATTACGTCTACTGACTGCGAGCCTGGAATCGGACACTGAATCACAATCCAATGGCGACGAAAAGAAACGCCCGCGCGAGGTTGGTATGCGCCAGCTGATGCAGAGTGTCAACCTGGTTCAAGCGCTGCGAAGCCCAGAACATGAATCACTTCGATCAGAAACCATCGAAGCATTGAAGGAGTCAAGCAAAAATATCATTCCAGCTTGCCAGGAAGCCACTGAGATAATTGCCGAATGTATCCACAAAGTCAACATGAGTCGTTGGTTCGGCCGTTCGTCCAGAGAACACCTCGCCGAGTTGCACGATCGCAGTCAGTCGGCACTGACGAATATCCAAGCTCTCCGTGCATCATTTGCAAATGAAACCACCGAACGACTAATCGAAACGCATTCCCAAATCTTCAACGAAAAAGGCGAGATCACCAAACTCGACGAGTTTTCAGTGCATAGAGTGAGAGGTATTGTCATTGGAATGATTTACGAGGAGCAGCTCCTCGGAGTCGCCGATAGTTGGGAGCGAGTCCTGGGACAATTGACCGCTCTCCTGCGAGAACGTCAAAAGGTCCGCCTGTGGCTACCCAGGGGTTTGCGGTACGCCGTCAACTGGGTCCTTCGAAAGGATGCCGTGGCACCTGTCATTGCGGTCCAGAACCCGACTACCGACCCTGATGTTGCAGAGGCGCAGTCTAAAGCGGCACAGCAACATCTTCGCATCAGCAGAGGCTATCGTGTCAAACGACGCAGTGGCCTGGGCCGCGCCATCATTGGTACTTACCACTGGTTCATCAGCTCGGAAGGTATGTTTGCTATGCGCATGGTGGTTGTCACTATCGCTCTCTCCATCCCTGCGGCACTGCCGAACACCGCGGGCTTCTATTACCGCGAAAAAGGATTGTGGGCCCTCATCATGGGGCAAACCACTTTGGTCATCTATATGGCCGACTTCACGTTCTCCCTTATTTGTCGAGCTATCGGTACCATCATTGGCGGTGCCTTGGGCTTGGTTGCATGGTATATTGGCTCAGGTCACGGCGAAGGTAATCCATACGGTCTCGCTGCTATCATGGCAGTTGTGATCATCATCCTGATGTGGGGACGTATCTTCGCTCCCCCTGCCATGCTGCAGGCAATGATGATGGCCGGTGCAACCTGTATCCTGGTCGTCGGCTATAGCTACGAAGACACGTAAGTAATATCCTGCAATGCGGCAGCTCACTCGGCTAATATTTACCCCCCCAGACACATCCCCTCTTACGGCAATCCTGGATTCGGATATAGTGTCTTCTGGCGCCGACTCGTCCTTGTCCTCATCGGATCCGCAGGCGCATTGATTGTCCAACTATTCCCGCGCCCACCATCGGCCTCACGCCACATCTGCAAATCCCTTTCAAACGTCATTCGCGAATTATCAGACCACTACGCCCTTCTCTTGACCTGCTGGGGCCAGGGACGAGACGAAGGCCTGGCAGCAGAGCAGCTAGCACTCGACCTCGCCAACAACCTCACCTCACTGGAAGGACCCATCGCACTGCTACGCTTTGAGTTCTCCGGTTCACCCTTCGACAGCGAGCGTCTAGGCCAAGTGAAATCCCTATGCCAAGAACTGAACCAAAACCTCGGCCGTCTGCTCCACCTTTCGGCTTCACTACCAGAACACCTCCAAAGCCGTCTAGCCCGTCAAGCCGGTCTCCTCGATCACGGCAATATCGGCGATGTCATGGCCGTTCTGGGTGTTGTTGAGCAGTCACTCAAGACTGGTGATCCTCTGCCCGAAGTCCTGCCTACGCCGCTGCTTAAGCGTTGTCATGATTTCTGGGATATGCGCCATGTTGAAATCTCGCTAAGTAAGGATCTTATTCGTGATGAGAATTATCGCCGGTTCTGCGTGGCTGTTAGTGCTTACCTTAAGTTCCTGGCGGCGGTTGATGATCTGGTGCTTGTTATGAAGGGTACTCTTGGAGAGTCTCATATTGTGGACCGAGACTTAGTGCATGGCTTGGAGGAAAATGTATAGTCTATTGTCAGATATGCATATAGAGTCACAATGGAAGACGGACCTGGCCGAGCCGCATAACTATGTGTCATAGAAACTGCCTGGTATGAATTATGGGAATTTAGTCAGGAATCCCCGCATATTCCCGCTATTCCCCAGTAGCTATCCAATCAGAATTACCAGAGCCAGCGTCAATACCTGGTCCTGTCATAAAAATACAATCTGACCGTCTTGATCTCCAACTATTTCTCCAATTTTCTTTTTTTTCCCCCTCACGGCCCGGAATTAGCGCGCACGCCAGGTCTTTAAGATCTCCTTCTCTTCCCTTGATATCCAAGCCAGTACCAAGCCATTAAGCTTAACTTTAATTTTTTGTTTTCTATACCTATAGCCGCTTAGCGGTCTTCCACCATGGCCCCTTCGCGTCTCGCCCGTCTCCCTAGGTGGATCAGCCATTGGCTAGGCTATCGCGCAGAACCCGTGAAGCCACTTAACACATATCTCGTTGCCGTATGGTCTTTCATAACTGCGTTCTGCGGTCTATCTGTCGTCCAGGCAATCTTCAATTACTCCGATTACTTCAATGAACGGAATGTCCCGGGTATCATCGCTTCATATGTAAGTAAACCGACCAAACAATAACACCCCAACTCAATACAAATATCCATATCCATGTTCGCATTTTAACAGAAAAAAAAACAGGGTGCATCGGCAGTCCTAGTCTTCGGCGCAATTGAAAGCCCCCTAGCTCAACCACGCGCCCTAGTCTTCGGCCACTTCTTCAGCGCCCTAACAGGGGTCTGCGTCACAAAACTATTCAGCCTAATGTCCGACCAGGAGCGTTTCGAGTCCCTCCGCTGGCTGGCGGCGTCGCTTTCGACTGCTATTGCTATTGTTGTTATGCAGTTGACGGGCACTACTCATCCGCCTGCTGGTGCGACTGCACTGCTGCCGGCTACTAATGATGAGATCTGGAATCTCTCTTGGTATTATCTGCCGATTGTATTGTTGTCTTCTGCGCTATTGTTGGTTTGTGCGCTGCTTTTGAATAATGTTCAGAGGAGGTATCCTGTCTTTTGGATTGCGCCGCAGCCACCGGCGGCGCCGGTGCAGCCGCTTAAACCTGCTGTGCCCGCTGAGGCTGATTCTTTGGATGAAGGGAAGTCGGAGAGGAGTGCTGTGTGATTTGTGGATACATATTATGGAGCGAGGATCTACGGCACTATGTATCCCACCATCTGTGCTGTGAGGTGCATTATAAGAGAAGACACAGGGGGAAGAAGTTAGATGGATCTGTGTCTACGGACGGAGGCAACTACTTACCAAGGGCAACCTATAGACAAAGTGCTCAAATGTATATAAAATATAATAAGCTTAATAAAATGTTATCGCGCCATATACTCCGTACTCTAGTAAATTTTCTGTAAAAAAAGAGCTCCCCACAACTCTTCCCTCGCCGCGCTAACAGGCCAATTAGCTCCAATGCATATCCACCAAGCCCAAAAACAATGCCCTCGTCCAGGTTCGAACTGGAGACCTTCGGATGTCAATCTTGTTACCAAGAATGTCATAAGAAAGGATATATGAGACCGACGTCATAACCAACTAGACCACGAAGGCTGAATAAGCCAATTGCCAAAAATTGGCTTACAAGAGTACGCTAGAGGATTTTACTGAAATTCCATGTGCTGTAATGCACAAGTTAGTTAACTGGGAGTTGTAGAACGTGTATATTGCGCGTTAAATATCATACATGAGCCCACCCATATCGACGCAGGACTTGCATCTCATTGATAATACAGAACTGACCCGGTTCCTCATTCTTATGACTAAGGGCTTTCCAACTATCCACCCGCCGTCGTACTACTTCTTCTTTAATCCAAGAAGTGATACTCCAGCGGCGTAGTCGATTGATCCATAGCCCCTGTAAAATACTCTTTGCAGTCAGCCAGTTCGTTATTGGATTAACGGCCGTGTATCCTGGGCCGTTATAACCAACCCGAACCCGAGGGTTGAGGTATACCCCCTTTTCTTTGGATAAAGGGTTATCTGCGTGGATGAGACAGCATTCAGAGCCCTCGAGATGATAGTCCGCTAGTGAGTCTGGGATACCACGGAACCGTAGTGGTGACTTGGCTAGGAATGGACTTGCAGGCATTGCCACTATATTCTATTTAGTTTGTGTAGATATCTCTAGATGGAGAGATACATACCCATGCCATTCCAGCAGCTAGCCACCGGAACCGGAGACAGATTTTTCATCGCATGTCGCGATTCCGCAGTACGGAAAAAAGGCCAAGTCTGCATGACGGCCTCATGGCCCTTGATATCGCGGAGCGCAAACGTATCATAGTAAGTCGGCGGCTTGGAGAAATCCAAGGAGCAAGCCGCTCCATATTCACCATTATTAGTATCAAGAAGTTCAAAAACATCACTTGGCTGATGCATCAGAGCCAATAATTAGCATACATCCATACAGTTAAAACAACAAGTACCAAACTCACCGTAAAAACAACATCATTCAGAAACAAAATCTTATCAAACGTAATCCCCTGCCTAGCAAGATCATACAAAGGCAACAACCCCAAATTCCTCACGCGAGCCAAATAAGGAACCCGCCTAAGCTGCTTTCCACCCCCAACCGTCTTTACCCACCCCTCACCCCGCGCAGGCGCCGTAATCTCATCCTCATGCGTAACAGGCGAGAGCGTCACATTCCGGGGAATGCGCAGCCGCTCAAGTTCCCAGTCTAGCTCTCTCAATGCTCCTTTCGTATTATCGTAGCTGCCGCTCTCGTAGATGCTGATGAATATATTCTCCGGTCCGAGTTTCGAAGATAGGTCTAGGAGGGCGCGGCTCCAGTGGCTGCGGAGAATGGCTTCGTTGTTCCAGTTCACGCTTGCTATGTATATTCGTTCTTTGCTTTTGGGGACGTGGTGGGGTTTGTTGGCTTCTGAGGTATTTGTTTGGTGTTGGATTAGGTGTAGTTCTGTTAGGTTCCATATTATGAAGATTATTATTAGGGCTCGGGTTAGGCGGGATCGGAGGGCTCTTCTGGTGAGGGGGCGTCTATAGGTAGAAAGGAGCGTCATGGGGGTTTAGGCGCGAGGCTCGTATATTGGGTTGGGGTTGGTTGGTATACGCCCACGGTTGGAGTTCTCTGACATGGTGAATTTGATTTTTGGAATGGCATTTCTCTGCTGTTAGCGGAGACGTGGAATTTCTGGGAGAGACAGGTGGTGAATCAAGGGGTTCGTAATATCATCCGAGGGTGCATACTTCAAACAAGGCTGCATGCTCGATCTGTCTTCCACATGAAGAGACCGGCGAAAATCAACGATAAAGAAGTGAGTTATGGAAGGCTCAGCATAATCCTGAGTACTCATAAAGCTTGCGATAATTTCGTGTGAAGCAGTGGCTGTTCTTGTGGGAAAAAGGGTCTCCGCATTAAGTTCAAGACAACAACAAATAATAGTATACAAGGGATGGTATTCAAGAACTGTTCTCTCCTTAACTCAGGAAGTGTAGAATCGTCGTCGCCGCAATCGCAATGCCGGCCATTCGTCTCGAACCCGAATGACTGCGAAGGCCCATACCCGTCTGTGTAGGCAGGGCACTCGAATCTGTCGTACTGACTCCGTCAACCCACGGCTGTCCAGGTAGGGAATCCGAACTCTCATCAACCTCTGCCACGCTCAGGACCTCGTTTTCCAGTAAAGCGCAGTCAACCCGCTCATCACTGTCAGAGATGCTGCTTGTAACAGAAATGGGAAGCTGAAACACGGTATAGTAGTCGGTTCCGTTCCAGCGGAAAGACTGGTGCATGGAGATGTTATATGCGCCCCGATCTGAGTCGCTCTTTGAATCGGAGCCATCGCCGACGAGACACTTGGGCCAGATCCAGTTCACGTGTTTGACGGTCGATGATGGCTCGAGGCCTAGTACTGGGCCGACGTAGCTTGTGTTAGTGGATGGTGTTGTGCCATTTGAGATGGTGAAGTTGTGAGAGAGTGACTCGGAGGTCAAGAAGAGTCTGATGTCGTGGAAAAGGGTTGATGAGTCGGTGTCGCTGGATGGTGGCCATGGGAGTTGGCCGTTTCCTGACACGTCGATTGCAACTTGGAGATTGTCTAGATATTTGGTAGTTAAGGAGACAATGGGCTTGTGTTGACTTATTGACTTACCTCCGCCAAGGGGTGTGTCGGGCTGCGGGGCATCGATAATTGCCAGGCCTGGCGTGTAGACTTGGCCGTTGACGATAGTGAAATCGACCATGTCTGAATTATTTTAGACGTCCTTGCGTAGAAATCAAACGTGATGTTCCTTTCGCTTTTATTGAAATGGCGCCAAGGGCCTCATTTCCGACGGATCCGCTGCTATCCTTAGCGTGGGATTAATTAATTTGGTCTCTTTGTTCATTGGCTTAGACACAAGGCTCATTTCAGGGTCTGTCGCTGGTGTGGAAGCGATATTAACGACAAAATTAGGCAGATAGGAGAGACAGTAATTGACCTTAGCGTGTGTGTAATGCGACCAGTATGACTAAGTCCAACAAATCTAGTGCAAGTTAATAGAGCAAATACAACGACATCAACTAAGTAACCAACTATAAGTAACCAACTTATTAAGTTCACATTAGAAGTATGTATTTGCTTGGTTCCCCCGCACTTACGCTCCCCACTTTACCCGAGTCGATCTGCAGTCGAACTTCACCTCGTCAAGTCTCAATGCTCTAACATGTAAACATGGACGAATGGTCCTGTGACGTATGCTTTACGACGTTTAGTCGACCAGAGCATCTGAAGCGCCACTCAGCATCCCGTATATCTCTCCATCCAGAGAATGACCAAGTATTAACATATGCTAGACGACAATGCCCGACCTCATGTCTGTACATCATGTGGGAACTCTTTCAAACGCAGGTGTGTGCGAGCTTAAGGTATACCAAGTAAGGTCAGTGAACTCACCTTTGAAATTCAGCGATGCACTACGCCGCCATGAGAGGACTTGCAAGTCTCGTGGCTCCTTCAGGGCTGAGGGCCACTCTGAACACCAAGAATATGTCAATCCAGATGAGATACACCAGCCCAAACGAGTGTGTCTTGCAATAGAAACACACGGAAATGCAGTATCACCAACCGTGAATGATCCCCAGGTCCTTGGCTCTGTCCTATCTCCCTTTGACCTCTCAACAGTCCCTAGTGACCTTTCTTTCGAAAATGAAAGCGAAGTTGCCAACATATCATCTGAGCCGCATTTGCAGAATGAACACAATCTCTCATATCATTCAAATGAGAATATCTCTTTTTCAGACCCATCCCTTGACCCGACACACGATTTATTGCAAAGCATGCCCTCACCTCTCGACTTCTCGACTTTAGATCTTCTCTTCTCCTCACAGATAACTTCAGATATTATCCAAGCTGAGAAGCTAGAGTATCTTGCATATTTCACCAGTTCAATGGGAATGTCCACATTCACGGACCGCGAATCGTTCCGATGGAGACAGAAATTGGTTGCAGATGCTTATGAGGACAAAGTTACCTCAAAAAGGAGACAAGTCTCCAAAACAAACCAAAAAGTACCTCCGATAATAGTGTCTGATACTTTAGCCCCCAAGTCCCTGGAGCTGATGCGAAGCCTACGGAATATCATTTGCAATAAAAGAAACAACGATGTGATCACATTTGACTGGTCATCTGAAACTCATGACCAGTGCCAGATATTCTTCTCAACGCCAAATATCCGTCGTTTCCTAGAATACTTCTGGTCTCTCTGGTATCCGAATTGCCCTATTATCCACAAGCCTCTTTTCAATCCGCACACCGCGACTCCTGGGTTGCTATCTGTGATGACAGTTATTGGTGCATGTCTATCTCCCTATCAAGAGGACAGCAAGGCGGCTAGGAAGTGGCTTGATAGCATTGAGGAACTTATCTTTTCGCATGAGTGCTTCCGGGATAATTCTTCACCCAGAAACAATGACTCGAAGTGGAAGAAGGAGCGACTACAGAGTATACAGGCTGGATATCTAGTCTGCTCGCTACAGAAGCGAGAAGGTCCCGGGGAGGCGCAGGCCAGGATTAGACGGTATCGCCATGCGTCGATGGTAACTGTGAGTGAAGCCTTGATACCATGATCATACCACCTATCAGTGTGCTAATGTAATTATTAAACAGCTTGCAAGACATGTTGGAATTGGGAATGCCTCCCATAGACACCTGAAAGTCCATGATAGTTCGCAAGCGTGGTGGCAACAATTTGCGGAAGAGGAGGAAATGATGAGGTATGGCCAATACGAATTTTTACTGCAGATCAAGCAATGGGATACTAATTATACCAGAACAATTATATTCGTCTTTCTCATCGATGCAGCACTTGTCATATTCCACAACTCACCACCTCGATTAATGGTCTCCGAACTAAAGATGGATGTCTCTTGCCCAGAGGCATGTTTCCAGGCCGAATCAGCAACCGAATGCCTGTCACATTTCGAACAATGGACCGAGACTCGGTTCTGGCGAAACAGACTATCGATCGTGTCAGTTGTGCGGCAGATTTGTCAGGCTGAAATCAATGAAGACTTGGTTCAAGAGTTCTCTAAAATTGGGACTTTGAATCTATTCACAATGGTTCAAGCCATCCATTCTCTCATGTTCCACCTACAGAACTCTCTCATTTTTGAGACAACCTTGGCCCCGGTGCAGACAGGTCTTGAAAACTGGAGACGAATCTGGGATAAAAGAATACCAGAAGACATCGATATTCCCGAGACACCCGAAACTATATGGAAACTCGTTGGTTTTCTCCGCCACGCATCGGAATTCTGGCATTTGGCGCGGATTAAATCCGCCAAGATCATCTCGGCAGAGGACGATGCCCAGACCGAAAATGAAGATACATATGAGGCATCAAGATATGACCACACAGATATGGGAGATGTCAATGGATTGATCATGGAGTATCGAAGAATGAATTTGGGGATGGTTTGATGATAGCTATTTACAATATCAGATCATATATCACTTCCTCATAGAAGCTTCATACACCCATCTCATACTACCGGACTCCGGCCCTCCGCTGCACCCGAACTTCAAAATCGACAGGCTTAACAAACCAAAAGTTCTCCGTACGCCATGTCTTCCGCAACGGAGTAAAATCAAACTCCTGCACAAGTTGAGGGATAAGCTTAGACATCTCCAAAATAGAGATATGCTTCCCAAGACAAGTCCTCGAACCAAGACCAAACTACAATCGAAAGAGTCAGCCAGCAAACCAAAGAAACACACAAACATAGCATGTCCAAAACTCACCGGCATATACATCTGATTCATAACCTTCAACCTCTCAGGCTGATCTTCAGCCTCAATCCACCTCTCCGGCCGAAAAACCCCCGCATCCGGAAAGACTGTCTCATCATAATGCGCAACCCAAGTATTAACCCCAACAACAGTCCCACCAGGAAAGAAACGCCCATTAATCTCCGCTCCGCCATCAGGAACAGTCCTCCACATAGGAAGACCCGTAGCAGCATGCATGCGCAGCGCCTCTTTCATAACAGCCTGGAAATAGGGCATTTCCTGACTTTCCTTGAAAGTGATAGGCGAGCTGCACCGGCCGTGGGCCGTGAACTCATCTAATTCCTCGCGTAGCTTTTGCAGCACATCTGGGTAGTGCATCAAATGCCACATTATCGTCGATAGGCTTATAGCTGTTGTATCAGATCCCGCTGTCACGTTTGATTGGCCCATTATGAAGAGGTGGTAGTCTGTTACTTTCTCCGGTTCTTTCTGTCGGGCGAGCATGAGTTTGTCCACGAAATCTTGGGGTTGGGATTGTGTTTCATTTTTTTCGGCGTCTTGGGTTTGGGTTTGGGCTTTTTGCTCGTGTGCGCTGATCTTGTCCTGCACGAATTTGCTGATGTATGCGCGGCCACCGGCGCCGGACCATTTTAGCTTGCTTAGCGGTTTGAAGAGGCGTGGGTGCCATTCTGGGAAGACGCCGACTAGTGTGCTGTACATGATTACTTTTTGGAGGGCTGCAATTGTGCCGTCGATGTCGTGGCCTCGGTCTAGGAATCCTTTGTGCGGGTTAGTGGGTTGTTTCTGTGGTTATTCAAGGGGTTGACGGTGGATAACGTTACTTACCGAAGCGTTCTCCGAATGTGATGTTTCCGATGACATCGAAGGCGTAGCATTGGAACCAGTGTCCGAGGTTGAATGTCGCCCCGTTATCTGAGAACTCGTTCAAATGAGTCATGAACAGCTCTGCGCAATGATCCACGAAGGGTTCGTAGTTTACCAACGAGCTCATGGAGTATAAGCTGGTGAACCGTTTCCTGGTATTGGCTAAATTAATGTAGGACCTACAAGTCAGATAACTAATCCAAAGCTATCGATTCAAAGAACCGAAAGCATCGAAAACATACCATGTCTCTTCATATCCCGATCCGCAAAAACAGTCCACTGAGCCGGATGCTTCCATCCATCATACCAAGCAGATTTGGGGAACTTAGAGCCCGTACCGTAGACAGTTTTAATAGCAGCTGTATCACTGATACTGTAGTGATTTGGTGCAACCCGCACAATCGGACCATATTTCTTGTGCAGCTTGATATTGTCATGTTCGAATTGGCCACGGCGGATACGGTTGAAGTACCAGAGATTGCTGAAGCGCGCCCAGAATGGTCCTGGGATATTCTTTAAAGGGGATGTGAGGGACTCGGTTATTCGGAGTAGGATTTGGATTGTTATTAGGAGGAGGGGGAGGAGGAGGATGAGTTGGGTGTACATGATGACGAGTTGGTTCTGGATCGACTGCTCGTATGTGAATATGGATATACTCTGCTCTTTTATAGTGATCGTCTACTCCAGTAGAAACTCAAGAATTGGGGTATCGTTTCCCCGATCCACCCCCACCCCCACCGCCACATCCCCAGAGTGATACACGCGGTAAGCTTCACTTCGCGTGACTCGATTGGCTGCTAGGTATGTACACCTCGGGTATTCAGAGTTCACGGGAGATGGGACTACAATGAACCAGGTCATATCGTCACCAGATTGGCACTGAATATCGAAGATTTAACGTTGATTTCATCATGTACAAGAAACCGAAGTGCACAAGAAGACAGGAAAGTATTCATTTCTTTTGTCAAGGCCAAAGAATCAGTACTCCAAAAACATTTGACAAGAAAAAAGGCAAGGAGACAACAACCAGTGTATCCCCATCCCAGGAAACCCCATAATATTATGACAAAAGGAAAATATCCTCACAATCTCAGACCCATCTCACTTCCGGTCCCCCCACAGCCCAACAATACCAATCGAAAGAGCAATACCCGACAACCAAGCGCGCGCCCGGTGCAAACGGCGCTCGCGCTCCATCTCCCGTTGAACAGTCTCACCATTCAGATCACTCTCAGCCTCGACAACGACAAGATCCTCGTCCTTCTTCGTAGCCGAGTCCCGGACCAACGAGAAATGCGAGACGTCGCGGATGACAGCGGAGGCCCAGTTCTTGAAGCCCAGGTGGCGGTTGAACCAGAAGTCAACGCCGTGGGCGGCGACAGCGGAGAATGTGCATAGCCAGATCATGTATGGGTGTCGGCGACGTGGTGATGAAAGACACCATGCGAAGCAGAAGCAGCTGTTTGTTAGGAAGGAGAGGCGTAGGGCGTATCGGCGGCTTAGGCGCTTGACTTCGTTTAGGGAAGCTGCGGCGCTTGTTGCTGTGGGGAGGAGTTGGAGAGCTGGGATTGTGATTGCGGAGGTTGAGTAGGAGAGACCCTGTGGGAGTTAGTGTTAGATTGTATGGTTGGGGGTTTTGACGTACGGTAAGAAGACCGAGGGAGACGGTGCCGACGAACTTGGTGACGCTGATAGGGCACGCCATGGTGATATTGCAATGTGCAAAGGCTCGCTGTGGACGAGAAATGGGGATCGTTGAGGTGATTCGGGGGTTGTCGAGAACAGAACGAGTTATTTTTCGGTGACGTCGCGGTCAGCCAACGCGCCAGCCAATCAGCGTTGCGGTGTTCTTCATCCTGCTGAGAGGGAAAATCGGCGTTTGTTTTGTATACTTCGAGTGGCTTGTATTTTGTATAGGATGAGTGAGGCAGATTGTCTATTCTGGCTTCAATTTTATAGTGAAAAGACGTTGGATTCGGGCGGTACCTGCAGATCGACAGCTACAGAGTCCACGCTAGAGTTACATGTATATAGTGTCTGCCCCGATACATAGAGATATGAATTAATTATTCGAGCATAGCTTGATCGTCTCTAATTTTAACGCTGTTCAACACAGTAGATACTCATGATAACCCTGTGTTTGGTGTATCACTAATCCTTGCGGGCATACTTGACCCCGACAAGCCGAGGTCCAACCCAATTGTGGGGAAAACGCGACGGTGTATCATCAACGGACCTCCTTTATATTCACATCTCTCCACGCATTCTTGAATCTACTCTTTCCAACATTAACAATGCCGCTGCCTAAAGAAGAATATCTGAGCAACTCCTGGAAGGATGGGATCTTCGGTGAGTCGTCGAGACCCCTGTCCCATGACCACGCTAACAGACGCAGCAAACAAGGTGGTGTTCTGCACCGGTGGCGCCGGCACCATCTGCAGCGCCCAAGTTCGGGCTTTAGTCCATCTCGGCGCCAACGCCTGCATCATCGGTCGTAATGTAGAGAAGACCGAGCGTGTCGCTCAGGACATTGCGACTGCCCGGCCCGGTGCCAAAGTTATCGGCATTGGCTCTGTGGACGTGCGCAAGCTCGACAACTTGCAGCAAGCAGTCGAGCGCTGTGTCAAGGAGCTTGGAGGTATTGATTTTGTCATGTACACCAACCACCAGCTGAAGTGTCATTTCGATTCTTGTGCTAATAATCCTCGACAGTGCTGGAGCGGCGGGCAACTTCCTCGCCTCCATCGAGCAACTATCAGCCAACGCCTTCAAGTCTGTCATGGATATTGATGTCCTGGGATCTTACAACACCCTGAAGGCTACCCTGCCTTACTTGAAGGAGTCAGGAAAGAAGCACAGAATGGACTCCAAGTCTCGTGAGTTAATCATCACACAAGTCGACCGACATTTTTCGAGTCCTGTTACTAACAGCCCCTCAGTCAAGCCATTACCAATTGGCACGGGCGGTAGAATTATCTTCGTCAGCGCTACCATTCACTACCGGGGATTGCCCTTCCAGACCCACGTGTCAGTCGCCAAAGCCGGCATTGATGCCCTGTCCCACAGCATTGCCATCGAGTATGGTCCTCGTGGCATGACTTCTAACATTATCGCACCCGGACCTATCGGGCAGACCGAGGTAAGTAGACGTTCGCCCTCAGTCTCCAAGCATCTGAAGTAACCATTCTTTCTAGGGCCTGGAACGCCTTCTCCCATCAGATGCCGTGGAAGCCTATACCAAGGCCCAGCCGCTGGGTCGCTTCGGACACGTCCGTGACATCGCCGATGCTACAGTCTATCTCTTCTCGGACACTGGCAGCTACGTTACTGGACAGACACTCGTTGGTGAGTTAAAAGATTACAGTGGACCATGTTTGGAGGCAAGTGCTAATGCATCAACAGTCGATGGCGCAAACTGGCGCATGTCAGCGGGCGGTGCCTCTGGTGGTAAGCTGTCTTACCCGGACTTCTTGCTTTCTGGTGATGAGGTGCCCAATGTGACAGGCAAGAAGGGGTCTAAGCTTTGAGTGTATGGAAGTGGATAGTATATCAGATTATAGATTGAGGCTTTTCGGGCTTACCTGGGCTTACTTTGTGGAGCTACTGTGGTTTGCAAATACAAAGGAGGTCTCTTGATATAAAGTTAATTTCTCTTATGTCTATGAAACATGCGTTGGAGAGCTCTACTTGTATATATTACTGTGGTAATTCCATTCTCATACTACAGTCCTATTGATTTAAGTCTTGCTGGCCTCTCGAGCTACCTTGTCACAGATGCAGGCTGTCTCTCGGTCTTGGATATATATTCCTGCAAGGGACCAATCGGAGACCCACTTGTATAATCATCCATCGATCCCCACAGATAACCGTTTCTGTGATATGCTCTTTGGTCATAATATCATAATGATTTTGCATGTACTTCTACGGAGAATCCGAGTTTGTAGAAGTAAGCCTGCCCAGTATCGATCGTAGCCTAAGCACTCGCAAATTGGACCAGCCATAAACTGGTCCATATTTGGTCAATATCCTGGGACTGGAGCCATCTTGGGTACTCTTGTAAAGTGTGACGTGTGACCAGAGAACCACGACTCTCTTCCACATGTCCTTCTACTATGCCAATGGCCTGCTACAGGCCGTACCAGTCGCCCGAGCGCGGACCAAGCTCTCATACAGACGAGATACTAGAATCGAGTCATTCTCCCTCACCGATCTTCTGATCTGGCTTGACTCGGAATTTGTACCTTAGCCGCAGTTGCGCCTCTGGCGTCCCTGACCCCAACATTTGAGCCTCGCCTGATTGCTGATCTACAAAACCCAGCAGTTTCGTCAAGTCAAGTTGAACCGCACTCCAGCACTCCATTCTGATGTCGGTCTGTCTCACCAACTGCGCTACCAGTCAGGTAAGCTGGGATACAGGCCCTACTCACGCCACACATGTTGTTTACCTATGATATACAATAGTCAGACGCACAGTGTACTCCTCTTACCAAGAGATCACACTAAACGATCCCTTCCCATCCCGATAACCGCCGATCACGAGATTCTCACGCCGGGACATGCATGATATTCACGACAAGACGGAAAAAGCGAGAACTGGGAGGGAGAATACAAAAGAGTGGCCAGTGCTGGGGTTGTTTCCTTCGAAGGGCCTACGCAATATTCACCAGACAATTGCAATTAATGCCATGGACTGACAGCATCGACCCAAGCGAAATGGTCTACGTTGCTGCCCAACCCCTTGGTTTGGTTGGATCCATACCAACGCCCGTGCCATTGAAGAGATGATATGACAGCTGCTTCCTCCTGACATGCTGACAACAAACTCGAATACAAAGCGCGAGGTTTCAATCGGTCCCACTTCGAGCCCATGATCAAATACAGAGGGAGGCTGGTGGTCAGTCGTCCTGAGATACCACCGGGGCAACCTTTTACCGCAGGAATTCATGTCTAGACTGAGACTGGGCTGACCAAGCCTCGGATATAGGATCCTATCTCCGTCCGCTCTGATTCCTAAGGGATTTTCTTGCTCGAGGCTCTTTTCGATACGAGGAGGGACTTGGATTACGTGGATCTTACAAGAGACAGATAATGGGTAAAAACGAGAGGATAATGATTTGGTTCCATTTCTATTTACATCCCTATTCTTACAATCGTGGCATCCGGGTCTTAACACTTGATAGAGCAATGAATCGATACAATTCAACAACAATACTTCATGTAGTTAGATATCTACCGACTTGATGTAGGCACAGAGTCTGCTCAGAGGAAGCCGTGTCCCGATTACTCAGCCTCCGATCCCTTCTGTCCACCATTCCTTGGCTAACGGGAGTACGAGGTGTGATTCCAGAGCCGCTAGCTGGCTTGGATATAGGAATTGGAATAGGACACGAAAACTTGATACTGCCATGGTATTTTGAATTTCATTAAAGTAATGTACAATACCATCTATGCGTCAGAAATCAAGATGAATCGAGCAACGTCCTGCTGAATGGCTCGTTCTCGTAATATGTGTATACACCATGGCTTTCTGAGTCTGCTGGAAGATATTTACCAGGAAACACACCTGGATACTAGTGGATCTTGTGTGTGTGTATGAGCGGTTTGAATGGTGAACTGGCCAGACCCTTGAAGACTTCACCATGGCTTTTCAAGACGGCTTTCTCGACGGGCTAGGCTCCTGCGGGACACAGCGCTGTGAGGGCCTTCGACTTCATAACCACGAGTAGCCGTGATGAAAGAAGCGTGAAAAGGTGAAATATCTGCTCTTCTGGCTGCCCCGACGTCTTTTTTTTGCTGCACAATGCCTTCAGAATGCCCTCGATGCCGCTCCTTTATCTTCTTTGTCCCTCACGATCGGCGGCAGCTTGCCGATATAGTGACGGCCTTCTGTATTTGCAATCCAGAGAAGCGCTCCAGGTTGCCGTAAGGCATGCTTGTAAGCTGAATTTGCGTCAATTCCAGCAAGTTTGCTGTGTCCCGTGTGGTTCTCCAAGTCTCTCGTATTGGGATCGCGGCTCGCGGCATGCCAGTCGGCGATGTCATGCAGTAGGTAAATGCGGAATCTTGATAATATCATCGTTTTGATTAGCAATGGAAGGCTTAGCACAACGGGAGTAGCAGCTTAGCGATTGTCTCGTTGGTACTGGCGGTGGTCGTGACGGCGATTTCGATGGTGATCAGCCAAGTAGCCTCGGTTGTCATCCGCTCAATTATTTCCATCCCCATGATATTTTAGAACAGGAGAAAATGTCATGTCGAAAATGTGGAAGAGGCCATGACGTAGAGACGGAGATAAAGATCGGAGAGTGTATGCGGCTCGGCATGCCGCCTGTCACGCCAAGACGGGTACCGCAGATCCACCCGACCTCCACACTCGAGTCTATTCGAACGTTATTCTTAGCTGCACATCCCCGGTCGATGAGAGACATTTGTGATTAATTAGACCAAACCCTTATAGAACATAATGAGGATATGGACTTACAAGGATACACGGCCGAACAACAGTCGAATGCAGGCATTTTAATTGGCATCTTGAACGAGTGCTGTCTATTCAAGCTACGTAAAATAAGAGTGTCAAGACACAAAAGAACCAGCCCTAGTGCAAAGGTTGACTGAAAGGCCGTTGACTCATGCCTTTGTCCACAGGCTAATGATCAATGAGTATTGTTTTATTAAACAATAGATAGGGTAGTCGAACAAAGACATTGAGGAGGCTGTCCATTCATCCAATCAAGTCACCAGGCAGCACGTCCTGAGTTCCTTCCCAAAGTGGTCGAGGACTACCTATTTCTTCGCCCTTTTCCCACTTTCTCTTCTTCCTTTCTTTTCTCCTCATCCCATTTGTTTACCTTTGCCCCCAAGCTTGCTTTTTTGTCCACCACGCGCGTTGCATTGCTTCCACGTGTGACAAAAGGATTCTCGCAAGCTTCTTACCATCATACCATCCAACCCTTCTATCCCATACCATTCAACCCTTCTATCCTGTACCATTCAACCCTTCCTTCCCCCCCTCCCCTCTCCTCCCGCAATCATGGGCAAGCGTGTTCCCCGCCGCCAGGTTGTCGACGATGGCATCCCCATCGACCCGGCCCTGATCGACCCGGCACTGTACGCCCCTACCCCCTTCAACTCGTCTCCCTCAGCCCCAAGCCACACTCCTCCGCACGGGAGTGTGGTGAACCTGACCCCATTGGTCCCCACGGCTAGCCAGGCTGAAAACCGCGATCAGGTAACACTCCAACAAGCACTCACCCAGGCTGCTGTGTCTCAGGCACAGGAAGCAATCAAGAATGCAGAAGCTAATTCCTACCAGCTACAGCGACAGATTGCAACCCAACAAGCCCAGCTCAATGAAGCCGAGTCTATGATTGACCTCCAAGAGAAGTCCATCGAAGAGTCCACCGGCAACGCCAAGCGCCTCCGCACCAACGTTGCTCAACAATCCGCAACCACCGAGGCTCGCGAACAACACATCTCCTTGCTGGAGATTCGCCTCGCCGAAGTCAATTCTGAGAACGCCAGAATAAGTGTTCTTGCTCAGAAGCGGAGCGAGTCCTATCACCAGCAAATGATTGATATGGAGTCCCGTATCTTGGACTTGGAGAGAGACCTGGAAGATGCCAATACCGATCTCCTAGAGCATAAGAAACTGGTCAAGCTGGAGAAGGAAGACTGGTCCAATTTGCATGGCGCAATGCAGGCAACCGAAAGCCGCAAAGCCGCGTGTTTTGGCCGTATGGCAGAGGCACTCTCACATCTGAACGAAATGATGTCCGTCGTGTCTGACAAGATAAACGGGTTTGAGCGTACCATGACCAACCCCTACCCACGATGCCAAGATTCGACCGACAATCTCCCTGAACATCACGATCGTGCTCATGTGTCGCCCCGGTTCAGTATTCAAGATCTGAACTTTCCCGCCACACTGCCTACAGTGACGAAGAGAAAACTCAGCAACACGCTCTCCGCAGCTCCTTTTACAATCACCAACACCCCATCCGCGGTCCAGCCTGCAATCACGAATAACGAAGTCACCGACACCCTAGCCACCAACATTCAGCCACAGACACCTGAACCTCCAATCCCGTTCTGCGACTCGGAATTTGATAGTCTTGACCTTCAATTCTTTGCAGCAGAGGAAGGCTTTCAGAGAGTCGATTGGTGTGAAGCCCATAACGTCCCATACAATGAGGACTACGAGCTAGGAGTGCCTTTACAGGAGTCCCCCATGCCCGACGCCCCAGAGAATGCCAAGCCAACGTCAAGCAACTTCATGACTAGCGAAATGGCTCAGCCCATGTTCCAGACCGCGACTCATGACGCCAACACGGAGATCATCAACGCTCCATTTGACATGGCCCCAGGCTCAGGCTACGGTGTGGGGATGCTTTCTGAAGAGACACTTGCCGGTATCACTGGAGCCCTCCAACATGAGGAACAGCGACAAACCAACTTCATCATTCCTGATTTCGGTGCTGCGCCGTTAGCCGAAGCACCCACCACCACAGAATTCCACCAACAGAGTGAAGTTCCCATTATCGATGTCACAATGACCGATGCTCCTGCAATTGACCTCCTTCCCCCAAGTCCTAATGTAGGATGGAATGGAGTGTTGGACCCTGCGGCAAGCGCTCTGAGCGCCCCGGAGAGGAAGCGGACTCGTCAAGTGTACGGATTTTGGGAACCCGACGATCGCTCAGCAAAGTCATGGGATGGGAATCTATACGTGAAGCGGACCAAACTGACCCTCCTCATAAGTCGCCCTCGTTACCTCAATGCGAGAAAGCGCTGGGTGAAGGCAGTGAAGCCCCGCATCCGTGCCCCAATCCCGACAACGCCATCGTGGACGATGCCAGTCGTGAGTTTGTCTGCTATTTTTGCACCACCTCCGACTCAGATTGACTCCACAATGGCTGCGTCAACTGATCCAATTGTGGCGCCAGCTCCCATTGTTGAGCAGGCCCCGATTGCGTCAGTTTTGGCTCAGCAAGCGAAGACCAAGGAAGCTGAGAGTGAGCGGCCTCGCGGCCCGCGTCCTCGAATCAACCACGGTCCCGGCCCGCGCACCTACCCGGTGTATAAGGCTTACTCTGTACCCTCTGTACGTGACCCTGGCGCTCTGGAAGTCCCTGTTGCCGCGCGATATGGGTTGTCCCAGCAAAATGCTAAGGACTTCTCGAAGATTCGTCCGGCTCAGGCTCAGTCAGTTCGTCCGGCTCAGGTCCGGTCAGTCAATCCGATTCCCAGTGTCAGAACCAGTGCGGTGGTTCCAGGACGCTTTGGGTCCGGATTGAGGGATGTCCATGATAACCCTCGGATGGTCAAGATGCGCACTCGAGTCGAGCAGCTGCGATCGGAAAGTGTGAACGGTCCACAGGCGGTTGATTCCGGGCTTCACCACCCAGTTTCGACCCCACCCGTTTCTGTTCCGATCGTCGCCGCAGTCGAGTCGCCCGAGATCACTTCCCCCGGGGTTATCAGGCAATCGATGTCTCTGCTCTTCAAATTCCTGTTGATGGCCTATTACCTGATGGTTAAGGTCAGCGGGTATGCGATGGCGAGCGTCATCATCCTAATGGCTGTGCTGATCCCTTTGTTCCCGATCTTCGTGAGATTCATCCTCACTGTCTTGCAGGCCGTTTGGCAGGAGACCCGTATCAAGGCCCCAGGCCTGGTGTTCTCCTTGGCCCCTGTCGTTCCCCTGGTTTCCAGAGCAATGCTCGTATTCCTTGGGTCGATCAGGCGCCACTGCCCCAGCCGTCTGCTTCTCGTCCTTGCCCTCCTGGTTGCCATTGAGTACACTGCGTACTCTATCCAGTGGAAGGGCTACGAGAGGCAGTACATCTGTCATCTTGACCACTTGCGCTACAGTCGTTTTCGCGAATGGCCGTGGCTGGAAAAGATTGACTACTGGGTGACGAGGTGGCTCGAGGATGACCGTGGTACACTCGGGTAAGCACTGGTGGAATCTTGTGGTGGTGTGGTGCAAGAAAGAACGGGCAAACGCTATAACTCCCGGTCCCCGATTCTTTTCTCAGGCAGATGGCAAGCGAGCAAACGCGATAACTCCCGGTCCTCGACTTGTCATCGGATATTCAACATCGGCAACATGCCCGGGTCGGGATTGTCACCCCTCGCCCGGTGCTGAGCCAACAACAACAACATCGGCAAAGTCCCCGCGTGTGACAGGATCATCACCCCTTGTCCCCGGGTCACGGCGCCAATAACAACATCGGCAAAGCGCCTGCTGTGGAGCGAGATTGTCACCCCTCGTCTCCGGGCTGCTGCGCCAACGAACACCAATGCATCTGTTCACGCAGTGCATTCCTCACAGCGACGAGGCCTTTCAGACGCAACCGGGCAACAGGGACTTCTGTTCAGTCAGCCGGGAGGGCATGTCGGGGAGCAAGCTCCATTTCGAGTCTTGGCCTTCCCCCCCCTCCTTCGAAAACACAAAACACGAAAGCAAGTTTCCTGTCAGGGGACTTGTGTGTTTTGTGTTTTGAGTCCATGCCTGTGTACCTGTCCGTGTCTTGTTCGTTTTTTTGTTCGTGTGTCTGTTCGCTCACCCTACGGGGTGCTGTTTGATTTTTTTCGTCGGTATATATAGTTCTGTTGAACGTATACCTGGATGCCTTTATACCTGGATGTCCCATATTCCTGGGTATTATATACGCTGTCACTGTCGTGATTCTGTGACTTGCCTATATTTGATGCGGCTGTACCTGGATGCCTGAAGTTCCTGGGTACGATGCATTTGTCCTGGGTATGATATACGCCGTGACACCATGGCTGTCTGTGATCGGTGATTTGATCCCTGCCCAGGTCCTCTCGGGGACTGATATACATCGTCACTGTTGTTGTTGTCTGTGACTTGCATATATTCGACCCCTGAATACTTTGATGTTTCAGTTCCCTGGCATGATATACGCCGCCACTCGCTGTCTGACTGGCATTTGATCCCTGGCTAGGTGCATACAATATACACGCCCTGTCGTTGTCTGTGACTGGCAATTTGATGCCATTTTACCTGGATGTCGGTGTACCTGGGTACGATATACGCTGTCACTTGCCTCCTGTGACTTGCATGTATTTGATGCCGGCATCCCAAGCTTGCTTTTTCGAAAGCACTTCTGCATCAACATTTGTTGTCTCCCCCCACCAATCGTACCAAGCCTGTTGTTTTCTCTCATCATCGAGACAGCGCTGCTTGGGCTGATAACAAACCTTTGTTTTGATCTGACCCTCAGAACTTTGGATTTCGAGTTTTTCTCCTCCAGGGATGATATACGCTGTCGCTGTTGTTCTCTGACCGGCCTGTATATCTGGATGTCGATGTACCTGGATATGGTACACACCATCATGTTTCTGTATGCATATATTTGCCAGGGTATACAAGCTGGGGACTATTTTTATCGAGGGTTGCGCGGACTCTATTTGATGGCGCCAGTGTCCAGTCAGCAAGTGTGTTCACCGCCCAATGGGAACACGCGCCACGCAGAAGCTGGCGTCACCTTCTCCACTGCTTGCCGAAAGGAGACTAGACTTATCTCCTCGCCCCTCAAGATAACTATCATCTTTTTGCTCCCTCATCTTACAGCTTGCTTCAGACATCCATTTTGAGAAGCTTTCACCATGTTTGTCCGCTCTGTTCTGCTGGGCGCTGCCGCTATAGGCGCCAGCGCTGTACTGGTGGTCCCCGAGATGGAATCCGTCGAGGATGGATTCGTGAATGTCCACCCAATGCTCCTGGAGGATGTCCATCATGCGGTTGTTGATTTGCCTTGCACCGAGTGCCCTTTCCGTGAAACCAAGGAAGGCACTGTCAGCTGGACTGAGGATAAATCATCACACCTGGTAAGTTTGCCCAGATGGTCTCATCCATTCATCCCAACGTTCAAGGAAACTAACTCAACTCAATAGATGTTGGATTTCTCGGTTGAAGACAACCGCCTGCTTGCCAACGGCCGCCAAATCTTCCCTCCTACTCCTCCCAGCCCCATTCAAGCCATCCAACAAAGCGATGAGGGCGAAGACTCCGAGCCCATGCCTGTTGGCTATGCTCTGGAGGTCATGCCGATGGCCGCTCCATCTGATGAGCCCGGCTACGAACTACTGGATATCCGTTTTACCGTTCTCGACCTGGAGACCCACCCCGTTCCAGTCGATACTGTGGCGATCACCGTTCTCCAAGACCCCAACGGCGAGCTATTCATCGCCAAGACGGAGATCGAGAAGACTACACCCGCCTCCGACCGCATCTCCTGGAAGGAGTGCCATGGCAAAGCCAAGTGCCTGCAAGATCTTCTGATTACCCGCATTCGTCGATTGTTGGATGGTGCCAAAACCCGTGTTATGGGCATGGCCAAGGCTGGTCGCAAAGGCTGCCACGGCAAGCACAAGCCCAAGATGATGGGACACCCGGACCCCCATGGTCCCCACGGCCACCACGAAGAAGGCCTTGACGGTATGCCCTTCCCTCCGCCACCTTTCGGCAAAGAAGACTTCCAACCCGAAGAGTTTGGTCCAGGCGGACCCCACGGCCATAGCCACGGCTTTGGCTCTGATGCTGGCCGCCCGCCTCGTCCTGATCACCACCACCACCGCCGTCCTCACCATGGTGCCTTCGCCCGCACATTCTCGCGCGTTGTCCACTTCATCGTTGTTCCTGCTGTCCTCGGCGTCCTGGCTGGATTGACCGCCAGCGCTGTCGGTATGCTGGTCGGTCAAGCTGTGGTCTTCCTCTGGCAACGGTACCGTGGTACCAAATCACCCGAGCACAAGGCTGCTTGGGAGCAAGGCGAAGCATGCGAAAAGCAGGGCCTCATGGCCGAATCCCGCCACTCCGAAGAGATACTTCCTGAATACACGGAACCATCTGAGACCCGAGCATCCCTCGACAAGAACTAAACGCACTTTTTCAAGTGGTGTTCTGTGACTAGGGGTTGCTCTCCTGAACAAGGGCCAACACCCGTCTGGACGGGTTTGAATTATTCTTTTCGAGATCACTGCCCATAACTGGGCGCTTTTTCCATTTCTTGTGCCGGTCAGCAATATGACCTTTTGTTTTGATTTACTATTGTTATATCAAGCTTGTACAGCCATTTTCCTTGTATCACCTTATCAATCAACTGTTTGTGTTCAAATACTCTCTCTGCAACCAGTAGCCCTCCACTGTAGCATTTAGATCTACTGATAGACAATCAGACTCTCCAGAGCTTCAATTTGTATAGTTCTCGGGACTATCAACGCATTATTCTGAAGATGCCAAGCTGTTTATAGGGCTGGTCACGTGAAGTCGTCATCACGGCCTCCCCCTCTTGTCGATCCAACAACATCACCCGTCCTGGCCCTCTTGTTTTGCAGGCTCAGCCCTCGGTGAAGGATAACTTGTCTTGTACAATGCTCCTGAAGCTTCAATTACAACCACGCATGGGCTTTCTTTCATATTCCTAGCCCGGATCTACTTCACAGTGCCTAGCTGTAGCTCCGACCCCAACATCATCGGATACCAGCTCCACAATCTGATCCAAGTCCCCTCTTTTATTTTTCACAATGTTACAGTGGACATCCTTCGTTCAGAAGGCGCAGAGCCTGATTGATCCCGCCAACTTCAACATTCCCGTCCTATCCACGGCCGACCATAATCCCTCGAAGGCCTCGCTGTTCCGCCAACAATTCCGCCTCCCTGATTCCCAGAACCCACTGCAAGAGATTACTGCTGATCTCGTTCTGCCGCTTCCGAACTCATCGGCGAACCAAGGCGATGGGTCACGCAAGGCTGACCGGGCCGGAAATAGATACAACGGGCGCCTTCATCTGAGTGAGCGGTTTATCTGCTTTTCCACCCAGCCGACAAGCTTTGTTTCCTCTGCTACGACAAGTGCTTCAACCACGTGGACCGGCCAGACTCATGGAACTGGTCCGTCGGGCAATGGTTTCATCCTTCCTCTATCGTGTATCCGACGAGTCGAGCGTCTCCATAGCGCCAGCCATGTCTTCTCCCTGGCGCTCACAACCTGGAATGGTCTGCTCAACAAGCAGCAAGAAACCAACTTCGCGCCTCAGCGACTCATCTTGCAGCTTGTCGGTAGCAGACAGGCTTGCGAACGATTCTGTGACACATTGAAGAAAGGTCTGCGGGAAGGAATGAAAGAGGTTGAAAGCCTTCGGACTGTCGTCAACGATTGCTACTCGGAATACTTGCTGTCAGGTGCAAAGGGAAAGGGCCAGGATGGTGCTGACGCCGACGCCCGTCAACCCCCAGATGCGGGACTGGGCTTGATTTTCCGCTATCCTGGCGATGCACGTAAGTTACGTGATCGCAGCAAGATGAGACTTTGGGGCGAATATTTCAGAGGTAAGGACATCTATCTTTTTGGCTTGGTGTACGGACCTGTCACTAATTATCTATAGAAAATGGCCGCAATGCTACGCTGGTTCGCCAACCAACCTTCCACAAGCTCATTAGAGTCGGTTTACCGAATCGCTTGCGCGGTGAAATCTGGGAGCTTACATCTGGCTCTCTCTTCCTTCGTCTGCGGTCTCCCAAATTATATCAGGAGACATTGGCCAAGTTTGAGGGGCAAGACTCCCTTGCTATCGACGAAATCGAGAAAGACCTGAACCGCAGTCTGCCAGAATATCCTGGCTTCCAGAGTGAAGAGGGTATTGGCCGCTTACGACGAGTTCTCACTGCGTACAGTTGGACCAATGCAGAAATTGGGTATTGTCAGGCCATGAATATTGTGGTTGCTGCACTGTTAATGTACGTTCGGATCCTCAAGTCCGAGAGTGAGCGCTAACTTGAACAGCTATATGTCAGAGGCTCAGGCATTCTTCCTTCTCTCTGTCTTATGTGATCGTCTCCTCCCCGGTTATTACTCAACAACCATGTACGGCACACTGCTGGATCAAAAGGTGTTCGAGTCATTGGTTGAGAAAACAATGCCGGTTCTCTGGGAGCACCTGACCAAGTCTGACGTCCAACTCTCTGTGGTCTCATTGCCCTGGTTCCTTTCTCTCTATATCAATTCTATGCCTCTTGTCTTTGCTTTCCGCGTCTTGGATGTTTTCTTCCTGGAAGGACCGAAAGTTCTCTTCCAGGTTGGTCTTGCCATTCTTCGGGTCAACGGCGAAGAGCTTTTGGAGACTCAGGATGATGGTTCTTTCATTTCTGTCTTGAAATCATACTTCTCACGTTTGGATGAGTCTGCCCACCCGAGATCAGAGAACCCCAAGCTCCGGGCCATTACCCGATTTCAGGAATTGATGGTGGTTGCTTTCAAGGAATTCTCAGGCATCACTCACAGTACCATCACTGAAACGCGTGAAAAGCATAAGGGTGCTGTGTTGGAGAACATCGAGACCTTTGCCAAGCGGACTTCTATCCGCAATCTTGGTCCAGAGAGCAAGCGCCTGAGCATAGATGACCTCGGCACAATCTACGACCGCTTCTACGAAACTCTGTATCAATGGGAACAACACCAGAGAGTTATTGAGGAGGAACGCAGGCGGCAAGAGAGGAAGAAATCCGAACGCCTCTCCATGCTCGCCCCTCCTACGGATACACAAATCGGCCGTGTAGGCCTTGGACCCAGCCCTACACATATGGACTATGATGCTTTCCGGGAGTTTTTGGCTGCTACCTCTAAGTGGGCGGTGGCTGATTCCCCTGGGCCATCGAGGAATGCATCTTCGTCAGGAAAGTCAGCACTGTGGGCGAACCGCCAACAGCCAGCTGACCATGAGTTCATGCAACGACTCTATCGCAAGTGGGCCACTGATCCTGAAGAAGGGTTGAACCTCCAGAATGTCGTGAATGGTCTAGCGCGTCTCAAGGGATCACCTGACATTATGAACAACATCAACTACTTCTTCGACTTATACGATGACGATGGCAATGGCCAAGTCGATCGTGAAGGGATACTCAAAATATCCGAGGCGCTTTTGTTCCTTTCTCGACGAGGATTTGAGGGCACTATTACTGCAACTCAATCTGTGGAGGACCTGAATACGCCCAGAGATCGCGAACTTGCCGAGAATTCGCTCACTACCGACGAGAAGTTCCTTGGTAGTGTCAGTGCATTCATCCGTCGCTGCTTCGAATATGCCGATCCCAGCCACCCTGAGAACCAAAAGGGTGCCCAACAAGATGCCACAGAAGAAGCAACGGAGAAGCTAGACTCATTCGCTATCGGCGACGATGACGATGACGAAGGAGAGGATCTCATTGATATTGATGATGGAGACTCCAAGTCCAACAAGTCTCCAGCACCAGACGCAACACTCCAATCAGCACAGTCCAGCACCGCCGAGTCAAACAGTCACGACCATAACCGCTCAGCATCCGAGTCTGCCAACCCAGCTCTCGACCCCAACAATCCTCTGCACATCACACTCCCCACTTTCCGAATGGTCGTCCTCGCCGACGAGCTCCTAGAGAAATTCTTCGAATCCTACTTCCCTCAATCCTTCCACCTCTCTGACCATCCCCACCCAGCCGCTCTTGCCGCCTCTTCCTCGCTCTCCTCCAACCTCACTACCTTCTCCAACCTCGGCAGCATCCGTTCCTCCGGACTCGCCGGCTCCTCGGCGGCCCCAGTGGCTGGCGCCTCAGGTGGCATCGTGCCTCCAGGCAAAGGCCTCCGTGGCGTACTGGACAACATCGTCACAGACGGAATCCGCATGGCAGCCGAAGTCAAAAAGAGAATGGACGACGCCCAGCGCGAACTGGAGCGGAACGCCCTCGGCCGCGAGGAAGAAGACGATGAAGAGGATGATGAGGACTACCCACGCCGTGAGAATAGCGCCGCTGTCATGGCTGGCGGAATCTCCAGCTGGGGCGCGGGCGCATATGGCGCAGACACTGAACGCCGCAGCGTCGTCCGCGATGCTGACCGTGATCTCCTTGAAGGAGCTGAGGTTCTTAGCGTCCGCGGTAAGGATGAGAGTACATCCCTTCTGGACGGGAAGCAAGACACAGACTCTGGGCCCAGCAAGGCCTCCGACAGTGCTGCTAGTTCCAAGAGCCATGGTTCGCCTACTGACCATGATGGCGAGGTCATTAGCAAGATCGTCGAGTTCGAGTCGTGATCTTCCTACATACTGTCTCTTGTCTCCCTTTGACCTGTATGGTTTGGCTGGTTTCCATCTCCGCATTTCTTTCTGTGTAACCCTTGGTCTGTTGGATCGGCTTTTTCCATGCAATACTGTACTACAATACAATACTTGGTTTGGATGCGTGTCTTTGCGACTGTTTTGCATGGGCTGAGCCCACAGCCTTTTTAGATATCTTATCTCTCTCAGAAAGAAGAACCTGTTTTGGACTTGTGGATTCGAAAAAATTCCCCTTTATGTAGCAAACTCTCATGCCCAATTTCCTAGATAAACTATCAAGAGATATTAGGGAACGCAGTAAAGAAATTAAGACATATTTCCTATAACAGACTAGAAGATTCGTAAAGATCAAAGACAACTGTGACATGAGAAGTACTTGAATTCAGCGAATCGTCAAATCATGAGATGCAACGACGTGCTCTATGTACATTATCATCAAAAAATGAGCATGTCCAACTAGGAGCAAGGCTCGGGGGAATGGATGCAATCGGTCATCACCGAGCTTCAAAATGTAGAAACAGAAGGGTATGAGGTGATGATGAAGAGCAAAAGAGGGAAAAAAGGGTATAAAACAAGCAGGGGAGTGTGAGAAGTGAGGCTCGTGCATGGGGAACCCACCATTGAGAACATAAAGGCCCAGAAATAGAAAGGCGAGGGAGCCAACTAGCTCGCTCGGTGGTGAGAAAAGTAACAGGGGGCAAGATACAGATGCAACCCAAGAAGATTAAAAAAATCGAGGTAAATATCAAGATCAAAAGTGGCCATGAAGTGACCAACGTATGCAAAAGAAAGGAAGTATAACCAACTGTCTGGGCTCAGACTTAGTCTTTTTGTCCCTCGTTCTCAACCAACTCCAAGACAAGCTGGCTCCGCTCGTACTCTGGGTGCTGCATGCAGATCTTCACCGTGTTACCGACAGAGCCTGAGGAGACACCATTAGTAGCACCCGAGAAACCGCTACCCATTCTCATAGAGCCACCACTGCTTGCCTGCGCATTTCCGTCAAGCGAGCCGGGCATTTTGCTACCATCATCAAGGCAGACAACGTTGTGACCGGGGATGACCTGGCGCAAGCGACCATTCATCGCGTTGCGGACTTCAACGAAGTCATCATTGAAGAGAATCAAGAAACGTCCATAGAGACAGGCAGTGTGTGCGCAGCCGACGAACTCCATGACCACGCTGCGAGAGACGTCGCCGTGTTTGTTGACATATACGGCGCACTCTTGGTAAGCAACCAGGAACTCGCTGTCGCTGAGGCGGAACATGCCGAGTGGCTTGAGGTCTCTGATGCGATTGGCAATACTGTGGAGGGTGTCCTGTGCATCTGAAACTTCATTGGTGCGGAAGTCTGGTACAGACCATGAATGTTTCTTGTCGAGGGTGAGGACCTCGATGCCCTTCTGGGTGGAGATGGCCAGCGAGGAGTGAAACATGTTGATTCTGTAGGTCTCGGCGGGGATGTAGAACTCGTCGTACTCACGGAAAAATTCCGTTTGTGAGCGACGTGATGTGAAAAGGCGGCTTTTGTTTGTTGCTGATTTCTGCAGGACGGGTTCGAGGACCTTGAGAAAGAGTGTCAGTTCTGAATTCATTAATACAGGTCTTCAACGATGCATACCTTGAATGTGGACGACAGTCCATCTCGCTTCTTGTATAGCACCAAGTACCGATCCTTCAGACGACCAGCTGCAAAGAAGCCGACTTCACGGTTTCCAGACAGTTTCTGCGGGGCTCGTCGAGCGGAATCCTGAGACGACTGCGAGGTAGACCCACTGGCAGGGCAAACCACGTCAAGATGATAGGCAATCAAAGAACGATCCGCAATGAGCAGTAGAAGATTGAACTCCTCGAAGACGGCAACTTGCGTGACCCGCATGATGGGGATAGCTCTGTACCACCCGCGGGGGTTGTTCAGCTCAGACATATAGACACCGTATTCCGTACCAATTGCACACATGATTCGACCGGGAGGCTGTTGGAATACTGTTGCACAGGTGACGGAAGTCCTGCATACGGGGGTTGGCCTGGGTCCAGAACCTTCGTATTGCTTCTCGACTTCCTTGATCGCACGATGCAACGGCGTGCCGGTGATAGTGACGCTTTTAGAGCCCGGTGACTGGTCTGAATATGCGAATGCAGTATCTGCAAGTACACGAAGTCTGAATGGCTCTGCATTTTGTGAAAATAGAGCTGCCGCATGTTTTGTCTTAGCCTCGATGATCTTCTGGCACCATTCCATGCGGTTCTGGGCGGAGTAGGCATAGAGTGTATAGGTTCCTTCTTTGCCGAGGTGCTTGATCTTGAAGGGGTAGAGGATCTTGTCATCCCTTGAGTTGTCGACGACTGTGTTTCCTGCAGATGCAGGTCCAGTATGTGTTAGGGGGCTGACAACGCTTTGAGAGGGCGTGACAGTTGAAACACCACGAACGGAAGATTTGACAACTGGGTCGTCGTTGGTGCTTTCGAGACCCAAAAGATCCATTGGAATAGGCAGTTTTGATACGTCGTATCGCTCGTACTTGACTGCTCGGTCTCGCATTGTGAATGTCTTAGCCAAAACAAGGTAATGGTCGAATAGAATGGCATGTGTCTCCACAAGGAACCTTGTGCGGGTTCCGGGACGTTGAAGATCGCCCCGATGGATGATCTGTCGGCCTAGGTGTTCAAGATTGAGCTCGACTTCCTTCTTCATGTCAGGCCGCAATTGTAGTTTGGCTGCTAGTTCCATCAAGTTGGCCTTCTTGTTCATCTCTCCCACTTTGTTATCACACTCCAAAGCAACAATCTTAATCTCTTCGATGGCTTGGGCGACATTGGTCTTTTCTTCGGAATCCTTCACCATGTTCTTGTGGACAGTGGCCAAAAGAAGCGTATAACGTTGAATTCGGGTGATTGGAGCCTTAAGGAAGGTGTCCCAACTGAGTCGGTTCGATAGTTTGTGTTCTCGCACCTGGTTCAAGAACTGTTTGAAGTGCGGGTTGCGTTCGGCCTCTTTACGCACAAGGTAATTAGCAGTGGGGAAGGTCGCGGCATAGTCAATGTAAACGGTCTTCGCCTTGCGAATCCACTCTCTGAAAATGTCACTGAACCCAGTAATGAAGGGACCCTGCTCCTTTTGACGGTACTTGAGCTGTGCCAGTAGGAAGTCCTCGTTGACCTTTTTCACTGCATCAACCTTGCCAAAGACATCCAACAGGAACTTGGGAAGTCGTTTCGTCGGGATGATTGATGGGTTCATGCCAGCCAATTGGTCACGATAGAGTTCTCGCAGGACATCCAGTTGCCCAATGTAGGAGTCTTCTGTGGTGACAATCTCGTGCAAGTTGTTCTGCCGATCAACCTCTTTCCTGGGATGAGACTCCCATACCTCTTTAGGTACCTTGTAGAAGGTCACCCAGTCCTCGGCCTTCTTTTGAGGTGCCATCATCTGCGCTTTGAGGTTGACCTTCTTCAGCGTTCGCATACAATGATGCGAGTAGCATCGACCAAAGCTATCGGTATCCTCGATGTGCATCTCCTGCAAATGAAGCTTGGCAGAGTAACATCCGGTACCAGTGATTTGGAACAGGACACCCGAAAGGCCACCAGAGCCGAACTTGACCCATTCCTCTTCCTTGACCAGCGCGCCTCCTTCGAGCATACCGCTGACAACACGAGCAGCTAATGTTTCGGCATCAGCGATGTTCATTGTGGGCACCTTGTGAGTGAACAATGCCACAATAGCGTCGGCAATTGCTTGCTCCTTGAGATCAGTTTCATCCTCGCTCAGGTCGCGAATCCAGGACAGAATGGAGCTCAAAGCCCAAGGCTCGCTACACTTCTTGAATTGCTCCGAGGACAGCTTGGCAGGGTGGAATCTCTTGCGGCGACCAGCCGGGATGCTTGGCAAATCCAATGTGACGGCGGCAGCCGCCGCTTCAGCCGGATCTATATGAGGGAGTTCCTTCTGTCGGAGTTGCAACATGAGCTCGTGCTGCTGCTGCCTGTACCTAACCCGATCCGCATCGGTTTTCGACCTGATGGGCGGATCGGAACGAGGTCCAATAGGAGTCGACAAAGATGACGACCGCGGGACTTGGGATGGGCTGAGCAGAGCATCGTCATATGAGTCTGCAGAAGCTGGCAAGGAAGCGTCGTTGTTATACTGGGCATAGCTATTCAATTCTTCTTGTTCATGGTGATTGTAAGTACCGGCAGGCATCAGATGTGAGACGAGATCAACATTGCCAGCCGGTTCAACAGGCGCAGGTGGAAGTGGACGCATTCCAGGGTGGAAAAAGAGATCTTCATGGGCGGCTCGGTGGGGACTTTCATCATCGGATTGATATGCAGATTGAGACTGGTCATATGGTGATTCTCCCTCATCGCCATAGTCAAAACTCATCCGACGACCATAGGCGTCGGGTGCCGATAGTCCACCCGTACCACCCGCATCCACCCTGGCGTCGGGGTTGGGAGGCAGATGATGGAGGCGGTTGGCATACTCATATGCGATAGGGGGATGTTCGTATTCATCATAATATTCCCCACGCTCATCAGGGGACACATTGGAGCTTCTGAATGAACCAGATGTGCCTGTGAATCTATCGGCGGGATCCGAGTACTCCTCAGCAGTGTAAGCAGGCTCTTCGCCGTAGTGCAAGTTCCCAGAATAACCTCCCTCATACAATGCAAGGTCATGACCGCTGAATTCCTGGTCTTGGTTGGGATCGGAATGTGGTGAAGGGCCTCTCGGAGAAATGTTGGAGCCACGAGAGCTGAGAACTGAGGCATTAGTCTCGCGTCGCATCCGCTCTTCTAGACGCTCACGGCCACGCTCCTCACGTGCCCTATCTTCTTCGTCTGCCATTTGCATCATAGCTAGTCCAGCTGCAGCCTCAGCATCACTTTCGTCACTGTAGGCGTCGTAATTGACATAGTTCCCTGTGCCTGTGTCCATGTTTCCATTGGTGTGCGTATGTTGCTCATCGGGCGACAAGCGAAGGCGCGAACCGGCGCTTTGGTGGGATGCTCGTGAACTGTGACGCCGGGCAAAATTCTGGGGGTCCACTGCCGCTTCAACCTCTTTCATCAAATCTTCATATGCCACAGGTGGATCTGAAGGTAAGCGGTTGTCATCTGTTTCAGTTTCTGCGTCAACTGGCGGCCCAGGGAGAGGTCGTGATTGAGGGTGTCGAGTCAAGGTGTCGGTTCGTCTCGGTGGTATTTGAGGCAAATCTGGCTGCATCGGAGGGTCTGGCAGGGCCCGCCCTGCCCCAGCATGAGACACACTCGGCCGTTTACCGTACAGACCATTTCCTTGGCTCTGATGAACCGGTGGCTCCGGAGGCAGATCATCGAAAGAGGCGCCGGTATTCGATGGGTTATATTGGGGAGATTGTGAATCATACGCGGATCCTTGTGTGCCATAGTAAGGTCGCGATAATGGTGGGGGCATAGTCATTGTGCCTGGCGAGTTCGATGGCACATACGAAGGCGAAGGGATAGGTGACATGGCTTGATATGGAGACGGACGTCCTCCATACGGGTGATCAGGCCCCCTTGGCGGTGGCAGCGGTGGTTGTTGCGAGGGAAAGCCGTAGGATTGTGGGGTCGGTGGTGTCTGTCCGTAATGTGAAGCTATGCTCTGCCTTCTTGGTAGAACCGGAGAGCTCAGGCCTGAGAGGTTGGCAGACTGATATGCCGCAGGGTTATACGGTTGATGACCTGAAGCCGGAGTCGCATAGGAGACATTGTTTGAGCCGTTGTAGCTCAGGGGGTTGTAAGCGAGGACTGGTTGGGATTGTGCGTGTGGGAGGCCGTATTGCTGGGGGTTATAAGCTGGCTGGTTCGTTGACGTTCCGGAGTACTGGTATTGGTAAGACATGGTGGAGGTTTGCGAAGACGCGCGACTGGGAGACATGCGCGACATGGCATCTGATGAAGTGCGCGAATATCTGGAGTCCCTGTCGTCGTCAAAGACACCCTGCGGGGCGTTGTAGCCGCTTTGTGCCGAATACTGTGCGTTTCCTTCGGCCACTCGTGCATTCTGGGCTTGGGCCGAGTTGAAGAACCCCGAATCATCCCCGGCATTGTAACTTGGCATCCTTCGAGGCAAATGTTGATTCGGCGCGGGGTTTTGCTGAGACGAGTAGCTCTCGTAGCGGCTTGCTACCGGTTGGGCGGGCACCTGGGCATTCGCGGATTGGCCATAGTATGCCTGCTGTCCATTCGGATATTGTGCCATGGCTTCGGAGGGGCGAGAGACCGACCCGATGTTGACTAGACTGAATTTGACACGCCCACAGTTGCGCGAGGGGCTCTATTGCGGGATTCGTGTGGCTCAGGCGACCTTAGGGCGAGCAACTGGAGAAACGAGCGACTGGGAGGGTAACTGATTCGAATGAGGGGGACCACGCGGGCAGGTGACAAGCCGGGGAGCTGGCTCTAGGCATCCCCACACGGTAGTAAACCGTGAAGCGTAGTCTGGAGTATAAGAAGCCAAGTCCAGCACGAGTGTGGAGGGTGGGTGGTGGAGGTGATGTTGAGTTGGGGGCTCAGCTATGCCCACGCTAGTCGAGGTACCAGGGACTTGCGTGCCAGTTGTTCCCCACCGCCAACGGGATGTACCACTACCTCCTTGAACGACGCTGACAATATGCGACTTTTGACGTGTCTGAAGCTCCAAGATTTAACTATTAACGTCCATATATACATATGTCATTGTAAATCTGTCTAGCTGTGCCGTTACTGCCGTTACTACGGTCACTATTATTATTGATTGGTATTTATTCCCCGGAGGGAAATAGGGGTCCAGGTTACTACATCGCCCGACTTTGGAGATGTTAGATATTTTTGATACCATAAAAACCTTTTCGAGAGCGCATCCAGATGTCTTTCTTGGGTACTTAGTTACACATATCCTGGACATAGACTGTGGAAGAACCCTGCTACGAAGTCGCAAGGCTGAAAGGGAGGCTGAGCCGCGCCCCACTAAACTTTACAGGGTGCACATTGTGTATTATAGGCCAAATATAACTCTTTGAATTCGAGACTGCAAAGGCATTATTGTTTAATTTTCCGACTCCACGTGTCCTGGCAAACTCGACTTCCTCGAGTACTTTCAGCAAATTAGGCGACACTAAGCCCTAGGGCGTTCCCAAGACCTTACAGCAAGAGAAGGTGGCTCTTCTTTGTATAACATTCAAGCCGATGGCTAAGGTATAATTCGTAGCCCAATAGTTCTAAACTACGTGGGCTCCCGAATATGCATTTTGATCAGTCTCGCATCATCAAGTTGTCCTCTTGATAGCAAGCTCAACATTGTTTGCAAAGGATAGTCTTGTAATTTCAATGAACTGATAGAATTCAAGAGCCTCCTCATCATTGCTCGACAGTATTCCGGAATGCGGATAATGGACTTGACCAGTATAAATGAGATTTAGAGCAATAGGGTATATGGAACATCCAGCGGGGCCATATCATAAAAAGCCTCGACCTGCAAAAGCCACAAAGCACCTAATAGTGACCAGCATAACAAAACTAATACAGCAATAGGGTATATAGCAAAAAAGCACAATCCTGGATATTCAGATAAAAAAAATGAAAAAGCGGCAGATCGCCGACGAATGGCCCAGAGATCGGTTCTAGCAAATAATCTAGTTATAAGGCGCAGCGCGTCAGCAAACTACATAGAAAAAGCAGAGGCGTCACTGGAAATTTGACCCAAAGTAGGGTAGTCATAAATATGGCATCACTTTCCATCGTAAATCTGCTCAGGGGTCAAATAAAACTCGCCCTTCTTGTATTCTCGGGCATCGACATGTTCGGGCTTGACATATCTCGCAGTCAAAGCAAACCGCAGCTTGTTCTCAGGTGCCACAGCGTGCTGGAAAGATCATGTTAACGTTGAAGGAAATCGGGGATAGAATAAGCCACAGACCTCATAGTACTTCTGGAGCTTCTCTCCATGCATGACTACCAGATCGCCATGGTGAAGCTCCATCTTGATTGTGGCTGGTGCCTCTTTTCCTTTGCGGCCCTTTGAGAGAGCGCGACGAGAGGCATCATACTCATGCTGTGAGATATCCCCATCATGGAGTTCCTTTTTGAGGGTCTTGCGCTCATCTTCAAACATGCAATCTTTCAGGACAGGATCATCTTGCAGAAGGGTTCCAATCGATTTGGTATCGGCCTTTCGAGTAGAGCCATTGAAGTATTTGTACTTCATGCGGATGAGCATAGTTGCCTTCGCCCCGAGAGATAAAGTGGCAATGCTTGGGCCCAATGAAGATTCACCGTCGTCGTGAAACTTGAAAAAGCGATTAGTGGACCTAATACCAACTCCATGTGTTGTGACTTACCCCTATCTTCATATCTTCGAAATAACCAAGCGTCAATAGCTCATTTGGAGGTAGGTACTTATCCCCAACAGAAACTACAGCGTTCTCTGTCGCCCAGGACAAGCGACCTAGAGCTCGGAGCAAGTCCTCAGGTGCTTCATCAAAGCCCTTGGAATCAACAGACACAACGTATTTGTAGGGCATTCCCTGTCATCATTAGATCTGATCTAATTGAAACGAATATTTCTGGCTCGGAAAATACCAGCTTACATAGTTAACAGCAAAGTGAGAAGTCAGGGTGCCAGCAACTGTATCATGGTAAGCAAACAATGCGATAGTTTTGTATGTTTGGCCGCCTTACCTAGACTTGACTGGAGGCGGAATCGCTTCAAACCGAGATCGCCACGTTGAAGATTCACGAAAAGATCATCGGGCCCATTCTTGCGGCCGTTGATCGCTCTGTTAGACACGTAGTGGGTGATAGAGCCGACGCCGTCAATTTTGTAAGTCAGTTTCCGATACGGAAACATGGAATCGTCATCAATAGCCGGGAGGTTGAATTTTTTGTCGAAAAGAATCGCTCGCTTGATTGGAGCCAGCTCAAAGTGATCGAGGACAACACGAAGCGACACCGGGTTCATGTTCATGAACTTTTGGAATGGACATCTCTTGCTACATTCCTCAGCATTGGTAGAGTCATCATCACACTTCCAGCCTTGCCAGAAAGTTCGACGGATGCATTTGAAACATTCAGGGCACACAATTCCCTTCCATGCAATGCGAGATGTGCTGACATCTGGGGCATTCTCATCTAGCGTTGATAGAAGGTCCGGTACAAGACTGTAGTGAGGCTGCACTGCGGGGTCTGGCCGATGGCGAAAGAACAAGAAATCAGGGTTGAAGGTGAGCTCACCGGGAGGAGGAGCGCCATCAATCTTCCAGAAGTCGTCACATCCAGGGTTCAGACACATCCATCCTTCGTTATACAGTAAAAGGCTTTCCTTGGAGCAGTTCTGGCACGCAAGGGATGCCGGTTTTGTCTCGAAGTCTCGTTCCTCAAGAGGCGCCGGAGCAAGGGAGTCTTTTAGTGCCCACCAGCTCTTCTCACAGAGGCTCAGCTTTTCAAACCGGACCTTGACCCCGTGTTTCTGACCAATCTTCTCAAACCAGACATTGGTAACGCGGAACCAGTCCATGATATTATACCGATGGGGAAGTTCTCGGTTAAGAATCTTGTTTTTGCTGCCTATGATGCTGATCAACAACAGTAAGTGCAAAGCAACATTTGGTAACTTACCGATGACAAGGCCAACAGCAAGCTTTGAATCCATGCTACCGATGATACTTTGCACAATAGCATTCTCCGGGTCTTGGTTTTTTTCGAGGGTCAGATTTCCCTCCGAGTCCTTGGTGCAGCATCCACCGCTGATACAATTAACTGTTAGGTTTTGTAAGAAACGAGCACGCAGCACTGATCTTACATTCTCGTGATGATGACCTCGTCATCGATATAGGTGCGAGATCCACAGTCGGCATCAATGAGAAACCCATAGCAGAAGCCTTCGCTGTGGTACATGGCGCCTTGGGTGCAGCGAAACCAAGGAATTGCATCGCAGAGTTGCTGACGACCCTGGAATAGTGTAAGAATGCCAGTTCAATCGTATAAAAGTAGTTTCAATACCTCTGCCCAGGCCGGGGGAGTCCCATAAACCGGTTGAAGGAATTGGGCGTTGACAACAGCTTCCAATCTGTCAGGCGAAACTGAAACTATCCGATGTCAGCCATATCTCCTCAAATGAAGATGACTGAAATAACCACGGGACAAAATGGATCATTCCCACCTTTTACTGGCTCTTCTTTCTTTGATCTAGTGATGCGCCCTGTTCGTACAGGTCTTTCAGCCGCGTGGGTTCGATTGACAGCAGCGCGAGGAGCCATCATCGACGACCTGCTGCGAAATGATTGATAAAACGTCTCATATGCCAATTGGGCTATTCAGCGTGCCTGGGCAAAAAATCTTGATGGAAACACTTGATTGGGGGTACGATATCCGGCTGATGAGGGTAGGGTTCTTTGCCTTGGCGCTTCGGAGGGTGGATCTCCTGATGCAGCCAACTAACGACAGCCGTTGATCGAGTTCCCAGCTCCCGATTTCCGGATTCGGACTCCGCGAGGCGCAACGACTTCCAGAGAAAGGAATCCCTGGTTTACGAGGATGGAAATATATGAAAGGCAGCAATATTATTGATGGAGATGCTCTCCGTGATGCAGGAAGAAGTGAAAAAGTTAGGAATACAATTCGACGGGAAGAACCCTCGGATTCATCACGGGATTATCCGTACTCCTTCCCTCCGCTGATTAATCCCTCGTCAGGACCCCGTCAGCTGGTATACTCCAGGGGTGAGGTACACCGAGCTTTGCTAGTGTACGGAAATTTATAGCATTGAAAAGCGTTACCGACGTAATGGCACGTAGTAAGCTGCACATGTAGGCGAATATCAGGTCTTGGATATTGGATGAGACCAGTACTGTACGTAGACTGTAATCGTTACATCATATCGACCTAAGGAACCAAGAACTAGACTGTTTGTTCCTTGAGAATATGGTTGCAGATAGAAATGCATTAGCGGAAAGAGATGCAGCCGGGGATACTTCGGTAAAAGCCCCCGTTACGGCAAAGGGCGATGATCTGCATGCCAAGACCACCTTAATTCTGAGCAGTCTTGCATCATTAACAATGGTGGGATATGGCGTACATTCTTATTCGTAGAAATCAATAGTGTAGGGATTCAGCATTACTTACTGTGCATTAGTTCTCGGCTTTAAGGATGCAAGGAAATACTGCGTTACCTCTTGTGTTACATGCATGAAAATCACGGTTACTTGCATAGCAGCTACAATAGAAGACTAGGATATAAACTATAACGTTAGCATAGATCAGATAATCTCTATAAAAAGCAAAGACACAAGGAATAAAGTCAATTCGGTCCGTTCGGGACGAGAACTACACAATCGCAATTCGTTCGGATATGTTGATGCCGCCGAAATGCCGAGGCATATCTGGTCTTGGCAGTTTCAACGAGCTCGGAATAGTCGCAAATATCCACCGAATTGGCCAATTCTCCACAGATTAGGTCACCGGCGACCTAAATTCGGCTCAAACTATCCAACAGCGGTATGCCAGCGGTATATCACAGCAAATGGGAAAGTGGGCGCGCGAGCCTCGCTGAGCTTGCCGAGTTCCCCGCACGGCTCCTCCACGCTTCCCCATAAATTGTTCCGTCGGCCGGTTTTGTGAAGACAAACTCTCCCATTCTTCGAATTAATAAGTTAGTTCTCTCTCCTCGTGCTATCTCAAACCTTACTCACCATAGTTATTCTCAGTTCACATCACTTCCCTGTCAGATATTCCGACTTTGAAATCACCTCCTTGAGTCAGTGTCGCTGCAACTCCGAGACCATCAACAATGGTCTTTTTGCCCTCGAAAGAGGCCGGTGAGCTAGGGTCGGTCCCCGACAGCATTCCAATCTGCGATTTCGTTCTTAACGAGAAGTATGGACGAGTGGCACACGACAGCTCTCGGGACCCATTCACATGCGGCCTGACTGGAAAGTCATATTCGTCGCGCGAGGTCGTCGACCGCGTGGACCACTTGGCCCGTGGTCTCTCTAAAGAGCTTGGATGGGCACCGAATCAAGGGTCGGAATGGGATAAGACGTTGGCCGTCTTTACGCTCAACACGGTAGGTAAACTGCAGATCTCATGTTGGACGACAAAAGAAAGCTTACATCTCTTCTGGTCAGATCGACTCCCTACCCCTATTCTGGGCTGTTCACAGATTAGGTGGTGTCCTCTCTCCTGCCAATGCATCTTATTCTGCTGCCGAGTTGACACATCAACTCCTCGATTCCAAGGCGAAAGCCCTAGTCACCTGTGTTCCTCTCCTGTCCATCTCGCTTGAGGCTGCAGCCAAAGCTGGTCTTCCAAAGAGCAGGATCTATCTATCTGATTTGCCCAAGCAACTCTTCGGTGCCACCAAGGTTCCGACAGAGTTCAAGTCTGTTACAGAAATCGCCGAAGCGGGCAAGTCCTTGCCGCCAGTTGAGGAGCTGCGATGGAGTGCGGGAGAGGGTGCTCGACGAACGGCATTTTTGTGCTACTCTAGTGGAACTTCTGGCTTGCCGGTAAGAAATGTGCACCAATTCTATTCGGACATCGCTGACTGACGGCTACCTTGCAGAAAGGAGTGATGATCTCGCACCGCAATGTGATCGCCAATGTCTTGCAGATAACTGCGTTTGAGAAGACCTACCGGGATAAGAAAGCGCCACCGGGAGGCGTATACACTGCGGTGTCCCTTGGTCTTCTTCCCCAGAGCCACATCTACGCTCTTGTGGTAATTTGCCATTCTGGCGCATACCGAGGAGATCAGACAATTGTCCTTCCCAAGTTTGAACTGAAGTCATACCTGTCCTCTATTGCGCATTTCAAAATCTCTTCGCTCTTCTTGGTAGGGTTTCCTCTCCCGAGAGCAGACTTAGGTATCATTCTCTGACCGCAACCTAGGTCCCCCCAATTATTATCCACATGCTGGGTGTCAAGGAGGAATGCTCCAAGTACGATCTGAGCTCCGTGGAGACTCTTTTCACTGGTGCCGCACCATTGGGACCGGAGACTGCAGCGGATTTCCTCAAGGTATGGCCGAATGTTCTTATTCGGCAAGGTTATGGTAAGCAAAAGCCGATGCATGAAATGACACAGCCAATTGACTTGCTATTGTACAGGCTTGACGGAGACATGCACGGTCGTCAGCTCAACTCATCCTGACGATATCTTCCTCGGCTCTTCTGGCACCCTAGTTCCAGGATTCGAGGCACGAATTATTACACCAGAAGGCAAAGAAATCACAGAGTACAACACACCAGGCGAGCTCGTTGTCAGAAGTCCAAGTGTTGTCCTGGGCTATTTGAACAATGACAAGGCCACCAAAGAAACATTCGAGGATGGCTGGATGCGCACCGGAGACGAGGCCGTAATACGCCTCGGCCCCAAGGGCACAGAGCACGTATTCATCGTCGATCGGATTAAGGAATTGATCAAGGTCAAGGTTCGTGATACACCTTACAGTTTGAGGTAATCCCTTTGGAGCCAAGCTAATAAACGACGTCTTTAGGGTCTCCAAGTCGCCCCAGCCGAACTCGAAGCCCACCTGCTCGCCCACCCCGATGTTTCTGACTGCGCTGTTGTCGCCATCCCGGACGACCGTGCAGGAGAGGTTCCCAAAGCCGTTGTTGTCAAGGCACCTTCAGCAGGCTCCGACGAATCCGTCTCCCAAAAGCTTATCAAGCATGTCGAAGACCACAAGGCCCGTCACAAGTGGTTGAAGGGAGGCATCAGATTCGTGGATACTATTCCCAAGAGCCCTAGTGGTAAGATTCTTCGCCGATTGATCCGTGACCAAGAAAAGGAGGCACGGAGAAAGGCAGGTGTCAAGCTTTAGTGCCTTTTGCAAGCATATAATAAAGTTAGAACCAATTGACTACAGTACCCATCTCATGTCATATACAACAAGGGTCATAAATTTGTATACAGCGCCACTGATAAAGTATTGGACAGTCTACACGAAGGCCTCGAAGTGAGTGTACCGTGGCATGCGTTGTTTTCGCCTTACATTGGCATCTTTTTTTCACCTCCTCTTTGCCCGTTTCGAGTGCGTCGGTTTGTAGTTATTTTTGAAAATGTGAGTTTAATCATATAGACTATATGAAGGTGGGGGCGTGAAAGGATTTATGGCCTATGACTCTAGTAATGCTGTTGGATTAACAACACGGTACTCGCACCTTGGCTTTAATATACCAAGTCTACGTTCATTTTGGAGGATTTGAAGTAACTTATAAAGAACGTTTTGAATTTGAATAAAGTACTTGATAAATCTCGAATCCTCATCTTTGCCGTCCAAGACGCCTTCCTCGTTGCGCAACTCATGATCAAAGGCACCAGGATCGACTTGAAGGGCGTCTGCACGGGAAACTGAGTTGAATGGGGTCGGGACATACAGCGCTGGGTCGATCAATGCCGCAAGTTTACTCAAAAGACTACATGTGCTTTAACAGAGTGTTGGGTAAAGCTTTATTGTGATAGTTAATGCGTTAGGCTTCGATATCCAACGGCCGCATCCATTGCCCGGATCAAGCTTAGCGTTATGGCTCCAGTAAAGTAGCAATGGGATGCGTGCGTGCAGCTCCGTATGCTATTACTCATGTTGTTTGTTATTGGGCGGGGAATATAATATTCAACGGTATGTCCTCACTCTGCAGGGACGTGGTCTCAAATGGCAAACTGCTGCTGGCGGGTTTGCGCCGAGACGGATGCTCTCTGGAAACAGCGAACGCCGTTAAATGACGCCAAGGCAATAGGCAATATATAGTTACAGTGTCTTTAGCAATGCTTCTTAAAATATCTTTGAGGACTTCTTTACTATCCAGGCTAAGTTAAATGTAGCCAAGAGAATCAGATTTCCTATACACAAGACACAGGTCCGATCTACCCCCAGAAAGCAAAGAGAACGCGACCTAGATGACAATAACAAAAGGCACGAGGCCATGATAGAGCCTGTCAACGCCTCGGAAATGGAGTCAAATACCATTCAAAATACCAGCCAAATCAAACGCCAGGCACCTTCCTGCCCAACACCGTCGTCCAGCCCCAGAACCTGGCACAGGCACCGAGCACATGCAAGCAACAGGCGCGAAGACAATGCCGAAGATCGAAGGAAAACAGCACGAGAAATATCGTGCGTATGTACATGCATCATATCGTATCAACCCAAAGGTTCTCCAGGCTTATGCTCGACCCATCTGGAAACCTCCAGGGGTGGTGTTGTAGCCAGCTCCGTGATGTTGAGGGGTGTGGGCGCCGGTTCCGTGAGACCCTGTGTTGGGAGTGCTTGGAGTGCCGCCGGAATAGATGGTGGCTCCGTTCAAGTTCGGGGTTTGCTGGGCCATATTGTAGGCCATTGCGGGCATCTGCCCGTTGAGACCCCAGATCTGGCCGGAGTATTTGCTGTCATCGATCGCGCCGCCGAAAATGAGTTGGCGAGTCTTCCAGTAAATCTCGCCCGTCACGAGGGAGTCGGACCCAGCCTGGTGAGCGATTCCAATGCGCTTAACACCGAGTTCATCGGCAATGTCTTGCAGACCAGATTTCTGTCCGAGGTTGGTGAGGATCTGTGCCGCAGCGGGTGTGAGAGGAGAGCCGTTGACTGCTTGGTTGCGTCCGGCGTGCTTCATGAGGTACTTGATGTCGTATAGAGAGGGGAAGAAGATGGTGAGCAGCTTGTGGAATTCCTCCTCATTCTCGGGGAGCTGAGAGCAGAGCATGATCTTCATCAAATAGCCAAAGTCGTATCCAGAGTGGAAAGAAACCCAGTGAACATCATCCAGAAGCACCAGCCCAGAGCTGATCAGCAGAGCACCGAATTCAAAAGGATCGATTCCGTTCTTCTCGTGCATGGCGAAATCGATTCCGGACTTTGCGAGCATTGCTGTTGATTCTTGAGCGTACATGTCTCCTTCTAGCGAGAACCGGAAATTGAACTGCCATGTGCAAGGTGCGGGCATCATTGCATTGCCGTAGGGTTGTCCATTGGCATCGATGCCGGAGGCTGGCGGTACCTCTCCCTCATCATTGAACAGGGTAATTCCGAGCTGAATCATCTTCAAAAGATCGACGTTGCATCGGAGAGTCTGGTAATGGTAGTCTGCTTTATTCGAGAACGAACCGATCGGTCGTGCAACAATTCCGGGGAACTCGGTATCCTGAAATCAAAACCAGTAAGTCGCAGTTCAACATCGGAGCGAGCTTCGCTCGACTGTTCCGAAGAATCAAGTCCTTACCATGCTGATGTATGGGTACTTGTCAACCAACTGTCTCAACACTGCCATCTCATGTGCCAAGTTGTGTTTCCAGACATCTCTTATCCGTGACTTCGCTGCACCAGCCTTGTTCTCGAGTGCTAAACGACCGTCATGACCTTGATGTAATTGCTGCTGTTGCATTTGCGCACCGCGCGCGAATCCCATCTGTGCTGCATGGCTAGCAAGACCGGTGCCCCCACCATCACTCGCACCAGCCCCTGGAAAGCCACCCACAGCCATGCCATTCGCAATACTGGCGCCAGACAGAGTAAAAGGGTTGATGTTGGTGTTGGGGTTGCCCGCGAAGCCTGGATGCCCAAGCGAAGGGGGTGGTAGGCTATTGGCTGATGCGTGTGCGGGGTGCTGAGATTGAAGGTGAGCTTGCTGTAGGGTGTAAGGAGTAGCTAGGCCAGATGGCCCGTATCTGCCGACGGGAGGTGGCATTGTGTGATTCGAGGTTGCGCATGGATGAAGTGACAGTTTCGTCCCTCGAAGGCGGGAAAGCTATGTGTAGTCCGTAAGCGGTTAGCGTGGATGCTTTCTGCCAAGCACACCTCTTTTCCTCACATCCGGCTCCTCACAGCGTTACTTGTGGTCGATCGCGGATTACGGGACAAACCCCAAGCACTTTCTATCTCTACTTTTGTTCTTTTCCTCACTTTTCGTTACGTTTCTCTAACAGCTCGCAAAATGCCCGCCCGCAACCCCACCGGTTTCGACGTCGGCCAGTTCAAGGCCGCGGCTTCCCCATCTTCGGTTTGGGCCAAGCGGGACCCATGGGCTCGCAAGTATGTTAAACACACAAGAGACCATGCCAATTGTATCAATGCTGACCTTTTACAGTGAGACCTGGCGCTACACTGGCCCCTTCAGCCGCTTCAACCGCTTCAAGGGTCTCTTCCCCGGCTTCGGTATCGCGACTGTCGCTTTCACTGCCTACTGCGCATACGAGCACTTCTTCATGAAGGATGACCACCACCACGGTGATTCCCACCATGGCGAGGCCCACCACTAAACTGTTGTTCTTGGAGATCTATTGAGAAAACCGCCGGCCGACGGATCATCGAGTGGAGGACGTATACCCCAGACGACGAGAAAGAGTCGACTCGCCTCCGTGAGATCCACTATCGGGTTCGGATGAAAGAACCTACGGCTTTGTTGAACCCAGGAGCGTTCGTCGTGTCAGGGCGGAGATGCAGCTTTTCATGCCTCATGAGAAGTTTAGCTTCCAGATGGCGCTTTGGGTCTGTTGATTTGTCGAATGTACATAGCTTTTGTTCCACTACAACGATATATTTCTTTACTGTTCGATCATTAAGTGCGCCAGGAATATTTTGAGAGTCACAAAGCTGATATCGCTTTGATCCCTTCTATAAACACGTAATATCATTATCGACATGAGCCCCAACTATGCAATTTTGGGAACATCCAAATCTATTTACTTTTTGAAGCAGATTATTCTTCGAAAACCAGCGAGATGCCATCGTCACCTGCTGTGACGATACGCTTTCCATCAAGGCCCTGTACGAAGCCCATGATGCCACCAGCTTGCTCGCCATCCTCGTTCTCGGTGACACCCATGTGACCCTTCCACTCCCGCATCAGTCCCTGGCCAGCAGCAGCGGTACCACCGCGTGCGTCCCATCGTCGAACAACGCCATCCAAACCGACGGAGGTGAGCATCCAAGACCGGTTCTGGTTCGCTGCAGGCGCGGAAGCAAGAGGTCCTGGGACAGGAGCTGCCAGAGGCGAGCGACTAGGCAGGAACTCGGCCTTGACAACGGCAGCGCCGTCGTGGGCCTCCTTGATATGGCGACGGACGGCGAACCTGTGGGCCGCATCATAAAGCGCAATGGAACCATCAACGGATCCAGAAGCAAGAAGGGTGAATGGAGGCTGAGAGAAAGAGAGGGACTCGATGCCATCTGTTTGAGCCTGCAGCGCAGCCATGATGGTCCCTGCAGCGGTAGCACCGGCTGCTTGCGGGAGAGGTCCCTTGCCCTTTGCCGCTGGTGCGGCGGCTGCAATGCGAGGAAGACCAACGACTCGGATGTGACCCTCGCCACCACCCACCGCGGCAATACCACCACTGGGGGAGATTGCGATGGCATATAGACCACCTTCGACTGCGAAACGCTGGTCCTCCGCAGTCAAACCAAGGACAGCGTTAGTACCAGGGGAGTAAGAGATACCAGCAGCGGCAGCGGCTCCAAAGACATCGTATACATAGAAGCTTCCGTCCTCGGAGACTGTAGCCAACAGGTTTCCATCCGGTGTCCACGCACCGGCGGTGCAGGATGCGGTGTGCGAGAAGAAGGTCTGAATGATAGAGATGGGCTGGGCGGGGTCGGTGTGATCAATACGGAAGACCCAAGCGCTGCCATCATTGGCGCCGATGGCAATGACATTTTGCTTGCCATCATCACCCTGCTTGTGAGGGCACACCGCCATCCAGTTAATTTCCTCGACCTCCTGAGCCTCACCAAAGAACTCCCACGCATATCCGTTCTTCTGGGGAGTGGTATCCCTCCAAGCTCGGAGCTTGCCGTCCATACCAGCGGTCACGACGTATTCGCCGGCGGGCTCAGTGAAAGTAACGGCATTGACGGTGTCACTGTGTCCATCCAGCTTGGCGATAGGTTGCAGAGCCTCACGCTCTCTGGGCTGGGGAGTGGTTTCATAGCTCGAGGGCAACACGGGTCGCTCTTGGGGTGTCGAGTCAAAGATATAGGCGGTGTCGTCACCCGCACCGGTAATAACGATGTTGTTGTGAATGGGGTGCTGCGCAACACAAAATACAGAGTCTGAGTGCGAGTCGAAGTGTGCCGAAGAGTCGTTCTGGAAATGGATCTCATCTTCAATGATCATGTTCTGGTCGGCCTCATCCTCTCCTTCAAGGTCCATGTCATGGTCTTCATCATGGTCGAAGACCTCCTCGGCGTCGTCTGCCTGCATGTAGGCGTCATCCTCAGTCTCCCGGTGCTCGTTGGACGACATTTTTGGATGACAATTAAGATGGTGTTTTTATTTCGATGTAGATGAAAGTGGTTGAAGCTGAGGAGATGGCCGCAGCTAAATAGGACTTGCTTCAAAGAATGAAAACAAGAAATATGCGTGTTGTTGAGGCAAGATGAAATGCGCTCGATCTTTTTTTGCAACTCCCCGCTTAGAAATCCACACCCCCGCGGCAGATAAGCGTTCAGATTTTCACCGCCCTGGTGACCGCCCAGGGAAATAGCCAAGCTGTATCTAATCGGAAGTAACTCATAGTTCAAGTTGAACCCGTAACTTACAACGTTACAGTATAACGTTAGTATTTCACTTGTCTTTAGATATGTCATAATTGAATATCCTGTTATAAAAACATACGGTCCTAGCCCACGAGAATTATGGTCTCAGGCCCCAGAGAAATATAAATATGTAGCCTGTCTCCTACCTAGATTGCTTCACATATATTTTCTTCCCCCTTATTTCTTTTGTCGTTCTTTCATCTTTCCACACACACACTCTCTCTATCTGTACTCTACAGCAGTCAAATCTTATTTAGACAGCTCTCTCGCAACCCTGGCCACAGTTGGTTACAAACGCGCAGTGGTGGTTCGCGAATTCTGATAATACAGTGAAGCTTCTTATCCTCGTGCACATTGAGTTATCTTCCATTAAGCGGTATTGTTAGTGACCTGTGGGCCGTTCTTCTTCTTCTGGCCATTTATGTTAATTTTTAGCTTCATTGCGAATACCCCATGCAACTAGGCCCTATGTGAATACCTTGTTTCAAAGGATACACACATTATATACCAATAGGACATATACATACAGACAAAGGATCAATAGGAAGGGAAGTAGACGCCGTAGCGCTGGCCTGGGTCAATGGCTGTCGAGAACTAGGGCTGTTACTGTACTACTTCATATTATGTACCTGGATTTCTGCCACCGCCTTTGATATCAGTGGGTTTATGGACAGCTTGCCTTCTTGTCACCCTGTGAGACAATCACAACCACGAGTCTCGAGTTTAAAGGGAACATTGCTCTGTTGATTGGTTCGATCACCAATATCAAACAGTACAAAGTAGGAGACCGCATCCCCTATCCCCAACAACTACTACATCATGGCCCTCTCGGAGCACATTTGAAGTCACGGCAGCGCATGTACTAACAAACCCCAGAATTAAACCCGCTCACCAAATCCAACTCAAGGCCTGAACGGGTCACCCAACCTTCAAAATGGCCAGTGAAATTGACATCTTCAATGAATATCCACTGCACATGGACCCAGCCTCCAAAGCCATCTCCCTCATCGCCACATCCGCCCAAACACCCGCCCAAAAAGCCGACATCACCGCCGAACTGGAAGAACTAAACCAACTCCACCGCTCCCTCCAAACTCTCGACCCACCCAACATTCCCCCACCTCCCCTCCCAATCAATCCCAAGCGCGGCGCGCAAATCAACAAACTCCGCGACACCGCCAACGCCGCATACCGCAAATCAAACTACGACGAGGCCATCCGACTGTACACGTACGCCATTGAGATGGGCATCGCCCGACCGGGCTGGGAACCTGTCACCCTTACGCGCGAGGAGTTGTCTGCTCTTTATGCGAACCGTGCGCAGGCACATATGGCCAAGCAGGCTTGGCCTGAGGGTCTTGTTGACGGCAAGTGCAGTGTGGATTCCAAGCCTGTTGCTAATGTCAAGGCTTGGTGGCGGATTGCTAAGTGCTTGGCGGAGATGGCGCGGTATGAGGAGTCTAAGAAGTTCTTGGCCAAGGGGCTTGAGATTGAGGGTAGGGATTCGGAGGGTGGGAAGGAGTTGATTGGGTTGCTTGAGGATGTTGAGAAGGCTTTGCTGCGGGGTGCTTCTGCTTAGAGGGTTACCAATGCTTTCATCATCTTCTGTGGCATTTTAAGCATGCTGACGAGGCAGTTCAGCTTCCTTCTACTTCATGTGTTTTCTTTTTTTTTACCCTTATCCAGTTTGTTTGACTCGGACGATATGATTCCCTCTCTGTCTGAATGTTTATTGGCGTATAGGGGCAATTAAATGAGTTTTTTGAGTATGTACTACTATTGGTTCTGTCTCCGGGCATATAATTGGCAATCGTGTTCAAATATTGGCGCATGTTTCTCGCTACATAAGTATCGGTGACTTGGTCATATCAGTCATATAGCTAAGTCAGGAACAGTAAATCCTCAAACCTTAAGGTCATCATAACTGTGTTCTCTTCGCCAGATTCCCAAATTCTCTATTTATATTTCCAGTCAAAGTAAGTTAAAGGGCTTGCAACATAAGTAGATTGATGCCTCGTTGTCTATAGCTCCTTTCGCAACTATATCTCCGGTTTTGTTAGCGGATGGGATCTTGTACGCCCCTTTGAGACTTGCATTGTTGGTGAAGTTGGGATGTTTAGTGCCCAAAGACCATCGGTGTTTGCATACTAGCTGTTGCCTAAGCCCGCAAGCAATGATTAAAAGCCCATGGCTTTGGTTTTTAGATAAATGTATCCACCATGTGGCTATGAAGGCTCATCAGTGCACACATAACTAAAGCATAAAGAAACAATGTATGCTAGTTTCACTAGTTTCTTATTGCGAAACACTTAACTAAAACCATATATACAAGAAAGCCACGCTATTTGTAAAAATCTGCAACAATAATCTCATCAATCCGGTTCAAACCAACACGCTAGACCCATCACTCTTCTTGCACCCACATGAGCTCGTGCCAGCAGCCACTTGTGTAGGGGTACGAGCAAAGCTAGGCGGCACATCGAGGACAGGGTTACGGTCGAAGAAGTTGCGCGGTCGAAGAAGCAGAGTCATAGGCTCAGCGGGCATGATAGGGTAGTCCTCCGGGGAGGGGAAATGGGTCAGACCGAAAGTATGCCAGAGAACGACATCCGTGTTATCGATTGAGCAGTTAGGGCCAGCGGCTTCAATCCAAGCTGGGAGACCTTCCGACGGTTCGCCGGAGGTTTGAGGTACGTGGCGACCAGCTGGGTGGATTTGTTCATCGTCGTCTGGATAAGTGCGTTAGAAAGGAATAGAAAAATAGAAGCCTTGAAGGGATACTTACATTTAGTAACGTGGACCGCATGGCGCGCGAAACCAGCTCGCTTCCAGACAAGTCCGCCCTCCTTGGGCAACAAGGGAGGCACCTCTCTGCTCACCAATTTGTAGCAAACAGGCTTCTTGCTGTGGGGATTGAGTTTGTTGGTATTGGCCATTTCCCAGGTACGACCGGTGAACCCGTTATAATCGGACATTGACTCGCGCGGGGTGTTATACTTTGTCTTTTTGGCGTAGAAGGCATTGCCGTATTTATTCTCAGCGCTGCCTACTTCACCCTCTCCGCGAACAGCATCTACCTGGAAGACGGTGTTGTCTGGTCCGTCAATGTTGGGGTCGACACGGAGACAGAACAAGTGCTGGTGGTTATGAGCGTTTACACCAGGGTAGACCTCAGTTCCCCAGCCATGGGTGTCTTCACCGGGGTTTATGGCGTAGGTGTTGAGGATACCAGTCAGCTTGACCTCGAGCTGGACGGTGCCGTCCTGGTGGAAAATCCAGTACACGCAGTACTCGTAGTTGGCCGCGGTGAAGATGTGTGAGATGATCAACTTGCGGCCACGGGTGACAATCATAGACTCGTCCCGGAAATCGGTATGCTTGTATAGAATGCCGGCGTCTTCTTCGTGGATGCAGATGGCGTTCTTGATGATTGTGCTAGCACCGGCGCGGTTAGCAAATGCCGCGTCCATGTAATGGATTGCACCCTTGCAGTCGCATCCGAGGGAAAGGCTGTTGGTCATGTATCCGCCACCGTATTCACCCAGGTCGAAGGCGTGTTTACGCTGGTGGGGATGATCGGGGTTGCCGTATGGTACGACCATCTCTGCCAAGGACAGACGCCAGAACACGGGTCGGACATTGCCCTTGTCGTTAAATGTGATGTTATTCAGGACAATGCCTTCTCTGTAGTTGAAACCGACGTGGATGCTCCAATTCTGCCATTCAATTGTCCGTCCCTTGACCTGGAACGACACGCCGTCGGGCTGAGTGATGTGGATTGGCTTGATGTCAGTTCGGTACCCGCCTTCCTTCTCGATAGAAGCTGGGTGGTAGTTGTTTGGTGGTGCCTTGCTGAGGGGCCTCCGTACCGGTGGCACATCGATGTGGATGATCTGTTTGGTTTCCGCGTTGTAGATTGGACAGAAGTCCAAGGGGTAGGTATACTGGGAGTCATCTGGATGAGGACGGTAGTACATAAGAGCTTGTTGCAGTCGGACACCACTTCCGAAGCGTTCATCATACCCAATAGTCCAGGCTGTATCAAATGGTTGGCGTGGATCTTTACCGAACTGGCAGGATACACTTACGGTCACAGTACACTTTGTGCATATCCTCCTTTGGAATTCCAATGATTCCACACTGCTCAATCACCTTGGGATCCTTGCGTACAACGTGTTCAACCTCCTGCAGATCCTCCATTGTGATCAGAGGCTGGACATTGGGCGTATGCTGCCATTGAATGATCTTCTTCTGGTCCAGATCAACAAGGCCATCATAAACATTTCCGCCAGGTGCAATGGCGACAACATCGGCAGTCCGGGTAGGACGAGGAGCCTTCTCGGGATCCGCAACCCACGCCATCATTTGAGCTTTGCGGGGCTCGTACAACGTGACGGCATTGAAGTTGAGGGAGCCATGTTCCTTGCGGATTATTTCAACAGCGGAATCAATCTCCGATGTAGATAAAGGATCAAATGGGTGAGGAGCAGGCGCCGTGGCGCTGACCTGATGGGTCAGTTGCTGTAATCGGTCGAGTACCATGTTGTGTTAAGGTTGTTTGGACTTTGAAAGGACGAAGGAGGTAAGTTGATCTCGGTGATAAAGCCCGAGCCAAGTAAGAAGTAGAAGATGATATTGAGATATCCCCTCGGCTCTGGCAGACTATTTAAGTGAGCTGCCTCATATCCCTACGTTATCTTATACTTCGCGGAGGCCGGATCCGCTGCCCCAATCGGGCTTAGCGTTATATCTCCGCTCCCAAAATGGCGAAGCGATGCGGCCGCGCAGCTTCATGATATTGTTCATAACCATTCATATTGATGTTACTAATATAATTCATCTTGATTCTATGTGGAATAGTGTGCCGTTTATCTTGTTTGTCGCTTTAAGGGTATCGCATCATCTCTGAATAAGGATTTGCGTAGAGTCTATTCACGACTTCGGTATCTGCAAACATGTACATGTAGCCAGAGCATGAAGGATAAAAGGTGTCACCCTATACTCTAGGAGGCCTGGACGCATAGCCGTGAGATGAACTGCGTTTTGCAAAAAGATCGAATACTGGAAGCGTATGCTTAATAGTGATAGATCGAACCAGAGACTACACACACTTCGTCACCTAATCTAGGAAAATGCGCAGTATCTGAGGTTACTGCTCCCATTCGAAAAACACATCTCTATTCCACAGCCATTATCTTCACGTCCCTGCGGTTTGACATCCCAGGCGAAAATGACAACGTACTTCAATTTCAATAGTTAAACCTGTCTGAATCTCGGACTTCCTATGCTCTGTGCACTATAAAAGTCCTCTTCACATTGCAATCTCAGCCCAGAGTGAGAGAAGTCCTCGAGATGCTATTTTCGTTCAACGCCTTGCCGTAAACAAGGAAGCTCAAATACCGGTCGTTTTCTCGCCATCTGGGAGCCGCTAACGGGCCCTGTAATGCTTCGTAGTTGAAGAAAAAGCCCCGGAGTAATCGTAGAAGATGGGCACCCAGTTGAAGAACAGCCTTGTTTACTTGCCTCCCTCACTTTGCTTTCTTTACTTGCTCGGCTTGCCTGCCATGCATTCGGCTGGTTGGGCCGCCCGGTGCCTTAATTGCCTGTCTTGCTCGCCTTTCCCGCCGTTGTGTCACCACTGGTACACCGAATTCTTCACTCCAATTTTCTCTTGTATTGACGCGGCGGTAGGCTCGGGGGTGCTCGGAATGGTTGCTGTGATCAGTGCGGTGAGTACAGGGTGTCGTCGTCGCATGTGTGGCTGGTGACACTCTCGGAATCGTTTAAGATACTGTAAAGTCTTATTGAATTGGTGCAATTGGTACGGTAATCCAAAGGACTGAGGTAATGAATCATGGAAGCGACGTAAGTGCAGAGAGTGGCCCTCACCCTGCTGTACTTGCTCGAGTCATTGCCGGAAACATCGAAACACTTGCTGGCTTTGGTGTAATCACCAGGAAAGAGATGGCTAGCTCAAATTGTCAATGCATCCGGTACCACATGGATCTCGGCGATGATCTATTGTTCTTTGCAGTTCGCCAGCGACTCGACAATAGGGTCTCCTGCTTTGGATTTACGCGCTTCGATAACCCACACGTGGATATTTGAGTGTTGATATGCATGCTAATTGGCCTATAGAAGCGGGCGGCGAATCTCGTACCTCTTTTTGCAGTTGACTGATTTCCATACACCCGGGTGTCTACAAATTACGACTACAACAGAAAAGTTTGCTATGCAATACATCTATATTTTCCAAATTTAATCAAGCCAAAACAGGACATACAATCGTAAACTCAAGGCCTAACAGCACCAGAGAAACATGAGTAAAAAGAAACAAGGGCCTAAGCGCCAAACACCGCTTCCATGGGTCATATCCAAGACGAGACGCAAATAACCAAAAAAATACCCCAAAGCCAGACTTATCAGATCTTCCGGGTATTTCACTGGAATCAAAGCCAGACCACATCCTACAACTCTCCAATTCCAACATCTTTTCAACGGCCATACCCGCTGACGGAAGATCCCCCATACCCAACAGAGGATCCCCCATACTCAGTCGGCGCAAACTGATCACCAGGGGCAGTATAGTGCTGTCCATGAGCCCCGCCGTAACCAGTGCTACCGTTATAATCATGGAGGATACCACCAGGCGCGGGAGCAGTGGGGTCGTAAGAGCCGTGCATCGCGGACCGGCCGTGTGCATTGCCTAGGTCGTCGACCTCGCTCTGCTGGAGGAGGGCGTAGTCCTCGTCCTGATCACCGCGGGAAGAGGCGGCCATTCCACCGCCACGGCCTGAGCGGAAGTCATCTTCGTCTTCCTCGAAGTCGTGGGCCGGGTTCGAGGAAAAGGCAGCCTTGGTCTGGGCTGCGAAGGTGGGGTCTGAGACTGCGTCGGGGAGTGTGCCTGTGCGGCGGAAGTGCATCACGTTGCGGAAAGACATCCAGGCGGTGATGGCGAATAGGATACTGTGTGGGGACATGATGTTAGCGTGATTCGCGGTTGACCGGCCCTGCTCGCATCGAGCTAGGCAGATATCAGGTCCCAGATCCAAGATGCTGCACGTACAAGATAAAGACACCAATAATGGTAGTCGCCTCGCTAAGCTTGCACTTAGCAGCACTTCCATAAGCCCAGTTATCACATCCAGTCTTAGAACTGCTATCACTATTCGTCGCCCTCTTCGTCGTAGACTTCGAATCCGAGCTCGACTTCGAGTCCTTGTCACTGCTATCCGAAGACCCCTTCGACTTGCCCTGCGCAACATACGACGCAAGACAAATCCAAGCACTAGCCCAGAGAATCGTATAGAGGATATCGACACAGGCAAAGGCGTAAACGTTTCCGAAGCGGCGGGCGCGCGGCCACATCGGTACGGCGACTAGGTAGACCAGACCGGGGATACTGAGCCAACACTATAAATCATGCGAAAAGGGTATGTTAGCAATGCAACTTCTTTTCTCAACACGAACCTGAGTCTGCTGCAGCAAGATGCGACTCGGTTTCCAGGGTATTCGCAACTCACCAGACCCCAGTACCACCCCGTGCGCCCGTCAATACCATCGCCTTTTGTCCAGATAGCGATAGTCATCGCCCAGGCGATGAAGATGATGAACGCTTGTGTGAAATGCAGGATGTTCTTCGTGCGTCCTAGGCTTCCGCCTGAAGGGCGCGGCATTTGGAACTTCATGTTGTGCAAGGGCGGGGTGTTTCAACCATGTACAAGTAGTTGTTCAAGGGATGGAGATGTCGTTGTATTGCATTGACAGGGGATGGTCAGATTGCAGTCAGTAAGGTAAAAAAAAGTGACAGCGGAATGTGGGCGGAGGCTGTGTTGAGGCTCGGGGGAAATGTTCTGTTTTGTTTTGGTTGGTAGCTTCGTATTGCCCAACGCTCGTGTGTGGGAGTTGGAGGGATGCAGATGGAGATGTTTGGATATGGAGTAATTCAGAAGGTGATTTGAGAGTTCGAATGTTCGAGTGTTCAAGTGAATTTGGGTCTTGTTTCCACCGTCAACGTATTCCATCCCCGACGATCATCGCCCAGGCGACAGCCCGTGGATCTATTTTCGGAACTCAGGCTTGGCATATCTTTCAGCACTTATTACAGAGGACATATGCAAGGATAATCGTGATGCCTGCTATAACATCATCGCGCATTTATATGCAAAGCCTCCATTGGATCCACACGGTTCGAAATCCGCTTGGAAATAGAAGAAACTTGCAGTTCAGCTGTCCATAATATTCGTTCATAGTCACATTGCTCATATACACACACATCACGCTCACATAAACTCATATGTATCAATCATCAATTTTACAAGCCGGCCTCTCGAGTCTGTTTCACCAATACCCAAATCTCCCGCAGTGGCTGGTAGACATGAACCTGCCACCACCAAGGAAGAGGATCTTGAAATGAAAATAGTGGATCTTTCCAGAACAATAACCGCACAAATTCTACCTTGGACAATTCAAGTATCTGGATTCCAGACCGCAACAAGGAGAATTGCAAGAGCAAAGCTGGAAAACGACCCGCTGTAGAAAATCTGGCTATCGACGTCGCACGCGAGGATGACAGTGTCGGTGTCGTTTTCGAAGAAACATCAACCGGATCGGAAGGAAACACAGATAGATATCCTGCAATTGGACAGGAAATATCCTGCAAAAGACGCTCAACCGCTTTCGCGCCGGGGATACAACCGGCAATGTACACTGCATGTCGAACAGAATGAGCATCAAACTCTTCATCCACCATGAGCCGAACAGAGAGATGCCCCGTCAAGCGAGTCCCGATTTTAGCCGCAAAGTTCTGCATGAGCTGGTGAATCGCAGCAGCCAATGCCTCATCCAAGCGCGAGGTACCCCATATTGAAGAATGCGCATCCGACAACCGGACATTGATCGCTTGGACTTGACCACGGACAACGAGGATATCGGCAAAAAGCTCTCCCAACCTATAATGTTGCTGCAAGATCCAGGGCCGGTCCTTGGAAATCTGAATCTCACTGATACTGGAGTAAGTCTTGCTAGTCGTACGTTTCGGTAGACGCATAGCCTTATCATTTGCAGACGGGCTAGCGCGCAACATCTGGTAAGATTTCGACGGCGACCGATGCAAGATCTTATGCACAGAGTCGCGCGATAGAACCTTATGATACTCTAAACCGGGAAGACCTCTTTCAATCACATACTGTCGAAAGGCATCCGGGTGGCTGAAGCAAGCGGCCAGCTCGGTGTCAAAGGTAATACATTTGCAGCTGGTACGGCTCTCGACAACCTGCCGCGCTGTCGCGTCTTCGCTGGAAGTTGCCTTGGGCGAGCACGGAATCCACACGTCCACTTTTTCGCGGTGGATCACGTCAAGTAGTCTGGAAATGTAATGGTCTTTTGGAATGCGGTAGAATGCCTGCAGGGCCTTGGACATGCTTGCGCCAGACCGGACGGGGAGATCCAAGTCGGTAACATCGGCTCCAACCACGCGATGGCCCTCTGCGGCCCATGCCCGTGCAAGTGCTAGAGCATGAGGGGCTCCCACGCCTGTGATTAGCACTGTCTTCGGGTAGAAGCGAACGTTTCGTCGTGTTCTGCGATAGCTGGCTACCGATCGGAAATATGCTAGACAACTCGCGACGGCGAGGATGGTATTATCGAGGGATAACAGTGAAAATGAGAGACAGATGCGGAAGAGGTGCCAGAAGACTCGGGGTACGGTCCCTGATGAAACGGAGGCTGCGGTAGATTTGATGGACATTTTGAGCCTTTGTTTCACCGCTGGCGGTGGGATTACGTCCCGGTTCATTTGGCCCTGGGTTGACAGGGTTGGGGAGAGGGCCAAAGAACCTCGAAAGGTTTGGGTTGAGGTTAGGACATTGTGGAATGCTGGAAATGTGAGGGAGGCTGGTGAGGGGGGCGCTTGGCTGAGGTGCAGATCTAGTTTGGTATGACAAGACGCTTATGCAAACAACCTCAATCCCTCGGAACTCAGGGATCGAGATGACTGTCAAGAGTGGGGGAGAGGTCTAGGCTTATGGGATCGGATCTCTTAATGCTGTTATCCCCGAGCTGTCATTCTGGGATCAAGTTTCCGATCTTTATCAATCTCGGACAAGACTTCCTAAATGATGAGTATCATGCCTTCGTATGAACATATATGGATATCATGAACGACGCCATTTGATGCATTTAATGCGACTGCCTGCGATAAGTGTGCTCGGACTTGCTCTCTGAGGTATTTATTCCCGAGCTACCGGACTATAAGTTTTCGGCGCTTGAAGTATGACCTCACCGTGCACCGTTCACCATTCACCGCGTTTTCAGCTGCGTATCTGGTTGATCTCATTTCATACCCATAAAGAATTTCGAGTCTCTCAAAATGGCAACTAACCAACAGCCGCATCCCAACTCCGGGGAGCTCTCCGTAGGTTGTCTGCCCTCTCATCGTCATTTCAACTAACCCTAGAGCAGCGTGAACCAGGCAGAGAGTTGAAGCTCCTGCACTTCATCTATGGCCAGCCAAACCTGGACGAGATCCGCGGCCATCCGCAAAAGGTGATCGATCTGATCCACGAGTTCGAAAAGGAATACCGCTTGATAAACGTCGGCCCTGAGAAGGGCAAAATCGTCACAAAGCTCATAGAGGAAGTCAAGCCCAAGACCATGATCGAACTCGGCTGCTACGTAGGCTACTCAGCAATCCTATTCGGCGACGCAGTCCGTCGCAACGGCGGCGAACGCTACCTAAGTCTAGAATTGAACCCGGAATTCGCAGCCATCGCCAACATGCTCATCGAGCTGGCAGGATTGCGCGACTTTGTGCGCATCATCGTCGGCCGCAGCGACGTATCCCTCCACAAACTGATTACCTCGGGCGACGTCAAGAAAGTGGAGCTCCTTTTCATCGACCACTACAAGCCCGCATACACTACGGACGTCAAACTGTGCGAGCAGTTAGGAGCAATCGTGCCCGGCTCAGTGCTCGCCGCAGACAATGTCATTTACCCCGGGAACCCGCCATATCTGGAATTCGTCCGCAGTACAGTGAAACAAAAGCGAGAGAAGGCAAAGGTTGGACCTTCCAAGGGTTATGACACCACCGGTATGGCCGAGAGCGCGGTGCAGTCTTTTGTGGGTAAAGACGATGTTCCCACTTTCGACTTTGTCGGGAACCCGAACATGGTGTACCAGAGCGAGTTGTGCCAGCCTGAGGGTTTGGGAGTGAGTGAAAAATCTTCTTCTTCTTTTTCCGTTGCTAACTATTCATAGGACGCCATTGAGGTCACGAGATGTGTGGGAGTGGAGGATTAGCCAGAATGGGATGACGCACAAGTGGAGGTTGCGGCCGAGATGTGGGATATCCAGATGAGAAGACACACCTTGAGAATACAATGGATTATCAAGCAGGGACACAGTACTCCGTAGCCCGAGTTTTGATCTCCGAGATGAATATAGTAGGAGTGTTCCGAGTGTAGAAATATGAAGTGGCGGCAACCCGAGTCGACCTTTGACCCCACCAGACCCAAACGTTGCCGTCGCCAGGACCTTCCCTCGTTCCCCGCGTACTTATTTCCGGGGATATATAAGTTCACCTCTTCAGCCCTCTTTCCTCAATTAAATCACACATTCATCATGGCCAGCAAGACTTATAACGTTGGCATTGTCGGCTACGGCTTCAGTGCAAAGATCTTCCACATTCCCTTCGTTGCCGAGGTCCCGGAGCTGAAGCTCTATGCCATCGTCCAGCGCACCCCGAAGGCGGACGATGATGCCGAGAAGGACCACCCCGGTGTGAAGTCCTTCCGCACCACGGAGGAGATGGTCCAGGACCCTGCGATTGACATCGTGATCATTACCACCGCCCCCGACTCCCACTTTGCTCTCTCCAAGCTGGCGCTAGAGGCTGGCAAGCACGGTACGTGTCTAGAAGTCCCAGAAAGAATATACCCAGCTAACCCAATGCGCGTCATAGTCGTCTGCGAGAAGCCCTTCACCCCCACCACCCAGGAAGCCGATGAGCTCATCGCCATCGCAAAGAAGAACAACAAGCAGCTCGCCGTGTTCCAGAGTACGTCCTACCAGCCCAACCCGAACCAATTGCTAGAAAGCCTAGACTAACAATACAACCAATAGACCGCCGCTTCGATGCCGACTTCGTTACCCTCTCCAAGCTGATCAAGAACGGTTCCCTCGGCCGCATCTCTGAGTTCGAATCCCACTTCGACCGCCACCGTCCCCAGGAGCCCGCCGCCGATAGCCACAAGTGGAAGAACAAGGTTATCCCCGGTGGCTCTGCCATCTACGACCTCGGCGCCCACCTGCTAGACCAGGCCTACTACCTATTCGGTCTGCCCCAGCGGGTGACCGGTTTCATTGGCTCCGCCCGTGAGGTCAACTCCTCCGGCTTCGAGGACGCCTTTACTGTCCTTCTACACTACGCCAATGGCACTATGGTCACCGCCAAGGCGACTGTCGTCAGCCCGGAGGACGAGCAGCTGCGCTTCTGGGTGCGCGGTGACAACGGCAGCTTCAAGAAGGTAAGACTACCCAATTGCGTATCAGTTGTTCATATATTAACTGGCTCTTTAGTTCCATCTTGATATCCAAGAAGACCAGCTCAAGGCTGGCATCATGCCCGCCGACAATGGCTACGGTCGTGAGCCCAGCGAGCGCTACGGTACTCTGACCACCATTCAGGGTGGCAAGCCCGTCAAGGAGGTCGTTCCCACTGTCGAGCCCCCTACCTACACTGAGTACTACCGCAAGCTTGTTCGTGCTCTTGGTGGTGATGGTGCCCTGCCTGCTAGTGGTGCTGAGGCTCGCGAGGTCATTCGCTTGATTGAGTTGGCCCGTGAGAGCTCCCGTACTGGCCGTACCCTCGATGTTTAAGCTCCGGGTTTGTAAAATGCAACGACGATTATGATCTGATAAAGAGTAAATAAATTGATTTTCTGGATATTTATCTGTTTTGTGATTGAGAGATCCCACCTAGTCAGTATGTATGAGTCCTAGCCTAGGGAATTAAAATGTCAGACAATGTGGCCGACTATACACAACAGTCACAGGCCATAAAGGTCACCAGGTATCAAAAATATATACTTGCAACCCGACCTGAACAACCACGCAAAATCCCCAATACATACAGCCACCGCTAAAAAAATACCAAACCAAATCCCCTCAAACATCCCTCAAACACCCTTCCCTCAAATACAAATCATCAAAAGACAACCCAACACACCAAGCCCTAGGAAACTCCATTCCCCACTTCCCCATAAGCGTCGCAAGATCTCGTTCCGATCCAGGAACAACATTAACAAAAACCCGATCTGAATGAGACATAGGCTCAGAATGGACAGCGCCCTCTTCCTCCCCAACCCGGAAAAACACACACTGCCCCCGCGCCGCTTGCACAATCGCACCATCACGAGCCAGCTGGGTTGCTAGTGTGGCTCGTACTGATTCCGCTGCCATGGCGCATCCGATACAGCGGATTGAGAGGCAGATGTGGTTTGGGTTTTTGGCACGGGCGGTTTGTTTTGCTGATTTTTGGGCTGTGCGGGCATGCGGTGTTGAGACGATTGGTATGAAGAGGGTTCCTGGGCCTAGGAGGGTTGTTGTTAGTTTCCAGTTTGGGGGAGCTGGGGTTTCGATTGCTGCTTTGGGTGTTGGTATTGATGTTGATGTTGTAGTTTGGTTCTGGGGGTTTATTTGTGGTTTGAAAATATTAGACAGCTGGAAGAAGCGTGTTCGCTTTGAGGGTGTGGTAGTAGTGGTTGGTGATGGTGATGGTGGTAGTGGTGATGGTGGAGCAAAGAATAGATCATCCGTATGCCAGCGCGGAACGTCGAATTCGTGCGTTGCTTTACTTGCTCGGATTGTGAGCCAGTAGTGAGTTTGGTTGTTTTTTGTTAGGAATTCATGGACGTATGTTAGGAATGAGAAGAAGGATGGTAAGATTGAGCCGTTGATTGTTGCTTCAGCCCAGGTATTGAAAGAGCCTGGGAGAGTATGTGCGTCTAGAGATAGGAGGGGTCCACAGTAGGTCCACGAGGATGTTGTTTTGAGGGTGATTTGGTTGTTGAGTTGGTCTTGAGGGTTGATGGCAGGGTATGGTAGCATTTGGAAGTCCGGTAATGCGTCGACCTCCATCGTGGAATAGCTTGTCATCCGAAGTAAATGATTTTCTTCAGGGGCATGGCACAATGTAAAATTCATTCGAACTTGGGGGAGGGAAATGCTCAGGCCGCTTGCACCATGTGACCCCGAGACAACAAGCTACACCTGGGCATATTTTCCAACTTAACTTATCCTCTGAGAGTTGGGGGCTGTAGCCTTGTAGGGCGATTAGGTAGACTTAGGCAGCAACTTGGAGGTCTTGGAGACATTGGAGATCTTTCTTTTTCCGGGCGATTGGAGCAAACTTAGAAGCTTAAGTTACCACAAGGATCAACAATGTGTATGTATATATGAATGAATATGCGGACATAAAAAAGTTATGCGGATATTACGCTAGTATTATTAGGCTTTGAATTTATTAGTACTAGTATCCACGTCCCGGGTAGACTCCAGAGCTGTTAATATCCTTAGAAATTGGAGTTTGCCATACGCCTACAGTATTGGAATGAGCGGCTCGAGATATATAGAGTGATTGATTGGCATCTTCCTGCGGGTGGGGCTAGCCCTGCATAAGGAGGGGTTGAACTCAGCAACACATTCGTCCTTGGCACGAAACTCCGAACAGCTTCCGAATTTACTAGACGCAGATTTCTGATTCTAGTCAATCCGCTTCGTTATTGCGATGGCGGAAGTTATTGGTGTGGTTTCGGGCGCCATCACGTTCGCAACTGTTGTCGCCCAAGTCACTGAGTCTATAATCACGATCAAAGATTGCTGGTGCCAGTTTCGTGATGCACCCACTGACCTCAAATACCTCATGCGGGATCTTGATTTGTTTGGACTCATTCTAGCCGAAATCCAGGAAGATCTATCGCAAGACGCTTTCGCATTCGCCCTAAAGGGCAATAGACACGCTGTGCAAAGTCTGGAATTTGGCAGAGAAGCCGCCACGAACTTGCAAGAGCTATCTAATGAGCTTTTGCGTGACATGAATTCCTCTCATCGCCTGCGAAAATCTTATGTTGCCGCAAAAATGGTGATGCACAGAGGGAAACTAGAAAGGCATATGGCCCGACTGCGAAACGCGATTCAGTTGCTATCGCTGTCTCAGCAGTGCTATACTAGGTTTGTAATATCTGATATACTGCAATTCTCCTACCTAATAATACAAGTAGAGCGCTTCTACGGGTCCAACCTGATTTGATTGCCGAGAGACTAGTGCAAGACAAGAAAAACACAGCAACATTCAAGCCGAACCTACCAGCACGGTGTGTTCCTGCCTAGGTGTACAGGGTAAACATGATTAACCAGACTTCGCTGACGCTTCGAGCAACAGAGGGCCATTTAAAGGATGAACGAACCGAATTACTGAATGACCCGACAGAAAGGGTGTCACAGGGCGGGATGTCACACCACACTCACACATCTAAGTATTTGTGGCGTCTCAGTTTACCGTCCTGGCTGAGTTCAAAGGCCCTAGAAGTATACAGCGAGCGACTTCATCACGGCTGGCAATGGGTTTTTCGGACGTACAATGTGATCCCATCAACATCAAAGGTAGTCTCATTGACGATAGCTGGCAAAATTGAAGATTTGCAAAACCTATTTGCCATGAAACAGGCCTCTCCGTTCGACCGAACCGATCGCTTCGGATACACACTCCTACACGTATGTTGAAGTCCACAGTCTACATCTACCGATGATAGCCAAGAGTTGCTAAATAGATTTTCAAGTACGCCATGCTCGGGCCTAGGAAGGAGCAGATGTTGAAGTTTCTCCTCGATCAGGGGGTTGACTCCTCTATCGCAGGCAACCATCCCAATCTTGAAACGCCTCTCGATATGTTGGTATTCTGTGGGGCCCTAGGACTCGGCAAGGGTCAACCATTGTTTCCATGTTTACGTCTTCTACTTCGCTACACGAAAGAGACATCCTATGATGACACGCCAGAAGAAACGATTAGGGGAGTCTTATCCCGATTTCGTGGTTCAAGCGAGGAGTTCAAGTTTTTACAACAACATTGCTGTCCCTCATATTACGAAATGCCCCAAGAGACAAGAATTGCAGTGGCTGCCACGGCCGCATATGGTGTGTGGGATGCCTATCATATGCCTGAATTGATCCAAACGATGCTTGGGCCAAATCCTTTGACAGCCGAAGATCTCCAATTCGAAGGACCCTGGCGTTTCGATTCAAAGAACGCGACACTTGTACATTGTGTCGTGAGAAAGATTGGAGCAAGTCAGGCTGCTCTGCAAGGGTCTCATCCATGGAAAAGACGAGTTCGCCATCAAAGCCAGACCTCCGGACAATCTCTTGGCATCAACATGAGGGAAGGCTATTACTATCTTTACAAATCGTGGAATAAACTCTTTATGGAGTTTCTTCAAGCTGGTGTGGTTTTGAACCACGTTGTTGACCAACAGACTCTGTTGCTTGCATTTTTAGAGGGATATCTCGACTGGCTTGATGTGTCTAAATGTCAGGTCTCGTCTCCAACTGAAGCACTTCGAAAATGGTTAACAGATCTAAAATCTGCTGGCATTGATTTACAAAAGTTCGGGGAAATTGAGCACAGCATCTGGAAAGCGGAACTTAGCCAAAGAAACTTTGGCCTTGGAGATGACGAAAATGGTTGCCATCGACTGATAGGATTCTCTTATGGCTCATGTGTTAATGACTGGTCTGTGTGGCTATCCCCATGGGATAACTTCATAAGAGATTTCTGGAGCCTGATAGAGCGACCTATAGAGACGATGGCCGGTGAATGGCCCAGCGAATGAATATTCCCAGCAACATTTTGGTTATTGAATGAAACTACAATCTAACTTAGCCATACCTTATATATAAGGTGGACGCGAAAGGACGTACTCTATAAATCATTTCAGTCAGATTTGGCATGTTGAATCTGGTATAGAATACCACGACTATCAGTAAACAACTCATAGCATGGATATATCGAAGAACATGACATTAGGGCTTGCATACTGCGTGCAGTGACGCAGTACTGAGCAGGACCACTCGTCATGCCAAGCCACTAGTCCTGAAAGGGATTTCTGTTACCACACGCAAAACGATGAGTGGAAGACGGCAAAACACTCAGAAGTGTCAAGGGAATAATCCCCGAGTCCGCGGAGAAGCTCTGATATTGCGTGTTAAGCGGCACACATGGGGTATCGATCACAGATGGGGTGTCTATCCTCCAAATATCCCCCTAGGGCTGATGCCTCCGGATGATATCCTAAGATTCGCACCGGCAAAAGCTACGAAAGGAACAAAGGACATTAGAGAGCTCTGAGGCCTGCTGGGATACCTACCATGACGCCCTCCCCGCATGGATCAGTGACCTTGTCTCACCCGTCGACCTGGCAGTTTGATATCGATCGGTATATCAACCCGTTCGTGCCAGCGCCGCGATGGCATCTTGTCCCAAAGCCTGTGGCTCGTATGCTGGGTCATCGGGAAGAATCTCCCAGGCTTGTGGGTAATATTCTGATCGCCTTCTGGTCGCTGGTCGGCGCATTTTGCGGTGTTGCGTTGGTGGCATCAGTTTCGAAACGAGTGCCCTCGTTTGAGGCCCGTGGTGCACCGGCCATTATTGGCAGTTTTGTAAGTGATGGATGGACTGGATCCGGATCGAGATGGATGACACCTGGGCTGACTATCAATCTTTGAATAGGGTGCCGCTGCAGTCCTTGAATTCTGCGCCATCGACTCGCCCTTCGCGCAGCCCCGCAACGCGATCGTAAGTCAGATTCTTGCATGTATTATTGGTGTCGGGATCTCGAAGTTGTTCGCCTTGAATCCCCATGCCGGGGCGTATACCGAACTAGGGGGTGCGCTTGCATGTGGGATTACCACAGCGGTCATGGTCCTCACCAATACTGTACACCCGCCGGCGGGTGCGACAGCCCTTTTGGCAGTAACAAATCCTCAGACGGTTGGGTTGGGCTGGTTTTTGATCCCGGTGATGCTGTTGGGCATCACGCTCATGGTGGCCGCGGCTGTGGTGATCAACAATGTGCAGCGTCGGTATCCGCTTTACTGGTGGACTTCCCATCCATTGGCTGTGCCTCGACAGGACCTGGAGGAGATTCGACATGAGAAATCACCGAGTTTCCTACGTAACTACGAGGATAGTCTGACGGATGTTCCTCGAAGGCTGGTGGTAGAGCGGGGGGATATTTCGGTGCCAGATGGAGTGACGCTTTCTGCTGAAGAGACAGAAGTGTTGGAGAAGATCAGTGAGAGACTTTAAGCCAAGAATATATCACTATCTACATATAAAAATAGTGCGCAACAGAGTCCTCCGTAGATGTTATCGGGAAAGTGGCAAATTGACACCTCAGGCCATACTGCGGTGACGTCTCTCCCAATCAGCGTCGACTTATGTACTCGGCCCACTGAGGAATTTTTATTTCTCAACTCTTCGACTGACAGGACTGAGTTTCTTCAACGCATTCACATATCCTGACGTGAGGACTACCCCTGCTGTGCTGAATTTCTTCCATTGACGTCGGCGCAGAATTATATCGATAAGGGCAAACCAGGCACTCCACTGCTTTGCGCCCCTCCATTTGTCTCCGCCCCGCCAGGCGATCCACTCAGCCTTTTTGCATTTCTCTTCAATCTCTTTTCACTGGTGTCATCCTTTCTCCTTCCTCCCACCCGTCTTTCCCTTCCCTTTCCTTTTTCCACCTTATACCCTCGTCACACCGCCAACATGGTTTCCGCCTCGAAGGCTGCCCGTATGGCCAAGCGTGCCGATGAGAAGAAGCCCAAGAAGGGCGGCAAGGACGAGCCTCAGCTCGATGCCAACGGCAAGCCCATTGTCTCTGACGCTCCTGCCACCACCGACCAGAAGGCCGTCGACAAGCTCACAGCCCAGATGGACAAGCACGGTCTGTCTGATCGGGTCACCACCGGTGTGCTGTCGTCTCTGCCCGCCTCTCGCGATGTCAAGATTACCTCCACCTCCCTTGTGTTCCACGGAAAGGTCCTCGTCACCGACTCCACCCTCGAACTCACCTACGGTCGTCGTTACGGTCTCCTAGGTGAGAACGGTTGTGGAAAGTCCACCATGCTCAAGTCCATCGCTGCTCGCGAGTTCCCCGTCCCTGAGCACATCGATATCTACCTTCTGAACGAGGGTGCTCCTCCCAGTGACCTCGGTGCCCTTGAGTGGGTTGTCCGTGAGGCTGAGCGTCAACTCGAGGCCATGGAGAAGAAGGCCGAAGATGTTCTCGAGGCCGAGGGTCCTGACAGCCCCATCCTCGAGGACCTCTATGACGTAAGTTCTCACCGTCTTTTTTTTACTTTTTCTTTTTGACTGAATTCAGGCTGACCCATTGCTATAGAACATTGACAAGATGGATCCTTCCACTTTCCACGTCCGTGCCTCCCTCATTCTGACTGGTCTCGGTTTCAACAAGCACACCATCCACAAGAAGACCAAGGATATGTCCGGTGGTTGGCGTATGCGTGTGGCCCTTGCCAAGGCCCTGTTCGTCAAGCCCTCTTTGCTCTTGCTCGATGACCCCACTGCCCATTTGGACTTGGAGGCCTGTGTGTGGCTTGAGGAGTACCTCAAGAAGTGGGACCGTACCCTGATCCTTGTTTCCCACTCCATGGATTTCCTCAACGGTGTCTGCACCAACATGCTGGACATGCGTGGTCAGAAGCTCCTCTACTACGGTGGTAACTACGACTCTTACCACAAGACCCGTAGTGAGCAGGAGACCAACCAGATGAAGGCCTACGCCAAGCAGCAGGAAGAAATCCAGCACATCAAGAAGTTCATTGCTTCCGCTGGTACCTATGCCAACTTGGTGCGTCAGGCCAAGTCCCGCCAGAAGATTCTCGACAAGATGGAGGCCGATGGTTTCATCCAGCCCGTCCTTGCCGACCGTGTCTTCACCTTCCGCTTCGCCGATGTCGACAAGCTCCCTCCCCCAGTTCTGTCCTTCGACGATGTCAGCTTCTCTTACTCCGGTAACTGGGAGGACACCCTCTACGAGCACCTCGACTTCGGTGTGGACATGGATTCCCGTACCGCCCTCGTCGGCCCCAACGGTGTCGGCAAGTCCACCCTGCTCCGTCTGATGACCGGCAAGCTCAGCCCCATCGGTGGCCGTGTCAGCCGTCACACCCACTTGAAGCTCGGCATGTACTCCCAGCACTCCGCCGAGCAGCTTGACCTCACTAAGTCCTCTCTGGAGTTCGTCCGTGACAAGTTCCCCGAGAAGTCCCAGGACTACCAGTACTGGCGCCAGCAGCTCGGCCGCTACGGTCTGAGCGGTGAGGGCCAGACTGCCCTCATGGGTACCCTCTCCGAGGGACAGAAATCTCGTATCGTCTTCGCCTTGCTCGCCATTGAGTCCCCCAACATGATCCTGCTGGACGAGCCTACCAACGGTCTCGACATCCCCACCATCGACTCTCTCGCCGATGCTATCAATGCCTACAGCGGTGGTGTCGTCGTCGTGTCCCACGATTTCCGTCTCCTCGACAAGATCGCCAAGGACATTATGGTCTGCGAGCATAAGACCGTCCGCCGCTGGGACGGCTCCATTGGAGAGTACAAGAACCACCTCCGTAACAAGATGTTGTCGGCCGGTGCTGTCTAGAGCGCTTCTCTTGTTTTCGCTTCTCCTTGCTCCTTTATTTTCATGTTTTCCTTTTTCATTGATGACGACGAAATGCTAGACGAGAACTGAAGGAATACAATGCCCCATTTGCGGCGCTAAAAGTTTGGCTCCCACTGGGGGACGTTCCAACACAAAAAGTTCCTTGGTTTTGGGATGGGTTTCATTTTATTTTCCTTTTGTTTGTTAGATCGTTTGTCCTTGCTTCCATGCGCTAGATGAGGTGCTTTTGGTCGCTTGGGACTTGTGCGTTGGTTGTCATGCTCGAATTACCCCTCCCTCGATTGGGACAGGCGTGATCCGTCTGTCCGAGTTTTCCCCTGTCTTATCTTGCATCCTTGATAGAGTATCTAGTCCTCTCTTCCGAGGTGAATATAAGTGATGCCAATAGTATGTGCACATTAGCACTTTTTCAAGATACGGATGAAATAGACAGCGTAGTTAGCTTGGAAAAGTTGATTTCAGCTACGAAAGTGAGCAGTTCCTATCATAAATACTTCCAGATCTCTAAAGCTAGGTTGACAAGCCACCGCCGAACGTAGCGACGTTAATCCGAATAGCTTAGAAAGTGATGACGAGAGGGTATCCCTTGAACGTAGAGGTTTCACCTCCCATAGTGAAATATGTCCTTCTAGGCTAGAATGAAACATCTCTAACAGACAAATTGTTTGTCCATGCCTCTAAAAAAAGTAAAATAGCCTGACTCCGAGCTAATACAAGAACTGTATATGCTCCAAAATGTTAATGTACAAATCTATACAAGCGAAATATAGACATCTCCACGTCAAAATAAGAACTATATAGCCTCCGAGATGTTAATCTACATAAATTAACACTCCTCTATGCTCTTATCAGACAAATCGTTAGTGTAGGCACATACAAAAGTGCAATAGGCCTCCTTCTAAGTCAAATTTAGAACTGTATATCCTACAAAATGTTAAGCTACGCTGTCTAACAAGGCTTCTCTCATGTTCAATACGTCTTCGTCTTGATCAGAATTGGTTATCAATCGGGCCAATTACACCTCCGTTCGAGCTCAAAATACCTCTGCGTAGTGTATTTAACCAAGTAAAATGTTCATGTAGGCATTTGTGAAAATGGCCCATGCCTCCCTCCAAGCTAGAACTGGCACCCTCGCATCCAGAGATGTTTATCGCGGTAACTTAAGTAAAAGTGTCTTTAAGTAAGGCTCGAACATAGAGGTATTCATCAGAACTAGTTCGATACTAGTACTTCTAAGCTATCTTCAAACAGAAGGATGTTTATCTAAATAGGTTAGGCGATAATCTATCGAAACTACCCTCGAACATGGGGACATTCATTAGAACGAGTTTAATACTAGTATTTCCACCCTGCCCTCGAACGTAGGTATATTTATCCCTATAGGCTAGGTAGTACTCGATCAAAACTACCCTCGAACATTGAGGTATTTACCTCCGTACCCTTAGTACTAGTAGTTTTAAGCTCCCCTCGAACATATAAATATTTACCTCCGTACCCTAGGTGATACTCTATCGTGACTACCCTCGAATATAGAAGCTCCCCTTGAACTTAGAGATGATCATCCCTCATGATGAAATATGTCCCTCACTCTCCGGACAAAAGAGGCATGGGTGCTAGAAACATTCAATCCACCTGTTTAAAGGGCTCCTTCTAAGCAGAAAATTTGATCTACCTAAGCTAGAAATAAGCGTTTGACCTGGTAAAAATGTTCATCTCGACATCTGTTAGGACAAAAAAGGCCTCACTCTAATTTAGATTCTATGAACATCGCTTCGTTCGGGGGTAGCTTGGCAGTTTCGCTTTGGAGACAATGCCCAATAGTCGAGGCTTCATCTAGCGTATACTGTCGCAGATAGTCTAGGCCAGTCTGCCCATCGATCTTCAGGCCCGCCTCTGCGATGTCAGCCGTCCTCTATCAGATTTTGTCAGATCATACCGCATGGGCAGCTTTGTCCAGCTCTACCGTATATCCATGCTTATTGTTGTAATAAGGGCTGGTACGACGCCATTATACCTTTCTTTGTCACATTTCGACTAATAAAATACGACTTTAAAATGCATGAAAGGCCAAAGAAGACAACACTAAATGTTCTTTGTGGCTTCATCCTTTGTATTATTAACCAAGAGATTCCCGAAACAAGAATAGCCCCAATGTGGCTATGTTTTCGAGGCATTATAAAGCGCAAATTTCCCATCTTCCGAATATCCATCAAAACAAAATACGGTACATCAAACACCACAAGTTTGGAGACCCTCATCATCAATCTTGCACTCACCACTACAAGTTACAATTCACCCCCAGGGCAACCTCAAGGTAAGCCCTCATACAAATTGAACCACTCACCTTTTCCTACCAGGTCACCCCAAATCCCAAACAGAACAATGGATCACCCTAGAAACTACGACCTCCCACCCAACTTCAGCGAAACATACAAGAAACTTTGCCGAACCTTTGCAGAGAGGCTAGATCAGCAAGTTACTATTCTCAGTAGTCCGCAACCCGACCGGCTCCAGGTTATGTTGGAGATAAGAGATCTTGCTTCACTCGTCGGGCAAATTGGATATCTTGGATGGGTTGGAGGCTCGGATATTCCTGATCGTCGTCGAGTTCTCCCAAAATACGGATATAAGCCTCTGAAGGACATTTGCGCTACTATTAGCGGCAGCTTAGATCAACTAGCGGTTATGCTTGCCGTCGATGATAGAAATGATGTTGTTGTTGCGAATGAGTTGGAAGAAATCTTGAATAGCTTGCCTTTCGAGAAAGTAGCGGTATAACCCTTTGAAAATATTTGAACGAGGGTTATGGGCAGCTTGGATCAAATGGCAGTTGGCTGATGATAGAAATCATGTTGCTGTTGTGATAAGCTGGAGAATAATTTGGAATATTTTTCTTGCCTAAAAAGTTAACAATAAATCATAATTTTCTTCATCTTTTTCTTTCGGCTCTCTTTTTGACCATTTTCCCTTTCTTTTTGTTACTTCTTCTTATGAGACTGAAGCGGTTGTAAACACTCGATGGGTAAAGATCGAATGTAGACCGTCATAATCAATAATTACCAGGTCTCTGCCTCAAGCACAAGTATGCAGGCGCAACAAAAATATTATTCGTAGCATAACTTTTTTTTTCAAACGAGTATAACCTAGCTCTTATCCCCGCCACGTGCATAACGCTGTGCTGTGTTCTGGCTTTCTTGCAAAACACTGCTGCCAAACTCGGCTGCATGCCTGAAATCCAAATGAGGGACAAAGGGATTAATTAGTAAACTGCCCGCAAAAGATCTCGTTGAGCTATCTCAGTATCTACTAATTTCAGCGCGTAGAGCTATTTGTGATCTCGCAATCTTGATAAATACTTAGCATATAGATTTGCTGCACGTGAGTGTCCTATAATAGATGAAAGATTGACGAAAATCGAAGATACAGTCATAGGCCATAAGTCTATACCACACCCACCAAAATGTAGGATAGATCTGATTTGATCCAGTATAGTTCTGGTGATTGGTTTCGTCAACTGGGTCGAAGAATGCTTATTTTAGCCGGTGGCATATTCGGAGCGTCCTGGGCTAGGTTACACTGCGTTCGTAGTGCATTGAACCCGGTGAGAAAAGACATCATACTCCTATTGTGTAACCTCATCGCCCAAATGAAAGCCAATCAATTCAACTTATCACCCGTCATCATTTATATAAATCCTGACCCTGAGAGATCGACAAGAACACAAGGTTTTGGGGTAAAGTAATGGTGGAAAGAGTATGCAGCTGTCTCTCTCAGGATCTGTACCTTACTAAACTCAGCAACACTGTGCTTGTAAGCTCTGCAGACCTTTTCAGGAGATACCAGATGCAAGATATAATGGCCAGCTTATGCCTTTTGCCACAGACGTGTATTTGAAGGGCCCGTTTGGTATCAAAATGTGTACTTATCGCCATTCCGAGAACTGAATTATCATCCCTCCCCTCGTCTGGTCTCTTTTATTCATCAAAATGAACTTTCAAAATGGAACCTCATAATCCCAGTCAGGTTTTGCCTCAAGTTGTGGATGACAGTTGAACATGAACCAGACAAGTTGTTCTGTATTCATCCAGTTTCCCAGGATGGAGTTGATGAGTGGCGCAGTATCACTTTCAAGGATCTAGCCAAAGCTGTTAAACGGTTTACCTGGTAGATTGAAAGTAAGCTCAGTGGCAACGCCAAAAGGGAGCAACAAGTCCTCGCCTATGTAGGGACAACCGACCTGCGGTACGCTGCATTTCTGCTGGCATGTACGAAAACAGGGCATATTGTGAGTCTCGCACCTTATTTTGGCTTGTCATCGTTGCTAAAACTTCTGAAGGCCTTGCTGCTTTTAACCAGAAACTCCTTGCCGGCTAACCAGTATCTGCTCGACACTACGCACTGCTCAGTGTTGGTTGATGCGAGTGAGAAGAAACAAGTCCGCAATGCACTGGACGAGCTCACAGCTCACCAGCCGGAAAGTTTTGAAAAATGGCCCATGACTCCGATCTGGGATATTTCCATGACTCCCCATCGGAGCTGTATCCTTACAGTGTACAAGTTTCCGAGGTCGGAGAGAAACCTGCCATGATAATCCACAGCTCTGGCACCAAGGGATTTCCAAAGCCAGTCGTCCTGAAGTATAGATTTTGGACCACAAATGACAATTTGCGAAATCTTCCAGTACCACCCGGACGTCGACATGCAATGTTAATTTTAAAATACGAGCCTCAATTAACGTTATACATTAAGAACATGAGGTATATGCGCTCGCTAATGCTTCAATATGAAGCTCTCTGCTATGGCTGCGATCCACTTAATTCAGGGCCATCCACAATTTTATGAGAGAGCATGTTTCCGATTATTTCATCGAGCTGGATATTCAGCGGCACTGGCATGATCAAGACTGTATCATGACAAGTCTTTGAGTGCATCGATAGATGCCAGATATTCATTTAGACGGAATGATTACTACTGCTGTTTTGTTCGCTGAGTGACCAGCTCGGGACCAAAGACGTCATTGCTCTCGCGAGATTTTTGTTCCTTCTCCAACTTCCGCTTTTTCGCCAAGCGTTCCGACTCACTCTCGGAGTTGGCCATCCCAGATTCGCTTGGTACGCCAGTGGATGGCTGTGCTGATTCCCGCTTCTGAGCCGCCATATTTGCTTTCTCGGGGTTCTGGCAATGGTAAAGCTTCTTTGCGATACGCTTGAGACTCTTCATTTGGGCGGGATCAGAGGAGAGCGGCGTGTAGGATTGGAGGAAAGCAGTGCAGTCAGTTAAGACGCGGTGAAGCTTGCAACGGATTTCATATAGGGGGTTTTGGAGACCATTTTGGGTTGTTTCGGAGGTAGCTGTGGCGGGTGTGACGGGGCCGCCGAGTTTAACGTCCAGAAGGAACTCAGCCAGGGGTCGGTCGGCTATAAGAAAGGCGGAAAGCCATATTTGGGAGGGTGTGTAGAGGAAGTAGACATCGGTCATTTGGGCTGCGGTCTTGAGCAGCTCACGAGTCGTGCCGTGGGCTCGTGCGATGCGATCGGACATTGATGATGATGGGACTGGAGGAGGCGCGATAGACATTAACCCCTGTTGCAGGTCTTCGGAAGTCTCGTGTGGTAGGTGAGGGGCTGCTTGGCCTTGACCGTGTGCGATAGCTTGAAGTTCCATGATGCCGCCCTCGAGTCCTCGGAACGGATGCCGTACATCAAAGGTGAAACGAAGTCCCTGCATGAGCAGAAACTCCGGTGTGATAACATCCTCTGTCGTTGTGTCACCTGGAATACCCTCTGCAAATTGTCGAAGCGACATATAGTAGTTGTCGGTCTTCGTCGCAAGGAAGAGCGCGCACGCCATGATTGACTTCGGGTGGTATGTCATAGGTGAATTGGTTAGGTAGAAGCGGCGTAGGTATTGAATCGCAGTGGCCTATATGCGCGTCGGATGGAGGAGTCAGCTTTGAGGAGCGTGAGAGCACTGATAGCATGGTAATCAGACTTACCCGAACCATTGTTGGCAGCGGCGGCTTGTACGTCTCCCCTAGCTCCAGCGTCTTCTCACAATAATACCGCACCAGAACAAGCTCCTCCTCTGGTGTCAAACACTCAATCGGCTTTTCTTCGTTGCTTTTGCCATCCACGTCGCTGCCCGGCTGCGGCGTGCCAGCTGCAGAGGACGCGGCCGACGGTTGAGTCTCGCGTGCCCTGCGCAAGGCAGCCCGCACACGCTCACTGGCCACAGCATTTGTCGTCGCCCGGAGTGATTGTAAAGAAGCCTCAGTGTAGGACCATAGTCGATACTGAGACGAGGTACGGTAGATATCGTCTTCGATCATGGTGACCGCGTTTTTTTGTTTTGGGCTTGATGACGGAAGCCGATCGTGATCACTTGCTGGGATATTGGTAGGCTACTATGTGCGGTTCTCGGCTGAGCGCAAGACTCGAACCGGCTGGGTTCGATTTTAAATATCAAAGAAGTATACGGACGAGCAAACGGGGAGGGTTGAAGTTGGACGGAGCTGGACGGTTCTTATCGATAAGGACCACTCGCATCGTGCGGGCGAACTTGGGCGCCCTTATACTTTCAATGATATTTTTTTGAAAAAAAAAAAAAAAAGTGGAAATTCTGTTAAATTTCATAGGTTGAGGGAGCAACGAACATCGACGCACAAACTACCCAATGCAATGTGTCCATCTATGTGCTATTCCTATTTCGTCGCAACACTAGGCCATACATCACTCACCAAGAAGTCGAGCAGTAATATCTGCCATATGGCCTTCTTCTAATTCATAGTCCTGTCCTCCTCTTCGGGGAGCGCCGACAAAACGGAAAGCAGCTACGACCTGTTCGACGTCAAATCCCATGCTGCTAAAACGGTCAATCAGATCCTTGTTGTATCCATCATATCTATAATCAAAGGTGAGCAGCCATATCCGAAACGTGATAAAGAAACAACTTACTTTGCCAAGTTATCAACACCGGTACCTTGCTGCACCTCATCTAAGTCAGCTGCGGCTCCATTCCCTGTATTGCTCATGGGGGCGCCAGCATAGAGAACTGCCCATTCACGGGCAACACGCTCGAATTCCTTTGGTGTCTTGAGAAGCATGTTGGCTACCTCCGCATCTTGCGGGTCCTTGGGCTCAGGTGTGCTGAGCAAAGATTGCAACGACAGCAAGGCAGATTTGATAGTGAGTACTGGTGACCAGGCACTAGATAGCGTATCAAGACAGATTGCACCCTGTATAAAGAAAATGAGCATCTAGGTAATTATATATCCAATGGAAATCGTAGTAATACTGACTGTTTGGCTGCTGACATTGGGATGCCAAACTTTAGTCTCAAACTTCATTGCAGGTGGCCGGAAGGGGTAGTCGGTAGGGATTTTGATATCAATGATGTAGGTGCCACCTTCATAGGGAGTACCAGGAGGTCCTGGAAATGATCCTCGAAGATGTGTTACATCATCCAAGTCTCCAAAAGGCTCAGCCTTGATCTGGGAATGTGTGTCTGCATGGATGTCGGCAATTTCTTTCCCAACACGACGTGTGCGGTTGCTAGCCATGGTGATTCGTAGTTTCAATCCAGATGGGAGAAAGGAGCAGGATGGTTATGTGGAAGATTGTAGGAGTAGTTCTGTCTCGTCGCTCGTTGCACAGTAGTGTTGGGAGAATGCCGCGGTTAGGGTTTTGGATAAGCGCACGTATGTTAAATATAGCTAATACAAGAGAAGGAGGGTTAGAGAGGCTCGAAATTGAATATGCAACAAGATAAATTGAGTACGACAGGCCTTTTCGCCCAAGAGAGATAGGAACAACGCGAGATAGACAAGAATCTCACCAAATGGAGGGGAACTATGACGGAAAACGAGCTCAATTAATGAGTTCAAATATGCTTGCTTCCGTTGACAAGGGTTCAAGGAGAAAGAATACCTTCGAGGCTCAGCCACGTGAGACCAAGACCCGTATACCGTTCAGTTGGGATGCGAATATCCTCGATTGCTCGAAAATGTTCAAGCTGCGAAGTGCCGAAGTGGGCTTAGGCATCGAGGCAGACATGACGCAGTTGCGGCCTGCGGCCTGAGGCCTAAAGATCATGTGACTTGTGACAACAGCTGGAAGCTCGCCGAGCATCTGACCCCGAGAGACACCAACCACACCTGCATTCACAACCCATCCCTTCCACCTTTTATTTCCCATCAATTCCAACTCATTGGAGCTCAGTTTACGCAGCCATTCAATCTGTTACCTTACTACGGGATTCTGATTGTATCCCCTTAGGTGGCTGACAAACATGGTGAGTCCCTCAACTTTCTATCACCTTCGGTCAACCATTTGAATATACTGACATTCGAAACCAGGGTCAACAACAATCTAACATGGGCGGCGGCCCCGGTGGCGATGGACGTGATGACAAGGACAAGAAGGTATGATTTGAATCGTTTCTCTTTTAACGGCAACTGGCGCTAAGACCGCGTTTCATTAGAAGGACAAGCCTAGATACGAACCTCCCCCACCACCTACCACTCGCATCGGGAAGAAGAAGCGCAAGGCTGCCGGTCCAAGCACTGCCTCTAAGCTCCCAGACATTTACCCTACCTCGCGATGCAAGCTACGTTATCTTCGCATGCAGCGGGTGCACGACCATCTGTTGTTAGAAGAGGAGTATGTCGAAAACATGGAACGCATGCGCAAATCTAAGGCCCAAGCTACCCAGGATCCCGGCAGCCGAGGTGACTTGGATGTGATGGATCGGAACGCTGATGAGCGAAGTCGAGTCGATGACATGCGAGGCAGTCCCATGGGGGTTGGCAACTTGGAAGAGTTGATCGACGATGACCACGCTATTGTCTCGAGTGCCACTGGCCCCGAGTACTATGTTTCCATCATGTCCTTCGTTGATAAAGATCTCCTCGAACCGGGCGCCAGTATTTTACTACACCACAAGTCGGTTTCTGTCGTCGGTGTATTGACCGAGGAGTCCGACCCCCTTGTGTCAGTGATGAAGCTGGACAAAGCTCCCACGGAGTCATATGCCGACATTGGTGGTCTGGAATCACAGATCCAGGAGGTTCGTGAGTCCGTGGAGTTGCCATTACTACACCCCGAGCTGTACGAGGAGATGGGTATCAAGCCCCCCAAAGGTGTTATTCTCTATGGTGCCCCCGGTACCGGAAAGACGCTTCTTGCCAAGGCTGTCGCCAACCAGACAAGCGCTACTTTCCTCCGCATTGTTGGTAGTGAGTTGATTCAGAAGTACCTGGGTGACGGTCCTCGTCTGGTTCGCCAGATCTTTTCAGTTGCCGCTGACCACGCTCCATCCATTGTGTTTATTGATGAGATTGACGCTATCGGTACTAAGCGTTACGAATCGCAATCCGGTGGTGAGCGCGAAATTCAGCGAACTATGCTGGAGCTCCTCAACCAGCTTGATGGTTTCGATGACCGTGGTGATGTCAAGGTCATCATGGCTACCAACAAGATTGAGACTCTAGATCCGGCTTTGATCCGCCCTGGTCGTATTGATCGTAAGATTCTCTTCGAGAACCCAGACCGTAAGTGTTATCCTGATGTGCATTGTTTTGTACCGGTTCACTAACAGCTCCCAGAAAACACCAAGAAGAAGATCTTCACGCTTCACACGTCGAAGATGTCCCTCAGTGACGATGTTGACCTTGAGGAGTTCATCAACCAGAAGGATGATCTCTCTGGAGCCGACATTCGTGCCATCTGTACTGAGGCTGGTCTGATGGCTCTGAGAGAGCGCCGGATGAGGGTGCAGATGGACGATTTCCGTGCTGCCCGGGAGCGTATCATGAAGACGAAGCAGGACGGTGGCCCCGTGGAGGGTCTGTACCTGTAAGCGCTGGTAACTGCTTGTGTCTATCAAGTGCCGGAATGCTTGCATGGGAGGCCTCTATCCTGCTAGATCATTTGTGTATTGTAATAATCGGACGAATTTAAATGGCTCAGTGGGCAAATATCCAATGATACGGTACATGTAGAAAAGAAGACGTCTAGAGCAATGCGAAGCACCGATCTTTAACCCCAGTCTGTACAAACAGTTATAGCTATACAGTTGGCTGTCAAATTGTGCATTGGCGACGTTTGTAGATATCAGTTGACATGTAAATGTCAACGTCAGCCCGAGATCGTCGGCTTATCAGCGTTGCAAACATTGCAAACAAAGCTCATTATCAGTTCGCATCCTCTCGTCTGTCGCAAGTTTCGTCACATACTCAACCATGGACGGATTCGACGAGGAAGCATTCAATAAATTCTTTCCTTCTAGCTTTGGCAAGCAGGAGAAGTCGGTTGATGTTGATTCGCAGATCAACCGCTCCAAGCGCGCCGATGTTTCGGCGCAACCCACACTTGAAGGCAATCAACTAGGCGCCTCCACAAGCGCCCCTCCTGCGCAAGCAGAAGGTAATGGAGATGAGAAAAAGGATGACGACGATGATAGCGATGACAGCGATGACGACTCAGATGACGACGAGGACGAGTTCCCCGTATCGCATGAGCTCGTTCTCAAGACTCACGAGCGTGCTGTGACAACCATGACCGTGGACCCTTCAGGGGCGCGACTAATCACAGGTTCGACCGATTGTACGCTGAAGCTCCATGATTTTGCGTCGATGACTCCGTCAACTATTCGCGCCTTCAAATCTGTCGACCCTTCCCTCAAGAAACAATCGGCAGCGCAGGACACCCACGCCGTTCACTACGCCGCTTTCAATCCACTTTCGCCAAGTCATGTTCTTGTTGTGACCGCAACGGCACAGCCCCGGATTTTGAGCCGGGATGGCGAAACCCTTACAGAGTTTGTGAAGGGGGATATGTATCTGCGCGATCTACACCACACCAAAGGTCATATCTCCGAGGTGACGTGCGGTGCCTGGAGCCCCTCCGATCTTAATCTATGTGCAACTGCTGGAAGTGACAGTACCATTCGAATCTGGGATGCGAATGTGGGCCGCTCGCAGAGGGAAGTGATAGTGCACAAGTCGCGGGCGGCTGGCTCCGCTGGTCGAACCAAGATGACTGCTATCGCATGGGGCACCCCAAAACAGGGAGGGTCCGATATCCTCGTGGGTGCAGCTCTCGATGGCAGTCTGGCCATGTGGAGTGGAAATGGTCCCTACACAAGACCCAGCGCAGAAATTCGGGACGCTCATGTCAAGGATACATGGACAAGCGGATTGGATGTCAGCTCCGATGGAAGGCTTGTCATCAGCCGAGGTGGCGATGATACCATCAAGCTGTGGGATACCAGGAAGTTTAAGACACCTGTTACCACAGTTGATCACAAATCGACGTCCTTCCGCTACCCGACGTCAAATATCCAGTTCTCTCCCTCGTCTGCAAATGTGCTCGTTGGCTCAGAAACTGGCCATCTACACATTCTCAACCCGGCAACTCTCAGGCCAGAGTTGGTCACTGCTGTTACACCAGGATCGCCTCTAATTACCGTGTTCTGGCATGAAAAGCTCAATCAGATCCTGACAGGCTCTGCCAATTCCGAGATTCATGTCCTCTACAACCCGACCACATCCACGAAGGGCGCAGCAATGGTCATGTCCAAGGCACCAAAACGCCGCCACGTCGATGATAATGCCACTCTCACTACGGACTTGACACAAGGACTGGAAGGGGACTCTGTAGTGGTCGGCTCCAACGGAGTGCCGCACTACAGCTCGGCCACCTGGTCTGCCCGTCACCCTAATGTTGGTCTGACAGCTTCCGGTCGCTCTCGAGACCCTCGTCGGCCACACTTGCCGCTACAAACACCATTTGCCAAGTCTACGCCAGATGAAAAGCACATCCGTGAGAATATCCCTCTCAGTTCTATGCGAGACGAGGACCCGCGGGAGGCACTGCTGAAGTATGCCGAAAAGGCCGAGAAGGACCCTATTTTCACCAAGGCATACAAGGAAACACAGCCCGATGCCATATACGCGGAGCTGAGTGACGAGGAAGAAAAAGGACCCGAAAAGAAGAAGGCCAGGCGATGATTGAATGTCCCTCGCTTGGTTTTCGAACATGTATAATATCTATGAACATTCACCTGATCGCGAACCACGACTAAAAACGAATCTGCTAGCCCCGATATGCTTGTAATCCCAATGTAAACTTCCTAATTCACCGATGAAACATCAACGCATTTAATCTTCTCCTTACATTCTATCTGGGGTGTCCCCTCTTTTGCTGCTGCATGACGTCCCCAAGAGCCCGCCGATCCATAACAGTCCACCCGCACTGCCAATGGCAGCTATGGGCGCGACCGCATGAGCTCAGGCCTCACGCAGACCTCGCATTTGGCGCGATTTAATTCATATGTAATGCGCCGTTGAACATTACATGACCTTGTAGAAGCAGGGAGGAGGGCCTGAGGTTGCGTGCTGACATGAGCAATTTTTCTCCGCTCCAGCGCCTCCGTGCATTGCCGCCTGCCCAAACCTCTTCCCAATCACCTCGGATGCCGTATCCGTGGATTACTTTTCGCGCGACGATTTCGGCTTGCTCGGATCAGCATGCAGCCATTTGCGACTTGAGATCGAATGCTCACCGTTGATTCTGGGAGTTCGTTGTAATCGGCCGCACCCGCCGGAGAGCTGGGGTGTATAAGGGGTGCGATACAAACAAAGCGTGAAAGCGCATCACTTCGGACGACCAGATGGCTTCTTTGCAAGCCTCATTAGTAGCAAATCTGCTGCCCTCTCTCTTTTTTTCGACTCTCTCTCCTTCCAGATCCGCCTCATTCGCCTCTTCTTCCGTCCACGACCTTCTCACCACGACCTCAAATTTCGCTTCGGATCTTCCGCATAATCATGACGGAAATAAAGGTGGAAATATGCACGAATGGTCATCCCTGATCGGTATCGTGACGGCTCTTTGTGGAAATGTCTTGATCTCCTTAGCCCTCAATATCCAACGCTATGCGCATATCCGAATCGCAAGAGAATGGGAGCAGGACAAGAGTCAGAAGGAAGCCGATTGGAGACGCACACATTCCGGATCTGATATCGCGAACTTGAACGGGGCTGTTGGAAGCAACGGCACACTCGACCAGTCACGGGGGCGATCTCAGGAACAATACCGAGATTCTGAGGATACCTTCGAGCCTTACCGTGACAATGACACCCAAAGGCGGAACAGCACGTCAAGCTCTCGAGACGGCAATTATCCCGGGGAAGGCGGGAACCGCAAGTCTTATCTCAAGTCGCCGTACTGGTGGGTTGGTATCGTCCTCATGGTTGTGGGCGAGATGGGCAATTTCATGGCCTATGGTTTTGCACCAGCTTCGATTGTGTCACCATTGGGAGTTGTGGCTTTGATCTCTAACTGCATTATTGCGCCATGCTTGCTGAAAGAGAAGTTCCGCAAACGCGATTTCTGGGGTGTGCTGGTCTCTGTTGCTGGGGCTGTCGTTGTCGTTCTCAGTGCCAAATCATCCGAAGAACAAATTGGACCCCACGAGATTTGGGTGATGATTACCCGTTGGGAATTTGAACTCTATCTTGGATTGACTATTTCTTTGATTATTGGTCTGATGTGGGCAAGCCACCAATATGGCTCTCGCTCAATTCTCATTGATGTAGGGCTTGTGGCACTATTTGGTGAGTCTCAGCAGTCTCTATTTTCTGGCATTCAATTCCTTGGATCATTTTACTGACTGACAATAGGTGGATATACTGCCCTCTCTACCAAGGGTGTCTCTTCGCTCCTGTCTGGCCAACTATGGCACATCATTACTTTCCCAATCACCTATGTTCTGGTTTTTGTCCTCGTTTCCAGCGCATTAATGCAAATTCGTTACATCAACCGTGCCTTGCAGCGCTTCGATTCTACGCAGGTGATTCCGACACAGTTTGTACTCTTCACCCTTGCTGTGATCATCGGAAGTGCAGTTCTTTACCGTGATTTCGAATCGATCACAGCGACCCGTGCCACAAAGTTTGTCGGGGGATGTTTGTTGACATTCCTTGGTGTGTACTTTATCACGAGTGGTAGAGTTCGCGCCGACGACGAGTCATCCTTTTCATCTGAAGACGAGGAGGGATCTATTGGTTTGTTGAACGGCGAAAGATATCATGATAGAATTGATTTGTCTCCTCCCGGTCATCAACTGCCGAAGGCATCTCATCTTGACAGGAACGCGCAAGATGGCACCGTCCAGTCACCGCCAGGATCCTTATTGAGTCAAGGCATTGAAGGGGTTGATGATGACGAGTTGACTCCTGGAGGTGTTCTTTCCGCTGCGCCCTCTTCCCCACGGGGATCCCTCACTGCGGACTCCCCTATTTCTCCCCCGTCCTTCGACCATACTTCACCATTGCGACCCCCGTCTCGCATGTCCAATCCCTGGGCAGACATTCAAGAAGAGGCTGTTGTGACTCCCGAATCTGATCACCAATCTTATCGCCCTTCCACTCCAACACAACAAGATAGTGATACAGCACAGGCTTCGACTGTTCTTTTGCGGTTTCCCCCTGCCCCCGGCCTGGAAGAAGTGTCAGGACACAATGGCAGCGCTGGAACTGTGCGACGTGCTTCGACGCCCACGCTGCTAAACCAAGCAAGTCAACTTGGTCCCGATGAGACTCCCTTGGAGACCCCTTCGCGGCGCACTCTGCGTGGCTCCATCTCACACCGCTTTTCGCCCGGACCTCTTCTCCCCACGCTCTCTGGTGGTTTCAGTGCCGTCGTGGTTGACTCTATCCGGCGCGGAGACGGCAGCCCTCTCAAGGACCGCACTAAGCGAAAATTAGGACGTCGCCGTCAACTTGACGGTGCTTTCACCGATCCGTCTCTCTTTGTTGACGGGAATGGACCAGAATCATCACTTTCGGTTGCCACTGCTCGTCTCCAGTCCGCCACGAACCTCGCTGATGCGCCTGCAGAGGCTGGCCGCTCTACCCCCGCTCTCGCAACAAAAGGTTACCCCACGCAGGCGCCAGACTCTAACAAAGACGTGGCCCGTCTTCGCAGTTTCAGTGACTCGTGGAATGGTGGACTTGCATGGCTGGGAGATGCTCTGCGCAAAAACCACAGCAAAGCCATTGACGGGGCGACGACGCAAGGAACGCCAACTCCCCGCGACGAAGACGCACCGCCCGGTCCAAGAAACGAGCCACGCAGTGATACCGGTGCCGAGAACGAAACTCGGCGATAATCACCGCAATGGACATATCGGCCTATCAAGGTCACATACGTGACAGTGGCTGGTTCACTCGAACTGTACATACTATTTCTACTTTCCTCGCCATTTTTCTGGGCATCTTCTTTCTGCGATATTCCCTTGGCGGTACATTATTGTCTTGTAATTGTTATTGCATTGTCCTGGTATATGTTAGGCATCTAATATTGTATTTCTTCCGGCGTATTTCCTCACTCCAATGTATAGTTGGCCGACAGAGAGTGGGTGGTTCGTTGAAAGCCACCCATCTCGCTTTAGTCTTATGTACAATTAAGTTCATTTTTTTACTCGATTATTCCAAAGCAGCATTCCGACCTCTGGCTTCCTAGGCTTCTGGCATGATATGATGCTCCCCGCCGGGCGAAACAAACGCAAAGCCCTAATAGGTGGAAAATGCAAACAGCAAACACCGCCCTACAGGGGTTACCCCCCGTTTCCCCAGATGGCTTGATTGCCGTTCGTTTAGCAAGTCAATTTAGCCGGTAATCCGGTTATAGGGCATCAGTCATTTCACACCCCCACCGGTATACCATCTACGTATGAACCCAAGGTACTCGAAAATAGGCAAAAAATATGATGAAAAAAGAGAGGCCAACGTAGGGCTAAAGCAATGTATAACACGGTATACTCAGCTCGAGGCTTTCGTGTAGAGACCGTTCAAGACTTAATGGCACTGTATACGCATTTATGACCCCTGTTGTACTATGCACCCTGTCAACCCCACAACCCCAGTCCACCATTCCAGTATGGAGGCGGGGATGTCACTCCGTCTCATGACGGTCCTAGCTCGCCATTAAGTTCGCCAAGCTGTGGACTACTGCAGTCAGGGTTGACCAATTTGGTCTGTTTTGGTACTAAAGCGGCTTCATTTCCGTTGGATGATCGTACTATAGTCTTCAAGCTAGTGAATTTATCCAATTGAGTTCAATTCTCGGGATCGATCAATCCCGTGCTGCGATGGGATTGGTATCTTGGTCAATCTTCGATGTTCCCACTGTGCAAGGGAGCATAGCTCATCTGCATGAACATATATGTGGGATATCTCCTCGATGATTTCATTTTCTTTCCTTCCCTGTTCCAATCCGAGTATTTGTTAGCTGGTACACCGGGTCGTGTCTATTGAGCTTGGAAAAGAAGCTGACATTTCCTTGTCGTCAAAATGGTGGCCAATTTGCTTTCCCACGGGCTATTGCTCGTGGAGCTTTTCGCCGCTTTGGCTCTAGGAAGCTCGACACCGATCTACAAGGATGCTAGTGCGCCAGTGGAAAAGAGAGTCAAGGACTTATTGGGTCGGATGACGATCGAGGACAAGATGTCTCAATTGATTCAAGGTGTGTTACCAATCCATGCTCGTTACATTTTCAGGAATTTGCCGCTTTTTCCTCTACGTCGAGAATTTCCACTCGCTGATATAGTAATTAATAGGCGATATCACGAATTGGATGAACTCCACCTCGGGTGAATTCAACTATACCGGACTGGTGGCCAACATGGAGATGAAGGCGGGCATGTTCTACGGTATGAGTCTTCGGGCAGTTCAGAACGGGGTCTATACGTTGGTGTGGGCGCATTGCTAACGAATAACCAGTGGGATATCCTGTGGCTTGGGATTGGATCGCGGATAATATCAAGAGGGGCCAGGACTATCTCCTTCACAACACCACTCTTGGAATCCCTGCAATTGTTCAGACTGAAGGTATGTCACACGTATTCTAGATGATCCAGGGATATCCGATGTCTGACTTCATCCTTTGTGCAATAGGTATCCACGGATTCTTGATTGGCAATGCTACCATCTTCAACTCGCCCATTGCATATGGATGTTCTTGGAACAGGGATGTAAGTGAATCACAAATCTAAGATTGAAGTATCATATGGTACATTCATTGATCTAACTAATCGTATTATGCAGCTTATTGAAAAGATGGGCAAGATCATTGGCCAAGAAGCGAAAGCCCTTGGTGTCAATCAACTATTTGCTCCGGTTGTTGACCTCGCCCGTGAGCTTCGGTTTGGTCGTGTAAGTTTTACCAACTTGTTGAACCGTCAATTGAGCTGACAAAGTTTGAACAAGGTCGAAGAAACTTTCTCCGAAGACCCCTTCCTCGCAGGTGAAGTCGGTTACAGTTATGTCAAAGGTGTGCAGAGCAAGAAGGTCTCTTCGATGGTGAAACATTTTGCAGGCTTTAGCAGCCCCGAGCAGGGAATAAATACTGGCCCAGTTCATGGTGGCGAGAGAGAGTTGCGCACAACGTATGTTAAAACTCCCTGAAGCACGAGTGGATTGCTAACAATTGATTAGATGGCTGCCGTCCTTCAAGCGAGCTATCATTGATGCAGGTGCCTGGTCTATCATGGCTGCATACCACTCGTACGTAGGCACTGTGGTCATTCAACATCGTTATGAATCTAACAAAACCTACTAGATATGACGGAATCCCCGCCGTCTCCGATTATCATACTCTTACTGAAATTCTGAGAGAAGAATGGGGCTATGAATACTTTGTCATGTCCGATGCAGGCGGCAGCGATAGAATTTGCAGCTACTTCAAGCTCTGCGAGAGTAAACCTATTGACATGAAGGCAGTCACCACGCAGCTATTGACTGCTGGAACTGACGTTGAAATGGGAGGTGGTTCATTGTAAGTACAAGTATTTCCTTATGCCTTGATGAGTACATGTACTGACACCTGGGAAGCAACTTCCAAAAGATCCCTGAGCTCGTTAAGTCCGGCGACCTCGACATTTCGGTTGTCAACACTGCGGTTTCTCGGTTGCTCCGAGCCAAGTTTGAGATGGGTCTCTTTGAGAACCCATACCCTGCTGCCCCGGAAAAGGAATGGAAGAAGCTTATCAATAGCCCTGAAGCTGTGAAGCTTTCAAGGGACTTGGATAAGGAATCAATTGTATTGTTGGAAAACCATAACGCGACTCTGCCCTTGAAGAAGTCGGGTAGCATTGCCGTCATTGGGCCTATGGCTCATGGTTTCATGAACGTAAGTGGAACCACATCCATTTAGTGTGATAGAGGAAAAGTGCCACTCATGATACTAACCAAGCTTCTAGTACGGTGACTATGTTGTCTATAAGAGTCAGTACCGGGGTGTCACTCCCCTTGACGGTATCAAGGCTGCTGTTGGCGACAAGGCTCAGGTCAACTATGCCCAGGGATGTGAGCGATGGAGCAATGACCAGTCAGGCTTTGATGCTGCAGTCGAGGCTGCAAAGAAATCCGATGTGGCCGTCGTCGTTGTTGGAACTTGGTCGCGCGATCAAGGTGAACTCTGGCAAGGGCTGAACGCAACGTAAGTCACACAAGTTTGTTCCACAATAGACCTCGAAATATTGCCAAAAGGGCCAAAGCTGACTGTATTGAAGGACTGGTGAACATGTCGACGCAGACGACCTGTCTCTTGTCGGTGCCCAAGGACCACTTATCAAGGCTATTGTCGATACGGGAGTCCCAACAGTTGTTGTCCTCTCAAGCGGCAAGCCCATCACAGAAACCTGGCTATCAAACAGCACCTCCGCTTTGGTCCAACAATTCTATCCAGGCGAGCAAGGCGGTAACGCCCTCGCCGATGTCCTCTTCGGCGACTACAACCCATCCGGCAAGCTCTCAGTCAGTTTCCCACGCTACGTTGGAGACCTTCCAATCTTCTACGACTACTTGAACTCAGGCCGCTCGATCGGCGACCAAGGCTACGTCTCAAGCAACGGCACTCTGGTCTTTGGTCACCAGTATGTCCTCGGAAGCCCATTGCCGTGGTACCCCTTCGGCTACGGCAAGAGTTATTCCACCTTCAAATATGGAACCGTGAAGGTCGACAAGAGTGAAGTCTCTGCATCTGATAGCACTGTTACTGTCAGTGTTGATGTGACCAACACTGCCTCCCGCGACGGTACGGAGGTCGTGCAGGTTTACATTTCGGATGATATTGCTTCTGTTGTTGTTCCCAACCGTGCCCTTAAGGGCTTTGATAAGGTTGTCATTCCTGCTGGAAAGACAAAGACTGTCAAGATTCCTATCAAAGTTGGGGATATTGGTGTGTGGAATTCTCGTATGAAGTACGTTGTTGAGCCGGGTAGCTTTACTGTTCTTGTTGGTAGCAGCTCCGAGGATATTCGGGGGAACACAACATTTACTGTTCGATGATTGCTGTAAGAGCTTTCAAAGGTTGTCTTGAACGATGCGAATATCTGTACTGTACCTGTGTTCCATGGTTGTATACAATGTGAGCTTTGCTCAATTTCCTTTCGGCCAAACGCGATGAACCGAATACATTAAACCCATATGATAGAGGCGAAGTAATGGCCCATAAATAACCTCATACACCTTAAAAGATCATGAGCATCTTCGACTGCAAAAACTGCGCTTACAACCAACCCGACTTATCGGCGATTTAGTTCGTTTTACCTATTAGCCTTGGAAGTATCTGAACAATATACACATCACCTGGGCAAATCATAGCTCTAGTCTTGCTTATCCTTCTTCATATTCTTTCTAGTCCATGCTCTGCCACTGTAGAAAAAGAGATGCGAGATTTGGCCAGTCAGTGCTATTGCTGTCACCTGTTCTGATATTGAAAGAGCTCATTATATGCACTCGATCCTCTCCACCTCCTGGCTTCCCTTCAGGTGCAATTGTGGAACGATATCCCATTTGGCAGATAATGATTTAGCCCAAAAGACAAATTGAAGGTTTACTGAGCTATTAGTCAGAAGAAAGTGAAAGAAACAATGAATTCCCTGCTTAACAATTCTGTTGATATCTCACGTTAAACCAAGCCAATACGCCCTCAGCATTCCTTTCAGTCGTTGATAATGGTCATTATAATCATGTAGAACTTCCACTTCTCGGTGTTTAAGGTCGGCCCATAGATGGGCCTTGTCCAGTGACCGGAGAAGCGGGAACTTCACTCGGCGAGTGGTTTAGTTGGGTATCGCCAGTGCGAGCCTCGGCTCTCCGAGTTTTGGCACCCTCTTTGAGTTTCTCCCAGCGATCCCGGTATCGCCGAAGAACATCTTTCAGCTTGTCGTTCTCCTGAGAAGCAGCCTTGAGTTTGTGCTCGTGGTCTCGAATGAGATCTTCCAGTTCTTTGACTCGTGGGTCAAGTCCAGTTGCAGCCGGAGGTGCGGTCATGGTAGTTACTGGGGAGGTAGTACCCGATGGAGCATGGTGCATCATCTTCAAAGATTGGTGGAGCGCCATGGTAGAAGATTGCGCGTTAACTTCCCACATATGTAGTCGGGTTGAAAGTGTGTCAGTCAAAGTCCTCAAAGCTTCATTCTCCATCTGCATTTCTTCCACTGTTTTAGTATTTGGAGCTGTGGCAAGCTGATCGGGAACACCCCGGCGTCCTGGCCATATACGAGAGCCACTGCCGCTGTGACGCATTTCGGGCGACGAAGGTGTCTCCCGCGCATCCACAAAATCATCATCGCCATCCTCGAGGCTGTTCCTGCGTGCTTCCTTCTCGGCCCGAGTGAGAATCCCTGCGTACGACATGGTCCCGCCTGTGGTCGGCACTACATAGAATGACTCGGCCGGGTTTCCGATACTTGCCCCGGCACCGTCGCGAACTGACCGCAGAGCTGCTCGGGAGAATATCTTGTTCACATTAGGCTCAGGCGCAGTCGTCGACCGATCCAAAGTAGCATGGTCCCGGTCTAGTTTCACTTCAGCCGAAGACTTGCGGCTCTGTCCAGCTTGTGTTGGATTGGCTGTCCCCACTTGAAGTCCTGCGAGCGCCAAAGGTACGGATACTTTGGCGACTAGTCCACCAAATGCTGAGTAGAAGCGCTGCAAGGGTTCTTCGGCAGCCGAAGGCCTATCCGTGGGCCCTCCAGACTCAGATGCGCCGGCATGTGCAACTTGTTGCGTTGTGGCCTGTGTGGAACTGGGTGTTGGGGGAGACCACGGCTGCCTAGGTGTAGACAAGCGACTTTGTCGGTTTTTATTTGGCACTCCCCGCAGTCTGGATTCACCGGTTGTAGTTTTAGGTGGGGGTTCGGTCATCTTTGCTGCAGCTTGTTGAGAAGAGAGCGTTGGTGATGCCGGCGACCCACGCCGTGGCTGGGAGGGAATTCCTCGTGCAGAGGCAAGGTTGCTGGCGATAGAAGATTTGTCCCGACTAGGAATTCGACCAGTTCCCACTAGTCTTGGTGGTAAATTGTGAGCATCCTGAGTCGGCGTTGCGCTCTTTGCGCCGGCGGCATCAGTCGCAGCTTGCTGAACTGATAGATTTGGAGACGTGGTAGCGGATGTGACTTCAGTAGGGGCAGTGGTTGGATGCTCATGTTGGAACCTGAGGAGCTCGGCGAGCTTCTTGTGGTGGGTTTCGAGTAGGCGCAGCGTTCGTAAGGCCTTCGTGCGATAGGTCAGGCTGGGACCTGGCATAGGATGTCTGAGGGCAGATAGACTTACTTCTTTGTCGGAGCTGTTCTGTGCAGCTGTGGCGAACTCACCGGCAGCTAGATCATGCTCCTCGCTCGCAGCGACCGGGTTGGCCTTGCGGGTCTCAAGCACTGCATTCCGAGCGTGGGTGTGAGCCTAATGGCATGTCAGATCAGGCCAGACCGTGAGGGAAAGAGTACTCACTAATGTTAGAGGAGCTACCTCCATGGCGATCTGTAGCTATCAAAGTGATGTGTTAAGTTTGGAGAAGCGGAGAGGTGACGCCATGCGCCCGTAGTCTAAATAGAAGCTCTCTTGGGCACGAAGTCCTGAGCCTCTGCCCAACGAACAGACGACCTCAAAGCAGGAGATTGTATTCGAAAGGTAGCTAAATGGCTGAAAGCAGCAGATGTCACATCCGCATTCTGGACGGTGGAGATGCGGAGTGGCAGGGCCGGATTTCTGCGCTTTTGTATGGCCACACCTGGTTACAGGACTTTGCTAGTTACTACCTTGACACTGAGCTTGTCGAGACTGAGAAACAATTCATGTAACAAATATATAACGTCCGACATCAGACAAAGTACATTGTGCACTGTAACGTAGATCCTGACTAAGTTGCGGAGCTGGAGATCCCTCTCAAACCCAGGGGATGCCAACCTCCACACTCCTTTTGTCTCCAGCTTCACCATCTACAGACTCCGAACATAGCTATCCACGTCCATCCTCGCTCCATGCCGGGTGACTCTCACTCCAGTCTTCCAGGACCGGTCCGCGTTCTGGCCCGCATCCCCGATCCCCGAGCCATCACCTCCACATCCTCCGCACTCCTTCAAGAATGGCCGAGTCTTCTTCCTCAAGTCTGAAAGGCGACAGAAGGTCACACCGCTCCTGGACAATTTCAGCTGAATCCAGTGTAATCGAGAGCAATGGTCGGTCGTCCGTGGACTCCAACCTCGAGAGGCCGAAGACACAGGGTGGAGAAGTAGCAGATCCCAACAGGGCTGGTCCCAGTGGATTCTCAAAGCTGCTCGAGGCACGTCGGAGGCGAAAGAAGAACAAGAATAAAAAAAATGACGACGAGCCGCCGGTACCTAGCGTGCCCCTGGACCATGATCTACAAGCAAGCCAATCCAACGAATCTCGCAATGGAACTTCAGCAGGCAGCTCCTCCGTGGCTGAAAGTGCTGCGGCGCCAGAAGGAGAGGTCATCAATATATTAACGGATGATTCCGAGCCGGACAGGTAAGTCGAATACCCTGATCGCTTGCGCCTTGTACTGCTCCTGACTTACTTGTCTTACTTTCGCTTTAGGACTCCACCGCTCACCTCCCATAACTCGCATACCGGATTTTACACTTCGTCCTCGCCATTGATCAAGACTACATCGGTAGATGCTGCAGATACGGAAGGTTCTCAAGCTGATGTCGAATCGGCAATTAGCGGTCCTAGTGCTACTGGGTCAGACTCGAATCAGGGTGAACGGCAATCCAGACGCCCGACCCAATCTAGCCTCGCATTGGATGTCCCCGCCGATACAAACAGTAAGCGACGGAGTGCGTCTCCCGGAAGGCGGTTCAAGGATGCTTTCAGCTCAGACAAGAAAGCACCTGCCGATGCCCCCGACACCTCGTCAGCCAAGTCTGGGGCGAATAAAAGTGGGCGGAGTCTGTTCGGGGGCAGCCGGCGAAGCAGTCTCTCATCCAAACGAGCTCAAGCGACTCCCGATGAAGTCCCTCCTATGCCGGCACCCATTCGCACTGATCTGACAGATAATAAGCCTCGTTCGCTTGAAGCGAGCCCCATGCCAAATACCCCTCCGCATACCGCCATTCCGGCCCCAGCAACAACAGTGACTCCTCCTACCCCCACTGAGCACCAACCTCTCATCCCGCAAATCATGTCCAACGATGTGACCGATTCACCAGAGTCTATCAAGTCTAGAAATTCCATATCCTCCGGAACTGGAGTCACCACCGTCAGTCCGTCTGGGAACATGATATCTCATCGGCGGGTACGATCTGCTTCCGCAGCTCATGGCCCGAGCAAATTATCGAATTCAGTCTCGGCATTGACACCTCTCGAAGAAAAAACTCCCGGGGCGAAGACCCCGAACTCTCAGCAAAGTGGCTTTTTCTCTTCTGTGTTTTCGGTTGCCCAAAATGCGGCATCTTCGCTAAGTAACAGCCTAAACGCCCAGCAGAGGAATCGTCCCAGCTCTCAACCGACTGCGGTTGACCTTGATCAGACCCCAATCGAGGGCGCTTCAGACGAGGTAGAACGGACTTCCGAAAATGGGAGCAAGGGCGAGGAAAGCAAGCCCTCTGCAGTGGAGACTCTTGGTGCCGGAGACCTCAACTTTAGCCACCTCGAATTCGATGCACAGCCAGGCCAGGTCATTTCAACCACCGACGGGGTGGTGATCACGAAACCTGGAAGTCCGCTTGACAAGCGCAAGAACACTGCTGTCTTTCAGCGGGATGAGGCGGCTGCCAAACTTGAAGACCAGCGAGCTGCGCGTGCTGTTCAAGTAGCATATGAACGGCCCTCGGAGCTGTCTTTGATAGGCCCACCTGTAGACGAGGTTCTGGAGCTTCAGTCTACAACTTCGCTTCCGAGAGATCCGCCAATGATGGGTGACCAGACTCCTCCCAGTGGTAGTGTCCTTGATGGGGACCTCACCGGTGGCATCAAACGGAGTGGGAGCGTACGCAGCAGACTTGCCCGGCGTCATCGGGGCTCATCTGGAGCAACAACCTCAACTATCGGAGCAGCTGCCGTCAATGCTATCGCATTGGGTGCTCCTGGTGCCAATGCGAGTGTACCTCGGTTGACCGGTTTCGCGGTTGCAAGCAAGAAGCGCAACAGAGATTTCCACCAGTTGTTCCGAAGCGTGCCTGAAGACGACTATCTGATTGAAGATTACAGTTGTGCGTTGCAGCGTGAAATCATTCTTGCTGGCCGCATCTACATTTCAGAAGGCCACATTTGTTTCTCCAGTAACATTTTAGGATGGGTTACGACTCTTGTGATTAGCTTCGATGAAGTTGTTGCAGTCGAAAAAGAGAACACCGCGATGGTCTTCCCCAATGCAATTGCCATCCAAACTTTGCACGCTCGCCATACATTCCGAAGTTTACTCAGTCGTGAATCGACATATGACCTTATGGTCAACATCTGGAAGATAAATCACCCGTCCCTCAAGAGCTCTGTGAATGGAACCCGCGTCACTGGCACCGGTGATAAGACAGAGAAGGTTGAGGATGAGGGAAGTGACTCCGAGAGCGACGTCTCCGACGAAGATGAAATATACGATGAGGACGAGGAAGGAGACAACGCCGACAGCTTCTTTGAGGCTGGCGGCAGTGCCAATGCCAGCGCAACATCTTTGCCGGTGAGAGCGGGTTTAAGTCGCAAGACTTCGAGTTTATCCGCAAATGCAATTGCACCTGCATCTGGAGCAACCACCACCGGCGCTACGAAGAGCGGCGACAAAGGTGCTTCCAAGGACGCGCCTCCTGACTTCCCTGGTCCTGTTACACACGCACCTACCGAATATGTCGATCCCAATGGGCAATACGAAAAGGTCATCAAAGACGAGACTATCCCAGCACCCCTTGGCAAAGTCTACTCTTTGGTCTTTGGTCCAGCATCCGGCGAGTTCATGACCAAGTTCCTCGTTGACAATCAAAAATCCGGAGAGCTGCAGTTCGAAAGCACGGCAAAGGGGTTGACAATCGAGAGTCCCATCCGAAAGTATTCGTACATCAAACCTCTGAACGGGGCCATTGGCCCGAAGCAGACTAAGTGTATCAGTACCGAGAACTTGGACTTTTTTGATCTTGAAAAAGCAGTTCTCGTTACGTTGAGCACTCAAACGCCTGATGTCCCTAGCGGAAATGTGTTTGCTACCAAGACAAAGTACCTTTTTACCTGGGCTGCAGACAACAAAACCCGCTTCCTCATGACCTGTACCATTGAGTGGACAGGTAAAAGTTGGCTGAAGGGTAAGTTAACTGTGTCGATCAGTGATACGTTCTGGATTAAAGATTACTGACTGTTACCAGGTCCAATTGAAAAAGGCGCAATCGATGGTCAAACAGCATTCGGTACTGAGCTTGTTAAATCCCTCAATATCGGAGTTGTTCCTCGCGGACGTGCAAACGGTGCTGGACGCGGCAAAGGTCGCCGCAAGAAGGGCGATGGTACAGGCCGAGAGTCCACCGCAGCTGCGTCATTGAAGGTTACTGTGGACTCCAACGTCGGAAAGGTCGATTCTTGGGGACTATTCGAGCCGATTCGACCCTTACTAGAGCCTTTCGTTAGTCTTCTCAGTCCGCTATGGAGTGGCAACATGGCTGTCATTCTCATTGGTATCCTGCTCTACCTGGCTTTCTTCAAATCATCATCGTCCTCATCTATGCTCGCACATGAAGTTGGCTGCCCTGGTTACAGCTTACCTCAGAGGCTGGCTGCATACGAGGAGATGTGGCGCCGCGAGGAGACCGAACTTTGGAACTGGCTGGAAGACCGTGTCGGCATGGATGGAATGGTCTTCCCCAATTCATACCGTGCCCCCGAGCCACACCCGCCTCGGAGATCATCTGGAGGCAATGCGGCCGACGAGCGTGAGCTAGCCTCAAGACTTCGTGAAGAGAAGGTATCGGACCGTGAAATGGACCATGCTATTCGCACCACGCGCCAACGCCTCGATGTTCTTGAGGAGATGATGAACAAGCGCAAAACCCAATGGGAGGACGAATCAATTCGGAAATCTGAATTGTGATCGCCACGCCTCATTGGTTCATCAATCCCTCTTTCTTCGCGTGTATTCTATGTTACCTCTTCCTCCCCCCAGCCCCCAACAACCATCTCGGTCTATCTATGACCTCCTTCCACACTACACAAAATTATTTTCCTTGTTTCTACAATCTTTCTTATTCTCAAACATTCTTTGGGTCGTCTTTTGAGGTTATGGCATCAAGCAGAGCTGTGCCTGGCTGTTGACATTCACCCCTCCCACACGTTCCTCGGAACCTCACAATCTTTTACCTACAGTCCACCCTTGCCTTTCAACCAAAAGGCAGGCTTTTCTTTACATGTACATGAGCGCCAACTATATTGTCTCTACCGGCCTACGAGTCGCTGGCTTTCATTTCTTTACACTTTTCTTTCTGATTGTTTATCTGAGCGTGCTGGTTACTTCTGCCCTTGCTCTGTGGGCAGTACTGTATCTTCTCTGAAAAATATCTCATACAAGCGTGTTTGTACTTTTCCCCGGGGGTTTTGGAGGGTTGCCACGTGGCATTTTCTAGCTTTACTTTGTCCGCTTGGGCTTTCTTGTGAATATCTTAGCCAATGCCAAGTGGTTTACATATGGTCTTAGTTCGTGTGGTATCTTCAATTTCGTATGTGCAGCACTATTTGGTAACCTGATTCTCCTTTCTATTTGTTCATGTAAGGCAATACGTACAAATTCACGACTGTCAGAAGCGGACCAGAGCCATAAGTCCGAGTATTTGGCGCTGTGTGTGAGCAAAAATGTTGGTTATGTGACATTTTCCTTCTCAGCGGCAGGTAACGTCTCTTGTGCTTCGGTCAACTCTGAACCATGCCACACCCCCGATGGGCCTGGTTCCGCATCATTGTCCCCGTCCCCTGGTACTTTGCCTCCAGCTGCGATATGAAACATCTCTTCCACTTCTCGATCCCCCACTGGCACCACTGCCTCTGCGAATTTCACCACCACCACCACCACCACCTCCTCCTCCTCCTCCTCCAGAATAACTGTTATGTGAAGAAGTGCCAGCACCACGGTCATCATGTCGGCGGGATTCGGTGACCAAAATTCGGCAGTAGTAGGTAAAAAGCTGGTAGTCTACATCCCGCCCCAAGTTGTCCACTTCGTCGCGGATAAAGGAAACTCTGATTATCTCACTGGACAACGCTTGGAGGAGACGCCGGAGGGCAACAGCACAGGTAGGCTCATGATCCTCCATCTTCAGCCGATTGAACTGATTCTGATAAGCCATAATGAAGTCGACAGCTGTGGGGTACTGATCACGTCGCAGATCCTCCCATTTCTCCAACTCGCTCGCAAGATACGATGCATGATCCGGCAGACTCATTGTTCGGATTGATTTGAAGACCTCGTCTGCAAAGGTGAGTTGAGGCGCATAGTCTCTGACTTTCAGTTGGATTGATGTCTCCACTTGGTCGAATAGCCACCGAGAAACGATGGAGGTCCAGTATTTCCATTTTCTGTAATCTTCGTGGTGTTGTTGTGGACGAGGGAGGCTTGAATCCAAGAGACCTTCCAGCTTGAAGGGTCGTAGGACATGCATAATTTCGTTGCCCCAGCGTGTGGTGCTGGACCGGGGAGTAAGATTTGAGATGCCCAGTAAGGTAACTGGGATTTCTTTTGGCAGATGTGTGGCTTGGGTGAGTGGAGGTGATCGACTCATCCCAGTGGCGTGGTTGCGGAACCCAGAGGCGCGGGAACCGGAAGCCATGTTTGTTTGGATGGAGGATGCAAGTAGCCTGAATGAGGAAGTGACCTTGATGAGTCAAAATCTCCAAATGAATTAGCTTTCTATCCTTAAGGGTAGAGTTGCAGCTCATGCTGTAGAGACATGGGCCGGTCAACCTTTAGTGAGAGTTTCTGCTGTAGACACACGTCTTTTCCCTTTGAAGATTGTCTGACGGGTAGTTAAAAGTGGGAAAAATAAATGGCGGAGCTCACGAAGGAAAATCAGACTCCTACATTTTTTTGTAACTTTTCAGATTCTAGTCAGATTCACAAGCCATAGGGATAAGGCTAGAGACAGGTCTTTTGAATCACAACGTGCAGCATTTAAATGTTCAATTCAATCGTTGACAAGTTCCTTTTAGCCACATTCTTTCTTTCCCTATAAATATCTTTGGAGACGTTTAGCTGGGCCTATGACTTGTTAGGTTTCCTGACTTAGGGCCAAAGGGTCACGTGCATCACATCGAAGTTTGGAAGGTGGTACTTGGATTGAAAACGGCTACGATAAGACCTTCCTGCCATGGGATAAGAGTATATCGTACTATTTTATATGAAATGAAAGTCTCTCAATATGTGCCATCTCGCGTCTCGTGTATATATTATCTGCAGTTACAGTCCCTCAGGCATGAAGGCACTCTGTTAGACTCGGACATCGCCACGTGCCACACCTTGCTTCTTGGAGGAAGCGATAGCTTTGTTTCTCACCACTGACGTCTTACATGCTTTAATCCCGGAGTTGAATTGATCATCAATTTGCTCAAGCGTCAAGGAAGCAGTCTCCGGTACCAGCAAGAACGTCAACACCGCTATCACGACAGTAACTCCAGAATAGAAGTAACCGACATTAGGGCCCATGTCTCCATAGTATGGGCTGAGCATGTAAGGAGTCCAGAATGTTGCGCCAAAGGTGAATATACCATAGAGGATCGTTGTGCTTGCTTGCCCATAGGTGCGAAGCGAGACACTATGCATTTCAACGGCGGATAAATTAGCAGTTGCTGCAATAGTTCCACCAAAGACAAAAGCCCACAGGCAAAGAAGAACAACCACCACAATTTTTGCAACATCGTCCATGCCAAGGGCTGTATTGACGGAGGAAAGAACAAGCATACAGGTGGCCATGACGATGTAACCTGATAGACTGGCAACTCTTCTTCCGCCATATTCGACAATAAACGGGCCAAGGAATGATCCTCCTAGGATACACAGGCCGATGATGACGTTTATCAGATATGGGTTCTGGATGCCAACGCCTTTTAGAAACAATGCAGCGTATGGTTGCACAAACTGAATGCCGGAGATAGTGAGGCCAACCATAATAAAACCAGATATCAAGGTGCGACGGATGTGCTTCTTGCGGTAGATATCAAAACAGGAGACCTTTTTCGCGTGCTCGCGCTCTTTTTCAAGATTCGCTTTGATTTTATCAATCTGAGCCGTAATGTCGGGCGAGTATGGGTTTTGGCGATAAAGCACACAGAATGATTGGCGCGCCTCTTCTTCTCGGCCGTGGCCCATAAACCAGCGAGGAGACTCGGGGAACATCAAAATTCCAGCACCGAGAATGAGACCCAACGGGATCTGGCACAGGATGGGTGTTTTCCACTGCCAGTCATTATGTGGCTCCAGTCGGGCAGACCCAGCACAGACTGCGGAAGATGCAACATTCCCCATGGCAAGCCCGACATTGTAAAGGCCCAAGGAGATGCCACGCTTGCTGGCAACAATGCACTCCGAGCTATATGTGACACTGGATGCCATGAGCTGACCAACGCCCACTGCACTGATGCACTTGCACACCATATAGTGAAGAAAGCTTCCACCTGTGCCAAGCATTCCAGCAGCACCAATGATAGCCAGCATGCATCCAACCTGGATAGCGCCCCTGCGTCCAAAGCGATGGCTCGTCAAGGCTGAAACCCCACCCCCGATAGCAATGAACAGATAGCTCAGGCTTATCAGGGATTGCTGTAGTGGTGTCAACGAGCAATCCTCGATCCTGATGTATGTATTCGGATCGAGAACTCGCTCGCAGGTTCCGAATGCTCGTTTGTAGGACGGCATGATCAAGACGGTGCCGGAATAGCCATTGTCGAAATTTGCGATCCACGCGGCAAATGCGGCCCATAACGATACGCGTAACATGGAGCCAGTTGTACTTGGGGCTTTTTCTTGTGCAGCGGTCGCGGCATCAGCAAGCGTGTCGTGGGAGTTGATCTTGGACTCGGCTTCTAATCTTGGGAGTTGGACCCCCATTTTGGTATAGACTGAGGAATATATAGAAGCTAAGTGATGAAAGAGCGGTTTGGGATGTCGATACGACAGAAGATCGACGGAGATCCGTGGCATATAACTCTTTGATAAGTGCCTGGCTAAACTGAGTTTCAGCATTCTCCTTGCATACCAGATCTGCAACGTACGTACACTATTTGTCATAAGGAATTCTAGCCAACTGGACTACCAATTATGAATCGATTTGAGAACAAGTGCTTTATCATTTATTCTTCACAACTTATGGTGAATCTGGATAAACCCACTTGATGATATCACCGTTGAAAGTAGAAAGAGTCGAGCATTTTCGAACAACCACTATATTTTTCATATTGAATAGAAAGTGCGCGTGAGGACCGTAGATGAACGGATTGAAATTCTTTGGATTCAAACCTGCTGTGGCCTGGAAACTGTGGTACATGGACTCAGAACATTGTGAACTGAAAATTAACCGACTCCTTTGGTTGAGGAACCTGTCGTATTGCTCTTTTTATACCTATCCACAATACATCAAACATGGGTTTTTGAGGATTCGAATTCTCATGCTTCGTCGCCATTGCTGCCTTCAATTATTTTGGGGTATTAAGGGACATTCAAGACATGTATGCAATGAAGTTCGCGGTAGATTGAGAGATCATCAGTGGATCTTACTGAGCCTAAAGTCCCGAATTAGGTTTGTCCCGGACCGAAATGATGTAGGTCCCACATGTTAAGCATAAATTATGAAAATCATCAGAGACGCGATTCCCGTGGTCTTCGCTTCAAATTCATACACCTCAAATACAGTAGTATGGTCTGTTTTCAGGGCTAAATAGACCTACCTGGACTGCAGAAAGGTGCAGGACTAACCAAACTTTAGAATGAAAGGAGTACTTCACCCTACTAAGGTAAGCAATACATAAAGCCCTTCCTATTCACAATAAATCGTGTAGGTATACAGCACAGTGGCAAATTTTGCGGGACTCATACCACCCTGACGCGCCGCAGACTGCTATCAAGATAGCATGGTATATTGACCAGACCCGATCTTGTTTCTGCGGCAGATATTATACCCGCAATCTTCAACATTTTTTTTACATGTCTGAGATATGCAGGCTTGAAGGGAATGCACGTGGGTTTGGTGATGAATGTGAGATAATGACTCACGGTAAAGCATAGTGTAAACCATTTGCTGCGTGTTCTGTTACAACAGAAGGCCATAGATGTTATACAGTGCCACTGTTGAAATATTGGACCCTCTCTACACGAAACCTCGAAGCGAGTATACCGTTTCATGTATTGTTTTCTATCTGATTTAGACTCTTTTTTTCGCCTGTTTTTTGCCCATTTTTAAGTGTCTTAGGCTTGAGTTGTCTAAGGATGGTATTACGTAAGGGGCGGGGTGTGGAAGACTTATGGTCCATGACTGTATCACGCAAGGACATGACTTAAATATGGATCTGCCAGGATATATCGTCCTCATACTTCATCCAAATTAATGGCAGATACACTTAATTGATTGAAGTCATGATTAAGTTTACACCTATTTTAGAGTCAAATAGTATAGTGCTTACTTCTAACACAATCGAGCAGCGAGATATCTGCCCAAATGTCGCAATTCAAGTACCTCCAGATAGGGCATAGTTTGTGTCACGTGCCAACGAAACCAGGACGACGACTCCACCCCAACTTGCGACAGAGAAGCATAAGATGGAGCTCAAGACGATTCTGATCCTTACCGCAATCTATATTGGTAAGAATAACCTCCGCCATATACCTTGTTTGCTCTTTGCAATCAGAGTCCCGTGGCAGCATCATAAAGAAAGTATCGAAACTGGAACTGACCCCTCATAGCTGTCCGCGTATTCCTCAAAACTCGAAACTCTTCAGCACCCATCATGGCCCACGGAAAGGTCTCCGAGATCGACAAGTAAGAGAACATGTCCTCCACGCAGTTAATGTCCAGTTCTAACATGCGCCACACAGCGCCGTCATCTTCAAAGCCCTCACCTCCTCCGGCCCCGTCGTCGTCGACTTCTTCGCTACGTGGTGTGGTCCCTGCAAGGCCGTTGCCCCCGTCGTCGGAAAGCTCAGCGAGCAATACCCAAACGTTCGGTTTATCCAGGTGGACGTGGACAAGCTGCAATCCGTGGCAAAGGACCTGAGCGTGAACGCCATGCCCACCTTTGTGGTGTTCAAGGATGGCAAGGAGGTTGAGCGTGTTGTTGGTGGAGACATGAAGAAGCTCGAGGCCCATATCAAGGCGATCACTGCATAGTTGCTTTTCTACGGTCAACGAGATGAAGTGTCATATCAAGAATCCCGAAAGGCCCCGATTCATGCTACATGTATCGGGAAATACTCGTTCCACTCTACGCATAACTTATGAATCACGAGTGAATCTTGTGACATACAATATTAGAGATGCACGTGTGCACCCAAAGTTTAAAGTACATAGATCGGAAAAATGGTGCGAATCGTCCCTATCAGAACCACGGACATTGTTTCAGATAACAAGGCGAGCTTGCAGCGCATTTTATTGGGTACAGGTCTCGTGGGAGGTATTTTGGCTAACGATTGGTGGCCCAACTCCGAGTATGCAAGGCAGTGCTTCTACCCTGCAGCATGTTGGTTGGGTACCATACCGCAAAGCATACAACTCTTGTTCGGTCAGGAATGTATGGGCTTTTTTGGTACAATCTAGTGAATTGATGCTGTTGTACAAGATATCGAAATCTAGGCCTCCACCTTCTCAGTATCGTAATAATCATCATTGTTTGCCTCGGAAATTATATACATACCACCCCCAACTTGGGCCGAGGATATCCCGAGAGGCTAACCATATTGGTCCAGGCGCAACGGCTTCGCAAAGTAAAGAACTGCCGTTTGATGCAATTTTTATTTTATTTTTCGTGACTTTTAATGCAACCCAATCTGAAATCAGAGTGTTATATGGCTAGGTGTCTATTGTAGAAGAATATTAAGACTCTCGACTTGGTGAGGACGAAGTGGAACTAGGGTCTCTTGAGATTCACGTCGCTCTATACATCTTCATCCTAGGATCGCAATGCGGAATTTTACTAGTACCATTCATTCAATAATATCTAATTCAGGAATATCCTTGTTCTACATGTAGTTCAATGTGTATCTTAAACTTTCCACCCCCGTAATGTGGCAGAGATGCTAATTGGCTCTCTCTTAACCCCAGATATCCTTCGGAAGCAACTCCGCGAGAAACCACGCTCTAGAACAAACTAGTTCCCAGCCATTATGTACAATTTATAATCCAATCTGCATGCCGCATCAGGAGTCAACATGACTCGTGTTGACTGTGCTTGGGCTTAAACCCTTTTCGGACTCCGTCCGCTTGGCATCTTCGAATATGGTCACTCCACCGCGGAACAAGCCGTCCGTGGCCACTCCCCCACCTCTGCTTGCCAGTAATTTTTCCTGCATGCGCGTGGCAGCCATGCTTCGAAACGGAGATAATTCTTCTCCGACTCGGTGAGTCACCTGCCGATCCTCCCCAACACTGCCCTTTCGTGATGGACCCTTGTATGATTCAAGCGAGTCTCAGGGAGTTGCGAGATGGCTCGTTGGAGCCGAGTGGGTACTAAGTAGATGGGTTTAATGTTACCGGACTTAATACAAGGGCAGCTCGGGCTTGGCTCCCAGATCTTTTTTTCCCTAGGCACTTTTTTCCTGCTTCAGCGCAGATTTCGTTTCAGGGGAATCTGAGGTCGTTTTTCGGATTTTGTCTTCTCCAATCATTCTTGTTTCCTCCAACACGCGCTCAGACTGCCATTTTCGAGTTTGAAGAGAAGTGATATCAGGGGGGTGGTGATCTCCCTGGTGAACCAGAGAGTTGGCGATCTAAGTTTAGTTGCTCAATCAACAGACTGTTCCTCAAAGAAGAGACTGCTATCCACCAACAAATTGTGAATCAGATCGAGGAGTAGGTAGCACGAGCCCAAACCCAGGCGTATACACACGCCCAATATACTCGATGTCACCGTCACCAAACATCGATGTCGTTGATGAAAAGCTAGTCATGGAGACAAGTAGAAAGTCAGACGTGGACGAGTTGGAGACACATAGCTATGGACGACAGCTCGAAGAAGTTCGCATTGCCAACACGCAGGCCAACACCCCACTACAGGGGGGCGTCGATGTTGAACAGGCCGAGCAAGAGTTCTCAGAACTGAACAGACAATTCTCCAGCTCGCATCAAGCTCGCAGATTATCGCAACAAGCATCTCGAGCTTCCAAGTCCGGTGCCACTGCAGATGTCGAAAAAGCTACGAGCTCTACTGAAACAGATGAGTCATGGGACTTGGAGACCGCTCTTCGTGGCCAACATGCCGCCGAGGAAGAAGCTGGAATCAAAGACAAGCATATTGGTGGGTGCTTCTTGGCCTTGGAATGAGAATGAGACATGGTGCTGACTGCTCGTAGGTGTGATCTGGGACAACCTCTCTGTCCGCGGAGTCGGTGGTGTCAAGACAATCATCAAGACCTTCCCAGATGCCATTATCGATTTTTTGAATGTTCCGGCGATGGTCATGGATATTTTTGGGTGGGGGAAGAAAGGACAAGAAGTTAACATCCTTAAAGACTTCCGGGGTCTTACACGACCAGGCGAAATGGTGCTGGTTCTTGGACGTCCCGGTTCAGGCTGCACGTCATTTCTGAAAGTGATCTCGAATCAGCGTGTTGGATACACTGGGATTGACGGAGAGGTCCTCTATGGTCCTTATGAACACGACGTCTTTGCCAAAAGGTTCCGTGGAGAATCTGTGTACAACCAGGAGGATGACATCCATCAGCCTACCTTGACAGTCAAGCAAACTCTTGGCTTTGCTCTCGACACAAAGACCCCTGGGAAACGGCCATTTGGAGTTTCAAAGGCCGAGTTCAAGCAGAGGGTAATCGATACACTGCTGAAGATGTTCAACATTGAGCATACAGCAAACACTGTGATCGGTAACATGTTCATTCGCGGTGTCTCTGGAGGTGAGTCTTGGGAACGAATAATCTCGCCAAGCAATATAATCTAATTGAAACAGGCGAAAGACGTCGTGTCTCAATTGCAGAGATGATGATCACTTCAGGGACTGTTTTGGCCTGGGATAACAGCACTCGCGGACTGGATGCTTCGACTGCCCTCGACTTCGCCAAGTCCCTTCGCATCTTGACCAACATCTACAAAACAACCACTTTTGTGTCACTTTATCAAGCGTCTGAGAACATTTACAAGCAGTTTGATAAAGTTCTTGTGATTGACAGCGGCCGTCAAGTATTCTTCGGACCAACATCTGAAGCAAGAGCATACTTTGAGGATCTCGGATTCCGCGAAAAGCCTCGTCAAACCACTCCCGACTACCTGACAGGAACTACCGATCCTTTCGAGAGAGAATTTAAGGATGGAAGAAGCGCCGAAGATGTACCTTCGACACCAGAAGCGTTAGCCGAGGCTTTCAACAAATCTGTGTACAGCGAAAGACTGGACCAAGACATGAAATCTTACCGCGCTCAAATTGCACACCAGAAGCAAATTCACGATGACTTCGAGATTGCCAACAAGGAAGCAAAGCGCAAGTTTACTTCTGACTCGTCTGTCTATTCCATCCCATTCCATATTCAGATCTGGGCCTTGATGCAACGCCAATTCCTCATCAAATGGCAGGACAAATTTGCCATGACCGTTTCCTGGATTACCTCTGTCGGTATTGCTATCATCCTCGGTACTGTGTGGCTCAATTCGCCAGCAACTAGTGCTGGCGCGTTTACCAGAGGTGGTCTTTTGTTCATCAGTCTGCTGTTCAACGGATTCCAAGCCTTCTCCGAACTTGCGTCGACTATGATGGGTCGCTCAATCGTTAATAAGCACCGATCATTCGCTTTTTACAGGCCTAGCGCCCTATTCATCGCGCAGATTATTGTTGACACCACATTTGCGATTGCAAGGATTCTGGTCTTTAGCATAATCGTGTACTTCATGTGTGGATTGGTCCGCGATGCTGGGGCTTTCTTCACATTTGTCCTGATCATCCTCGAGGGCTACGTGACAATGACCGTTTTCTTCCGGACAGTGGGCTGTCTCTGTCCTGACTTTGATTCCGCTCTCAAATTTGCTTCGGTCATTATCACCCTTTTTGTCTTGACCTCCGGATATCTTATTCAGTGGTCCGGTGCTCAGGTGTGGTTACGATGGATTTACTATATCAATCCCTTCGGTCTTGGGTTTGCATCTTTGATGGTCAATGAGTTCAAGCGACTGACTATGACGTGTACGACGGAATCCCTCGTTCCCACCGGTCCTGGCTATGGTGATATTGCACACCAAGTTTGTACTCTGGCTGGAGGCGAGCCTGGGTCGGCAATTATCCCGGGATCTAACTACGTCGCACAGACATTCAGCTACATGAAGGGTGACCTTTGGCGAAACTTCGGTATTATGATTGCCCTTATCATCGGCTTCCTTGGTACAAATCTGTACTTTGGTGAAATCCTTCAGTTTGAGGCAGGTGGTAAGACTATCACTTTCTACCAGAAGGAAAACGCAGAGCGAAAAGCACTCAATGAGGCTCTGATGGAAAAGAAGGCCAGCAGGCAATCCAAGACTCTTGATATGGGTTCCAACTTGGATATTACCTCGAAATCCGTGTTCACTTGGGAAGATGTCTCTTACGAAGTGCCTGTTCCCTCTGGTACTCGACGTCTTCTTAACTCTGTCTACGGCTATGTCCAACCTGGAAAGCTGACAGCACTTATGGGTGCCTCAGGTGCAGGAAAGACTACACTGCTGGATGTTTTGGCCGCGAGAAAAAACATCGGTGTTGTCAGAGGTGACATTCTTGTCGACGGCAAACCCCCTGGCACTTCGTTCCAACGAGGCACGTCTTATGCCGAGCAGCTTGATGTTCATGAAGCTATGCAGACCGTACGAGAAGCGCTACGTTTCTCAGCCGATCTACGCCAGCCGTTCGAAACCCCGCAATCCGAGAAGTACGCCTATGTCGAGGAAATTATTACCCTTCTGGAACTGGAGAACCTGGCAGATGCAATCATTGGCACTCCTGATACTGGTCTTTCAGTAGAAGAGAGAAAGCGGGTTACCATTGGTATCGAATTGGCCGCGAAGCCTGAGCTTCTTCTATTCTTGGATGAACCTACCTCTGGTCTGGACGGTCAGTCTGCCTGGAACATTGTGCGTTTCCTTCGCAAGTTATCAGCAGCAGGTCAGGCTATTCTCTGTACAATTCATCAACCAAACTCTGCACTTTTCGAGAATTTCGATCGTCTTCTACTGCTCCAAAGAGGAGGCGAGACCATCTACTGCGGTGACATTGGTGACGATTCTCATATCTTGCTGGACTACTTCCGCCGCAATGGCGCCGATTGCCCCGCGGACGCCAACCCTGCCGAGTGGATGCTTGATGCCATTGGTGCGGGCCAAACACGTCGGATTGGAGACCGTGACTGGGGTGATATCTGGCGCAGTTCTCCGGAGCTGGAGGAGCTCAAGCAAGAGATTGTCCAAATCAAAGCTAGCCGTGCTCAATTCGTTCGGGAGCACAAAGACGAAGCCGATGTGGAAAAAGAGTATGCCTCGCCTCTCTGGCATCAAATAAAGGTTGTTGGTCGACGAACCAATCTCGTCTTCTGGCGCTCCAAGAATTACGGATTCACTCGCCTTTATACTCATGTTGTCATTGCTATCATCACGGGTCTTGCTTTCCTTAACCTGGATGACTCCCGGTCGTCGCTGCAATATCGCATCTTCGTCATCTTCAACGTGACTGTCCTCCCAGCTATTATCCTCCAAATGGTCCAGCCGCGCTATGATATGTCCCGTTTGATTTTCTACCGCGAGTCAGCCTCGAAAACTTACAGCCAGTTCGCATTTTCGCTCTCCATGGTCATCGCTGAGATGCCCTACAGTATTCTGTGCGCTGTCTGTTTCTTCCTCCCTCTGTACTACATCCCCGGATTCCAGTCCGACTCCAGCCGAGCCGGGTACCAGTTCTTCATTATTCTAATCACAGAGATATTTTCCGTGACTCTGGGCCAGATGATCTCGGCCCTGACACCCAACAGTCTGATCGCATCTCAGATGAATCCACCCATTACAATCATCTTCTCTCTGTTCTGTGGTGTGGCAATCCCCAAGCCCCAAATGCCAGGCTTCTGGCGTGCGTGGCTGTATCAACTCGACCCGTTCACTCGCTTGATCGGAGGAATGGTGGTCACGGAACTACACGGGCGTGATGTTGTCTGTTCGGCAGCTGAGTTGAATCATTTCCAAGCTCCCTCCAACCTCACCTGCGGTGAATATATGAAGCCATTCTTTGAGAATGGTGGTAACGGCTATCTTGTCGATGAGGCCACGCAAGCTTGCAAGTACTGTGCGTATAAGGTTGGCGACCAGTTCTATGCGGCATTTAGCATGTACTTTGATCACCGATGGCGGGATCTGGGCATCTTTGCTGCGTTCATCGGGTCCAACTTGATCATCTTGTTCCTGGCGGTAAGTGGACTGGCTCTTTATCAATTTGAATCTGGGGACGCTTTTACTAATCCGAGTTTGACAGTCCCGTTTCCTGAACTTCAACCGCCGATAATGCCAGAGTTGACATGCTGGTAAATGTAGAAGGTGGTGAGAAGAAGGATACACAATAATGTTATTTTAAAAAAGTTCGTAGACTAGAATTGCAGATGTCCCAAATATTAATACAAAAGCGCTTGTTTTCTCTTTTATTTGAGCTTTCAAACCAAAACAATCACACACAAGTTGTCTGGGGGATCTTCCTCTCCGCATCACCCCGGATTCTCGACCCCCACGCACTCTAGCCCTAATTGGAAGGTCAAGTACGATCAGCGCCATTCTCGGTATAACCCCTATTCGTATTGAAATACTCGGCTATGGTGGCTTGCAATGTACAGCACACAATTGGATCAACTTAAAGAACCAGTGCAGCGGCAAGATCTCCGAGTTCTCGGACTTACACCGACAGCAACATGCAGCAAGTACACTCCGTGGCAGGCAAATCTTGGCCACCGGCCAGACTTTGTGGCGCAACCTAGCACGCCCCCAATCACTCATTCTGGATGAATTGCGGTGCAATCCAATTGTGCTACTCGTCCGCCAAGACCAAGCCTCCTCCGTGGGTTGACTGATCAGCGCATGATACAACTTTCCTTGGCGTGGGGAAGATGCGTAGAGCTCCCCGCAGATTGGCAGTCTTTTTCTTCTGCCTTTTTAGCTTTGAACGTGGGGGAAGAGAATCAGCTTCTCTTCGGCGACTTTGGAGATGTAAAGCAAGGGGCGCATGCGATGCTCGGGATTCTCCCTTTGTTATACATCTACGCCCTTATTTCTCATTCATCCCGACCACTTATATATCTTGATACATTCCGATTTTATTGATACCCCGTTGATTCCACTTCTATACTAAGAACATCTATCCACTATGGCGGACAATGTCCCCTCCGAGCCAACGTCTGGTTCAAAGGCCCATATCGCCGAAGCTCCCACTATCGTGCATGCAGAGAGTAACCAAGAGCAAAGCAAATTCAAATCTGCCAAAAATGCCGACGGGGATACAGCCATGGCGCTGTTCGATGATCCGGACGAGCTCCACGAAGAGGTTGATCCTGCAGAAGCGAGGAAGCTATTGTGGAAGATTGATTTTATGATTCTGCCCTATCTGGCCGTTTGCTACGCTTTCTTCTACATTGATAAGGTTGGTGCTTGCACGCTCTTGAATTTCGGAGGATAATTGGTCTAATGTGCTAACACATACTTGCATGGGAACAGACAACCCTAAGCTATGCAGCAATCTTTGGTATTCGTGAGGATCTCAATCTTCATGGAACACAATATAGCTGGCTGAGCAGTGTTTTCTACTTTGGATTCCTGGTTTGGGCATTCCCGACGAATTTCTTGATGCAGCGTCTTCCAATCGGTATGGTCCTCGCATGTCAATCCAACAGGGATCAATCTGACCAAACATCTTAGGGAAATATCTGGGCGCCAATATTTTCATGTGGTACGTTGAACATTATTATTATTTAACTATATGCTGATGTACTTCGTAAAGGGGTGTGTTTCTCATGATCCAAGCTGCCTGCAACAGCTTCGAGACTCTCGCCGTCCTTCGAGCCCTCGGTGGTGCCGCCGAAGCCTGCGCGGATCCTGCCTTTATGCTTATTACAAGTATGTGGTACACACGTCGCGAACAGCCCGTACGTATTGGATTGTGGTATACAGCCAATGGACTCGGTATTGCGCTAGGTGGGCTGCTAGGATACGGAATTGGCCAGATTCGCGGTGCGCTGCCATCTTGGAAATATGAGTTTATCGTAATGTGAGTTGGTATCATGCTCTCGTTCTATTTTGCCTTTTGTCTTGTCCTTTTTTCTCTTCCATCTTTCTCGTCATGCTAACCAATTTCAGTGGTGCCCTCTGTGCTTCCTGGGGCATTATTATGTTCATCTTCCTACCGGACTCCCCAGTCAACGCTCGTGGTCTGACCAAGAGAGAGCGCCGTATGGCTGTTGAGCGCATAAGAGAAAATCAGACTGGTGTTGAGAACAAACATCTCAAGCCATATCAGATTCTTGAGGCCTTTAAGGATTATAAGCTCTACATGTTTTTCATTCTGGGTCTTGTTTGCAATGTCCCCAATGGTGGAATCTCGAACTTCGGCACTATTATCATTCATGGGTTTGGCTATTCAACACTGGTGACGAGTCTCATGCAGGTAAGAAGTTCCCTACCCCCATAACTAGTATCATTTTGTCTATTTTGAGCCTTTCTTTGCACATGCTATGCAACGCTAACAAAATGCATGTCAATAGATCCCTTACGGATTTATCATCGCCATATCCATCCTCGCATGCGTCTATCTGAACGACCGCTTCGAAAACCGACGATGCATATTCGTGCTCATCTTCTTGATTCCAAACTTGGCTGGCTCTTTCGGTCTTCGATTTGTTCCAGTCCAGCACAGTGTGGGCCGCTTGATTTGCTACTACCTTACTGGCCCATATAACGCTGCATTTGTACTCGTCTTGAGTATGCAGATTGCCAACACAGCTGGTGAGTGGCATATACCCATTTTTATGATATCATTTTGCTGATAAGCCTAGGTCATACTAAAAAGGTCGTCACAAACGCCGTTCTGTTCCTGGGTTATTGTACCGGAAACATCGCCGGTCCATTCTTCTATAAGTCTGAACAATCGTATGCCATCTCTTGCGGAACATCCCTGCCTCTACCTCACTAAGAAAACATCTAACTTGAGTTATAGACCTACTTACGAGCTTGGAATCTGGTCCATGATTGTCTCGCACTTGATCGAAGCTGTCTTGATCAGTATTTTGGGTCTACTACTCCGCTGGGAAAACCAGAAACGCGATCGCCTTCAGTCCCAGATGGAGGGTGGTCTTGAGGGGAGAGATTTGGATGCGACTGCGTTCTTAGATTTGACGGATCGTGAAAACATGAAGTATGTATCTCCCCGTATCCTTCCTTTCCTTTGGGATCTCGCTAACCATGATTCCGATAGCTTCCGATACATCTATTAGACGTAGATTTTGTTTCACCTTGATCCTTGACTGTTCACAAGTTCTATTGTTGATGATATAATCTACATGAAGAGTTATATTATGTGAAATGATTGTTCTATTAAAACATATTGCAAAATGGATATCTTGTAAATCTAAACAGACCTATATTATTTAGTTCCCGAGTTCGCCTCCTCGATATTGTGCTTCCCGACAATCGTAAGGAAAACCTGATCAAGACTAGTCTGGCTGACAGAATAGTACTGGACACCCAGTAACTCTTTGTTCGCCTCTAGACAAGAGAACAAATTGCCAATCCCGCCGTTCCCTCTCTTCATTACAGTCGAAGACTCAACCTTCTGACCATCGCGTCCGAGATCAAAATGGATCTCATCTTCGGTAATAGACTCAGTGCCATGATTTGACACCATATCTGATGGTGACTCAGTGGGTACACTGAACCGAAGCTGACCGTGATACGTCTTCTGCTCAACCACAGCTCCAGGGAGAGTACTATGCACCCATGTACGCATACGCTCCATATCTTCGTCGGATGTATGAGGAGCTTGTGAGTGAACAAGGTGAACATGATACATATTGCCGTATTTGGAGCGGAGATAGTCCGTAGTACCAAGAGCGAGCATACGCTTCGCGATGATGCCAGCACGACTCGCAAGTGCATCTGCCTCTTCCATGGAATGCGTGGTCAGAACAATAGACCGACCTGGTGCGACGGCCGCTAGTGTCTTCCACATGACTCGTTTTGAGGCGGCATCCATGCCGGAAGACGGCTCGTCGAGGAGGAGCACGGTGGGGTTTCCCATGAGTGCTATTCCAAGGGATAGCTTGCGCTTGTTGCCGCCCGAGAGCTTCATTGCCATGCGATGCTGGAATGGTGTAAGTCCGACGGCTCGGATAACTTGCCTCACGTTGTGATCGACATCCGAAATGCCGCGGATTTGAGCGTAGAATCTGAGGTGCTCGATGACGGTCATTTGGTCCATTGCGTCAAACTGGGGGCAGACGCCTAGGTTTGAACGGGCGATTGCGCGGTTCTTGGTTACAGAGACGTTCTCGACAAAAATGTCGCCTCCTCGTTCGGAGGGCTGGATGTCGCCTCGGATTAGACTGATTGTTGTTGTCTTTCCGGCACCGTTTGGACCGAGTAGAGCGAATACTTCGCCTCTACCGACTCCAAATGTGACATCTTCGACTGCCACAAACTTTTTGAAGGACTTTGTGAGGTGTAACACTCGAAGCCCATCTTGGCAGTCTGTGACTCTGGATAGCTCGTTGGCGACGTCTTCGTCCATCTCCTTTTCTTCGACGTCTTCAGACTTTGATTTTGATCTGAAGGTCACAAGTGCATTTCCGCCTCCATCAAACCATAAAAGCAAAGTAAACAGTACGAATGACTGGATTATCAAGTATAGTATAGGACCACCGTATACTGCGATATCACCAGGATAGGAAGCGAGCTCCTGGCCTTTACACAAGATCGAGAAGATGTTCAGCGCAGCAAACATAGCCCGCGAAAGACTTCCAATCGGCATGATAATTGACAAGGTGAAGTGTACGGTGGAAAGATAAGAGTCAATCTTGGCAGTCGGCGCGTATGTGAGGACAGACATGTAGCCGATGAAATAAATGAGAAAGAAGACGCACTGCATACCAGCAGCAAAGGCAAATGCTGCAAGCTGAGATTTGGCAAGAAGAGATACCAAATACGACAAGATAGTGGAGCAGAGGCCATAGAGGAAGAAGACCACGAAGAGATATTCAGCGTGGTACCATACATCCGACGCAGCTCGGAAGATGATGATTCCCAAAACGCTGGCTAGGAGAACAATGCAGAAGTCGAAGCAAAGGTATGCAAGCCACAGGGGAAGCGGTCGCACACCATTGCTATAGTGCAAAGCGCGCACATTTCGCAGGCGTTCTATGGTTGGATAGAGAGCAAAGAGAGCGGGGTACACAGCTGAGGCTAGACCGAAGTAGACCAAAAGCTGAAGCATTTTGCCCACGTCAGACTGCCATGGAATGTCGAATGACTGATATTGGAACCCGATTGAGGTGTTAGACAAGAGATTACTCACGGCATTCTGTGTAAGCGCTGCGAGCGGGAAGTTATTGTTGTTACCCTTCCATGCGAAGGTTGGTTTGGAGGATGAGTCTCCAAGCCAGATTCCACCGGGTGTGACATTTGCTTGGTGAGTTTCAATGTAGTTCGTGAAGTCTGGGAAGCTCTCGACGAAATTGAAATAGCTAGACAGACTGCTGCTTTTCGAGCTGACCGCACCAGGCAAGGAATTAATGTAGCTGTCTAGCGCAGAGGAGAATCGACTCTGTGGACCGACGACTAGGTCAATGTCTTTGTATGAGCTCAATGACTTCGGGGCTGGGCTCATAAAAAGACTATCCCCAGAACATTTGGGCGCAGTTGCATCCCCGAGAAACAGAGTGACAAGGCCGGCAGCAATCACCGGAATCAAAAAGGCAGCGAGGTATGGGATGTAGTTGCGACGTAAGATGGTCAGACGTTTGATATACAAAAACCACGTTTGGCGCACCATGCTAATACGCTTTCCTGTCAAAAGTTGTGCGGTGCCATTTGCGTTCTCTTCCGTTAAATCCTCCGATTTTGGCTTTCCGTTGACAATATCAACACTTTCAGGTTGCACGGAGTCTTGAGGTAGTTCTTGGGCAACTTTGAGAAACACGTCTTCGATCGTTGGTCCACTGATGCGATATTCAGTGATGTTTTCCTTTTCAAGAACAGCAACAATTCTGGAAACGAGAGCTGAGTCTTGTACAGTATACACGGTTTCATCAAACTGGGTTTCCTTGGTCGTTCCCTTGAGTTGCAAGTCAATGTTAGAAGTAGATCCAGGGGGGTGATGAACATGAACGCGGTAACCCGATCCCAGACGGTGTTTTAGCTCTACTGTAGACCCTTGGGCTTCCAGGGAACCTTTTGATAGAATTACGATATGATCTGCGAGAAGTTCCGCTTCATCCAGGAAGTGAGTGGTGAACAGAATCGTTCTGCGTCCTCTCTCTGCTAGCAGGATGTCCCAGATCTTCCTCCTCGAGATTGGATCGAGACCAGAAGAGACCTCGTCCACACAACAAACAGTTGAGCCACCTGTAAACATCATCGCCAATTGAAGCTTTCGTTTTTGACCCCCGGAAAGGGTTCTTGATTGGGCGTTGGGCTTTTTTTGCAAATCACAGTCGGCAATGAGCTCCATCAGGGTATCCTGGCTATCACGTTTCTGAACGGTCTTGAGACCGTTGAAGATCTTGACATGCTCTTTGACAGTCAAGTTGTGCCAAAGAACATTTTTCTGGGGACACAATCCAAATCCACCTTCGCCGTTCCCATAATCAATTACAATCTCTCCGGATGAAATCTTGGTGAGGCCTGATATAGCATCAAGCGTTGTAGATTTTCCAGAGCCATTGGCCCCCAAGAGGACCATGATCTCGCCCTTAACAACGCTTAAGCTGAGATTGTTAACTGCAAATACACTCTGTCGCTTGGAACCGAATCGTCTGCCCACATTCCTATGGAACCAGCTTGGTTTGTATTCTTTCGAGAAACCATCAATGGTGAGGGCTGAGGAATTCCCCAGTGCCGTGGCTTGGCGGCTAGACGAGGCGGTTCCATAGAGCATCCGCTCCACCAACGCGGCGAGAATGGGGTAGACAATAATCTGCACAATCAGAAACACCCAAAGAGCGATACCCGGGATTGTCCAAGGATTATTGGGAGCCGCATGGACCAGGTTCGTTGGTAGGTTTTGTCTCTCCCATCGAGCCATAAACACTGAAAGGAACACATAGTTCATGGACGGAAACAGAAGACCAAGAATGATGACTGCGCCGTTAGTCTTGACGCCAGCAACCTGTGCTACAACCCCCAGCAAGAGGTTGGCTATTACCACGGAGATACCACTCAACTGTGCCTTTCTGAAGAAAGAAGCACCGAAAATTGAGAATGAAGACAGTGCCAATCCGGTAAAGAGATGATTGACGACCGTAATTCCTGCCGATGTTTTGCTAAACACGCCGTACTTCAGAATGATACCGGTGATAATCCAACCGGGTCCGTAGATGATGTCTAAAGCAAGATGGGCCGCAATGAAGCGAGCTGCTTGGGCTTTCCATTGGGAGGAACTCGGCAGCATGCAATCAATCAATTGACTCATGCCAAGTTCTCGTTCCATTGCAATCAAGCCTGTCAGCTGATATGTGACGCCAACCATTCCAATGAATAGCGCAATACTGATGATATTGATAATCGCGCTCATATAGCGCACCCGAATTTCATCTTGGCGTTGCTTTTGGGTCAATGAGGTGTAAGGGTACTCCATGATCTATGAATATCAAATCAGCGAATCCCAATGACAGTTGACATGTAATGATGACAAACCTCATCAGGAATACTCCCGTTATCCACAGCACCATTGGTTTGAATAATAGCGCGATCGATGGAGTGTTGAAGAGGGAGAAGATAGATCTCCTGGGCATTGGTGCTCGTTTCAGTATTGATGCGATCACCCAATGAACCATCAGCTCGAATCGAGTAATTCCATATCCCTCCTAGCCCTTCATTTGGTGATGAGTAGAAGACAGTCGCGGCTATACAAGATGATGTACCCCTGAGTGTGGTGCGACAGGTATCTCTGAGATCACTCTCGGAAGTTAAGGTCACAACTTGGTCCCCATGTTGTCGGGCAGGTTCTGCGACTTGATCAATGACCCGCTGTATATCGCCATCGATAAATCCATTGTTGACAAATACCAATTTGTCTCTCCCTTCACCAACGGATCCCAAGGCGCTGGTCAGAGATCGCACCGGCGTTGGGTTACCGATTCCATAGATAGATGGAGGAACAAAGAAGTTTCGCGCATAAGAACTGATTCGTTAATATCATCCATGTCATTCACCATGACAAGTACTCTCCGACATACATGATGGCAATAAAGATGACTGGCAAAACCAAAGCTCTAAGTGTGGTTGTTGCACTGGGGCGCACGAAGGTGATCAGCAGGTTCTTGACGGTCAGCGTCCAAACCTGCCTCAAAAATAGGTTGAACATCTCTGTCCGTATCCCAGTCGGTTTCAACGTGAGAACAGTGAGAAAAATCACAGCCCCCTGGCGGCGGCAGTCATCGATATTAATCTTAATCCCCGTTGACAAGGAGTGGCTTAGCGGACACGGGTAATCCTAAAATTCCCCGATCGGCTTTAGCGAGGCATGGCACATCGAATCCTTTAACTTGAATCGGACATCGCTTCGCGAATGTTCAGGCAATGCCGTGTAAGCGCCCAGACCCTTGGAAGGGCATGGCACCCCACAGCGGGCGTCGTCTCCTAGATGTTGTCCCGATCAGATGCTCCGATTCGGTGTCGCCAAGTGCCAAGCACGGAATTTTTCCTGTCTCTGTCTGGGGATGATGTAGGAAACGGTATATGATGTTGATAGGATGAAGACTAGAAAATATTGATATCTACAACACGTCTCATACGTGTGCATACAGTCTCTACACGAAACCCAGCTTCGAAGGGAATGTACCGTTTTATACATGGTTTTCACCTTCGGGCCTCTCTTTTCCCACACTTCTTTTGCCCATTTTCAAGTTCCTCCAATTCTGATTGTTTATATACAAGTGGGGAGGTGAAAGGGCTTATGGCCTATAACCCAGGTGCTCGCATGGCGGTAGATACCATGGTGTATATACACATAGACAAATGTAACTATCCATGGAGGGCTGCAGTTTCTTGGAGGACGAGATTACTTCGCCAACTGTGCTGATTATTCTGTATAACTACGTAGAATCCTATCCATCACATGTCTACGTAACTTAGAAACGCTTTATTACTCGGCTATATAAGGAGCTGCAATTTTCATATAAGTCTCCTGTTCCCTTCAAGCATACCACGGGAGGTAGACGTCGCTATCCATACCGGTCAGTCTGTTTCCTTCTCGTTCTTCTGGGTCCTGGGGTTATGCAACTCACTCACTTGAGCGGGTTTTATCGGCAGCTTTTGAGCCAATCTGACAGTCATAGGTATGGGAAGTAAATGCCGTTCTGAGATGAAGCGACGACGATTTATACACATTGATAGCCGATTGGATAAAAGGAAGCTGCAACTTCCTTTATTCCAATGGATCTTTCATATTCACAGGTTTCGGGGCGCGACCGACCTGGACCGATACATAGTTTACTCGGCGTTCCCTGCGGTGATTCCACGGAAGCGGAGGGCCAATGGCGGAACGACTTCATTCCCAAAGAGATTGCATGGGCATCTGGCCGCATGGCTCTCTCACCATCGTCTATAGGGCCGAGTGGTACTCCGCGGTGCAGTATATGTGGTGATGGCTTTTGAGGCGGCATTATTGAAGGAACAGTTGAAGAGATGCTCCTGACTGAGACCTTGACTTGGCAATTCATAGGACCATCTCGTTCAGTGAGACCACGGGCGTTGAGGTCGTGTTCACATTGTCAAATATTGAACGATCAGGCGGAACCTCCAGTGCGAACTGGAGAGTTCAATCTTCGACAAACAAGGAGACAGGAAAGTTGGGCCCGGTTGCAAGTGGGTTTGTCTCGACTCTATTAGGACCATCAGAGGCCAGTGTACTCCCGGCCGCACTGCTGAGGACGTCCTGCCAAAGATGGTTTCTATCGACGAGGACCTACTCTACGGCGGACTCGATGACCTGGGATCTGAACACACCGGAATTTACCGTTTCAACCTCATTTTATCGCCACCTAGTCTCTGCAATCTTATAGCAGTCAAATTAGATCACTTCCAAGAAAATTAAGAAGGGAAACCAGGACAGGGGAATGGATAGGGTGTATGAGTTAGGAGGAAAATAGAATGAAACGAGAAACTTATGCGGGCCAGTATCACCAAAGCTCGGCAAGAGGGTCGTTCACGTTATTGATCATGAAGAGGAAGGAAAAGAGTCGAGCTATCTTTATATTGACATTGCAAATGATCATTGGATGAGGCCAACCAGGTATATATATCGTATCAGCAGATGGATTGAAAGGGGTAGAACTTGAGATCTTGGGCCTCGCCTTGGGATGTTGACACTGCCATTGCTTTATCCAGTGCGACGCAGAGTCCAGCGTAGTATGTGCAAAACTTTGTGATTGTCACATTAGTTGTAATACGACCCAGTGACCAATGAGATAACACATTGAAATATTAGACAAGATCATGGAATATGCATCAGTGGTCGTTACTCGTTGTACAAGTCATGTACTCACGAGACGAGATGTAGTTTATGCGTTGCTGATCACGTAGCCATGCTAGGAGAGCTTTTGATTAGTCGGCAACTGCTGAAGAGCAACCCTTCCGTTAAGAGAATACGTTGAATGCCCTGGTTCTCGCCGCATAACTCAGCAGCCAGGTAAGACAAAAACAAGGCATTTCCTACTACAGTTTCATACTGTAGGAAGTTAATAACAAGCCTTCACAACCATGGAAATACCCAATGGCGCCATATTCCCCAAACCCTATGCGCAGGATGACAAGGGCCTTGGAAACGAAGCAATGTCTGCCGCGTTACGTTTCCATCCTCACCTCACTAATCAATCCTTAGGATGGAAGAGATCTCTACCTCGAAAAAGAATACTTCTTTAGCAACTACCTGAACTCAAAAACAGCCGCGGCAATTCTGATCAGCGCAAATGGGAAGAGGCATTCTTGACTCGCGAGGTTCCAGGGTCACATCGATACTCTTGAAGTGAGACCGGGTAATGGAAATGGCCTGAAAATCCTCATCTTGAGTGAAGGATGAGACACGCTTGTTCTTTTCAATATGTGTTAACGCGGCGCTTCTTTGCAGTTTGGCATGATCGTCCTCGGGATTGTATAACTGGGAGCCCCTGCCATCCTCAGAAGAAAAAGGAACAGTCATAAAATGCATCGTTGATGATTTTGAATGGAGCTACCATGCGTAAGACTAAAAGGTAATGAGAACCGAGGCCAGCCCTGCTACCTGAATTAGACTACCGTAGAAGTCTACCAGACTGAATAGTAAGCATCATTCCCCATAGGATGGTCGCGGCCAATCGCGAGACGGCAAAAGGTTAGCAAGGAATCGGCGGGTTATGCCTTGCCCGGTAATCGAACAGCGGTGCGAGATATCAGATGGCATGGGGCTTGAGTAGAAAGGCTCAAAGGGTGTATTTGATGTCGCAGTTTATGAACACAAATGAAGTACAAGATGTTAAATAGTAATACAGCCACTGTTATGCAAACGGGTGTCACGCCAGACGCCCTCTAAATCGATCACCGTCGTCGACCACCCTGGCCACCGCGGCCACCGCCCAAGAAAGCCTTCTTCTGACGGACATAGCTGGCCACAACGTTCTCGACACTGCGGCGGTCGTGCTTGCGGTTCCTATTGAGTAGGACCTGTTAGTAAATGTCCAAGCAGAAAAGTAACCAAAAAGTGAAGGCGGAGGACCAATCACGAACCTCATGTAATACAATCTCGCCCTTCTGCGCTTCTTCTCCGAACGTTGGACAATCTCCACACTCTGGACATTAGGACTGAAGACTTTGACTGACATCTCAACAGCAACGCGAGTGAGCTCGTTCCGCAGGAGGAACGAAGTCTCAATTCCGCGCAGCTTGATGCTCAGGACGACTCCGTTGAACGGATCGCCGTTCTTGAAGACCACCCGCACAATATCACCGGGCTTGACACTGCGCGCATTCCGTCGATAGTCGAACAAAGCTTGTCGCTCACCCTTGGGGTCGAGCTCGGCCAACTGTGATTCTGTGACTGCTGCGACAGGGTCCGGGCATGCTTTGCGGGCAGATGGCGGAGCAGGGTAGATCTTGAGGGGCTCCTTAGCTATACCAATTGACAACAGTCAGTTAAGCCTAAAACAGGACATTGGATTGGTGCCAACACGTACTAGGGTCCGGGCGGTAGTGAAGAGGAATCTGAGAGAGGAATTGCTCCGGGATGTTCTGGGGAAGAGGGATGCGTTGAGGCCTCTTGCTGTAGGCCGTCGAGATAAATCGGCGGTTGATAAAGGGTGTGATAGGCTCTGACGGCCTCATCAGGGACCTCAGACAGCCTAGCGGCCGCATTGCTGGTAAAGCCGCCATGGTTGTGATGGAGGATGTCAAGTCGAGAAAGTCGGAGTCGAGTTTTGGCTGGGCCGGACCGGCAGAATTTCCGCCAAGCCTCAAGTTTGCCCGTTCGGGTTGCAGACAACGCGATTCTTTTTCCCCGGCCGAAACACTCTTCCCTCGACCTCTTTTGTCTGTTGTTCTTGGCGAGAAATCACACCGAAAGTTCGGTCACTGCTATCCCTTACTGCATTATTCTATACACAACTTGCCGCTTACCTACAATGGCGCAAACCGCCGTCGGCAGGCTCTTCCGCCAGAGCACCACCAGCTCGGTATGCCAATCCATGCTGAGGCCATCTCAGGTCCGCAGCTTTGGCAATAAAGCAGGTATGTAGATATGCTTCTTGTGGTGTTATTCAGTTTCTCACAAGCGACGATTGGCGCAGCAATCCCAACTTTCACTTCAACACCCTCCGCCGAATTAAATGACGCCCTCGACCGCTTCCGACAAGAGCTTTTCATTCCCCTCGGGCTTCCTAAGCGACAGAGAAAGAGTATGTTCAAGGCGAAATACGCCCAAACATTGGAACATGACCCGATTACCGTGAAGATCAGCGAAAACGAAGAGTTCACCCTAACGCCGAAGAACAAGCACGAATTGCCATCTAAGAAGGATGCCATGGAAGTCCTCCACATGATGGTCGCGACCAAGAACTTCAGCAACCTTTTCCCATTCCTCAGCGGCCTCCGTATGTCGAACTACATCCTCAACAACGACCGATGGGAGTATATCATCCGCAAAGCCGGCCAGGCCGATAAGCTCGGAGCCGTCATTGAGTGCGCCAGACAGTGCTCCCGCACCGGTTTGAGTCTGAGCAACATGAACGTCGCTCGCCGTCTATTCTTCGAACTTCACCAGATGGCGCAGCGCGCGGACTACCAGGGCATAGAAGTCGTCAAGGCTTTGGATCTGGCAGAGAAGGCGGCCAGTTTGATGGACAGCCCCGAACACTCCGTCAGAGACGACAGTGCCAGTGACCCGAAGCAGCAGCCTTTCGTTATTGGTACGCTTTTGGAACTCAGTGCCGCTTGTGCTCTTGAAAACGAGGCCGCAAAGACCAAGGTCTCCGACTATGCTCGGAAGCTTGAGGCTGCTTGGGACCTCGGCAAGTTCACGGATGATTATCCCAGCCCCTCTGAAAAGCAAGCTCGGGTTGAGGAGAACCTCGCCGTTATTCATGGCATTGAGTTGGCCCATAAGCTGGAGAAGCCATCTCAATCGGTCCTTACCCTCAAGTCGCGCATGAAGCCGATTAGGGCTAACCTGGCTGAGCAGTTGAAGAGTGTTAAGAACAAGCAGGTGCTTAATGACAAGGTGGCTCAGCGGTTTATCTACTGGTAGTCTGACAAGCTGCCTGTCTTTTTCTTCTGTTATGGTCCTGATTGAGCCATATCGACATGTATATTAAACTATTCTTCTCAGATATTTTGGAGCTGGCACTTGTACTTCTCAAAATGGATAATTTATTTCCTAACACTTTTGATCACGCTAGGTGCAGGTGTAAGATGTTTTAAGATCAAACTTGCTAAAGATGCCGAAAAGGATTAGAATCGAGCAGGCTCGGAGGTTAATTACGTGTCTCCAATATGATGACGCTTAAGAGCACAATTCCAGGGTGTTGTCGGTACCAATGCGTGCTCTTCCAGAAAGAGAGGTGGTGCCATTGACAACAGCAGGGCCAGATACAGTAAGTTGACCCTCTTCCGCGCCGTCAGGGGAGCCCTCGGGGACATTTTTTAAAGTAATTTCCGTGCTACTCAACGGGGCGCCAAAGTGGCTGGGGCCAGTGAGGCATCTGTAGTCAAAGGCATTTGTCTGGGAAATGGCACCAGCAACCCCAGGTCCTGTCAAGGCATAAACAACCCGAGCGCCAGTGAAGATTCGAAGCTCGGTCAATTGCTCTGAAGTAAGACGAGCAACGGAGCTGCCATCAATGCGGTGGGAAATGCAAAGAAGGCGCAGGTTGTCCAGAGAAAGCTCGGCAGTAGGACCAATGCGAGCCAGCTGGCTGAAGAAGTTGTGGGTTGGCATATTTCCTGCATCTAAAGTCCTTGCTTGAAGCCAGCGACCGATAGAAGAGATAAGGCCAGTATGCGGGCGCATAATCTTCTCGTGGTAATCACTCATGGTCTGCGACGATGCAATAATGACTGTGGGAGACACACCAGCAGTAGCCAAAGCAAAGTCAACGGTCTCTCCAGCTACAGAATTCAGGGCGATGGAAGAGTTGGCAAAGAGCGCACCCATAGTCTGACATAGTGGATAAGACCGAGAAAGGGAGTCGATGGACAGGACAATATCGGTTGGAGTGAAGCGCTGGGTACGAGGCAGTGAAGAGTTCAATGCGCCAACAGCGGAAACAAGATTCTAGAACTTATTGTTAATGGTGCTGGTGTCAAAGAATCCTGGTGGTTCTTACCTCGGGCTGGAACTCAATAAACTGGCCTGATTGAGACGAAGAGGGCCAAACAGTGCTGACGGAGGGCGTCGTCGTTTTAGGGTCATACTCGGGAACCTCATAGCCAGCAAGATCCTTATGCTCCTCAACCAGTTCATGCCAAACCGCCACACTCAAGCTAGCATTGACGTCCTCGGGAACCTCGTTCCAGTCCATGTGTCGGTTGCCATACTTGGCAACCCAGAGGGCGAGTGAGAGCTGTTTGTTGTCCTTTGAGATAAGAGACAGATCGATAGACCCAGCTTCAGCAATGAGAACATCTGCCTTTGCCTGTTGCAAATGAGCAGATAATTTCTCTGCAGGAAGGTTGTGAGGCACAAGGACAGTCTTGAAACCGTAGAAAGCACCCGCTGAATGGCACCGTTAGCAATCAAGCTATAAAGTCTGAGTGGAATATATACCAAAAATCGCAGCTAGTAGCTCAATGGAGTCTGTCAGGCAAATAGCCACAGTCTTCGCATCGGCGCTCCGCAGATGACGACCGATAACGTTGATCTCTTGGGTGACTTGGTCCAAAGAGTGCTCGATAGCCTTTTTCCCCAGCACTGTATAGATCTTGCCTTGCTTGCCAGAGATGGTGCCATCTTCATTCAGAGCCCCACGCACAGCAGTCTTCCAAATATCACGCAGGTCACCTCGGCGGCCACCGGTCCATTTCGGTGCACCGGGATCCTTGACGTTCAGCCCGAATCGCAGGGGCAAACCATGTGGAGTTTCCAGACACCTGTATGTTGCGGACTCGCCCTGCTGGCGTATAGGGGATGCAGTAGATTGGCGAGCAAGAAGGAACGGATGGACATCGGGGTCTCGAGACGAAATCACAGAGTACACAGCAAAGGCAACAACAACACCAGCAACAACAGTGGTGTAAATGTTCCAATCGGCTAGTACATCAGCCACCAGAGTGTCCAGCCTTTCCACAATAGAAGCAGACATCTTGACCAGGTTGATGAAGTGTCAACAGAAGAACTATGACGTTGAGGGGCAGAGCTGATAAGAAGGTCGTCTAATTGGCTGAAGTCAGCTGCCCGGGTCAACCAAAAGCCCGCGAAACTCCTGATCTGCCAGCCACTTGGACATCAACATCAACATAACACAACATGGCTTTCTAATTGTCCCAGCTATGTGCATGCCAGACTACTAACTAGCAGTTCCTCGTCTAATTCTCACTCCAGGTAAGTGCTGGTCAATTTCTGTGAAAACCGTGAGTTCTCTCCCTGCCGAAAAAAATACAGTGCTTCAGTAGCTGATCTTAAGCTTCAGACTCCGTTTCATTTCACCTTTCCTTTTTCCTCTGTGATTTCGTCTTCTCGACGCGACAAATGGCGACTCAATCTCTCCCTTCTACTCCCAAAGCAGCGACCCCGCTGGCTCCTACCTCGGAGGGCACTGGAACCCCGGGCAAATGGCGACACCCTATGCTGGCTGAGATCGTCAGACGTCAGAATGCAGCTACATTTGGTGAAAAAAACGTGAAACGGCTGGTCTGGAATGGCGCAGCTTTCATAATGACATGTGCCCTCGGAGGTACCGTCAAAGAGTAGTCAGTGGAAGAGACCCTCCTATCCTGCGCATTGCGTGTTAACAGCCTCTCTTACAGTTCACGTAAAATATTCGATGCCGGCGATGCTTTCCGCGACTTCTCAATGCTTCTTTGTCAACTTTTCCTCTTTGTCAATATCCTAATGGCGCTCTCTCCTCTCTTCCGACCGAAGGATAACCTCTCTGACATTCCTCTTACTCCCACTCAACGATCACTCCTCGGTCTGGACCCTTCTGCGACGCCGCCTGCGACTCCCGGTACCACCTTTGCGACGCCACCTAGATACCGTCTCTCGACTTCGCGCAAGCCTAGTCCTGCAAGCAGGCAATCCTCCCCCATGTCTGCGAATGCAAGCTTTTCAGACCGGAGACCCTCCGCAGGTACTCCATACTCTCCTGTTTCGAGCCCCTTACTTTACAAAGCGGTTTCGAATGGAGGTATTGATTCTGGTCGGCGACAGAGCTTTGGTTCATCCTCGTTTGGAGCATCCTCGTTTGGAGAATCGAGTCTCGGTCCGAGTACACCTTCTCCACTTGCTGGTAAGCGCGCGAGCTTGGGGGTGAAGAACAAGTGGTTATATGAGAGAAGCCGGCGGCTTTCTGCAAGCAATGGTGCGCTTTGATTCTTAGGGTTCTAAACAATATTCTCAAATGGGCGCTCGGGTCATGGTCATGGTGTCATAGCGATTCATTTTTAGTGTACTACAAGCATACCAAATTCTAAGAAAGTATTCAAGTTCTAAGCATGCACCTAGCTGTGTAAATTGTGGGCACTGTGCAGATCAGCCATCACCCCCGTGTTCAGGCCAAGTCCCGCGCCCGCAAGATTAGAAACGCCAACCATCTCCAGCACTTGACAATACATCCGGCACCCTTCCCTGGCAAGCTACCACCTCAACATTTACTGCGCCCAACTCTGCATGAAGCTCGCGACGGCGTGATTAGCTCTTGTCTTGCGTCATGGGGGCTTCGGAGTCCAAGCTTGTCTTCAAACAGGGCATCTTCCGCCTCTCCGAGGAACAGGAGATCCCCGCAGACGACCCCTACTGGGCCAGAGTATGTGAAGATAACTTGCAATCTTCCTCCAGGGACATGAGAGCTAACTATATCAAAAGTTCTGGGAGCTTCCTGAATCAACCGAAGACGTCTTCAGCCTCTTTACGCCGGCTGACATTCGGCGAACTCGCGATCATGCCTTGGCCAACTTTGAAACACTACTGCTCGCCGTGACCTCGCGATTAAACGTCTTGAGAAATCATCCCTCGTTTCCCGACCCCGATCTTGCTCCCGAGCGTGATGTCCTCAACTGTGTCCGCGTCCTCACTCGTCTCCTCCCCTATGTTTACGAGGCCGAGCACCTGGAGGAATGGGAGGACAAGTTCTTCTGGGCGCGCCGAAAGCGAATGACCCGGCAAGCACAGATATCTGGAGAGGTCCTCTTTGATGACGAACAACCTGAAGACGGACAGGATCAGACGTCACCACGCGAGGCGGACTATGAGGATACGAAGCCTCTCGCAGAGGAGTTGATAGACACATTGGTAGACTTGCTCTTTTTTGCCGACTTTACCATTCCCCGGCTTCCGACTGCCAAGGGCAAGGTCTCATATTCAATCTGGCAGAGTGGTGTTGGCTGCAACACAGCAATGGGGTCCAACAAACAATTGGAGAGCAACCGGTGCGAGATTCTTCGCCTCATGCTTACGCTGACTGGAAAGGCCATGTATTTGCCATCAAGTAAGTCTGGCCAGCATCTATAACGTCATTGCAATACTTATTGACTGTTCTAGATACATTGCCTGTGCAAGGCGTCAAGGCAATTACCTACATCACAACTTGCCAGGATAAGCAGGCTGTTTTGACTGTTCTCTGTTCTCTTTTGAACACGGTACGTTGACCTCACTCGATGATCCGAATGATACTCATTCAAAAACAGGCTATGAAGTATAACCCCGCATCGTGGAGAGTCCCATACGACCATGTTGTTTGGAAGGATCCCAGGCAAATTTTGGTGATATATTGCGTGCAACTTCTCCTTGTTCTTTTGCTTTATCCTATTCCTGAGGATGGCCGTGGAGCACCACCGAAGAACTATTATCGCCATTACTTTGGTCGACTACATAGACCCCAAGACTTCCAATTCCTTGTGGACGGCATGACAAGGATTTTGAACCAACCTGTAATTATATCACCAGCCACTCATTCCTCTCAATTCTGGTTTACTAACCCATTTATACAGATGCAAGCCACTGCCTCATATCTTCCTGGTAGTCAAAAGTCGGCAAAATGGGCGCCTGAAATGTTGGTCCTTTTCTGGGAGACCCTCCAGTGCAACAAGAGATTCCGGTCCTTTATTATCGATTCCAATCGCTCTCATGACTTCCTAGTTTTGTGCATATTCTATGCGATGGAGTATAGGATGGATCCTTCTAAGCAAGGAGTGGTTCGAATGTGCATATTCATCCTTCAGACAATGAGCGCAGAGCAGACATTTGGAAAGAGTCTCAACAACAAATTCGAGGCACAAGAAACTCTACCGCAATCAATTCGGTTGTTGAATTTCCGAGGCTCATACGCCGACTTTTTGATCATGGTAGGTCTTTCGTTGATACGAGCAAAATATCAGAAACTAACTGCGGCAGTCAATTCATACCCTGATAACGACGAGCAAAGGCAATCTGGACACTGTCTACCCTGCCCTGCTGATCATTCTTAACAACATCGCTCCTTATGTTGAACACATTTCCCCGAGCGCTTGCTCGAAGGTCATTCAACTCTTTTCGTCTATGTCTGCGCCCAGCTTCTTATTGGCGAACGAGACAAACCATACTCTTCTTGCGTCGTTGCTCGATTTCATCAACATCGTGCTCGAGCATAAATTCACCGGTTAGTCTCTTGTCCATCTCAGCCCACCATCTGGAGCCTTATTGACGTTTTGTAGACAATCCATACCTCGTCTACGCGATCTTGAAGTACAAGCAGCGCTTTGAAGCTGTGCGGGCTTTTACTCTTGAAAGTGGCCAACAAGAGATTGAACGACAAAACGAGAAGAGGAAAGCTTCAAGTTCTCCCGACGCACCTGTCAGTCCAACACTTTCACAGTCAGAGGAAGATCTCCACACTCCATCCGGTGCGCGGTCACCATTGACTCGGATTCCCGAGGAGAACAGCCCATTCGCCATTGGTGGCGATGACTCTGACGATGAGAGGGAAGGAGAACACACTCCGTCTCAAACGCCCTCGGCTCAAACATCACGGAGAGCCTCAATGTCCTCCACCATTGATGAGAACGGATCACAGCAAGTACGAGGGATGTCCGAGAAGGCACGAGGAAAGAAGCCTGCTGGCAAGCCTTCCTTTTCCCGGCAGAACAGCATGACCAGTCAGACAAGCATTTCTGCTTTGTTCTCCGCTTCTGCAAGTGGCTTTACTCCGACTGTCCATTGGGTAAGTTCATACAAACATATCGCCTCCCTATGAAATAACATTTCTCGATATTGACACTATCTCCCAGCTCGAATCGTGGTTGCCGGAGCTGCCTTTACATACGGTCCTCACCATCATCGCCGCAATCGCACCCCACATCCCTGATTCAGCTCTTCAAAGTACAGCAAGCCCAGAGGCCCGTACACTAATTCACAACCTCCCATCATTCGCCGAGGAACCTGAGGTCAAGGGTATAATCTCCGAACCAACCCCCGTGCGTGTGCAGTCATTCGAGTGGTCCGCTCTTTCCATGGGCTGGTACGAATCGTTGCTCTGGGGCTTCATTTTCTCCAGCGAGATGGTCGTTGGTTCTGCTGGTGGTGGAACACCAGGCAGTGTTGGTGTCTGGAACGGCACGGGAATCCGCCTGTTCCGAGTTCAGGAGGCAGCCGCCCAAGGCCCTACATTGCTTGCACCAAAGGGTGCGGTTGATGCTGTCGGGAGCAACCTGGTTCAGCGCATTGGGAATCTGAGCCTTCGGGGTCGTAACTCCATCTCTCAAGAGTCTGGACGTGCCTCTTCACCGAGTGTGCGAGAGGTCTAAGGTTACACCTTCATGACGTACATAGCATTCATTCTCACGATATGACCCTTCATCGATAATCGCGGGCCTCGTCATGCAATCCCTAGATGCGTGACTCGCCCGTGGTTTCATGTCTTTTTAGCACACGTTTTAGCCGTCGCGTCCGAATACCAAGTGTGTATATTTTTGACTAGACACTTCAGTAAGGAAAACAAAGTAGAATTGATGTCGCTTTGACTTGTTGAGTGGGCGTACAACCAAGACCTCGTTGAGGAACACGTGCACGAGATCCGCGTTCCGATTGCCGTAAGAATTCAATCTCGCTCAACTATCCTCAACTGTGATATATCTCGGTCGTGCCGTATCATTTATGAACCTTTGCAAAGAGTAATGCTCTCAGTCCTCATGCTGTTCCTCACCGGCATTGTTGTGGCTCTGGTCGCGGGGCCTGTCCCTGCCATTGGGGCGATCACCTCCAGCCTGCAGAGCATCTTGAAGAATACCCACGGCAGCAACGAATATGAATATCCAACTGACCTAACTAGGAATCTTCTGCCAGTAAGTCACTATCTTAATTGACACGTCGGTGGTCAATTGCCACGATTTGCAAGGTCAATGTTGTTGACCTTGGGGCGGATGTTTAGATTCCTGTTCATTCTCATAAGTACGGAATTGCCTAATGTCCAATTGACCAAATACTAACTTAAAAACAGCGACTACTGGCGCGATGAGCCTTTCTACACCGGTAGGCGTTTCCGGTCACTCAGTTTTGCTTGCTCTTAGCTCATCACCTGCCAGGTCTGTCTCATGGTTGTACATCCACTGAAGCTGATGTCTGGCTTTATAATGGCACCCTTTATGTATGCGATCCGATGTAGTTTGCATTTACATGCTGATTGCAACAGGTCGGGCATGATCAATCCGCCTTGACGGAGGAGCGAACGCTCGAATCCTTGTATATCAATCCAATCCTAGATGTTCTCGAGCGCCAGAACCCGGAGAGCCCGTTTTTGACATCGCCAACTAAGAAGTGAGTTTTTGACCTTGATTTATCTACTCATTGCTAACATTCTGTCAGCGGCGTTTGGGATACTGCTCCCGATCAAACCCTCTACTTCTTCATCGATGTGAAGACCTCTGGCCACGAGACTTTCAATGCAGTCATCGCTGCCCTCGAGCCTCTACGAGCCAAAGGCTACCTTACCACCGTCAAAGATGGCAAGGCTGTTACCAACGGAGCCGTCACTATCATTGGCACAGGAGAGACACCGTTAGATATGGTTGCACCAGTGAAAGACCGAGATTACTTCTTTGATGCACCTCTAGCAGACCTAAACGACCCCGAATATGCCAATATTACTGGAGTTGTCTCGCCAGTCGCTTCGACTGACTTCGACAAGGCCGTCGGCAAGATCACTGTCGACACGGACCCGATCCTAACCGAGGACCAACTCAAGGCTCTCCGAGCTCAAATCGCTACTGCAAACGAGCGCGGGATTGGTGCTAGGTACTGGAACACACCATACTTCCCGATCCGGAAGCGCAACCTTGTCTGGAGGACACTACTACGCGAGGGGGTTATCCTGCTTAACGCCGATGACCTGGATGCTGTGACGGCCTATTTTTAAACGGGCTTGAATGACATCAGAATCGGCTGTATCATCTTACACTGCATCACATGTGGCATTCACTTGATATTTAGGTTTTATAGCGCCGGTCAGAAATGAATGCATAGAGTTAATTCTAGTTCTGTGGCTTATTGAATGAATGTCTATTCATCCGTCAATTTGATATCTGTCTGCCAGCATCTCGTCTCCAGTTGCAAAGTGTACTGGGAAGAGCTCTTGTTTAAGAGCAAATCCTTGTGCACTTCGCAGACAAGAGCGGCACATGTGAGGTTTTGCCGTCGATATGCGTAACCTGGCGTCCAGGGTAGCAGTTAGGTATTCTTACCGGGGATGTCTTCGTAGATTCACAGAAAGTCCAGAGTAAAAGGAGTGTCACAAACAGATGCCTTATATATTGGTCCTGGGCGAATTTGGCATATACAGGGCAACTTCAAAGACTTCCGTGTTTGTTCACTACGCCCGTATCACTCAGATCAAAGTACTTAAGTACCTAGTACTGCTGCTCGGTCTCTAAAGCTTCTAACTGCCACTTACGTCGTTTCATAACCCAATATTAGCACAGCAGAAGTACACCACAGATATACTGCAAGTCCCTGGCACGTGATCTTCCCAGGGCGTTCATTCGCAGGCTCCGCAGTTCTTCTCCTCTCACCACCAATTCAAGGATTCTCATTGGATGAACAGGAAATGGTCTCAGATCTGGCAGATCTCTTGGCTAAGGTGCTCCCCACCGGGGTTGAGATCACCGTTCGACATGTCTCCTCAACACCGACCCCATGCGAAGCTCTCTTCGCAGCTGCCCCAGGCCAAGCCTCCGAGCCAACATTCTGCGAAAACCACTTCCTCTCTGTGTCAATTGACTCCAAGGATGAAGGGGAAATCATCATTTTCGGCATGGAGGTGATGGTCTATAACACGGCCCACCTGACCACCATCTTTGTCTCAAAAGCCGATTCGACAGGCCTCCTCTATCTACTCAAACTGCCGCGCAAGGTCTCAGTCCTGAGACTGGTTTCAAACACTTTTCTCTCATACCTAGCCCAAACGCGACAACGGCCCGGGGTGCGTCTAGTTGTGTCGTTGTTCGCCCGCGCCCAGAATCAGTACCTGTTCCCGGGCAGTATCGAAAATGCCGGAAAGCACGTCCTGGATGATCGGGGCCTGATCAAATGGTGGTGTCGCGCCGTAGACCCGATCCTGCGCGAGCATGAGCCTGAGTCTGCCCTTCAAGAGACAAAGACGATGGACCAAGCCGTCGAGGCGGCCAAAGCCTCTGCCACCGCGTACTTGATCGTCCCAAGCTGCGATCGCTTCGAAACGCGTAATTTTTTCCCGCCTACGACTAAATCCGACGCGCAGGACCGACCGCGGTGGCTCAATAGCTACCCGTTGAAACAGCTATGCCACGATCCCTCGGCTCCTCCCCGATGTTTGGTTCCCCGTTTCCCTGATGACCCCAAGACTCGCTTCCTCCTTGATCTGGACGGCGAGCTTCCCGAGCAGGAGGAAGGCCAGCCTGCTCCTCCTAATGACGGAAGATGGCGAAGTGTCAGATCCCTGGAACAGTTCTGGGAGATGATGTCTTTCCGTCAGGAGTGCTCTGCTGGACGTCTGGTTGGCTTCTTATGGCTAGTTATCAACCCTCCCGGTCTGATGAACTCGACTTCGATGGAAAGCCGGACACGTGCCACTGAGACTGGTCAAATCCCCAATGGATCGGATGTGCCTGCGGCCACTACAGAGGACAAATCACGAACCGATCCCAGCAAGACCGAAGCACTGGATACATCAGCACCGTCAGCAGATGCCAAACCTGCCGCAGCTTCCATTGAACTTCCCCGAGATGAAGCATCGAACGATATCAACCCCTTCGACTGGCCAGAGGCCGGGCGTGGACACGTTGTCCTCAGCGAAGCAGACTACAAAAAGATGATGGACTCCGTTCTAGATCATTTCTATGACGAGAAAGAAGTCGTCGCTAGCACAAAAACTTACATCGACCAGGTTGCTTCGCTCGCAGACGAGCTTACATGGGGGAAGAAGGTTGTCGGCAGCAACACCGCTAGCAGTGATTTACCTCAGCCAGCAGAAGGCAACGCCGGCAGCAACAATGTCCTCGACCTCCGGTTAATTCGCAAGCGCAAGAAGTCCCAAGGTGAAGGTAGCACCCCCGCTGTCAATAGCCAAGAACCCAGCGGATCCAGCGACACGTTCCCAGCTCCATCGCAAGTGGCTCCTGTGAATGTGCTAAACGCGAGTTTGGTTCGCAAGAAGAAGAAAACTTGATACATGGGCTGGGTTGTTCTTTTGTACGCATGTGATTTTTGGAGTTTGGGGGGAATACAGCCCTGTCTTTTTTGGTTATACAGTACTCAGCCTAAAATTAGTACGAGAGCATCATTGGATTCATGGACTTGCTCATTTCCGGGACATCCGAGTAAACGATGCATTTTAATATTTATAGTAGCTCGGGCGTAAGCAAGGTCCGATACAGCTCTGCCGACAGCTTGGATTCACGGATTGCCGGGCCAAGGCCTCTCAGAAGATGCATCCCTTCGTTTAGAGGTTCAAATTAGTACAGAATGATAGCAATTGGAATAATCGAAGATACATCAGTTGCTCTTGGACATGCAGTACATAACGTTATATGCGGGTCAGCTCATGGGGCGGTACAGCCCAATCCACCGCCAAAATGAAATCCACCTGCATTTCTTCCCACTTATTTTCCTCTACTCCGTAGAATGTCCTCATTGCCTATGTTGTCGCCGTCAATCCCATGCTAAAGCCTACATCCTCGTCCCTCTTCTCCTTCCGGTCCGCTGATGGCGCCCTATCCGTGCCCGTCGCGGCAAGCTGGATTGCTCTGATCTGGTACACAGTTGTGCAACTAGTATGCGCCTTGGGATATTTCCAAATGTACGACCAAACCTGATACCCGCGATCAGCATGAGCATGCGACTAACCTAAACCCCTTGCCCGCCAGATGGAGATATTTCTCGCGACAGCCACACCGGTCCCGTCTAGCAAACGCCGCCGACGCACCGCACGTCACCGCCATCCGGCCAGTCAAGGGTCTCGAACCACACCTCTATGACTGCCTGGCTGCCACCTTCCGCCAGGACTATCCGCGCGACAAGCTGACCATCTGTCTCTGCGTATCGACACGAGACGATCCCGCCTACCCCACGTTGTGCAAGCTCATCACCGACTTCCCGTATGTCGACGCGCGTGTCTTCGTTGAAGAGGAGGATCCGCTGTTGCAGCAGGATGGAACCAATACTTATACGCTAGGCCCGAATCCCAAGATCCGGAATATGAGCCGTGCATACCGCGAGGCTAAGGGCGACATCATCTGGATCATCGACTGTAATGTCTGGGTTGGGAAGGGTGTTTGCGGCCGGATGGTGGATCGACTGTGCGGGACTGGAGCGATGCCGGGCAAGAAATACAAATTCGTGCATCACCTGCCTGTGGCTGTGGATGTTACGGGGGAGAGCAATTTGCTTGAAGAGCGGCAGGCGCTTTTGGATGCTAACCCCGAGGCCTCGGATGCGGATGCGGATGTTGCCGCTGCAGCTATGCCCTCTGTTCGTCCGGAGCATGGGCCGGCGGCCATGATTGCAACGGGAGGTGGTCGGCTGGAAGAGCTGTTCCTATCCTCTGCTCATGCAAAGATGTACACGGCTATCAACACCGTTCTTGTTGCGCCTTGCATTGTGGGTAAATCTAACATGTTTCGCCGGTCCCATCTCGACTATCTCACTGGTCCGTCGTTTTCAAACCCCCAGGCATGCCATGCCGGTATCGACTTCTTCTCGGAAAACATTTGCGAAGACCACCTGATCGGTGATCTCCTTTGGAAAAAGAAAGTGCGGGAAGAGAAAGAGCTTGGTGAACGTTGGGGCAAGCATGCCATGGTCTTTGGTGATTTGGCAGTTCAGCCGGTTGCGAACATGAGTGTGCCGGCATACATCGCCCGCCGAGTCAGGTGGCTGCGTGTCCGCAAGTTCACCGTTCTCCTCGCTACACTTGTCGAGCCTGGTACCGAGTCATTCCTATGCTCGATCTATGGCGCTTGGGGCATCACAGCTGCATTGGCACCGCATCTTGAGCAGAAAGGTGTGCAGTGGGCATCCAGTCTGGGAACCTGGGCTGCATTCTTTGCATTCTTCGTCTTCAGTATGATTTCCTGGATCCTGGTTGACTGGACGCTGTACATCAAGCTGCACTCCGCAAAGGCTATTGAGATGGACGAGGGTACCCCAACTTTCACACGGCCCCAACGTTACCGGTCATCCCAGACTACACGTCGACCATTCATGCAGTGGTTTGCTGCCTGGCTCGGTCGTGAAGTGCTGGCCCTGCCCATCTGGGTCATGGCTGTGTACGGCGGTGTGACAGTCGTCTGGCGAGACCGGCGCTTCAAGGTCGGCTTTGATGCAAAAGTACGCGAGATCGATCCTGCTGCCGCAATGCCTTCCTCTAGTGCAGCCAACGCGCGCCCTGTTCCAGCGCAACGTCCCGGTAGTAAAGCCGGCAAAGTCCGAAGCGATTGATGTGTATACGAGTCCATATGAACCTTATGTATACTAGAGTAGCATTTCGAGCCCTGCATAGCCTTGCAATGTGACATTATGACAAGTGATAAAAAAATCAAAATGTATGAATATTGACAATAACAAAAAAAATCCACAAGAATACCCATATCTCCAAATCTATGCTAACTTTTCCCCATCATTTCCAGTCATTTCAAAAATCAAACCTCAAGCAGACGCACTACCCTCACCAGAACCCTCAGTAGCACCCTTCTCAAGACTAGCAGCAACATCCGAAGCAAGCAACCACTCAACAACCTGTCTGCCCGCAGACATCTCCCCAGCACCCTTATCCTCGCCCTCGCCCTCACCTTCACCAATAGTCATCTCAATCTCCTGCGTCTCGGCAGTCTCATCCTGACCTTCACCCTCGTCCTCACCCTGAGCATCCTTCTCAAGAGCCTCCCAAGCCTTCCGCTCAGCAAGGAAAACAGCATCATGACCAGCATCATTCTTAACAGTAAGATCAGCACCAGCGCCAACAAGAGCCTTGACACATTCCAGGTGCGTGTTCAGCGCAGCCCAGTGCAGAGGCGTGTTGCCGGAGTAGTTACGGTGGTTGACAAGTGCCGTGCGCTGCGCAGCGTCTGCGGCGGAGAGTTTTTGGAGAAGGGCGTTGAGAATTTCTTGGGGGGGGATGTTAGAATGACATTTGGATATAAGGTATGATATATACGATGGGATGATGGTAAGAGTCGAACATGAACATACCGATGTTTCCATTAGCAGCAGGGAAGTGCAGCACGCAAGACCCTGAGCCGCCCTCACTCTGCTCTGCGAGGTCGATGGCTGAGGCAACAATCTGGGACTCGTTGCAGCTGTGCTGGCTGGCTAGGTTGGCTACATCCTCGTCCAGGGCTTCGAGGTCGCCGGCGCGGGCGTCGTAGATGAGGTCATCGATTGCCTCCGCTGAGAGGGTGATTGGCACTGAGGGCTTTGATGTTGTTGAGGTAGACATGATGTATGGTTGGATCCTTGTTCTTTGCTTTGGTGGGGTTGTTTTTGATATCCCGCTTTTTTGGATGATCAACTTTGATTCTTCTCTTGGAAATGAGCTTGGGATTCTAACCTCTTTCAGGTTCTGTAATGAGAGCTAGTTGGTTGCTGGATTTGGTGTTTTCTGCTCTTGCCAGATGCAGATTTTACGTAGCTAGTGGGGTGTCAGTATGGCACTTTGTCATAATTGCAAGACAACAAGGTGAAGTTGGGTAGGAGTTTTTTGCGAAAGAACAAATCCACCGATCTCACGGCTCTCGGACTGCATGACGGTCTTCCGCCACAAGATCTTCATGCAATCCCTTTCTTGATAAGGGCATCGATCTTAAGCGGGACAAATTCAAGCCACGAAAGTGCATTAAGAGTTCGAGGGGCTTTCTCCGCAACAAATTTGCATTCGAAATGCACAGGGAATTTTCAATCTCACCTTTGCTTCTTAGTTTCTTGCTTTTGAATGTGGTCTATGCCGGCCGCAAATGTAGTGATCGCCGCAAAAAAAAAGAATTGATATCGCGGTCATGTGACTGATAGTGGGGACGGGCATATAAACTACGACGGCGTGGTTCAGATATTAGGTGTGAATAGTAGAGATTCAAGAGTGGTCGTCTCAATTCGAGATGATCATATTGATACATAGTACATTGTACAGAAAATTGCTCAATCGTGGAGTCCAGACAAAGTGCCTCTATCCACATGCAAGGCAAAACGCCTAGAGAAAACACAAGCAAGGGTAAGCTCAAACGCCCCGAGTCCCACATCCAGTGGGATGGTATCAAAAAGCTCCGAAATGGCAATATGCGACAAGCAACAATGAGAAGGTACAACAAACAACCCCACCATAATCAAACAACAAGTCGGGGGCCTCCTAGTCCCTCAACCAGGCACGCCGTTTCTCCTCTTTCTTTTCGCGGCGCTTTTCCTTGAACTGCTTCAGCTCTGCCTTTGTCAACTTCCTGGCGCTACGCTCCGCCCGCAAACTGCGGCCGTCGTGGCTGTTCGCTGCAGCATCGACGTCAAAGAAAGCATTCATCTGTCGCCGAGACTTGTTTTCGTCATTGTGGTTCTCAGGGTTGATTCCTTCCGCTTGCCATCTACCGGTGAAGCGGTTGAATGCGCCAGTTGCGGCGTATGCGGCGGCCGCATCCTGGCCTGCTGCACTTGACTCGGGCTCATGTTCTTCATACTGCTGCGCGTATGGTGCGGTTGGATCGTAGTCACCGTGGATGGCTGGGTTGTATCCACCAAGTACGGGTGCCTTTCGGGGCGCTTCCTCCTGGCTCGTTTCTTCTGTGCCTGGTGCCGCTGGGACAGAGGCTTGGGGCACACGGGGGTTATCCCACTGCGAAACTCCGGTGAAACGGTTGTAGAAATAGTATTTCTGCGCGATGTGATCCCAGGCGGGTTCCCATCCATCGTCCTCGGGCTTCGCTGGCGGGGCCTCGTCTGGCAGTGGTGGAGGGACTTCATCAGGCAATGGCGGCGCAGCTGCATCGTCTGTTTCGGCTATTTCGCTTACTTCTGAATGTTGCGTATTTTTTTCTGGTTGTTCTGTCATGGATTTTGGAACTTGTTTCTCGTTCACTTGCTTGCTTTGGTTGGTGTCATGTTTGTCTTCCGTCGAAGCTTGCGGCGATGTGGGTGGGGGGGAGCTCCCTGCGCGCTCTGGAATAGCTGACGCGGGGTCTTCTAACGGGGGCGATGGGGCTGACATGGCGGTTAGCACGGGGCTTGTTTTGTATGCAATTGGATGCGAAGATGATGATGAAGCAATGCATTGAATTCGCGCATTTTGCCTGTCGGAATGAGTCGAGATTCAACTTCACCGCCTCGCTACGGTCGCCACAGCGGCAAAAGTACGCTATTTGCGGTCCCCACTCTTATAGATCCAGGTCAACATCTATCAATGTTCCTAGTTATTCCAGCTCAGAAATATCCTAACATTATAGTGAATCCTAGCTAGTAACTTATTGTCTCTTACTTAACACTCATCATACTTTCAGTTTTGTTATGACTAATTTTACCATATGGTCCTGTAGGCTGTCAGTTTCTCACTGTCCACTCCAATTGTAGGTGATGCCATTGGAGACATAACATATTTTTTATATTAGTATGCATGAGTATATATTGATGTATCATACTGGTGGATAGACATAGACATGTCAATAGCTATGTATTCGATAGGCGGTTAATATGAATATATTGTATGGCGAGCACGTCTCGCGACAACTTGACAAAGGCATGCTACAATTGTTTTTTTTCGCTTTAATATTCGGGACTCTTATGGAATTGAATCCCTACATGGTTATCCTAGCTTCAGGTCCATACCTTTATTTAGTGTGGGATAATCTAGGGTATTATCCCGTATACGTCATTTAATCGTTACATTTTGTATGTGCCGCACGCTATTGAATAAGCGGAACTGTAGGTTGCTAGATTAATATCAAAAGAAGATGATATCTTGGCATATATAACTTCGCTATATTCAATACTCAAGACGCTACAGTTGTGAGAGCTACTAGCGCACATAAAATGATGATTGCTCTTGATACTCATGTGCAGATACAGGGTAATGGGCTTAAAGGAACCGGTACTAATGAGAATCTAGGCCGTCCGAAAGTAGGGACGTGTGCAGGGGCAATTATGCCCGCAAGGGTCCCCTCCCAGTAAGACCTCGCGGACTAAATCTACGGGATGCAAACTGGTGTAAACAGGGTTAAACTTCCTATTTGAGATCATAGATATTCTGACTGCGAGCATCAGGTAGAGATGCGATCACATAAGCCCTAACTGATCTGATAACTGTAAATATTCGATTGAGGTATCTTATGATAAATCATTGCGATATGAAGGAGTATGTTTTGGGGGGTTGGTTTTGTAGACCATACTTTTGAAATAGAGTTCTTTTGGTTGTTAGTGTCTGAAATATATGTTAACCATGTTCGAGCTATAACTATAGTATATACCAACTACAATCTATGAAACAACTCTGTACCTGTTCAGCAATCAAAAAATTCCTGACCCAGTAGATGTTGCAATATCATACAACAGTACTCATTAATGCCATAAGAGGTGCTATATTTCATCTCCTACATGGCGATCCCAGATGTACTCATCTTGGAGCACCGTTCCCTCCGGACTCACTAAATTCTTGCTTATAAAATCATCGAGGGTAGAGACAATAGAGACTAGACAAACTACGTTTATTTACACTCTACAAGTTCCATAAGTAATCTCTACATAAGAGCATTCGAATTGTCGGTGAATTGCTACACCAGTATGACCTCATCTCTACATTGCCTATAGATCTACTTCACCGAATCAGACAACCAAATCAGGGGCATATCTTAAAACATTCTTTGTTGGTCTAATTCAAAACACTTAGCTACGCAAGGCAGAACGTTGCAGTAAGATCTACGAAATGCTGTTGAAAGGATGAAATGACGGTTCAAAGAATCTACAAGGGCCAGTCTAGTACTAAAATTGTGATGTGCACTTGGATTCTGTAGTATCCGAATCATTCCCCTCGAATTACTAAGAGCCTGATCTGATAATCGAATTGAGACTTGTTGTAATGAGTAAGAATTGTACACAGCATAGGGCAAAGGGGTACCGAACTGTCAAGGGAGATATAGACAAACACTGCAAACCGGAACAAACCCCGTGAGACGCCAGGGATAATTTGACTGTTAACCACCGACGACATTATCGGAGAAAACAGTCCATTCCCCAATCGGAGGCTAAGGGCCCATGGGGCTAAGAGTGTTTACCGTTACGATGTCTAATTCTTCATAGCTGGAAGGCCTCCGAAACAATGAAGGGAGTGTCTCGACTCTCCCTGTGTACGGGCTTAGTGCCCGAGGTGCAGCGGGCGCCCTTGCAGATAAGAGCCACACTCCACCATTTGAGCGGAATCCTAGTGGTCCCTGGGCAGGATCAGGTGTTGGCCATGAGCAAATGATGCGGAGCATGCCATAGTGCCCGAAGAGAGAGACCAAGCCAACCAAGGAGGGCGAGGTAAGCCCCTGTGTGGCTGGGAAATGAGACTCTCAGGTACAAGGGCCCTGTGACCCACTGAGCTTAAGCTTACTTTGGCCAGTATTACGTGGTATGAATGCGCAAAAGGATAGTGAAATGATTCATGCCTGTTTCTAGGGTCTATACTCTCAAATAACATTGGTAAAGGGATCAACAAACAACAAATTGGACGAATTGTGGGCACTCTACGAGCCTGGGCCGACAGAGCAAATGAGCCGGGGCCAAAGAATGCCAGGGCAATCCGGTAGTCGCGTGAAGTGAAGTCCTACGATGAGGCAGATCCATACCAGAAGCCTAGTGGGGACCGCTCGTTGGCCTACAAGGCCTACACAGCGGAGTGATCATCACCTCCCTTTCCCTTCTAGTCGCATTCCGGAGCCATACTGGAGATGACTCTGATCAAGGAATAAACAATTTGGCCCTGGGACATAGGGAGAGAGGGACTCACAGACCCTCCCTGCCAAATCTATAAAGACGAGGTCATTCAACGTCCTCAGTTTCTTTTCTATCCATCCGTATCACACTTTCTTTCAAACTTTCCTTCTCTTGAAGCAGTCTTCTCTTGCCTTCAATTCTGTTACTCCGAGTCTTCTCTCGTTTAAATCCAAATCCACTGCCACAATGCAGTTCACTATCTCCGCCGTCTTGGCCCTCGCCGCCACTGTCGCTGCTCTTCCTCCCGTCGGACCATCCTCCGCTGGTGGTGAGGGCAACGCCAACGGCGTCGCCAACAAGGGGAACACCAACGTCCGCTTCCCTGTCCCTGATGACATGACTGTCAAGCAGGCTCAGGCCAAGTGTGGTGACCAGGCCCAGCTCTCTTGCTGCAACAAGGCCACCTACGCCGGTGACACCACCGATGTCAACTCTGGCATGCTCGGCGGCACCCTCAGCAACCTCATCGGCTCCGGCTCCGGTGCTGACGGTCTCGGTCTCTTCGACCAGTGCTCCAAGCTCGACCTCCAGATCCCTATCATTATTGCCATCCCCATCCAGGATCTCATCAACCAGAAGTGCAAGCAGAACATTGCCTGTTGCCAGAACTCCCCCTCCAGCGCCGTGAGTACCACCAAACTTGGGAACATTGATACAAAGCTAACATTATGCCCAGAACTCCGACCTCGTCGGCCTCGGCCTGCCCTGCATTGCCCTTGGATCCATCCTCTAAGCGTTTCCCTGTGTTTTCTCGCATTATGCAAGATGCGCTGGTCACTTTGCCAGCCCTCTGGGCCTTTGGCTCCTGGGTTTCGGCATGAGCGACGATGTGAACTGTTATAGATCTCGGGGATGGAAAGCAGGCTTTGGCTTTTGTTCAATTAGTTAGATGCCTGTTTATCGCGCCGTCCGTGTATCATTAATCGTGTCGTGTGGCACCCCTCGGAGAAGAAAGACTGTTTTTGCGTTATCGCTCCTGTTTTTGGCATGGTGCTTTCTGTTTCTTGCTTTTGTGCTTTGGAACCCTTTCGAGCTGCTGTCTCGACTTGGCGTCTTTCGCATATATAGTTTTAATTTATTAGACTCGCTGCATTTCTTTTTATCTGATTGCCTCTTGTAGATCTGCAGATTCCATTGGTCTCTCACACCTCACAGGTTCGCCTCAACCCTTCCCTTTCATTACTATCTTCATCTTTACCCTCCTTATTGATCTCAAACCTCCCATGGATGTCACTGTGTTCCTCATTATTGAACTTTCTCGCATAGAATCTAAAGGAGTAGATCCCTTAATGGGTGCCCCATTGTGTCAAACTTGTGAAGTCAAGCCTTCTCATTCTCAATCCTCCAACGTAATCTAAGATTCTCAACTACCATCCCTTCCTGCTTGTGTAGTACTACCTAGCAGGAAACTTGTATTGTGTTCAGACTCTCATCTCATTACCAAATCCACAAAACCAAAATGACAAGGCTATACACATAACCCTAAACCAACAAAGGAAACCAAAGTATCGACAACCTCAGAATGGCCTTCCCATCGCACTCCCATCCCAAAACCCAGTCCTCCTCTTTCCCCTCAACCCCAAATGAGCCTCCAACCACTTAGGCGAAGCCGATGCAGGACTCTTCCTAGTCTTAAACGAAAGCGACGAGCGCGGGCTATTCAATCCACAATGCTTCATCAGTAAACACTTCATCGACCTCCTCCTTCCCTTCTTCTCTTTGACGTTGCTATTGTCACATTTCCCCGGAGAATCCACATCTACATCCTTCTCAACATCCGTCGAAGACTCAGACGGACAATGCTCCCCACCCATCTCACCCACCCCCCTCCTAGGATTATGTATCTTCTTGCTAGTCCCAGTCTCCAACGGCTCCGCCAATTTCCTCGGCTCAAACGAACCCTGACACATATCCAATTTAAAAACCGGGTATTCAGACCTGGAAAGCGCCCCCGTAGCTCGATCATCCGTCGGTGAGATTGCCGTGGACGTGGGCGTAGTATGCGATGCATCGAATAGCGTGCGGGTATTGATATTATCTGTCCTGATTTGCATTCTGTTTACTGGGGATTCGGATGGCAGGACTGGTTCGTGGAATGAGTGGTGGACCATTGTCGATGTGGACGCTATGCTGTCTGCTCGCAGCGAGGCTGTTTCCGAGTACGGCTTGATTAGATCGTGTGAGTCGTCGTCTGGGAGTTTGATTGATTGAGTTGAGAGGCGTCTGGAGAGTCTGTTGTTGCGCATGCAGCGTGCCATTGTTGATATGAGGCCCATTTTGGTTGTTTGGTTGCTTGGGTATTTTTTGTTTTTGAATTGCGGTTGGGATGATTTGTTTGTATGTATAGGGTATGTGTAGTTGGAGGTGTATATGCTGCCAAGGTGAAGGTGAAGAGCTATACAATGATAATAGAGGTATAGCTTGCGATGTAAATGAGGGGTCCGAAGACATGCAGATATCTAAAGCGACGAGGCAAGGGAGAAGGATAAGGACCTAAATCGGGCTGCATTCGATTCTGGGCTGGGGTACGTCGGACCCAGGTATGTCACGATTTAATCATCATGGGATGCTGGTCTACATGTAGCTGCAGTACGAGGCCAGAAACAAGTTACGGGGATTGGCGAGTGTGTGTAGTTTGTACTTGTGCTTGTACATATGTGAAGCGAGAGTTCTGTATGACTATTATTGCAGATATTCTTTGGAATAGATGGGTAGCATACCGGTGAAATAGAAGGTTTTGTATAGAACAGCTCTGTCTCCACACTACATAGCAGAAACGGAAGTGGACTATCGCAAGCCGTAAGGGTCGGCTTGCTTGGAGACCAATCATCGTCTATGTGCTTGGACAGCGACACAATATTATGATCGCCCAAGAATCAACGGTGGAATTGAAACATGCCCAATCGCTTCTGTTGGAAGAGCAGCTTCCTCGAGAATTCCCCATAGGATCTGCTGCATGCAGGAATATCTCCACATCCCATTCTACCTCGCATAGCCAGAACTAGGGCTTTGGAGATCAGTGTTTGTCTATTAAGGTCACTTGGATTCGAGTGTATTTCTGGCGCATGGATTTATGGCTGTAAATTGTTCTTAAGAGGTTGGCTCATTATTGTTGGAGGTTGGGGGTGGAGGAATGCCATTGAGTATCTGAGCGTGGATCTACATGCTTGCAGATCCTTGCTGCGCGTCTCGCGGGGCCTCGCTCGGGAATGCTTGGTGATAGACGGTTGGCTCCCCCTTTGGAATATTGGCCTATTTTCTAATAGCATGAGGCGTATGACGTTGATGAACGTGAAAGTTGCAAAAAAGACCCGAGTATATCCATAAGGTAAACGTATATGTAATTCATCATGTATGAAACAAAATTTCAGCTAGTCGATCTATTGAATCTTTCCAAAACAAGAGCAAACTAGATAAACAGGGCTTCGGAAATACATGTGTAATGAGCCAACTTCAAAGCTTGCTAGTGGGGGCATCGCTAAACAGAGACCTGGTCCGGCTCATGGCCTCCAGGGCCTCTTTCTCGATCCGAGTGAGCAAAGCATCGCAAGTCGGGATGTCGTGAATGAGACCAATGACCTGGCCAGCAGTCCAGACCTGTGCACAAAGTTAGAAAAGACACCATCAATGGAGTATAGGGTAGGTTGAACTTACTCCGTAATCAGGGTCACCGTTCAAGAAGACCTGGCGACCACGCTTGCCGCTAACATAGGGTCCAATCTCGCTAAAGTCACCCGTCTTGCTCTCCTTCTCAATCTTCAATGCATCCTGGGTCACCTTGTTGGCGAACAGACGCGAAGTGTTCTTCCACCGACGAAGGACAAGAGCTGTGTCGGTCTCCTGTGCATTGACAATAGCCTCCTTGATCTTCTGGTGGATAGGAGCCTCAACAGTGCTCATGAACCGGGTACCCATGTTGATACCCTCGGCACCAAGAGCCAGGGCAGCAGCAAGACCCTGGCCATCGGCGAATCCACCAGAGGCAATGAAGGGCACGCCGAGCTCCTGGCGAGCACGGCTCAACAGAATGAAGTTGGTGATGTCGTGCTCACCAACGTGACCGGCACACTCGAATCCATCGATCGAAAGGAAATCCACGCCGAGCTTGACAGCGGACTTGGCGTGCCGGATGGTCGTGCACTTGTGCAGGATGATTGTGCCGGCTTTCTTCAGCTGGGCGATGACAGGACCCGGGTTGTTGCCGGCGGTCTCGACGATCTTAATGCCCTCATCGATGATCACTTGTGCGTAGGCACCGTAGTCGGGGGGAACCATAGCGGGGAGGAGGGTCAGGTTGACTCCGAAGGGGTACTTGGTCATGGTGCGACATCTCCGGATCTCTTTGCGGAGGTCTTCGGGGGTTGGTTGGGTGAGGGCAGTGAGCTATAGATAGTCAGAACATGCGGTTTATCTTGTCCTCAGACTTATAAAACATACAATTCCTAGTCCGCCTGCGTTGCTAACGGCCGAGGCCAGCTCGGCGTATCCGACCCATTGCATACCACCCTGCACCACCGGCACTGTAGATATCGTCAACAACTGAACGTGTTTGAAGTATATGATATAACACACCTCGAATACCGAGCTTCCGCGTCAAGGCTGTGTTGAAAGGCATATTGTGGGAACGATTTGGTCGGGGTATCGATATCTATCAGATCACTGGAGAAGCTCGAGTTAGTACAGACGCAACACGGCCAGGGACAGGGTACTGACATGAACTCAGTTACTTCTCAAGTATACAAAGTGAATCGAGTGTACAATATAGTCACTAAGCAAGAGAGAGTGAGCAGATAATAAACCGTCGACAGCCGCGGACTGCTGTGGGGAAGGTCCGAGATGCCGAGGTTGGCACAATTTCTGGATTAGCCGGGTCTAACGAGGTATAAATGACTGATTAGTCGTGGTTTATGCCGTTGAAAATGATCAAATATGAACACACCAGACTGCCTAGGCTCGAAGCAGAGGAGTAGACGTTCTACAAAAGAACTCACACTCTTACATCTTACACTCTTGCCTTGTTTACAAGCCTGACCCCTGGACCATTGCATGTGATAGGAACTCGTGACCTCTTCACAAGAGTAGTACAGTGCACATGTATAAGTTATCTTGTATAACGTTAAGAGGCCTCGAGCATTAAGGTGTCTGGGATGTCCATGTAGTTCCTGGATCTATATATGCATATAGATTGACCTGGACCTGAACCGAATAGCATCCATAGCTGCTTGGCCGTATGCTAAGCAATTGCAGTTTCTCTTCTAAAGGATGCCCCAGTAAGAAATCCACGTATGAACTGTCAAGACTTGGCTAATGTTCTACAATGTGATCGTGATTACAGTATGTGACCCTGATATGAAACCCCTTCTGCTCATAGAAAGAGGAGAACGGGCGATTAACGACGGGAGTCCTTCTGAGAGCCTCAAGATCCCTCGGCGATCACGACAGAAAGCCGCAATCAGTGAGGGAAAGCTAAACACGACGACATCATCCCAGAGAGGTAGACGACGAGAGCCGAGACTCTTGGAGAAGAAAGAAAAGAAACAGCGGAAACGCGAGAGAAAGTGGGAAAACAGGCGAGGGTCACGTGGCATGGTAGGTGTGGGGAAGAACAATCTTCCGGCTGGTAATAGACGGCCGGTTATTGGCCGAGTGAAGTCCCGGGAGCTAGTCCCGTGACTTGCACTCCGTACCCGAGGTCGTCCGCGATTCCGAACGTTCGCGAGGCACTTGGGATTTCTTGTTCTGATCAACGAGAGCATATTCAACTCCATACGCTTCACCATGTTCTCTCAGAAGGTTGCCCAGCAGTCGCTGCGACGGCGTATGTTTCTTTCCCCCAATGTCGCCCTTGTCGAATTTGCGATCTGACTTATCCCGTCTTCTCAGTTGCCGTCCAGCAACCGTACGCTATGCGGTCCTCCTTGATGCGCGCCTCTCCCGCCGCTGTCGCTCTCGGCCAGAACATCCAGACAAGGTCAGTCACCCAGCATTATCTCGGCGAATTGATTCTCGCCCATCCCCGGATCTAAACCCCACGGAATCCTACGTCATCTGCAAAAACCTAAGTCGAGAACTAACCCGAGCTATAGACAAGTCACCTCCTCTCCCAACACTGAGGACCCAACCCAGATCCTCGTTAAGCAGCGTCTCCGCCGCCCTATCGCTCCCCACCTTACCATCTACAAGCCCCAAATTGGCTGGATTGGCTCCTCTCTGCACCGTATCACTGGTGTCGCCCTCTCCGGCACCCTCTACCTCTGGGCCACCGCTTATCTCGTCTCCCCCGCTCTCGGATGGCATCTCGAGTCGGCCACCATGGCTGCTTCCATGGGTGCCATGCCCGTCCTTGCCAAGGTCCTCCTCAAGAGCACCCTCGCCCTCCCCTTCACCTACCACTGCATGAACGGTCTCCGCCATTTGATGTGGGATCTTGGCCGTGGTCTTAGCAACCCCGTTATTATCAAGACTGGCTGGACTGTCGTTGGCCTCAGCATTGCCAGCGCTGTTGGTCTTGCTTTGCTTTAAATGTTTCCGTACCTCATACCTCCGAGTTTCCTTATGTGTTATTAAAGTGATTTCTTTGCCAAATATACACGAATCAGGTCGATTGGCGCAAGCTCAAAGGCACGGGTTCTTTCTTTTTTGTTCATCTTATCTGATTCCTGCTAGGAATTGTCTGGCTCGGAAATGGACGACTGGCTTTATGGATTCAATCTATAGGTCGTGAAGCTTTCACTGAACTCTTTTTTTATTAAGGCTTCTCTGTTTATATCAAAATTTGATTTTCTGGTGAATGTCCTTAAAATGCAGCTTTGTCCCCATTGGTGTAGCTCAATGCATCGTTAAGCTATGTGACCAGAGGACTTTTCGAAAGGAGAGCACCTTGGGATATTAACTGTCAAATAAAACAAAAACTTGCTCCTTGCTCCTTTGAAACTTCTGTGCCATTCGATCACGTCGCAGGTGTCGTCAACATTGTTGTACCATGCCATTTTCTGTCCCAGGTAGTATTCCAGCGACGATACTCATAAGATTCTCCCAGTCGCTCCTCAATGCATGATTTCATCATGAAGCCCGAAGTTGAAATGCCCTGGTATGATCTATTGAATCAATTAGCATGTTTCCGGCAGACAGTTGTTGGTAGACTCAAGAATATATATATTCGGGCCCATTGGCCTCAAAAGAAAGACTGACCTATTAAACCTGGTTCCCCTCAACGCCAAACAAATAGAAACCCGTAAACTACCATTCAAGCAGGACTTGGAGGTGGGTTGGGAGGGAAAGGTCGGGGCGAAGGAGGATCTTGCACCGAGTGATTACTGGCCGGGATGCCTCCGGCAATGGTGTAGAAGATGTGGGACAACGATGAAGTGGCCAACGAGTCAGAGACAGAGAAGGAGTTGCACGCCATTTTGGTATTCGCGAGGTCTCTCAAAGGGAAGGTGGTTATAGTTGAGGTTGATAGAACAGACAACGCACTTGTCCACCAAGTAGACAACGGTATCCAACAAAGACAGACAAAGAACACAGATGAAAATCTCCTTGAGCCTGAGAAGAAAAAGAATGTCATTAGGACAGGCCAGTCTTGTCTATTTATGTCCATGAGAGTTCAAGCCGTTGAGATACATCGCGCCATCCACTCACGCCATCCAGACAAGTTGTACACCGCCATCCTGTCGAGCATCCCAATCAAGGATCATGAAAGTCTCGATTGGAAGACTATTCCCGCCGCTCTACCCGTGGACATCTAGCTCTTCCAACCGTGAAGATCTAGCAATATCTCGGTTGGGTCTGCAAGGGCCCGCTGGGAGACTTGATGTATAAACCGTTAGCCAGTACTAGTGCTGTCACATCCGCTGCCGTGGCCACCGCTTGTTTATTCCCCGGAAGCAAGCATTGATCGGGAAATAAGTGATCCACTTGGAGGAAATAGCTTTGATTTCAGTGGGAAATGGCTGAGACGGCCGTAGGGGAAGGCTGTAGATCCTTTCCTGGACCACTCTCCTTGGAGGTAGAGGACAGGGGAGTTTCACCAGCGGTCCGAGCCTTCGGTTTCTTGCAGCGATCATCTTGAAGAAGTGTGTTTCAGTGGGTTTGTTCTAGATGCCTTGCTGTCTGTCGATTTGCCGCTACTTATCCGTGGACTAATTGGGTTGGGTTGAACAATCAAGCTGTGGCCGCTATTTTTGGGGACTATATGGACTCAAAAGCTGCCAAAATCCTCAATTACTCTGTGTCTCTGTGACATGTACTCTTACCTTGACATTTTACGAAGACGTTGAAAGTAATTGCCACATGCCCTAGCCTTGTTAACTATTCACTGAAAGCTTCCACAATGACCATTGTGAATTGCCAACTGGCTCGGCCCTGAAAATAATGGGGATGCAGGCCGTCGAAGCTTCCAACGGCTCCAAGAGGAAATAAGAGAACAAGGAAGCCTACTGATGGAGCACAAACCCGCAAATAATACTGAAACCCAACACACGTGGATCACTTTTTCTTTCTTACAGCAAGTCTCTTGCCTATTCCAGGGGAAAAGCTCAGCGTACGATGCAGCAGACCCGTTTTCTGCAGTCGACATAGGCAAGGGTCGTTCGAGCCAACCATTTGCGCCTCCCCGGCCCTTTCCACTGCCAACATCCGCGGAATCGTTAAGCAGACTCAAAACGCTGTCCGTGCTCCACTGGGGCCAACGCTGTCACACCTCAACTCATAGCTCTGTCGAGCTATGACCTCTGCATCCGGCAGGTCGCGCGTAACGGCTGTGTACCGAGAACGCCGCCGAATCTTCTCTTGGGCCGCTTTCAACCGTCTGGAACCCTTCTTCATCCTTCTTGGCTTTTCTTGAAGAGATTTCACGGTTGCTCTGCAGCGGCTAGAGACCTGTGTCCCTTGTGGTCGGGCCGCGCTTAGGGTCTGTTGCGCCACCTCTTGTATCGCCGTTCGTCCAGTCAGACAGCGGGTTGATGTTACCTGTCTGGATTTTCTAGCCTATCGCTTGCGAGGCGAGAGAGCACAAATATGCCATTGGTCGATGGTACGGCAATGCTATCCAGAGAAGGATGTTGCTGGATCAAGTGGTGGGGTGATCTGCGAGACCGAGCTGGATGTTCTACACTCGAAGTCGAGCCTTGAGCGCCACTTCAATGGAAGCATACATGAAAAGAATGTTGGTTATCACTTCAAGATGGTCCAAACACTGGATCAATGCATGGTTTGTATCATAGCTAGAACTTTTGCAGGGTCAACGGAAACCCAGATATGTTGGCTCTAGGCTCTCAAACAGCGGTCTGATGTATATCAAAGAAACTATCGATTCCACAGTCAGACCGCCACAAGGACCCATCATTGATGGTGTGGGAGCTGCTAATTAATGTGAGTCATATACCCTTTCGATCGTACATGCATGGAAGCATTGCAGTTGGAAGTTTGTTCGACTCCACCTCCAATCACCAAAGCACTGCTGGTCTGTGGTAGGCTGCCACAATGGAGCTTGTGTTAGCTGCTTCAGATCCGACGCACCGCAAGCGAAGCATTCGAGCCAAAAGATATCACGCAGCAGCGGTGAAGCTCCCGGTTGCTCCCGGCTTCCAAGGTACCTTAATTGCAGGTCAAACCGCCGAAATGGAAATTCAAGAATCTAAAGAAATGAACCAACGGATATCCTCAGAACCCTTACGGGTAACATGAGAAACAGAAGAAAAAGAAAGTGAATGAGTGAACAATGGATAAGTTATAGAGTGTGTGGTTGGCAGAATCACACCGCCAAGGCCGAATTCTTTGCTTTTCGCTGAATCACCTCCGGCTTGGACTCGCAGACCAACCGACCGAATGGCTTTGTACTTCACCTCCCGAGCGGCCAGGACCGCCTGCGCTGCATCCAAATCCGTCGCTCGCCCCATTGCGACGGTCATCCCATCCCGCACCTACTCAAACTCTGCGGAGGAGGCTCAACACAGGCCCCGATGGTCCTACACCCCGGAGCAGGCCAAGGCGCCTTTCAGTTTACACCTTAACTCCAAGCGCCCTGTCTACCACGTCAACACAGACCCGGAGCTGTTGGACCGGTTCTATATCCGATTGCTGGGCAATGGTGGTGACAAGGTCCTCTCCGATGAGACCAAGTGGTTGGCAGTGACACATAAGAGTTTCGACCAAGGGCGCCGGGGCTTCAACGATCGATTGGCATTCCTCGGAAAGCGCATTGTGCACTTGCAAGCATCGCTGGCTCTGGCGCAGAATGTCGCAGTGCCGGCACCAGGCGCGGCACCTACGGAGCCTGTCAACAAGACGGACGAGTTTGGTCGCGTGCCGTTCTCCCACCCGGCTCTCGAAGGACTGGGCAACCTCTCCTCCGATAACAAGAAGGTCCTTACTGATCGGTCGAAGCTTGCTGAACTTGGACACAAGTACGATTTGCCCAAGGTTCTCAGATGGAGCCCAAGACAGGTATGTCTCGATCCAGTCTTGTATCTTCTTCATTAGCTAACCGATGTATCTACTACAGCCCGAGGATCTCCACAGATCTGGCTATGATCTCGTGCTCGCGCATACTCTGTATGCTATTATCGGTGCTGTTTCGTTGGAAAAGGGAGCTGTCGTTGCGACCAAATTGGCTCGGGAGCGGATACTTGAACCCCTGGGCCTCAAGTCGGTTTAAGGGTCTGAGCCTTTGGGGGCATTGGTGTCTCTCGGAGCATTTTCAGGGCGTTATCTTGTTTGATATTTCCATCTGTGACAGGGGAACTTGAGGCGTGTGCCCTCTGATTTGGGAACCTCTACACGATTGTACATGTACTTTTAACAAACTTGTTTTTTATATTCTCCATTTCGTTCTCACTTATTTTATTATGCAGCCCAATACCACAGTGTAAAATTTAAAAGCATTTCAATGACCAGTAAGTTAGTCTAAAGTTATATGATATCTATGAATGTACGGTCCCTCTGACACCGCCCGAGTAACAGTGAAGAATACTCGGCCAGTTCTTATGGGACCCTCGTAAGATGCATAGTCTCCGCGCCTCTATATCGCAAGTGTAGCAATAAAGCACTACAGCTGTCTGACAGAATGCCAGATTAACTGTAGAAAATCACAAGGACTTTATGCTGCCTCGCACTGTCTGTTGGGAGCGTTGGAGAAAAAGAAAAAGAAGAAACGAAGAAACGCGCGAAGAGATTTTTATGGTGAAATATATACGCTAGTCCGCATTAGGGTTGGCGTCCATCTCCGTTGACCATGCGGGCATCGCCAACAATCATCCGTGATCTGCTTCAGTTGCTCTTCCTCCATCTGCTGCTTTTTCCCTTGCTCTAACAACTGTTACAACAATGCTGCAGTAGGCGCACAAGCTGGTTTTGTTTCCTTTTCGCCTCCTACTCGAAAGACCAGATCACCAACATCGCTCCTCCGTCACCTCTTTAACCCCATTGACACGTCATGGCGTCCGCACTCTTCTTCCTCGACCTAAAGGGCAAGGTAGGCTATGCAGCACTCTGCAAACCATGGCGACGCGACTTGCAGCTCCGACACTCGCCAATGCGTCGATGGACATGCCCCCGCTGACGATTTTATAGACCCTTCTGGCCCGCAACTATCGCGGGGACATTCCCATGTCCGCAGTTGAGAAATTCCCTATTCTCCTTAGTGATGCCGAAGAAGAATCCTCCGCAGTGCCTCCCTGCTTCTCCCACGAGGGCATTAACGTGCGTCCCCCGCTTGCTACAGCTTGAAACCACCCGCTCCTGAGTCCCTCCTTTTGTGCGCTCCCACCCACTGACACAGGGGCGATACTGTTTAGTACCTTTATATCCGCCACAGCAACCTCTACATCCTCGCATTGACGAAAAGAAATACAAATGCCACCGAAATCCTACTGTTCCTACACAAGCTGGTGGAGGTCTTCACCGAATATTTCAAGGTGCTAGAGGAGGAGAGTATCCGGGATAACTTCGTCGTCATCTACGAATTGCTGGATGAGATGATGGACTTTGGATACCCGCAGACAACAGAGAGCAAGATTCTACAAGAGTGAGCAATTGCTGTAATGCCGGAGGTGTGGTAATTCGACCCAACTGACACTCTCAATCCAGATACATCACCCAAGAATCACACAAGCTGGATGTCCAAGCACGGCCACCCATTGCCGTCACAAATGCCGTCTCATGGCGAAGCGAGGGTATTCGTTACCGCAAGAACGAGGTCTTCCTGGATGTCGTTGAGTCCCTTAATCTCCTCGTCTCAGCGAACGGAAATGTCCTGCGATCTGAGATTCTGGGCGCCGTCAAGATGAAGTGCTACCTGAGTGGTATGCCAGAGCTGCGGCTGGGATTGAACGATAAGGTTATGTTCGAGACCACGGGTCGTGCCACGCGAGGCAAATCGGTCGAAATGGAAGACGTCAAGTTCCACCAGTGTGTCCGACTCTCGCGCTTCGAGAACGACAGAACGATCAGCTTCATTCCCCCAGATGGTGAATTCGAGCTCATGAGCTACCGACTGAACACACAAGTGAAGCCCCTGATCTGGGTGGAGTGCGTGGTTGAATCACACTCGGGATCCCGTATCGAATATATGCTCAAGGTAAGATCATCAGCCAGCCACGCAGACCGAATCCCTCTAATACATCTATTCAATAGGCCAAGGCGCAATTCAAACGTCGCAGCACAGCCAACAACGTCGAAATCCTCGTCCCCGTCCCCGAAGACGCAGATTCCCCCCGTTTCCGTACCAATATCGGAACAGTGCACTACGCCCCCGAGAAGTCAGCCATCATCTGGAAGATCAAGCAGTTCGGCGGTGGCAAGGAGTTCCTCATGCGCGCCGAGCTGGGCCTGCCCTCAGTCAAGGGCGACGACGAGCAGGGCGGTGGTATGACCGGTGGCTTCGGAGGAAGCATGGGCGGAGCCGGCGGCATGGGCAAAGCAAAGCGGCCCATCAATGTCAAGTTCGAAATCCCCTATTTCACAACCAGTGGTATCCAAGTACGGTATCTGAAGATCACCGAGCCGAAGGTATGTCCATCCCACATCCCACATCCCGTGTCTTTCCCACTACAATTACAACAATCCATTGAGAGCTATCAACTAACCAAATCCATCCACTTATAGCTGCAATACCCCTCTCTCCCCTGGGTGCGATACATCACACAGTCAGGCGATATTGCCATGCGCATGCCAGACGTCCAATGAATCAAAAATTGACCTTGCTTTGCGCCTAGGGTGTTTGATTTTGTACAGCCTCCTCCCCCTTATTTTCCATTTCCCTTTCCAGTCGTTTTTATCTCTTGCTCCTTTCCCTAACCCCCCAATTCATGCTTCATGCTTCTCCGTTGAGGCCGGCCGGTCCGATAGATAATCAAAACCCCCATGTTGTTACCCTTTCCACACCTTTTTGTCCGCCTTATGCATCGGATGCGAGGAAATATAGATCGTTGACGGAGGATTATGTTTTTGCTTTCCTTTGGCGTAACCGTGGAGAGTCTAGATTGGTGCGGTGTAATTGCAATTGTACTTGTAGCACCTCGATATGTTTCGGGTATAGTCTAGTTCAAGTACTAGGCTTAATCTGGCTGCTTATTTGGATATCTGAGTTAATTCAGTCCCAATATTCCTATTGAACTCAAACATGCAAGCCACACATAAAGGTTTTCTTTGCGTTACCAGTGAGTACACATCACCATATTGAAACATCTGCCCGAGAAGAATATATACTATAAAACCCCCCGAGGAAGAGGAAGAGAATGAGACCACAAGAACAGACAATGCACAAACAGGGTATCTCAATTCTCGAAGAAAAAGGAAGTGAAAAGAAGAGTCAAAAAAGAAAGTCATATCAAAACTGCATTCATCTCCGAAACGCCATCATTGAGCGCCCGCATAAATTTTGTGTCATAAACAAGAAATCGTGAAAGATCGAGAACAACATATACCTGACATGTACAACCATACAAAACCAAGCTGAATTCCACACATCAATCCCCATATCACGGGGCATATCCATTGGCCGCGTTATCCTCTGTATCCGGCGGAGGAAGCGGGAAGCCATCCCCACGGCCGCCAGCTGCTGCCTTTGAGAAACCCTCACGGGCAAGCATGGTGTTGAGAACGGCGCAGTTGTAGGAAGCCTCGCCGGGCGGAACGACAAGGAAGATATAAGTGTTATCAGTGAAGCGGCCGAGGAAGATATTGAACTGGGGAGTTTTGGTGTGCATGACAACGAAGCCAGCCGAGGCCGGGGTGGTGAGGGTGTTGCGAGCGGCGCAGTGTTTGAAGGCCTTCATGATATTTGATAGACGCTCATGGCGATCGTAGATGGGATTGAGTTCGCCAACTTCGGATGTTACAGATGTCACGGTTAGGAAGGTCGAGCGTTCGAAGAGGATGACTTCTTCGGCATGGATTTTCTTTGCGAATGCTGTGAGGAAGCGCTCGATCACGACTAGGTTCGGGATGAGTTTGTGCACGATCCCTGCCCAGGCTTTATACAGCGATTGGTCCCAGATGCTGCTGGCGAAGGTGTCGACGCGGAAGTTGTCGGAGCGGCTGCGGATTAGGGCTGAGCGTTCTTCGTAGATGCGTTGGCGGTGCTCGGCTTGGATTAGATCCATTTTGTGCACGAGGCAGAAGACGTAGGCGTTTGGGCTGAACTCGCGGAGGGCTTCGATTATTGCGTGGTATGTGTCTAGGTCACGGTCGACTTCTCGTGATTCAATGTCGAACACGTAGATGAGCACTGCAACGTCGGAGAAGATGTTCCCGCGTTGGGAGGCCAGGTAGGTTTCCATGAACGCATCTTGCCTGCAAAGCCGCTCGTATCAGTGGGAATGTTTCTGTAGGAATATTCGGAATTGATGTGCGACAACTCACCCTCCGCAATCCCACAGGTTCAATGTCAGGTTGCCCATGAACTTGACATGGCTGTGCTCTACATCGATCGTGGCGCCCAGACGCCGGACATCTTTGGCGACGTAGTTGCTGAATATGATTGAACGCATGGATGACTTCCCCGATCCACTCTTGCCCATCAAGAGCACCTTTCTCTTCTTCTTCCGAGCATCCATCATGGCAATCTTGGGGTGTCGAGCTCCGATGCCCCGCTCTTGCGGGGACGGCGCGGATCAATTTGGAGACAGCTTCGACCGGCTCAAGGCAGTAGTGAGACTGTTATAGAATCTCGTTATTCGTTCTTGAGCATTGCTCTGGAGATCGAAGAAAGAGTAGTTAAGAGAGAAGGTGACAAGCTCCAACCGTGAGATGCGGAGGCGCGGACTAATGCTAGGCCGTGTCACGTGAAGGGAGGTTGGGGTCGAGTAGGCAGCTAAGTAGATGCTGTACTTATATACACTGAGTACAGGAGAAAAATGTAAGTTTGTAGATAGAAGGTAGACTAATCTTTATGCTGTTTCCAAGGTTGGATCTACTCCGGACGGACTCAAAAATGATCTTCATATCCTGATTCTCAGGTGATTTTCAGGTGGAGTAGGATTTTATCCTGGGATGACGACATCTCGAGTAAATAAATAGGGAATCCCAGGTCATCAAGAATTCATTTCGGTACAATTAACATGAAAAAGGGTATTAGAAGACAGTGCCGTCAGATCGTATCATGATAGGAGGCTCCTTGGTGTTAGGTCTCGAAACTTCTGCAATCTCGCGACCTCCCTAGAAAGTTGTTAGAACAAGAAATGAAAGGTATAGCTCCAGGCATGCTTACCTTCCAAGTGCCAGCCTCAAGCATTTGTGCTAGTGATAATTGCTCCTCCCCCCTGAGACCTAGTTGGGAGTTAACCTCATCCAGGAGGTCGTCGAGGAAGCCGACAGTAACGGCTCGCCATTCAACGATCACGTCGTCGTCGGCGGAGAAGAGCGGTGCAACTTCCACATTCGGTTGGCCCTTAATCTGGGCGTTCTCTTTATATGCATTGATTCCACGCTGCATATCGTCGGGCTTCAGGCTCAAGAGGCCTAGGTCGACAAGTAGACCTCCGTTTCGGTATTCGGGAAGACCCGTGAGAAGATCGCTGCCGGCGAAATGAATGTGCATCAATTTAGACATGGGGACCATAATCGAGTAGCATAGCCACTGCGTGAGCTTGTGGAATGGGACGATACTCTCCCACTGCTGTGCCGGGGGAGAGTTGGGGAGATCGGAGCATTTCCAGGCATCTCCGATGGGTACGCCGTCAATTTGTGTTCGTGAAGGTGGCCAGATAGGAGCGAATCCGTCCATTAAGACAGACCAAAGAGTTGTGATTGGTACAATGGGCACGGAAGAAGCGAGAGTTGACGGGTGGCCAAGCAGGTAATCTAGAGAATGAAATTAGCAGCTATCCAAACACAATTTGGAAGTTGGATATTGGATTCTTCGTACCCAGCATATTTCCTGGTCTGGCATCCACGCCGAAAAAGTCCTGGTTGTTCAGTGCCTCTGAAAGTCGAACCAACAGCCCCGTGCGACCTTCAATCCCAGCCAGAGGATTCTGTTCAGAATGTTGCATGCCCTTGGCAAGCACCTCGACCGTAATCTTCTTCAATCCTGCACCGTCCACTTGGCAAGGCTCCGTCGGGTCGCTACTGAAAAGACCAGACTTGAACATCTCCAGACTGGCAACTGCCAGACCTTCACTGCGCGAAAAGACTTTTCCGGACTCTTTCGATCGGTAAGACCATTTATTTCCAGCACCAGCATCCAACAACACAGACACCACAAACAAGTCAATCAAACGGCGCGTGCGCTCTTGGGCATCAATCCGACTGGGCCATGATTGAAGAAGCTGATTCACACGCGGTCTACCCCCCACGTCGAAATGCTGCCAGCGTCCATGCGGCGGAATGCTCTCATAGTCTGGCGCATAATCTCTCTGGATGGGCACGTTAGCGCATCCCGGGTCACATGATCGTTCACTATTTTACCTTGATGATGGACACGACGTAGGACGCGGTAGCTTCGAATTTACTCAGGTCGACGTCGAAATGGTTCAGTTCGTTGTTCTTGGCTTTGTTCAGGATGATCGTTGAACGTTCACGGACTGCATGGATGCTCCGTAGATATGCGGCGGGGTCCAATGCTGGGTCTGGAGGTCTGGCAATGGGCAATTCTGGAATGGAGGCTGGCGGGCCACTGCCCTTGTATCCTGGTGACCTCAAGGAGGTATTTGACGTGCGAGCGCTGTTAACCGACACAAATGATTCATTCTCGTCCCTCTCGGAATTCTTCGAGTCTTTCCGCTTAAAGATCCCCATGGTGGAGGTTACACCGTGAGAATTAAGGCCGAAGTTGACCAGTGGAGAAAGGAAGAAGAAAGTAGAGAGTAAGTACGGAGTACGGAGTACGGGACAGGGGGATGTTGTTCCAATGTTTTTGTTATCCCTTAATAATGGTATTTTTCTCTAATGAATTTTTAGGCGGGGACAATTCAAGGTGGATTAGGTGTAAATAATTTAATGAATTAGGGGCTGGATCGAGCTCCTAGGCAAAAAAGGCAAAAGTTTCGGAGGTACCGGGTACCGCCCATAACAGGGAAATTAGTATGCAGAGAGGGGTATTGGGTACGGCTTAAAGACCCGACGTCCTCCACGCAAACTCGACCGATTGCCGAAATAGGGAAAAATCGCTTGCCCCGCCAGGAGAGAACCAGTCGGAATACGAGTAAGCGGACCACACAGTGCACAAGGAAGATGTGTAAATTATAGATCGCTATATCAGACCATCCCCTATTGGGGCAGTCTGGACCAGAATATCAAAATGGAGAAAACCAGCACGGACTGGCGTACCGTTCCACTGCCCTGTGCGGTGCCTAACCCACTTTGGAGCTGTATAAGATTCATGAATGGCCAGCTGTCCGCGCATCGCGTCAAATAGATCCTATGTGAATCTGTGGTACTCTCTAACAAGCGCAATTCGGCCTCGCGTTAGATCAAACTCAGCGAGGATCCGTTCTTTTAGTGTTCGGTCTTTGGGTTTTAGAACGTAAATACATATACGTGTTACCCCTGGGAAAAGTTAACTAAGTTAACTGGAATTTCACATGCAGTAAAATCCCCGACGAGGATCGGAGAATTCTAGGATGTATTCCTTGATCAGCGCTAGGCCTATCAGCTTGTGCATGAACAGGGGGACTTAGCATGGTTCTGGATATTGCGTACCACTCGGCTATTGACATGTTCTTATAAACTCAAGTCCAAGCCCAATCCTTATTCGCGGGATTCCACAGACACAAGACTATGACGTCCCAAATCCTTCGCACGTATGCTCCTTAGGGGTTTTTATCTCCGCCCTTTATACAACACCGGGACTAACGCGGGAAGCACGGGCCTGGCCACTCCATTGGGTCTGTTTCACGTTGACTCCGTAAACGCTCGGGGATTAAAATTACAAGTTGCTTCTGGCTCTCGGGTCTGTCAGGGCAAGAATCGGCAACACCGCAATGGTCCACTGATTCAATCCTTACGATTCGCTACCGCGCGGTTCATCTACCCGAGGAACTCCGCTGTTATTGTGAAAAGCGGAGTCCTGGCTTTTCTTTTCCCGCGTATGCTGGGAAGTTTGTTGTTAGATTCGGAGATATGGCTCCGGTCGTGTGCTTCTGAACGTCTCCTGCTGTGGTAGTTGAGCCATTCTGTATCACACCAGGGGTATATTACATTAGCCCTAAGGATGTGCACCTAGATAGAATGGGAGAATGGGAACATTGCGTAGTGATGATACCTTATGGGTACTTGTAAATGGACATTCTGCACTGGTGCCTTTTTGCCCAGCCACAGACCCATCTGCTAGTTCATCCCCCTGCTAGTTTCATAGATTCGAAGCATCTAGGTCGAGTGGATTATTGAACAGGGAAATTAGAACTTCTGAAGCTTGATGGAATAGGAAGGAGGGAGCCTAATTGTCTTAAAAGAGGAAATTGTGGGCTAGAAGCCCAAGTTAGATGCGCGCCGTCTGTATTTAGGGCTTCAGAGCAATCATTCACGGAGACTGCCGCCACGACCCACTGACAGCGACTACCTTTCTTAGTTCTCGTAAAGTTAGCCTATACGAGGCAGATTCAAAAACCGGCTGTCAAAGTTTCTTTAGTCTGCCCGCTAAGACTTACTAAAACGTGAAGCTTTTATAAATACTCGGCTTTTGGCCAACCCTAAATCATTCTATATTGGGAAGGTTTGTGGGTTATGACGACTGTTCCTTCTGACGGCTGCTCCCCATATTTTCCGGGCATTGTTATTGAAATTAAACCTCCTGGCTTGGAAGGTTTTCGTGTTTCCCATCAAACCCCGTAATGGCGCAGATGTGCATGTCCCCCCATTGGAGGCCACCACCACACACTAACCATAGAAACATTCTTTTCTAATCTGCTATAATTGACGGCCCGATATCCTCGGGCCATTCCCTCCTTTATAGTTCGATAGAGGCAGAATAGCATGAGTAGGACATGCAACTAAATCGAACCCTATAGGCCAAGTGTTAGATGTCTGAGGATTAGGGCCATGAATCGATGACATTTCTCGGCTGCGTAGTGCAAAAGGACATCCCACTTGTATAGGGACGGGAGAAATCAATCAGCTTAGCCTTTTGCCACTTTACATAGTCTGTATTGTACATGCAAGTCTGTGGGCCGCGCTTAGTAGCTGAGGCAAGCATGGCGAATATGCTCTTCGACAGTCCGATAAAGCACCTGGAAGTAAAGATAGCCGGAAAGCTGAAGATCTGAACTGGGTAGTTCCTGACAACGACGTCACTTTGTATACAATCGGTACAAAGTGATGTATCTGAGAGCAATGGTTAGTCTCTCTGATTCCAAGTCAAAGTCCCAGCGGGTTTGACCAATTGACCGAAGTGACATCAGGCATAAGGAGTTGAGGCTTCAGAATGAACGGAAACATAGCATCACGTGCCAACGCCTCAGCCCGTGCGGTCTGGATCCCCCACATGCAGGGGGCAACGGGTATTGTACATCTGCTTGACCATTGCAAGGCGCAATTACTTCAGACTTCTTTGATGAGCTGGTGAGATCATGGAAACCCTTCATCAATTCCCCAGGACCTAATCCTCCGACACCAGACGACCCGACGTCACTCTCGCAGCTCCGCGACAACCTCAACATGGAGGACCTTAACGGCTTGAGTTGGTCCTCCGACACAAGCAAGTCAAACAAACCTCCGCCCATGAGCTCTGGATACTTGTTTCCCAGTATTCCATCAAATGGCGGCTCCGGCAGGTCTACGCCTTTATCCGCCACGTCGAATCGCTCTAGCTCGCCATCAAAGCCCCCCGCATCGACTGGCGATAGCTTTGCCAACCTGGTCTCATTTGGCCCTTCCGCTGGAAATAAGAACCTTTCTCTTATGGAACAACAGAAGCGCATGCAGGAGGAAAAAGCCAAGAAAGAGGCCGACAATCGCAGCCGATTTGAGTCGCAATACGGAGGACAGAACAATCAATTCTGGGACAACTTTGAGCAAGGACGCACGCAGAGCCCCGTTACAGCTCCAGCTCCCCAGCAGGTATCATCGCCCGCCGATGAAGATGATATTCTAGCTGCTTTCAATGCTGCTGCGCCGGTAGACGCATCCACTCATTTCCCAGCCCCAAACTCCGCTAGATCATCGCCTCGAATCGATACGAATAGCCGACAGACACCTTCCAATGGGGGAATATCCATGCAGGACAATACAGGGGGACTGAATGCTTTTGATGATGACGACCCATTCGGTTTGAACCAATTGAAGCCAAAGGCCGCCCCCGCTCCTGTCCCCGAACAAGGCGACGATGACGATTTCCTTGGGCTACTAGGGAAGCCGGTATCAGAAATCCCTCGTCAGCAATCGCCTCTTGCATCAGCCACGTCCTCAGACCGCGGACGCGACCAAGATGTATCCCCCATGCCTTCTTCCGACGTCGATCGAGCCATTGCGGAGCTGGTTGACATGGGATTCCCTGCGGACAAGTCTCGCCAAGCTCTCAAAACCACCGAAACCGGAACGGATGTCCAGGCGGCCGTTGGGTGGCTTCTTACCCAAGCCCATGCCGAATCTCGGCAGAAGTCCGACGGACGCCCAAGCGGTCACCCTGCTGACCGTCCCGAAAGAAGCGACAGCCGTCATCGCGATGCGCCCTCCTGGATGAGGGAAGAGAGAACACAATCTCCCCGTTCTCGCGATGACAGAAGGAGCCCTGCATCAGCGGACAAGGATCCTGCGCAGATGGCGTCGCAATTTGGCAACAACTTGTTGAAGTCCGCAGGCTCGCTCTGGAAAACCGGTAGCAAGAAGTTCCAGCAAGCTGTGAATGAATTCAACACCGATCATGACCCCAGCCAGCCTCGCTGGATGAGAGAAACATCTTCACATGACGAAGCTCCTCCACAGCCTCAACGTCCAGGTCGTCGTGAGCAGCCAGCCCAGGTCCAAACGCAACCGCAAGATTTCACAAACGAAGCGCTTCTCCTTGAGTCTGGCGATGGTCGGCCCCGCAAACCTACTCGTCCCCGCGAAAGCTCCCAACCTGATCCGAGGAGTCAGATTCCCCGCAATCAGCCCTCTCCAAGTGCTGCTCAGCCACGACAGCAATCCAACTTCCTCCAGCGCCCATCCCGACAAGGCTCCCAGGATCCAAAATCTCGACTTTCACGGTTTGCCGCGGAAGAGCAGTCAGCGGAAGCATATGTTAGCCCTGCGAGACGCAGGCGCCCCCAAGCGTCACCGCAGCCTGAGCCCAGTGTCGACCTATTTGATTCTCCTGCACCTTCAGCCAGTCGTCCAAAGCCATCTCCCCCAGCCCAGACCGCTACGCCTTCTGCACGTTCAACTCCCATCCCCGTGCGCCCCAAAGCCCCAGCACGGTCTATCCCACCGGTATCCCCACAGGCGCTTGAATCGACACATCGGCACCGTGGCAAGGCCGCAGAATCATATAAGCGAGGTGATTACGCAGAAGCCCACCAAAGCTTCTCTGCAGCTCTTGGTATGCTTCCTGACAAGCATCCTATTACACTTATCATTCGCAGTAACCGCGCAATGACGGGTTTAAAGATTGGAGAACCCAAGTCTACGATTGAAGATGCAGACGTCATCCTCACTTTCATCGGACCATCGAAGGGCGAAAATGAAACAATTGATCTAGGAAATGGCGAAGCGCCCAAGCCCATGAAAGATTTCTTCGGCAAGGCGTTAATGCGCAAGGCTGAAGCACTCGAACAACTCGAACGCTGGGGGGATGCAGCACAGGCATGGAAGCTGGCCGTGGAGTCTGGCCACGGCGGAAGCACAAGTATCGCAGGCCGGAACCGGTGCGAGAAAGCCGCTGGCACCGGCAAACCCCAATACAAGCCGGCCGCTCCTGCCAGGAAGAAGCCTCTGCCGGCGCCTAAGCAATCGTCTGCTTTGTCGGACCTCACGGCCACTTCGGCGTCTGGGAAGGACTTCGAAGCAGTTAGTCGGCTTCGACAAGCTAACCAGGCAGCTGAGCGCGCCGATGAAGAGAAGTTCGCTCTTATGGAGAGTGTCGATACAAGACTGGCCACCTGGAGGAATGGCAAGCAGGATAACCTGCGCGCGCTCCTAGGCAGTCTGGACTCTGTGTTGTGGCCCGAAGCCGGATGGAAGAAGGTCGGTTTGGCAGAGCTGGTTTTGCCAAACAAGGTTAAGATTCAGTATATGAAGGGGATTGGCAAGGTGCATCCTGATAAGGTATGTTTGATTCTTCATACTCCCCTGCAATTCTCGGTTCTTGTCTGACTTTCTGCTTAGATCTCTACTACTGCCACCACTGAACAGCGCATGATTGCTGGAGCTGTTTTCGGAACTCTCAATGAAGCTTGGGATAAGTTCAGGGTTGAGAATAATCTATGAGCTTTGCAATCTTTGTTGATACCATCTACCCCAATTTTGTTCTTGTTGCATATCATGATCTTATAACCCTAGAAAGCACTTTTCATAGCATTTACTTTTAGACTATTCCATCTGAGCCGTTGCCATGTCTGTCTTTCAGGTTTATTGTAGTTTGGTTGTCATATGATTAACCACGTTGAAACTCCGTTACTTTATGTTGGCAGAATAACTTATTTTGTACAATCATTGATCATGCATCGGTCATCTCCTCAGACTTTAATTCTGTCTTGACCTCCATCTCAGGCTGAGCTCCCTCCTCAGCCCCTGCTTCCCGCTCCTGTTGCTTCTTCTCCTCCCGAATCCGTATCCGCTCCAACGCAGCCTCCTTCTTCATTTGCTTCTTGCTCTTCGTCGGCTTATCATCCGGCTTAGCAATCCTCTCGGACGGCCATTGTTGCCTGCAACGTTGTTCATCCTCTTCGGACCAATCCCGAGGCAAGATAGCAAACACCAGATATGAAGTGTGCGTCTTGAGATCCGGCTCTGTCCGGTGCGTCAAGCGACCTAGGGCATATGAAGGCGCATCAGAAGCCGCCTCCTTGTAAGCCGGCGGATCCTCCACAATCTCTTTGTAATCGGGGTCCTCTCTGTTTTGCCGGTGGTCACGGATGCGCTTGGCGCGCTGTTCATCGCTGCGCAGCTTGGCGACTGCCTCGTCAACGGTCTTCGGGTACAGGGTTGCACCACGCACGCCCTCAGTATCTAACCCAACACGGTCCCGCCTCACGTCGATCCGACGCTGGGCAACCTCTACCATGGAAATATTCAGCCATGATAACTGGCGCATTGTGCGGATCGTGCGCTCGGCCTGCTCGAGACAAGGCGAGAAAGTGCATAAGTAGACAGGTGATGACGGGTCAAGAGCTGACTCGCCGGAGGGAGGGTTGCGCGTGAGATGTTTCAATGCCAGCCAGGGCGCAGGTAGGTCCAGGAAGATGGCGTTGGCCTTGGGCGATTGGCCGGTCTTGGGATCACCTAGTAGGAAACCGTCTTCGTAGACGTCGCGATGTGTAACCTCCACTAGCCCATCGAGTCCATGGTCCTTGAGTTCTGCTTGTATTTTGCCCACGCGCTGCTCGTGGAACTCGAAACTGCACACCTTTCCCAGACGTCGCCGTTTGTTCGCCTGCGCTGTCTCGGGGTACCCGTTGAACACGGCGCGCACGGCCGCGTGTGTGAAGGAGCCACTACCCGCTCCGGCTTCGATGACTGTGCTTCCTGGTCGTGCGCGGAGTCGGTGAAGGATGTAGCTGTAGTCGGGTGTGTAGACGACCTGGGTGCGGTGGGGGAGGGACAAGGTCCAGGCTTCGGGTGTTGGGGCGAGAACGTGCAGGAAACCACTGGTTGCAGCGACCGCGGCCTTCAATTCGGGCTTCTCGTCCTCCGCGGGTGTTGTTGCTCCCGATGCATCGAGCTCCTCAGCCTTGCGTTTTCCGGTGTTTCTGCGGCCGCGCGAGCCGGTGTCGACTTTTGAAGCGACAATTTGCGAGCCCCAGGGTTTGCCGATGAGGGTGCTGTGTGGGAAGGATCCGAATCGGGTATTGGTCACCTTTCCTTCGAGGTAGCCTTGGTTCTCGTCGTCGTATTTGCGGAGGATTGTTGGAATGATATGGTCGCGACGCAGCTGTAGAAGAGCGAGACCGTCTGCGTCGGCCGTGGCATTCGGCGTCAAGAATGGAGACGGCATGGTGAGTGACAGGAGGGAAATGCGAAACTGCCTGGTAACGTCAGGACTTTGATCTCCGCAACGAAAAAGTTGCCATGCTGATTACCCGATCGGGGTATAAAGTAGGGCTTAGGGCTTGGTCCTCCCATCCCCAGCTGGCGCCAATCACAGCGAGTCCGCAAGTGCTAGATGAGTCGTAACAAGAGCCCCTCCCCCTCCATTGCTTCTCTTTATGCTCTTCCCCCGTTCTCTCCCTTCCCTTTCTTCTCCGTTTAGACAGCGGTTTATACCTTCGTTCGCTTCTTTTAGGTCCATGTCTTCACGTCAACAGCCGCCATGGCGGCAACCGTCCAGCCCGGACGCGCAACTGCCTGCTTTGAAGGTGTGGAACTCGTTGACAAAGTCCAAGACGCCCTTTGTCCCGATCGATCCCGCCGGCAAGAAGGTCCTGTGGTACGCGTGTGGCCCGACTGTTTACGACGATGCGCATTTGGGACACGCCCGCAACTATGTTAGCACCGATATCATCCGCCGAATTATGCGCGACTACTTCAAGTTCGATGTCAACTTTGTTATGAACATTACGGACGTCGACGACAAGGTATGGACGCGCCTTGTGGTGTAGATGCCAACGACCCCGAATGGCGTGACTCATGAATCCTATAGATCATTCTCCGCGCCAGACAACAACACCTGTTCAACGAATTCGTTGCCGCTAGCCCTACAATTACCCCGGAGGTTCTCGATATCGCCAAGAGTGCCTTCACTGCCTACTTGAAGAAGAACCTGCCCTTGCTCGATTCCGCACTTCCTCCGTCGCAATACAAGGTAGAGGTGGAAAAGACATACAAGACTATTCTGAACGGTGGAGCTCTGCCCGGGAATGAAAAGGCTGGCGATGACGAGGCTAAGGTCAAAATGCACATCAAGACAGCTGCATCCGCAGCAAGTGTCATCGTGCAGGCTGAGACCCGCGATGACAAGAGCGCCGACCCTGCTCTGTTTGCTGAGTTGTTCTACACGGATGCGCAAGACCTTATTCTTCCTTATCTTGATGCGCTGAAGGGCGCATCCGTTGATGCCAACGACCACAGCATCTTCACCAAGCTTACTAAGAGATATGAGGAGCGGTTCCTCAACGATATGCGGGATCTGAATGTTCTTGATCCCACTGAGTTAACTCGCGTGACGGAATACGGTGACGAGATTGCGGCTTTCGTGGACCGCATTGTTAAGAACAAGTTTGGATATGCCACAAAAGATGGATCGGTTTACTTTGACATCAACGCTTTCGAGGCCGCCGGCCACCCGTATGCTCGCCTTGAGCCGTGGAGTCGGTCTGACAACAAGTTGGCTGCAGAAGGTGAAGGCTCGCTGGCCAGCAAAACGACAGAGAAGCGCGGTGCTTCTGATTTCGCTCTTTGGAAGTCCTCCAAGCCTGGTGAGCCGGCGTGGTCTAGTGTCTGGGGCAAGGGTCGCCCTGGATGGCACATTGAGTGCTCGGCCATGGCTTCTGCCAGGCTAGGCAACCAGATGGATATTCACTCCGGAGGCATTGATCTTGCTTTCCCGCATCACGACAATGAGCTTGCTCAGAGCGAGGCCTACTGGCATGATGACCACAAGCATGACCAGTGGGTCAACTACTTCCTGCACATGGGACATCTGTCCATCCAAGGATCTAAGATGTCCAAGTCGCTGAAGAACTTTACCACCATTCGGGAAGCGCTTGACCGAAAGGACTGGACCCCGAGAAGTCTGCGCATTGTGTTCCTTCTGGGTGGCTGGAAGGACGGTGTTGAGATCACAGATGAGCTGGTCAACACCAGCAGCTCATGGGAGGATAAGGTGAACAACTTCTTCCTCAAGGTCAAGAACCCTTCAACCGCCCAGTCGTCTGGCACCGATACCACCTTTGCCGCTGATTTGGCAGCGGCCAAGAAGGCTGTCGATGAGCAGCTTTGCGACTCCTTCAACACTCCAGGTGTCATGCAAACCATCTCGGAGCTCATCACCAAGTTCAACGTCGTCGACAAGGCCACCTTGAACCCGAAGGATGCCGAGGATGCTGCACGATGGGTCACCTCTATTGTCAACATCTTTGGTCTTAACGGTACCGCGTCGGCTGACAATGCTGAACTTGGCTGGTCTGGTATCGATGTTCCCGAGGAGGCCAAGCCTTACCTGTATCCCCTCTCGGCTATTCGTGACACTCTGCGACAAGCTGCGCGGTCAAAGGCTGGCATCTCGGCCAAGGATGTCGAAGACGCCGTTGCCCGTGCCCCGGCTCCGCAAGAGGCCTCCGAGTCTGCCAAGCCTTACGCGGAGCTTTACTCCAACTTCCGCAACAAGGTTGTGTCCTTGGAGTCATCTGATTCAATTGGCAAGGATATCCTGTCCCTGTGCGACCGGGTGCGTGACATTGACCTCTTCGATGTTGGCGTTTACCTCGAGGATCGGGACAATCAACCTGCTCTTGTCCGACCGGTTACCCAGGAGATGCTCAAGGCACGCGAGGAGAAGGAAACACGTGCTCGCCAAAAACAGGAGGAAAAGCTGAAGAAGGAGCAGGAAGCTCTCAAGAAGGCCGAAAAGGGCAAGCTGAGCCACCTGGAGATGTTCCGCACCAACGAGTTCAGCGCCTGGGATGAGGAAGGTGTTCCTACCCGTGACGCCGCTGGCGAGGAGATCACCAAGAGCCGCGCAAAGAAGCTTCGCAAGGACTGGGAGCGCCAGAAGAAGACGCACGAGGCGTGGTTGGCCACCCAGGCCAAATAGAACCAAGGCCCAAGAAAAGCATTTTTGAGTATCTAGCTTGATACCTCGGTATTTCGGGGCGGTTATCCATTGTCCATTTTGCATCGCGGGGCGTTTCCGGCATATATCAAACTTATATCGTTTTGTTCTACAGAATCCAACAGTTGCCTGATTGGGATAATCTAAGCACTACCCTTCAATGTACATGTATGCAGCCCGGAGCAGCGTAGTCCAGAGAACATGTAAGTACTCGGGCCGAGCAAAAGTGCCTGGACTTGCCACTTGGTGGGCTGATGGGGCCCCGGAACTCGTATCCCATAATAGGTAGGCCATTGGGGTTCTATCCGGAGAAGGTGGGATGTCTATCATCTCATCCCTTTTCCCATCACTTGCCTTTCAGACCTTGTATTTAGTGTCCTCTACACCAACTGATTCCATTTTAATCTCCTCTGCACTCAAAATGGTTGTCCAGACAGGTCTCGACTACATGCGGTCGCGCACCGTTATTGACTGCGACACAATGGACGAAGAAAGTGAGCCATCTTACAACAGATCTATGTCTATGAACAGAAAACTGACAGTTCACAGTTGCCAAAACTCTGGGACCTTTCCAGGATTGCACTTCCAACCAAGTATGAACCACCACATCTTGGAGTAAGGTGGATGCTAACCGCCCAGGCCATTGCCTTCGCCGAGCTCTCCAAACCAGCACGCGCCGAGGTGATTTCCGCATCTCTAGCTGATGCGAATACGCTGCATGCAAAGTACTCATCGATCACCGTTGAAGAATTAGCCGTCGAGATTGCGGTATGTCTTGAATGAAAGCAAATGCCAAAGGTGTCACTAATAGAAACACCAGAGGAGCAGACGCGGTACGCTACTCCTACTATCCCTTCGCTGGCAGCTTTGTTTGATGGCCCTTATTTTCTGGCTAACAGGGACCAACCAATACCCATCATGTGACCGTAATCGATCTTTATCTTATCATTTGACTATAGCTTCTCCACAGTCCTATTAAGGTTTACTTTAAGCTCTTGGCATAGCAATATGTACTGTAGGGCCTGCCTGCCTGCCACCTGGAGAACGCGGACGCAGGTGCCCGACAGACAGACTGCGTGTATTATGTAATATTTTCCTCGACCGCCCATGAGGCCGGCGATATTACAACGTTTCGTTATCTCCACCCTTCAAAAGATTAACGAACTTTCCAAAGTCCGACTTCCGACACAAAGCGTCCTACCATTTAGGCAGGAAAGATGGAACCACCATCCCAGGAAGAGACATTCCTGCAACAACCTCATCATCCCATTGTCAGAAAAGCTGCGGAGGCTCTAGATGACGAGGGTATCCCTGTCGTGGAGTACGGGCAGCAGTTAGAGTGGCGTCATGGAGACCCTGAAGCCCTTATGGTAAGCAACAAAAACCGCGGTATTCGGCACTGTGCTAACTTGCGAATCCCAGCTTGTCGAGTGGGCAGTCCCCGATGAAATGCTCAGTCGTTCATCGCAGATCCTATCAAACCGTGGATTTTTCTGTGAGCTCCCATCCACCCGCGACACTGGCAGATACGGACCGTGGGAGCGAGCGAGGTGGCAAAATCCACAAGCTACATAAGGGTTTCCAATTACTTCTCTACCCACTGTCGTTTGTTGGCATTCCGCTCCAGGATACAGTCGAAGTCATCTCTACCTTTGATCGCAGGCGAAAGATCTTGACGCCAACACCTCGCATGTACATGGAATCATTGATTGGTCATCTCCTCGATCACCCGGTGGGCGATTGCTTCAGGTGTCGAGTAGAAGAGTTTCTATTGTCGTTTATATCCTTTTACATTTTGGGCGAAGAGCCGCTGAATACAAAGGACGGTGAATGGGACGACAATGAGAGCGAGGAAGATTTTCAGAAAAGAGCTGGGGATGCAATAATAAAGATGAAGACTTGGGATTGGAACGCCAGCGGAAAAAATTACCTTTCCATTGCTGAATCTGTCGTCCGCAACTGTCAGTCTATCGCGAAGTTATCTAGTCATTGATGAGTGCAAAATCCTCCGCTTTCAAGGTAGTCTCAAGGAGACGGCGAACTGTAGCGTGCATTTGATACAACTTGCGAACCCCAGAGAGCAGATCCTGCTTTGGTTTTTCTGGATAACCCTCAAAATCAATACGAAGATCGTTTTGAACAAGCCAATTCAAGAGCACCTCAATGTCCTGGATGTCTCTCTCGGCCTTTCTCATGCTTTGAGGACGGGTGGATTCGGCTAGCCTGACCTCCGCTGAGGAGATTTACTTCCTTGCTGGTGTGGACCTTCCAGATAATTTCAAAGACAGCTAGAAATAGCTAGAAATAGCATGAATTACACGTCCTGTCTAATTCTCCGATATATACTCCAAAGCACGTGACCGGCCCCATACGTCATCCAACGTTCCATCCGTTTTCTCCAATTCTTTTCCCGCACCTTCAATTATTCTATTGTCGACTTCTGCAGAGCTGGATTGCCCAGCCAATGTATTTTTGGCTTTTGATCAACGATCTTTGTGCAATATATTGCTTCTCCGACTTGGTATCTAAGTGAAAATCTTCGCATCTGAATCATACGGTTCCGCCTGCAACATGTTCCCCTCGCAGGCGGCTAATTTTAACATTGAGGCCCTGAGCGGCATCTGTGGGTAAGTTTCAAATTCTACATTTCTGTTTTTGTTCGTATTTTTCAATTTGTTCTTCTTGTATATCATCCTCATGTTCCATCCTAGTGCTGCATACATGCTAGTGTGACAGGTTGTAGATCCATTGAGACCGACGATCCCCCGACTTTGTCAATTGCTCTTTTCGAATGAATCACTAACCAATTCGATTCAGATCAATTTCAATTGCCTGCTGGGTCGTCGTGTTCTCTCCGCAGATCATTGAAAATTTCCAACGCGGCTCTGCAGACGGCCTTTCCCTTCTTTTCCTCATTGTCTGGTTGGCCGGAGATGTATTCAACATCTTAGGCGCCGTCATGCAGGGTGTGCTTCCCACCATGATCATCCTTGCTGTGTACTACACTCTAGCAGACATAGTTTTACTGGGTCAATGCTTTTACTACCGGGGATTTAACCTCAGAGACGAGTTGTCTCCTTCGCCCACTCCGGAAGCTACACCATCAGTCAGTGGCATCCACGATGCTGAGGCTAGTGGTGTCGAGCACCCAGCACCAACAGAGAGATCTGCTCTGATCCCAAAGTCCAGCGGTCATGTTCAAATCCAAGAACCAGCCCGAAACGCAGCTGAACAGCCTCTCCAAGAAGGCACACACCCAGTCTCTGCTTCAGGCGGAAGGCGACACTCAGCAGCCTCGTACCACGATATCTTCCATTCGTCCGTGGATGGAACACATCTTTCTCCTGCAACCCCATTCGTCGAGCCCGACTCATCACGCAGCCGCTCTCAACGAGCTCGTCGCCGTCGCATTTCAACCATCCAAGCCATCCTTTTCAACTCCACCGCCGTGGCATTGGTATGTGCCGCAGGCGTGCTGGGATGGTACGTCAGCCCGGCCTCGAAGTCGTCAGCGCCGGACCCGGAACCTCTTACCATGGATGTCCTCGGCCAAGTCTTCGGGTACCTTTGCGCAGTACTGTACCTGGGATCACGTCTCCCCCAGCTACTCCTGAACTTCCGTCGCAAGTCCACAGATGGAGTCTCTTTGCTTTTCTTCCTATTTGCTTGCATTGGTAATCTCACCTATGTGCTGTCCATCTTGGCATACTCACCTGTTTGCCACGGCGAATCGTCTTCTGTGGATGCTATGGGTCAACACCGCCGCGAGAAGTGCCATTCTGGTGAGGCGGCTGCCTTGTATGGGCGGTATGTGTTGGTCAATCTGTCCTGGCTTGTTGGTAGTGCTGGCACGCTGTTGTTGGATATGGCGATTTTCGCGCAGTTCTTCCTCTACAGTGACGGCAAGGGTGTTGATGATGAGCATGATGACCAGGAGTAACGGCTCATGTAGAATTAACAAAATGATTATACTGAGAACACGGGCAGAGCTCCAAAATCAACAACTGGAACTGCTGTTTGTCTATGATGGAACCGAGTAATGGTACTGATTCGTCGATGCTCGGTTGTATCAGGCATTGGAATCGTCACACTGTTCACGTAGACAATTAGATCAATAGTATCTTTTGGCCATGCACATTGACTAAAAGAGGACTCGAGGAGGGCTCGATATCATTCTGTATATAAATTGTCTCGGGTAACGGCATACCCTTAGTCCAAATTTCGAGAACCAGTGACATTTCAAGCGCACGAGTAAGTCAAAACATTCGTTGAATGACAGTCATGAGATGCCCTCAGCGACACCCAACAACCTTCTTGAAATCAGCTATGTAACAAGCGCTGTTTCAATTGTGAACCGTTCCGTATCTATTGAGACATCCGACCTTCTGAGTCCGATATCACAATCACATAATTTCCTCCAGGATGACACAGGACGAACCATGCCGCAGTGCCGGATACGCGAGCTGTATAACTAGGATGTGAGTACTACCAGCACGACTCTTTTGTCTCCAATTCCCTTACTTGAGTGAAATATTGGAAAAGGCTGTCGGATGACCAGGTCTGTGAAACCAAGAGTCACAGTTCTCTTGGATTTCAAGTCTAAGCCGAAAAGATGAGACCAGATATGAGCCAGTAAAGTAACACATGGAATAATTGTTCTTCTTTCACCTGGAATAATCATGGACGAACTAGTGGTCAATCTCGACAAGAAACCGAGCTGGCGAAATGCAAGGGAAGAGTTCGGTACGGAACAGGGATTGCAGATCCGCGATTGGATTCTTGACGCCATATACTACGGATAGATATATTGAAAAGCAAGCGCTGGAGACTATACCGGCTCCCAATACCATATGTGGTGCCCAAACCAGCGCGGACTCGTCTCACACCTGCGCGATATAACGGTCTCACCAGGACCCCTAGTACGCAACTTGACAACCCTTAGCCAACCAGCCTGGACTACTTATGCAGGTATCTCAACACTAACACGCTAGAGCAAGCGGCCGATGATGTCGGGCATTCAAAAGAAAAAATCTTACCGCGAAGATGAATATAGCGGATGTAACGGGTTGGGGTTCAGGGGGGCCGGCGGCAATATAAGTTTCACGGACAACGAATAGGGGCCCTAACGAATTACCAGCCTATTATTTCAGCTTTGAGTTTGCCTATTTTGACTTATGCAGGTTCAATCCACGGTTCGGGTGTGGGATGATTCTATATAGCTCTCCCAGTCTATAAGATTATAGACCCGTGGTTGCTTCCCAGCCAACTGTCTCGCACCGGAAGTTTGCTTCTGACTTGGGTGCTAGGCTTTGCAGCCCTGATTCCAGCCCAACTGTATATATTACTATCTATTCTTCTCTGACTGTGGATCTCTGTATATAGTTGTGGAACCCCCATGGAGGATGTAGTCGGAGAGCAACCGAGACACAAGGCCGAACAGACAAAACCCTACTAAATCCTTCCATCCTAGCAATTCTCCTTTCAAGACAAGGGATCACTTGCCTCCCCAAAACTCAACCACTCGACTCAAGATCTCAGTCCCAACACACCTAGCCGAAGAAAACCCGCAATGAACGTGGTGCCTGAACAGACAGCACACGGCAACTGGAGCACCTACTCGAAAGTCTCTATGTCTGGGTTCGGCACTTGCAGCATCGTGGTAGTGTACAACAAGCACGGCTTCCTGGCATCTAACATTTCCGCCGGGACTGACTTGGAGAAAGATGCCATGAACAAGCTCTGCACGACCTATCCAAGCATCAAGAGTACAGTGTTTGAAAACCAGGAGGTCAAAGTGTTGATTCTGTGCGAGCAAATGAATATAGCAAAAGGGGGCTTGATGAGGAGTGCGGTGGAAAGAATTCTGCCAACTGAGATCACTGTGAGGTATTATGATGCCCCATCGTTCTTAGGAACATCGTCTATGACGCCGGGATGTGAATTCTCCATTGGGCCAGGTGTTAATGGGTTCAATGCTGTCCTGAAGGGTGCCAATGGAAACTCGGCTAAGCCTTTGACTGAGCCCACGGGCGTTTTGAAATGTCCCTAGAAAACAGGCTTAGGGCTGGATGAGATCACGGTTGGGGATGGTATGGGATGGGGATATTTTCAGTTCACTTTCAGGCCCAGTCTTCTTACTATGACAGTGGCTATACCCTGACATCACAAGTGGTGAATTCGAGGTAGTTACAAATTGAAGTACAGTTTCAACGCTATGAGCACTATCCCGGGAAAGATAAACTAGCAGATTGGCAAGTAGTACATGGATAATGATAGGAATAAGAATATTTGGCAAACACCTTTCGCTGGATGCGACAGAGCAATAGAAAATCATAAAATCAAACATTTTGAAAGAGCCATTTCAAGCAGGTCGTTTGCCATCAGCTTGGTGGATGAGCCTCCACCTTACCCTTTCCAACCTCAGACCAGTTCGTGCTCAGAGAAGTACCCTGGCTCTCAGTGTAGCTCTTGATCATGGCGCGGCGGGTTTCAGGGTCAGCATTGGCGTAAAGCTTCTTGAAGAATCCATCCACTGCATCGCCGCCGAATTCATCATCCGAGGCATCGTCATCAGCAGCATCCTTACCCTTGGACTTCTTCTCAGTAAGCGACGAGGCAACCTGATCCCAATCCTTAGTGCCTTTACGGGACGAGGTAGGATAAGATGGGCCTGGGGCTGCTGCTGCAGCTGGCGCAGCGGGGCGGTCGGCCAGCTCAGTGGTGATGGAAGAGCCTTCCAAAGCACTCCACTTTTGGCCTGCCTTTTGCTTCCGCAAGGTGATTTCGATTTTCGTGCCCATGACAGACACCTTGGAGGCAGAGGGATCGATAGTGGCATAGAGAGGGTCCAGGGTGAAGTCATATTCGGAGCCAGATGGGAGAGGGAATTGCAGAGAGACCTGTAGCTTGATTAGCTCCTGATCCAAGTACGACAAGAAGATTAGAGATGTGGCTTACAGAGTCCTCCTTTAGGTCAGTTGTAACACTGTCCTTGGGGATTCCCTTGATGTAGAGGGTGACCACAACAGAGTCCTGAGACTGATACCACTCATGGCGCACCTTCTCCGGGGCAGCACCGGAGGCCGCAGCACCGCCATTATCGCTCTGAGCCCGAGCCGCCGAAGATCCAGCAGCATCGGATGAAGCGGAGACCGCAGCGGCCTTCGAGACATCCTCCTGTGCAGTTTCCACAGCTCCAACACCCTTTCCAGACTTAATAGCCTCCAGCTCAGCCTTCAACTCGGCCTCAGTAGGAATACGGACATCGGTCGGAATCTCAACAACAGAAACAACAAGCTTCTCATCCCCCTCAGGCAGCCCGCGGATCGTTCTGCGCACCTTAGCCAACCAAACGGGCAACTCAGACCCGAAAATGCCCTTCTTCTGTCCAGACATAGCAGCCTGAATGCCAGCAGATTTATCCTCAGGCTCCGACGAAGCGCCAGCCTTCTCGTCAACAATGCCAAGCACGAATGCCGCGTCTCCGTATCGCCCGAGTTGATACAGCGAGATGGCGCGCCGCATCTGGGCCGAGAGCATGAGCTCGCGCTTTCCGCGCTCGCGGGCGAGGATGAGGCCGATTTCGGCATCGCGGAGGGCGGCTTGCGGGTTTGGGCCGCCGTCTGCGGGCTTGAGGCGTGTGTAGGCGGTTGAGCGCGAGATGTAGTAGGCCGGGGCGCGGGGTAGCTCCGTCAGGGCCTGGGTGAAGTGTTGGATGGCCAGAGGCAGGTTGGAGCTGGAAAGGGCCTTGTCGCCCTGCGCTGCGGCGTTCATTGCGGCTGCTGTTGCGCGGTAGGAGGGATCTTCAAGTTCTCTGTGACTGATTTCGGGGCCAAAGCGTAGGATTTCGCGGTGGGCGTAGGCGGAGGAGTGGAGGCGGTGCCAGTGCAGCCAAATACTGGAGCTTGGGCCTCGGGAGAGGTCCCCCACATATCGGGGTGATGCACAACAGGCATTTTGTTGCTTCATGGAAGAGGATGAAAGACAGAAAGAAGAAAGAAGGGAAAGATAAACAGTTAAAAAACAAATGGCCTTTAATTAGGTCGCTCAAACGAGATAAACGAGTCATCGCATCGTGGGATTACGCAGTAGAAGTAGATGTCAAATAGCTTCTCAGCTTCATTATTGATTAAGTACATATTTCCTGGTTGAGACCTTATTCCCTCGCAGTGATCTGATCTAGAGCTTTTCGTTTCCGTACTTCCTGCTGTACAAGCCAAGCGCACGGATAGGCCAGTAGAATTTGTAGTTGGGATACGAAATCATACTATAAAGTCAGTGTTAGAATCCACAACACACACTCAAACCAGGAAAACGTACCAGGACTGGTTGAAAACACCTTCAATTGCCTCTTGCAGCCACTCTCCGTTTCGTTGTTGACGAGACATCAACAGCTTGATGCCCTTCTCCAACGGCTCCTTGTGTGGGTAGTCGGCCTCCATGAGTCCAAGAAGCGCCCAAGCAGTCTGACACACCTGCGACTTTTCATGCTGCACATATTGATGGGTTGCACTGCTAAGGTACGACTCGCCCCAGCCACCATCAGCCTGCTGCTTCCCAATCAAGAAATCACAGCCCCGACGGGAGTCCGCGCTTGTTTCATAAGTCTCGCCAATACTGGCCAGACTTTCGAGCGCAAACAAGGCAGCATAGGTGAAGCAGATTCCCCAAGAGCCATACCAACTACCATCGGCGCGCTGGACGTGCTTGATATGAGCGACAGCCTTCTTCTTTGCGTCCCTAATTTCATCGGCACGGTAATCTGGGTAGAATTTGCTGAACAGCGAAAGTGCTGTCACGGACGCGGTCGTGCATTCTGGGTGGTCGTAACTGATCATGATTCCACCAAATACTTCTGCGGCGTTTAGCCACTCTACCTTGGGCGACGCGCGAGTAATCTCGTACTCGGAGAAGCCACCGCTGGGGTTTTGAAGAAGGAGGAGACAATCCACGGCATCCTTCAATCGTTGCAGGGAGATCAACTTCGGGAAGTTGTACATCTCCTGCAGCTGTAGTGTGGAGCGAAGACCTTCGGCGGTGCAGTCGCTGACAGTGTAACCTTGATCCTTAGTGCTGAAGGGCCATGCACCCTTGCGGTGTTGACGATAGCACTTTTCTTGATCTGGAACGTTCTCCCGTAGCTGGTGATCGTCGAGGAACTCCAAAGCCTTTGTCAACATAGGCCGCCACTTGGGGTCATCTGCAAAGCCAGCAACCACAATGGCCTGGGTGATGAAAGCCGTGTCCCACACTTGAACGCCGTTGGTTCCGTTAGCCAGCATGCCTTCGCCCTTCACCCACATGTAATCATTCAATCGCTCCCGATGTTGGCGGACGGAGTAGCTGTCAGGGCCATCATGGACAAAGCAGGCCACCATGTTCATCGGGTTGTTGACGGGTCCAAGCCCCGCATACTTGGTATTCTCGTCTTCCATGCGAATCAGTTCCCAGGTCCAATCCTCAGCTCGCTTAACGATGCTAGGGTGTCGAAGGTACGGGTTCCAGAACCGAACCAGCAACTCATTAGCAGTATTAAGCAACCAAGTCTTGGGGTAGTAGTTGTCTGCCTCGTGAATGGAATTGCGGTGCGCTGCAAAATCCACACTATCGTATGGCTGAGTGTATAGCTCTTCTCGGAGCTGTTTGGTCAGATCATCCAGCGGGTGAGACCACTTCTTGGACCACAGCCAGGACATCGGGAGGAACACCTGGCGCATATGACACCACCACCGCCAAGGGGCAAAAGGAACCCAATCGGGAAGAAGCCTAGATAGCCAGTCAATGAGAAACCATGTACACAGATGATGATCGTCACCCACCAAATCTCAGGGGGAACCGGGTTGACACCCTCCCATTCCATGACACCCAGAATACTAAGCCAGAACTTGGCCCAGTGAGGCCCGTAGATGGCACCTCCAAACTTGTGCAGAAGGCCTCGAGCTTTAATCATGCGTGGATCATCCTCGCTGACACCAACCAAACGCAAAGCAACGTAATTCAGAGAAGTACCAAGAACGGAGCTGTGACCTTCAATGTGAAGGCCCCAACCACCATCTTCGGGGTGCTGGCGGGCAAACAGATAACGCTTGATCTCTGTTGCATATTCAGGGGGGATAGGGGTCTTGGTCACATAGTAAGTGATCAGAATACCCGGCAGTAGGAACATTGGGCCACCATACTCGCAGGCCCAGTTACCAGGCTCGAGTTGTAGATGTGAGAAGAACGATAGTCCATTCTCGGCAGCTTCTAACGGCGTCTTGGCCTCTGGGAGTTCGGGAAGACCCTATAGCGTCGTTAGAAGTAGGCTCAAGATCACATTGTGTCAATTGGGCATCAAATACCGTTGGAAGTCCGAGATGGTACTTGTCTGCTATTGACTGCGGCCATTTTTGGTTTTCCTCGTCGGATTCGAGATAGCGCCACGTCTGGCGGCCTTCTTCATCGACCAATCGCCAGCGCGCGTAGTCGGTCTGTGGATCTCCATTGGCGTCAGGGGTGAGATGGCCCTGGGATGGCGTCCTCCATGGGCCAATATGGGGAGTAGAAGACATTATCAATTGAGAGTTTTTTGAAGATACATGTAAACAGCAAAGTCCAAGGTGGATCAAACATTGGAAAGCCGGGGAAGCTTAGTCATCGGTATCACGACTGCGGTGTATAAACAAGAACATTCACATGCAGGCAGTAAAATTGAAGATCAACAAATAGTAGACAATATAGAGAGGATATACATATGCAGTGCCAAGTCAATAGCTATCTATTTTGAGAAAAAGGAGTTATTGTGGTGGCTTGGTTCCTGTGCAGAGTGCGGAATACACCACAAACCCGAATTATCCAGAACATAATCTTGATCAGATTAATTATTTTACAAGGAGCACACAGGCAATAGAAAAATAAATAGAAAAATAAATCTGATTGGAGTTTCCAATATCTACAAATTTTAGAATCTGGGTAAAATTTCCTTTCGTTCAAACAGCCTAACAATTTATATGCCCCCCACCTCCAACAACAATATAAAACTAGATAACGCGATTATTGATCATCGTCTTAACAGTATCAGTAACGCTTGTCTCTAGATCAACATACTCCCATTTGCCATCCTTAGTACCTTTAGCAAGAATATCCAGGCTAACACGCGTATCCCAATCCGTGGGATGTACCCCAGGAGGCAATATCTGGGCCGGGTTACCTTCAGGGACACGGCTCCTAAGCTCAGGGAAATTTTTGCGGATGTAGTTAACCACCAGCTGTGGTGTGATTATTCCGGAGATGAGAAGAATGCGCTGGTTTGCAGCTGCTGAGTTCTCCAGCGCATCGACATGGCTCCGGGCTACATCACGGACGTCCACCTGAATAGTTTGTCAGTCAAGATTTCACACATGTCATCTTGCCTGGCTTCAAAGGTAACCAGGTAGAAAAGAAACTTACAAAATGGTAGAAAGGGAATGTCACTCCTTCAATCTCCTTGTAAGTCCCATCAATGAAGCTTGCAATGGCAAATTGATTAGTCTCGTTGATAGAATGCGGACCTGAGATGGGGTGTGTCATTGGACCGGTGATAATATCGGGGTTTATCACTGTCAGATCGAAGGAAGGAGATTTCTCCTTCATAAAGTTCCACGCAGCCCTCTCGCCCCGGATCTTAGATACGTTGTATCCAAGAACATTGTTCTTTCGTTCAATAGCTTGCTCAGCTGTGACCTAGCTTTTGCTTAGCAGGCCGTAGTTTTTCGAGAATGGAAGTGTTCTTGCTTACAGGATTCCAGTCTTTCTCCGTGTAAGGCTTTCCTGGCTTAGAAATGTCTTCGAATGAGTTCAGTACGGATACAGCACTTCCCAAAAGAACAAATCGCTTTAGAGCAGCCCCACAGTGGTTTTCGGCGGCTATCAGAATTGCAGTAGTTCTAAGAATATGTTAGCTATCTCCAATTGACGTATGGTAGATCAAGGTTGAGTTTACCCCATTTCGGCTGGCTCGATCATCTCTTTCTGGATATCTTCCACTGAAAATTTTACTGGAGATGCCGTGTGGATCACATAGTTGAATGGTGACTTTGCATCATGGAAGAGGTGATCAAAGGGCTTTGCGGAGGTGAAGTCCGCAACGATTGCAAATTCTACCTTTCCCAACCAGGCAGGATGGGTTTTGATGATATCATCCGCCTTTTCTTGAGAGCGCACTGTGGCGGTGACATTGTATCCACGCCATTAGGTGGTCAGCAAGGCTTTGTGATAGGAGTTCACACTGCCTACATCTATGAGGATCCAAAGTATGTGGGAGGCGACGAAACCATTAGCGCCCGTCAATAGGACGCGTGGACCCTGTCCGTTCGACATGGTGGTAGAAAAATATAGTAACAGGAAGTGTTCTATGGGAATGAAACGGAATGCATTAAAGACATCCTTATATTTGAAAGACTTTAGTCAATGACGCTGATAGGATGTCACTCAAGAGCGGGATACGAAAATCCGTACCACAGGGACCGGGCCTCAATTGCTAATATAAAAAGCAAAATAAATGTAGAAGATACTGAAAAGTACCGGGAAAATAAAGCACGGGGTATTTAACAGTTGTAAATACGGTGGATAAAGTATAAGACCGCAGATTGTACATAGCCCCTAAGTTACACCACAACGGCTCAGGGTGGGCTCATGGTAGGCCCAGGGTAGGCTCAGTTGTACTTCAATGACCACCACAATATAAACTGCAAGGAAGCTTGACATTGTCATCAGTTCTCCATCGCTGAAAAGACCGGCAGCGTCAAGAAAGAGAAGAAATACGAGACCCCTACCTCTGTTGCTTTCATGGGACATTTCTACTACGTCGATAATGGACAAGTCGATATCATTTTTGCCCGTGTAGCGACACTGCGTCGAATCAAAGCCTTGGGAAAGCACAGAATTCGGAACATTTGGGCGTAAGTTAAATGAAAGGAGGTGCGAAACACTGAAACTTGAAGTCTTGGACGAGCGCCTTGGCAGAAATCTGTTTGACCAGTTCACTCACTACCACCAGTTTTGCATTGACAAGTGCGCAAATAGCCTTGAGTTATCATACATCGGTAGGCTAAATCGCTATTCCAGAGGGAGCATATGGTACTTCAATCGATCAAGGCACGGCTTGGGATGTATCTCATCTGTTGTAATTCAGAGGAATTCGATTGGTATTTTTTCTGAAAGGATTCAGGAGCTTATATATACAATGTGAGACAAATTCATTGATCATGCAAAATTGAACTGACTATTTACATGCACAGGGCGAAACCATCAGCCATGGTTGAAGTTTCACAGCCGAACTACACTACGAGGTGATCCAAATAAAAGTGAATCACATGGCATCTCTACTGCGATTTAGCCTTAGATACATGGTTATATAGCACTTGACATTTTTGCACTCAAAATCAGTTGCCATGGTCCGTCGGGCTTCGTTATACAAGTTCTTTTTTTTCGAGCAATTGAGATATTAGAACAGAAGCTCATCGTTGTAAAGTAAGAGCACTAATGAATGTCATTACATTATCATCCATGTAGTCAAAAATCTACAATGTTGGGAAAAGCCTTTTGTAGAAACCGTGGATTGACGTGCTTCTACTAACTCACATGCCCGCCGCCCTGGAACCCCAGCATACGGAACCACAACTCTTCGCCCAATAAAGGTACAATGGCTCAGCCATTAGCCACTGGATGCCTGGATGGAGGAGACAGTCGAGATTCCACAGTCCGAGCATACATCGACAACACACTCACAGCCCTGGTCCATGAGCTCTCACTATCCCCAGCGGAAGCACGCCCATCAATCACCCTCAAGCGCAGAGCCAATCCAGCAGCCTGCATTATCAACCCCAACAACGGGGCGCTAGAAGCAAGCCCCAGAGTCGAAACATACAAGACGTACTCTTGGCCAGGGAAGACAGCGTTTGAGGCCTGGAAGTTCAGTATGATTTTCTTTCCCAGCGCTGGAACAAACTTACACCCGTGGAAGAACGTACTGATGCGCTCTGTGATCATGTTCTAGCTGTAACTCTTCGAATCCTGGCTATTATTGACAAAGCTATTCGGACTGGTCAGTTGATCTCCAAAAGGTGGGTTGAGTATAGTTGGAAGTGATGGTTTGGTGGACATGCTGAACGACCCTGTCCATTACCAAGAGATATATACTATATCGACCCTCAATACTTTCGCTCTCAGCGAACGGTTGACGGTGTCATTGATGACCTTGTTTACACTATCGGCGTGGACAGAGCTGCGTTGAACGTGGTTCGTTTCTTGATACACCTATTGATGCCACAGCAACTCAGTCCAATCTGACATAGTACATGGCTATATAGGAAGCAGCAGCAAAGGGCCTGATAGCTGGGTGCTTTCGTTTAATTCGCGATTCGCGGGTCGTGGTCGATGCCCAGTCTGCCACTGAGGTCAGTCCATTGCCTAGAATGATCTAAGAGCCAAGTTAATATTTCACATAGGACACTCTGATCCCTCGCATTGAGGCGGGCGATGAGATCGACATCGCCCGAGTCCGATGGGTACTCGTCATTGAGAAAGAGGTACGAGGAGAGAAGCAACATATGAAACATCCATTGACCTGCTTTCTACTAAAAGGCAGTCTTCCACCGGCTCACACGCAGCAACTACCACAGCAGAGCAATAGCCGGGGAAGGAATCCTGGTCACGGTACGCCGAGCCCTTCTCCAATACAAACCATTAGCAAAGCCATCAATTAACCACAACATCCCTTAAACAGGGCAAAGGATACCCGGATCTATCGACCCGAGAATTCCTACACAAACTCTCAAATGCCGCATCCAGCCAAAACAGACCCCCTCCCCGTTTCTACGGCCTCACTGACGGCGACCCGCACGGCATGGCTATCTTTTCAACATACAAGTACGGGTCCGCAGCACACGTACACGAGAATGCTCGACTGAGTCTCCCTCGACTACAGTGGCTGGGCGTCCGAGTGACAGATATCATAGCCGTCCCTGATGCGCCGGGCGACAAGGCTCTTCTCTCGTTGACGACACGAGACCGGGGGAAGATTGTTGCGATGCTTCGGAATAGCCCTGTTTGGGCGAGTGATGGGCCTGAGCCGGAAGGGCGGGTTGAATTGCAGCGGATGCTGGTGTTGAATTTGAAGGCTGAGATTGAGGTTTTGTATGAGTGTGTTGGGGGGTTGGATGGTTGGATTGATCGGAGAATGTTTCGGCAAGAGTGATATATCATGTACTAGGGCTGAGCTATATTGATACCTATTTGCATTTGTAGAACATTTTAGACATCAATTAATGCTATGATATTAATTTCTCCTGGTCTACGGCAAGGAAAAATCGATGGCTGTGTTTTGAACCATAGGCAAATCCATGTTCTAAACTAAATACGGAGCTCTCGCATAGCCCCAGAAGGGGGAATAATTGTCAATGAAAATGTACGAATTTTGTTCGCTATCATATCGGGAAGGATCAAATAAGCTATACACTGAGAGATTATCGTATATCCCAGCTATGCAAGTTTAAAAAAAGAGAAATATCACCCTTGACGCCAGTCATCAAATCTTGACTCCCGCAAGGTCCCAGCACCCGGAAAAAAAGCACGCCTAGAATTCCAATGCTAGACAGCAGGAGAATCGTGGCATTCATCCACCGCACTCAAAGTCCAAGTCCCCTCTTCACTTCATCGCGGACCTTCTGCTCATACTCAGGTCTCCGCTCACGCCACATCTTAGCAGCCTCGACATTCGCGGGACTCTCATCATTCGGCTCGGCAAGCATACTCATGACAGAGATGAGAATCTTCTCCACGCTCTGGATAGGCGACCAGCGCTCCGACGCATGTTCGTAGTGATTGGGATCGTCACCGGGCGGGTGGAGGATCGAGATGCAGACTGTTCCGTTGGGATATACTAGGAGGTGTCAGAACAGGGTTTACATTGTGCAGTCGTCAAGCGGAGACAAAGAATGGGATGCGCAATCGGTGGGAATGACATCGGGTACGTACCATTCGGATGCCACACGCCTCCTCCGATGAATTTCATGGTCGGCGGGCTGAGGGGGTAGTCCTTGGGGAATTTCAGCTCGGCTGCGAACACGCCGCCTTCGAACGGTGTGTCTCCTGGGCCTTCGATCAGGGCTTCCCAGTAGAACATGTCATCTTCGGAGATGGGGCCGGCGGTGATTCCGTCTGGTGGGTTGGTAGAGAGATTCTTGTATTCGTGGAATAGGCGCTTCTGAGCGACGTTGGACGCCATTTTGGGCTGATTTGTATGCGAGTGAGAAGTGGCGAGGAGTATGCGGGGAGTTGGTGGGATGAAGTTCGACGGAGTGGGGATGGAATAATTCCGGGGCGGTGGACAATGACGTTGGGTTAGTTCTGAAAAACAATCTTGGAAGTGAGAATTGGGAAGGATTGAAAGTAAAGGGGAATAGTCAGAAGATAGTAGATTAGAGAACAATTTAGCTCAAGTCAGGACCGGCACTTAAGGAGAGTATTTCTAAAGTTTACAGATCTATAAGTTGTCTTTGTTGACAGAAGCTATTGTACATAAACTGGCATTCAAAACCAATCGAAATCGTCGCCTCCTCCTTCGTCACCTCCTTCATTACCCCAGGGGTCATCTTGGCCCCAGGGATCCTGGGGCTCATCGTAAAAGCCCTGTGACTCCTGGTCCATTGGCTGCGATTGTTGCTGGTCAGGTGATGCAGCATTTTGATCGCCTCCGCGACCTCTTTGCATCGCTTCATATCCAGCCATTGCACCTGCGCCAGTGGCGCCCGCAGCCATGCCATCCGTCATACCACCAGCGGCCCCGGCTCTCCCAATAGTCCCAGCCGCCGCTTCACCAACTGCCCCAGCTTCAGCAGCACCGCCTGCTGCTGCACCACCTGCTGCACCACCGGCGGCAGCTTCGCCGCCCATACCAGGGAACCAGAGTGGCATGAAGCCAAACCCACCGGCACCACTGTGGCGGCTGAAGTAGTCAAAATCAATACTTACAGCCGTAGCCAACATGACAGCACGTTGGTCCAGGGTCATTCCGGGAACCTTATCACGATGGCCGGCTGGTACCTGGGCACCTAGACCCGCAGAATCCATTCGCATTGCATAAACACCGGTGTCAGTGAAGAACTCGCGAGCAAAGCCCGCAAAGTCGCGGTTAACTGATCCGATCAACTTGTTGTCTGCCGACTTCAACGAAAAGTCCCATGATAGGAATGGCTCGTCAACGTAGGCAAACTGATTGAATTCGCCTTGGCCTTGGTCAGATGTTTGTGCAAGCTGCATCTGTTGCCCCTGCGATAGTTGAGACCCGGATAAGGGGAAAGTTTGCATTCCCATGTCTGTCGCTGGGTTCGGAGACTGATGGTAGGTGAAAAGATTGTATTTGCGTCGTAGAGGTGCCCACTGCTGCTGGGCTTCACCGATGACTTGCATCTCATTAATATCGAGCGGTGATATCCGTGCATTTGATGTGATGCCAGGCTGGGTGAGAGACGCAGGCGTCACGCCTTGCAGAGATGTAGATGAAGAAGGGGTCTTAGGGGTTTTATCAAGAGGATCATATACTCGGATCTTGGAGTTGATGTAGGAGAAGGGGCGGTTGAACTGCGAAAGTTAGTATCAAAGCCCCGAGCCAAGCCATATAGCCGCTTTGTAGACTTACTCGAAGAACCTCGTTTTCTTGTCGGTCAAACACACATGTCACGAAGCTCCGATGGGTGCGGAACCATTGTCGCGCCATAGCATTTGCCATACCTTTTTCTTGTTCTGCCATATATCCAATGTGATTTCCCAGCGCATCCATGATGACATACTTATTTGCTTGTTCGAAGCCACTGCAGCAATGAGACGTTAGTAAAGTCTCATATATTCAAAAGACATCGAAACAATGGCTTTTGAAGCACTCACATCATGACATTCATCATCTCAAGTTGTCGCTGTACGACAACTCCCGAGTTCGCCAATATTGAAATTGCGGGGTGGTTTTCTTTAAGCACGCCTTTGGGGTCTTCTGGCAGGTAGACGGGAGAGAGTAGGGTGTTTTGTGAAGGGTCGTAATTTGGATTGTAGGCATCTCGAGGTTCGGGAGCGGCAGGTTCGGGCTGTGGCGATGGTTCAACCTTCTTCGAGGGCTGGATAAGGTCTGGTCTTTGTATACTGTTGCGGGGGCCACGCCGACTGCCGTGGCTTCTGAAGCTCGACAGAGCTCGATAGCGAGTTGGATCCCACTGCCTTTGCAGTGGTCGGAGCCTTAAACTCCACATGATATCAGATGTACCAGTGATTATTTGAAATAGCAAGATCTTGGTTGATCTGTTTGTGACGATGCGCGATAGGAGGCGAAGTTGGCGGAAGTGAAGAGCTCGGGAGGTTCTGATGACGGAGGTTCGGCCGCGGGGTTAAACGGAGATAGCAACGCTCGTTGCGCAGATTGTGTCGCTCAACTTCAGATGTTCTTCGATGTTTATAGAGATTTATGGTGTTTATTAAGCTTGTCGACCTTGATTTTATTGTAACTGCTCCCGTAACTACAGAATGATACTTTGTAAAGAGGACATGTCGTAGAGGGCATGTCGTACACACGCAAACTACACGGCTCCAGATCTCAGATCAGTGCCGCGAATCTATGAGTGGCTAAGCGCAAGGTTTATATGCAATATGAGCTACCCATTATTCTATCAATTTCTCTTTCCAAAACAGCTCAAAGTAGACCAATCGCAACTATCCGACCAGCGGCAACTCCATGAAGTTGATCATTCCAACGGATGCATGCAAGCTGAATGCACCGAGTAAATGCCATAGAAGGTTATATGGTTTCACAAAAGTCCCTTACGGGCCAATTCGATTTTCCGCGCAGCTTCGCCTGCCTTGAATCCGCCCTTCGATACACAGATAGCGCTTCCCTCCCCGAGTTCGACCTTCTCTTCAACATCTGGGTGTGGGCAAGGGCAGTGGTGTGGGAAGTGTACGCAAGCGAGAGTACCGGGGCAGAGATAGTTGTCGCACTGAGCTATAAAAGGTGTCCCAAGTCAGTTATATGGTCGCAAGAGTAGTGACTCGGCAAAGAATGCCAGAGTATCCCGTTAGCTGAGACTTACCTGCATTCCACATCTGCTGGTATCGACCGCTGTCACTTGGGGCACTCTGCGACCGATGCTGCTGGCGCTGTTGCTGCTCGCCGCCTCCGAACATTTGCTCGAAGAAGTTGAATTGGGCCTGGGCGACGGACACGAGGAGAAGAAGAGCCCAGAGGGCTTGGCGCCAGCTTTGCAACATGATTCCAAATTCCAAGGTCACGACAACAATCGTGAAATAATTCTGTAGTAGATGTGCAGACCAAAACGAAGAGGTATAGATGAAGCCAGCTTACGCTGCATTGTCGGCACGTGACGCCAAGCCCCATCTCCGAACGAAAAACTTCCCCTTTGGAGCTTCGACGTCCAACTCGACAAACACCCAATTACAACCCACCATGTTTAAGCCACGAGTACTGGCGCCTCTAAGGGCGCTGGAGCGAGCCTTCACCCCGACAATCCGATCGACAAACGCGCTCTCTCAATCGCAATCCGTCCTACGAACACTCTCCGCATCCACATTCCCGAAAACCACACCTACACCCTCCCTCTCCCGCACGCTCCTCCCATTCTCACAAGTGCGTTACGCCTCACACGCCTCGCAAGGAACAGCCAACCGACACTCCCGCGATCCGGCCGGCAAGCGCCTCGGAGCCAAGCGCTCGGGCGGCGAGTACGTCGTTCCGGGATGCATCATCTTCCGGCAGCGAGGCTCGAAATGGTTCCCCGGCGAGAACTGCGCCATGGGCCGTGACCACACAATCTACGCTACACAGGCTGGGTACGTCCAGTACTACCTCGACCCATTGAAACACTCCGAGCGCCGGTTTATCGGTGTTGTTTTCAACAAGGATGAGAAGCTCCCGCACCCGCGTAACGCGCCCAGCCGGCGGAAGCTGAATATGGTTTCTGTGCCTATGGCGGAGAAGGTTGTTGGCCAGTCTGATCTTGTTGCTTCGGTTGATGAGAACGGTGTTCAGGTCTCTGATGTCGCGGCTGTTGATGCTCAGTCTGGTCCCCAGTGGCGTCCCGGTTACATGTACCGTGACGCTAACTGGCAGATTGGCCGTGCCGCTGAGGCAGCCGGTATCACTGCTATGCCTTATGATCGTCGCAACCGGTGGTTGGCGTGGAGGAAGCGGGAGCAGAGAGCTGAGCGGGCTGCCCAGATGAAGAGTCTGAAGGGCAAGAAGAAGACGAGCAAGAAATAAGGGCATCTGCAGTATGTGCGATGCCTTGTTTCAATGACTTTGGGTTTCTGTAGCGATATGAGGATCTGAATCTGGTGTTCACTGTATAATAGAAAGAGCATTTCCCCGTCAACTTCTCCAAGTATATCATATTCCTTGGACAATTGCCATTGTAGGGTGCTTTGTATATGAAGGTAGCATAGCCCATAGTCGGCTCAAACATGGCACGGCATGGTTGGAGAACAACTTATGTACATGCAAATTAAACAGACTAAATCAGCTTGTCCGATGGACAACGATTTGATTACTTAGAGTATCCACCTTTAAATGAATCAACTTTGGCGAGGTTAGGAGTTCTGAATAATGGCAGCGGCGATCTTCTCGGCAAGCATATCTACACCAGCAGTTAGCAACCGACCAAAAAGAAACATCACCAAGAAACTTACAAACTGTCGACTGAGGATGACCAGGAGGAAGGAAAGGGAAAGCACTAGCATCGACAACACGCAGTCCTTGCACACCATATACACGAGCCTGAGAGTCAACGACAGCCATCTTATCCTCCAGAGTACCCATCTTGCAAGTGCAAGCCGCATGCCAAATAGTCATAACATTGTTCTTGATCCATTCCAAGATCTGAGCATCACTTTTGACCTGAGTACCGGGGTTGTACTCATCACCAATGACAACGGGTGCCATGGCATCGCTCTGGAAGGCTTGGCGCATGCGCTTGAACATGGCAATGGCAACTTCCTGGTCTGCGGGAGTGTCCAGCCAGTTGGGGTTGATTGTGGGGAGGTCAGAAGTAGAACCTGAATTCAAGGTGACGTTTCCACGAGATGTAGGCGTGATTAGCACGCCGAGCATTGAGGCGTACTGGTATCCATCTTTGGGCTGGTTTGTCAGGAGGTTGGAGACGTTTCCAACGTATCCTGCGCCGGAGATGTACTATGTACCTGTTAGCATTTGTTCTGTATTTTGCCACCATCTTGGTCTTGTGTATACCTCTGCCTCGGGCCAGTCGTCCGGGAACTTAGACAAGCTCTCTTTCGTTGCCTGCGAGAAACCAGAGCGCAAAGAGTCCGGGATCTTCTCCCAGGCTAGGAAATCGGCGACTGGGTTCGTCAATGATCCAGTCTTGGTGAGAACTCCACCAACGACTTGTCCAGCCGCGTAGAGCAGGTTATTGGCAAACTTCGTGAATGTGGTCACTTGAACACGGTATGTAGGCGCAAAGAACGGATGGTCCCACATGTTCTGCCCGACACCAGGTCGGTTAGCGATAACGTCAATGCCATGAGCTTCCAATTGTTCAGAAGGGCCAATTCCAGAAACCATGAGAAGTTGAGGCGACTGAAATGCTCCAGCGGAGATGATAACTTCTTTCGAGGCCGAAAGGGTAATAGTGTTACCAAAAAGACCCTTCACTTCAACTCCGGTGGCTTTCCTCTCTTTAAAAACAACTTTTTTTGCAAGAGTGTTCGTATAGATTGTCAGAGAAGATGGAGTAACTTTGGATAAGAAAGACTCCTCGGAGCTACTGCGAAGCTCATGAGCCGGGTCGATGGTGGATGAACAGTACTGGGCTCCCATCAAAGAACCGAGGTTGAAGTCCTGAGTTTCATTGATACCAATAGCTTGCATACCAAGGTTCATCCACGAGGAGAATGGCATGGCAAAGTTAGCATACGAGACCTGCAATGGGCCACCGCCTCCGTTTGATTCATATGCGTCGGCGTTATAGGCAGCCGAGGCATTTGCAGCTCTGTATTGGGTGTTTGGCGGCGTGAACTGGACACTTTTTTTGTAAAGTGGAAGTACCTGGTCAAACTTGTAACTATCATCGTCGACAACAGTGGCCCATTGATCCATAGATTCGCGTGTTGGGCTGGATCGGGTATTAGCTGAGGGGCCGAAGTGTATAGTCCCTGTCACCTTACCGCTGGTAGATCATGAAGTTCAGAGCCGACCTGGAGAAACATTGTTACAACTGTCTTTTCGCGTAATTGTAGAGGAAAACAAGGAAAACATACGATCCTCCGAGGCATTTTCCTCGCGCGTAGTGAATGGCTCGCCCATTGGCACCTGGTTGGTCCATTGTAATAAAGCCCCAATCGACGGGAGAATTGGTATTAGGATTGGCTCCCACTGGTAGGACATCTGCCGCAGGAACTGCAGCCAGAGACTGTAGTTCATAATACCCTCCAGCTTCCACCAAAGCGACTTTGAACTCGTTTTGTGCTAATCGCGTCGCAATCACAGCTCCGCCGGTACCACCACCAACAACCACGTAGTCAAAAGTCTGGTCAACAAGGGGGCCAGCCCGTCGCTCAAATTCTTCACCTGCCACGCTACTCACCTGGAGCGCGAAAGATACAAGTATAGCCCGGAAAAGCATCTTGACAGACGGTTGAATTGCCGGGGAATCGGTGCTAGACAGGGTCTACCATTACAGCGAGAGGGGTCCGATATAAGTTCAAAGCTTTACAAGGTCAGCTCGGATCCCGCGGCCAATGTTTGGTGGATTGCTGTGTGACTGTGACGGGAATGATGAAGGATGGACCAAAGGGGTAATGATAGCCCAGGAACGCTGGAACTAGCTCTTTCAAAAATCCTCAAGATCCCATCTGGGGTCAGTTTAACTGGAGTCTTGCACTAAATCAGCTAATTGCTGACAGTTTCCATTCCTTTTCTTTGGTTCATACCGAGGGATTTCCTCCCCGCAAATTTAAGCATAAGTGGCGCCCGTGGTCCAGCCCGATCCGCCAAACTCTATTATAGTTTGCCGACCGGATTTTACCTACTCCGTTGGATAGATCAATTGTCTCTTAAGCGATCACTGCGATACAATACACATCCTCTTCAGCTCCTGCCACTAACACTTCACATCACACGGGCCATGCGGGATTTGGTGCTGAGGGCCGCGTCGGTCCCCCACTGGAATCGGTTTGTTTCAAGCCAAGACGATCGGTTAGATGCACTTCGCTAATATTTAGATCGAGTATTCGATTGACCCAGAAAACAGTGCCTGAGAACAAACTCTTGATCTCCTTGATCCTAGCTAGTTTCACGATTCCCTGCATTTGTTAACAATGCTGCAAGTTGAGGAATCCATCAAAGTAAGACAGATTTAAGCCACGGTTTTAGGGGTATATTCTAAGTACAACTGCGTAACCCTTCTTCTCTCCTGTAGAGATTTAACGCGAGGACAATATTGCACACTTGACTAGATTTCCGAGGCAAAAACTAGTCTGTCTTTGGTCAAAAAACTGGTTAAGTATCAATGTTTTGCCATCACGCCGTCCTAGTGCTGTACCTGTGCTCAGGCTATTTACATGAACGCTCCACTAGAGCGGGGCACGGGCCGTCTCGTATATTCAATCTTCCAATGAATATTTTTCAGGTGTCTCGCTTGGTGAACGATCGTGATCATGCCTAACTTCTTTAATATCCGCGGGTGTCAAAATTTCGGATGTGTGTTTGCGTCACGTTCATTTTTTTGGCATATTATTTCGCCTCTGCTTTCCCTAGTATTCAGTTTCAAAGATTACCAATAAGTTTAATGTCATTCTCTATTCGCTATATGGACGTAATGAATAATCTACTGAATAGAATACCAAATCTAGAATATAATATTGTCACTTATTATTTGAGGGGAACTCACTTTCAGGGTGGACTATATACATTGAGCTCAATATCTCTCCCTCTCTCTCGCGCGCGCGCGCTCACCTTCTTCCTCATCGACTCCTATCATCTTTTCTTAGCCTTTTCAGATAGTCGATCAAGCTATAGCTTCCAAGAATCCCCACGTGGATAACGGCGTTAGCTAGGTACATCCAGGGCATCGAGATAGAATAAGGCCCCAAGGTAAAGAAATGATGCGACCATACAGGGAATGCCCTGTGTCCCCTCAAGGCAACCACTGAGTATTACATTCACGACTGTGCCGACTCTTGATAAAGACACTATTCAGATCTCGTACGTCTCTATCTATGGAAAGGTTGATATAGTATGCTAATATTGGACCCTTTTGTTAGGAGAGCCTTCAAAACATTGGCCGGTCAGACCAGGCTAGTCTAACGAACTAGTGGGGTTATTACCCGTACAAGGCTGCGCGATCCGGTCGATTCGCCAGATTGTGGATAATATGAGGCTTGCTTATACGCAGGTTTTGGTCAAATCTACGAAATAATAGAGTGTGTCCTTGGGGATAGCTCTGAGAGTCCCGTGAGGCTCATCTTGGAGATCTCAGAGGCTTGACGGTCTCGTTTCTTTTAGGTTGAGGTAATTCAATATGACTGGCGTTGGCACAATTCACGTACTGGAATTTCTATGAGCTCTGCGGCTTTCAATAAAATCGGGGCTCTAGACTCAAAAGGTCCATTTAGGTATGGAGCTGGGCGTATACTAAATGTCCGTGCACACCAGGATCTACTCAGCCCCTCAACCCCTATTAGTCCTCATGTTACAAGCATAGAACAACTACCAATGTTTAACTTGAGTACCGATCTAACAAGTGCCGATTCTGTTGCTCTAGGGACTTGTTAATTGCGGATGTCTACAAATACAACTCGAAAGCCCAAGGTTCAACACGAGAACGGCGTCTTTCGCCCCCATTGTCCAGTCAAATTCTAATCTCATAGACATCGTCACTCACAAAAAGCGAGCAAGAGACTACTGCATATACCATGAAAAATCCACTGCACAACCCATTACCAGCCTCGCTATCTAGTACATATGATCCACTTTCCCCAAACAGCAACCCTAAACTGACCACCCAACAGGCGAGTGCAAGAAAGCAGCAGCAATCCTAGAATCCTTCATCAACCCGAAACTCAAGATCGACGGACAAATACCAAGAAAGGTCTTCAAAGGGGCAAAGGTACCACACCCCTTAGTGAAACAACCCTCAGAATTAGTGCTTACTCCCGCCCCGCCTCCAGGGAATCGCCATCTTCACAGCCCTACGAGCTGGATTCCTAGGCTCCGCCCGCTTCGGATCAGGTTTAATAATCGCCCGCCTCCCAGATGGAAGCTGGTCAGCCCCATCAGCAATGGGCATGGGCGGCGTCGGAGCAGGCGGCCAATTCGGCATGGAATTAACGGACTTTGTATTCGTCCTGACGTCCGATTCAGCAGTGAAAACATTCATGCAGGCTGGGAGTCTGACTCTTGGTGGGAATATCTCTGCGGCTTTCGGCCCTATTGGTCGGAGTGCTGAGGCCGGGGGTGTGTTGGGGGTGAAGGGCGGTGCTGGGGTATTTGCTTACTCGAAGACTCGTGGGTTGTATGGTGGTGTTACGGTTGAAGGTGGTGTTATTGCTGAGCGGGCTGATGCCAATAAGAAGTTTTATGGGCGGAAGGTTAGGGCTGTTGAGCTTTTGGCTGGGCTTGTGCCTTCGCCGCCTGAAGCTGGGGTGCTTATGGATGTGCTGAATGGGGACTTCTTTCTTGTTGATGGAGCTGGTGCACCTTCTTCGGAGGGTCCGGGGCAGTTGGATGCTCAGACTACTGGGGTTTCTGTTGGAGGTTCTAGCGAACAGCCACAAAGTGGTTCTGCTCCTGCGGCTGGGCAGGCACCAGCTACCGAGCGGGTTGCAGAGCAAGCGCCTCAACTTCCGGAATTATCCAATTTTGAGAATCTCGATATGGTCCAGGAGCCAAATGTGCAGGGGCATCTTCCTGTCGTTGATCAAGGATCGGCTGCAGAGCAAAATGGGCAGCGAGAAACTCAGCCCACACAATCTTCCAACAGTGCTCATGATCATACTTGGGGAGATACTGAACGCCTTGCTTCTAGTGTTCAACAAGAACCGTCCGAGAGAGCGAACAGAGAACAGGCAAAAGGGAAAGAGCTATTGCCCGTTAAACCAGATGAGCCAACTGATGGGCCGAACATCGAGCATGCTCACTAATGCTCAGGTGACTGAGACGGATGTTCCTTAAAAACCCCTTGCTGCGATTCCTTAAAAAGGCAGAGAATTAGCTGTCAACCTACAGTTATCCAAAAATACAGTGTGAAAATCATTGAAGTTTGTACATTTTATATGACATTGGTATCAAGAACCAAAAACAAAACATTCACTCGGCAAACAACCGACCGAGTATCAAACTCTGACAAAGAAACTCATTACCAACAACCTTTGGAGTAGTCTTCCGCTCACTCGGAATAGGAGTAGAAGGAATGATCACAGTAGACTTCTTCCGCTTCCTTCCATGAGTCAGATGAATCTTCTGCGTCTTCGGCTCAAGCATCCACTGTGCAGCACGTTGATCCGCATCGTCAACGTAGATCCAGTCCCAGCTGGATGGTACACCGGCGTCAGACTGTGAGTCGATCAAGGCTCGGGCCGTGCCGAGATCGGGGACTCGTTCAACGCGCGAAGCTCCCAGGGCGTATGTGAGGAAGATGTAAGCTTTTCGCTTTTCTTCTGCTTTTCCGCGGCCCATGACGAGGAGGACTGATTGCCCTTTGAGGAGTTTGGGTCGTGCTGAGATGGTTTCGGAGAGACGGGCGGAAGACGGGGGTGTTGGAATCATTAGTCTGGATTTTGTTGCTCCGTTGAGGTAGGTTGAGTCTCCGGCGGGTAAAAGGTAGATGTCCCAGTCAAGAACGCGGCCTTGTGCAAGGCAGTCTTCTACCCAGCGTCCTGACAGACAAGGGAGATTTAATGCAAGTGCTTGCATGTATTTCTCGCGACGGGAATGTGTGTCGGCAATCAAGCAAGCAAAGCCAACATCTTCGGCAAGGCTTGTAAGACGTAGGCCTTGGTTTTTGGCTTCATCCTTGGCTGGGGGTTTTGTCGGGGTATCATTTGGAATAATCGATGAGGCTTCGAACAATTGAGTGAATCCTTCGTGTAATAAAGTGCCGCCGTTCTCTTCGATCAGCTTTGTGACACGATTTTTGGACGTTTCATCTTCTTTGTAAGATACCGCGAATGCCATTCCGGCGAAGATCCCGCTGGCTTGACGAATGCTCCGAGAGAAGCGAGCGCTGGGAGATACAGGCACAGACAGGGGTTCAGATGGCGTTACGGCCTTGTTTTCTTGACGAACAGGCTCGGGCCGATGTGTAAACTCCCGATCTTCGAGCTTCTTCCAGAGCATAGTATCCAGATAGATGCGGCCAATGGGCACCTTGATGGTGTTTTCAGTACTGGTTAGTCCACCACGTGGCAGGCTCTTGCGCTGCTTGGGACCAAGGATGACAGTAGCGTGGCCATAAATATCAGTAATGGGATGAAGGCCATCGTCAACAGCCTTGGAAAGCTCTTCTTTAGTAAGTTTGTCTTCGAGCCCGCGGACAACGTGAGTTACTTTAGGGACATTAGGCATGTCAACTTTAACCTCATCTCCGACACGAAGCTCAAATCGTTTCACGGTAACTTTGGGCACTTCCACAGGGTGACTGTCCTCAAATTTAACCGAAAATTGATTTTGGGAGACCCCTAGTGGGGTTCCAAAGCATGTTGCAGGGAAGTATGCCAATTGTTGGCCCCTCCAGACCGCAAGCACTTGACTTGGAGCAATCTGCGTATTATCTGATAAAGTTTGGGATGGTCGGGGTGTAGTTGGGGATGCTATGGTGGAGGTTGATTCTGACACTGCAATATCGGCTGAGTCGGTTCTGGTACCGGCGGGATCAGAAGATGGAGGTGGTGGTGGGTTATGAACGACAGCTTTAGACTTAGGTGCGGATCTTTCAGGCTTCCCGGTGTTCTTTTCCGGGCTTTGCGATTCTCGCAAAGATCGTGACATAGCCCGCTGGCCGAGTCGTTGTCCGATCCTCGATCTCCGGTGGAAGGGCTGCTCAGGCGAGTTCTCCACTTCCCATACATTTTCGGGAGCTCGTCGCGGGGGCTTTGATTGTCTGCGGACGTCTGTTGCAGGCACTTGTATCTGCGATACGTGCTCTGGTTCTTCTGGAATAGGCGCTGGTCGACTGTGTAGTGCGCGAAGGGGTGTGACTGACTTAGGAGGCTGCGCACGAGGGGTGAAAGGTATGATCGGGTCGGAGGCGATATAACTTTGACCTTCATTGCCGCGGCGCTTCTTCTTATGTCGGGTTGGTGATCCATCGACGAGCGCTCTGAACTCTTTGTCGTCATTCGTAAAAATCCCAATCCCCATGTCGAACCCTCCCGTTCCAACTTGTGGTGAAAGGTCTGCCGCAATTTCGGTCAAGGCTCTGCGTTGCCCTCCGCCTGGGCTAGAAAGCAGTCTTTTGAGTGGCGAAGACAGTGCCCTAGCTCCAGATGGACGGATCTGACTGCTTCTGTTATTAGAAATACCATTGAACATCGGTGGAAGATCATCATCTTCATTGTTCAGTCCATCGCCATTGGATCCAGATTCTGAATGGCATTGGGAGTTACTGGGGCTTGTTTCAGGAATGCTTGTCAATCGAGCCATATCACCAATATGTTTAAGGCGTTGATGAACAGGCGTTTCAGTCACATGGGATTGCAGAGATGAGTTGACTCCAAGTCCCTGTTCTGTGGGGTGAGATGAGCCCATGTTTTGTTGCTCAGATGGGGCACTAGATTGTGCGTCTCCGTTCCTGTAGAATGGTGTGTCCTTTCCAGACTTTATATCCTGGCTATTTGGCACAATGCTATCTTGTTGGCCATTGCGAATTGAAGCTCCTGATGGTTGATCGGGTCGAGAGCAAGGAGGAGAGGATTGAAGGCGTTGTGGCAAAGGAGAATTCACATGAGAGCGCGATGGCGATTGAGGCATATTGTTCTGAACAGGTTCGTCGTAAATGCTTATCGGTGAGGCTTGTGGCGTTGGTTGAGGCGATGGTTGAGAATCGTTCACCTGCATTTGGGAAGAACGAAAGTTGGGTTGATTACCCGTTTGGGAGCGGAAGGAGCGTGGACGATGGATGTCGTCCTCTGGTTCTGCATCTAGACACGTAGCAGATGGTGAATGCATTAGCCCAAAGGCAAGCGCCTGAGATAGTCGCTCATGGGCGCTGGCGGCCGCGGCAGCATCCAACGGAGGGCCGTCGTAGTTCTCTTTATCCTCTTCCGTTGAAGATGGAGGAGGCTCTTGTGATTGAGGAACCTGCACAACACTATCTTCTTCTTGTTCTGTTTCTTCCTCGCTAGCAACAGGCTCGACCATTTCGACGTCTTGCGGTGAGTGTTGGGGAGAAGTTGGTCTGGCCGAAAGGTTTGATGTCGATCTGGCAGGAGCCCTCAGACCGGCCAACTGGGCCGCAGTTTCCTGATCAATCTCCCGTTGCCGCCGTGCACGTTCTACAAAGCTCGACTCCTTGTAGAACTCTTTGTCACTCTGGTCCGACTGGATGTTGCCCGCCGATCGAGTCAACCTCTCTCCTAACGTCCGATCGCGCTTGGTCTGTGACTCCTTCATCGAGATATAGTTCAAGTTCGGTTCGGATGATTCTCTGACGAAGTTGTTTTGGACACTCATCAACGGCGAGGAAATACCGTGAGTAACCCGGGCTTGCTGGATCGGAATATTCGGCGATGGGCGGTCCGATGCGAGTTCCGATTGCAGGTTGACGAGAGGAGATGACGGGGCCTGTGTGGCTCTGAATACCTGGCTGAGACCCATCAGGCCACCACTGGATTCGATATCCCCAGCAAGCGGGTTCCGTGAGACGCTCGGGGTCTCCGTGGTCACGCCGTTTGCCTCGGCCCTTTTCACCCCCGTTCCTGGAGTTTCAGCCAGGAACCTTTGCGATTCGGGGAAGAGATCGCGCGCATAGGCCATCGGAGAAGATTCGTTCGGATCAGAATTACTGGCGTCATCGTTTTCGTCGTTATACTGGGTGAGTTCGATCCCGTGGCGTGCGGTGTCCAATTCGGCGAAGAGGTCGATATGGCCGCTATCGCCTTCGTGCAAGGTCCTCAATGTTGCTCCGTCGGCTCCAGTTTGTGTGAAATCATGGTGCATGGACTCCTCGTTTTGTCGGATGAGGCTGTCGTACACTGACTGCGACACAACCTGGGTGTCCCCCGGAGCACCATCTCCCGAGCTCATGTCAAATTGCGATCCCGGTACAGCCTCCGGTCCGGCATCGCTTTTTTGGAAACTCATTGGTTGTGATTCATGCTGCCGGGATCGAGTCGGGGAGTGTTGGTTTGTGATGGAAAATCTCGCGGGGTCTGATGGCGTTTTCGGGGGTTGAGGTTGGCGAGAAAATGTGCCAGTAGCGCTGTTCACTTGGTATATGTAACTGAGTTTGTTCCTTGGTTCGTTGCCAGTATCTGCAAAGCCTGAGTGACACAGCTGAGATGGAGAGTGCTGGGGTTTTTGGATTAGTCCAATGAGGGCGAAGAACGCTGCAGGGTCGGTACATACTAGCCCCAACGCGTCGCGTCGCAACTTCGCAAAATCGATGCTATCCTCCTGACTTTCCATTTTCGGGCCATATAGAGTCCCAAGATACCCTCATAGATCAGTGTGGTAAGATAGCTACCTCAGATATTAATTGTACTAAATTGCTCCCTCGTGATGCCCGGCCAACAAAATTGCTGGGCTGGCACCCGAACGCGAGCCAGACGCGAAATCCATGTCACGTGAGTGTCGACAGCAATATTACCTCTTATGGACTAGCGTCGTAGTATAGTCTTTTTTTTGCACGATTCATGACCCGGCAAACGAGTACATTCTACAAGGTATTTACATTGATAAAAGTATTTGGAATAGTAAATCGTTGACATCATGGGTCATTATGCAATGATATTACAAGTATGCAACAATTCATGTTCAAAGCAACAGCATGAGCTGAGGGTATCAGAAGCCCTGTACAAAAACGTAAAAACAACACCATGCTACTCAATCACGCATGCGGTTAGGCACGAATCTCTTAATAAGGAATTCGCGCACCTGGTAAGTACCAAGCAAAGCACCAATATCATCAATGGAAGCAGAAGGCGGCGGCACTTCCACGTAGCAGACAACAAGACTCTTCAAGACCTGGGCCTGGACTCGGTTGACGCAGTGCAGCCACCACCAACTCCGAGCCTGCTTGGCAGCAATGACTTCCTTCCGTTCCTCGGTTTCGGTCCAGTAGGAGTGGCTGTAGGAGGGGATGACGATGACGGCGAACTCGGCGTGTGAGAAGACGGGTCCGCGGTTGTAGAGCAGGTAGTCTGTTCCGAATTTCACGCCGGAGCGGACGACCCAGCCTAGAGAGCGGAAGTGATGGTAGACGACATAGGAGAGCATGAAGGGGTCGTCGGGTTGGAGGGCGGCAGAGGCATCCCGAGAGGGATAGTAGGAGTGGTTGCAGAGGAGTTTGAGGAGGGATGTAGTTGAGATGATTGAGTTCGGCTGGTTCTGGCCTGCCTTGGCGGGGGCATCGTAGACGTTCAAGGCGCCGAGGGAGTAGGCGAGGAAGAATGCTTCTTCCTTGGAAAGTTGGAGATGCTCTTCATTTTCGAAGATGGGTTCCTCGTCCGCTTCGATGCTATCCACAAGGGGATCGGGGAGTTTGATGGAAGACGGCGAGTTTGATAGGAACTCTTTCTTTTGCACGACTGGCGAGAAGCGTACAGACTTCCCATTTGGCGACTTCTCGGCTTGATCTGTTGAATCCGTCACAGCCGCTTTTTGTGCTGCTTGGTTGCGTGCCTCGAGCATTCTGGCCTCCTTTGCCTTCCTGAGGGAGAACTTCTCAGTCGAGGTTGCTGTGTCGTTAGCCGTGCCATCTGCTGGCGTTGACTGGTTATCTTGGTCAGGCGTGGCGCCCGATTCCCTGGCCGCAGCCTCAGCCTTGAGTCTCTCCTCAATGGCCAGCTTTTCCATGCGTGCACGCTCTAGCTTCAGCTCACGTCGCTCCGTCCGCCGCTGCCTTGTAACCTCCTCACTTGACTTGCCGCCCAACAACCCTCTCCGCTTCTTCTCACGTGCCAGCCAGCTCGGCTCGCTTCGACTTAGACTACCCTTGCCAAAGAAGCCCATCTGCCACAAGGCCTTAATGGCATCCTCGTCCGTAACATGGATCGATGAAGTGGCCGAGTCAAAATACGCCGAGTAGACTTCTTGACGGGGCGGGGAGATAAGAAATGTGAGGTACGAGAGGACAACACTAATAAGAGAGAGAGGGTTATGAGGAATTACAGGAGGGACATGATGTACAGTGACCGGGAGAGGGAACCGGTGAATATGTCTGAAGTTGGGCCTAGGAGGACGGGGAGCACGAGGCGGGCGAGCATCTGCAGGCCCGGACTGGGTAGACGCAGGCCTCTCAGTGCTGGTTACTGGAGCGGCCATTATGAAGCCACTACTGGAAGAACTCGTATTGAGATTCAAAAGTCCTGAAGAAATTCGATGTTAGCGAATGTCTTTCCACATGCGAAGTGTTCAATCGACATGGTGTGGTTCTTCTCAGATACCGTTGTAGTCAATTCAGCAGATCATTGACAGACAGCTAGAAATCAAAGTGCCGTCTGCCTGAGCATGAATAAAAGGTGTCATCACCGAAGGTGAAGGGCATGGGGAGAGGGAAGAAGTCATTCTTACCTGGAGGTCTGTATGCTGGAGTAAGTTGAACTGTCAATTACTAAAGCCACCACGGCATTTCTGCCCATCAACGATGACTATGCGCTGTCATAGAGATGAAGATACTATTTTTGCAGCTCTTTCGAGGAAGAGGAATTTTTGCGGGAAGCTCGGCCATTTAAAGCAGAACATGACTCAGCAGGGTGGCCCGAGCTCGCTCAGGTTCATCGAGAAAAAAATTCCTCCACTATCGCCGTCAAGCCAAAACGAAGCACCAATACCGCCAAGTGAGTTATTGGTCTTGTACTCGATTATATCGGCTTGCTAACCTCGATCACTACAGAATGCATCTTATGGTATGTTTCATCGCAACCGCAAAGCGCACGAATCGCCAGCTCCCTCCCAGAATCGGTCGCTAATTTAACGAACAGTACACTCTCGACACCGAAGGCAAGCGTGTCTACACGCTCAAGAAGGTATGGGAAACAACTGCGTCGAGGAGTTTCTGTTGTATTCAGACTCAGTGGTTCCTCTGGTTCTACTTGTACCTTGCATGATTCTAACATCGGTCAACTACAGGTCCTCAACGGTGAGGTTACCAAGTCTGCCCACCCCGCCCGTTTCTCTCCCGATGACAAGTACTCTCGGTAGGTGCATTTGTGTTGTATGCTGGAATTGCAGTGAGCTAACCATTTCCGCAGTCACCGTGTCACCCTGAAGAAGCGCTACGGTCTTCTCCTCACCCAGCAGTCCGGTACGTCGAATCTCCTCCCAAATTGCGCTTTCTAGAAACTAATATCGATATCACAGCTGCCAACCCTGCCCAGGCTTAGAGCAATTAACACTGGGAAAAGTGTATCACCGGGCGGCATAGCCCATGTTTCGGCGAATGGTGTTTTTCTGCGGTCAACGGATGGCTAAGATGTGCATACTTGGTTTGCTTTCGTTGGATATTCTTGTCGGGGCTTGACCTAGACAAATTAGAGAATATGATACCTGATCTAGGTCGTCAACAACAAGGACTTTGGTAACTGTTCATATACAATCGTATGACTGGCTACATAATCTATGTTCAACTGTAAATCAAAAAGACAAGACATGGTCATTCCTCATGAACAGGCCGATCGTCAACATGAGTGCAACAGTGACATCAACCAAGTGAAACGAAACTTTTTTTCTTTTCCATGCCCCCAAACTCCAGCCCATGTAATGCAAGATGCAAAGTCACCCACATCGCACACTTAGCGCTTTTTAGAGTTGACATTGCGCCCAGCTCCGACCTTGGTACGACCGCCGGTTTTGTTGCGCTCGCCGGTCAAAATGCCAGGAAGGTAATCCTCGTCCATGAGATCGCGCTCACGGCGCTGCCGGCGCTCTTCTTCTGCGTTAGCGCGGACAAACTCTTTCTGGTCCTCAGCAAGGACGAGCTCTGTGCCCCATCCTCCCTTGCCACCGCCGCCCTTCCACTTGCCGTTCGCACTGCCTGCGATGGGCTTGGGGACGCTGTATACGTTGCCGCGGTTGTTCCACTGCATATTCTTCTTTAGATGCATTGTGAACTGGCCATTAGCAGTGGTGGTGCAAGAGACACGAGTAAGGGTATCTTTGCCGCAGCGAGGGCAGAACTGCTTGTTCATGTCCTTGGTGGTCAAGAAGCAGCCGTGGCAGCGCTTAATGAAGGTTCTGAGGTGCTGAATCTTCTGCAGGGTGGTGGTAGACAGAAGGTTAAGGTTCATCTGGAGGAGAACGTTTTGACACTATTCAACTATCTTAGTGTGTGGTTCAATGTTTTGGTTTCGTGTGTACTTACCGCGAAATCAGTGGTCATGGTCGCAACTTGCATCGTCTTCGGCGCAGCCGTAAGAGACGCAGCTCCACCAGACTCATCCTGAGCCAGGCGCTTCTTATAGTTGGAGGGTGTGATCCACTCTCCGCCGTCGGAATCGGCATCATCTGTAGGCTCGTCTTCGTCCTGCTCTTCGGCGGCAACAATCTCGACATCCTCGTTGGAGGCAGGGACAGTTTCCTCCTCCTTAGGCTGTTCTTGGTTCTCTTCAATCACAGCTTCCTTCACACCCTCTGTGATAGACTCCACATCTGTAGACTCAGGTTGGGCTTCCTTGGGTTCTTCCTTGGGTTCTTCCTTGGGTTCTTCCTTGGGTTCTTCCTTGGGCTCTTCCTTCACAGGAGGCTTGCCGTTGATTTTCTTCTGTCCGGGGACACTTCTCAACCGCCAGTCTCCTTCGTTCTTTTCGCACTCAAGTTCGTATGCAAGGGCGAGAATCTCGATATCGACTCGACTCAGCACAGTTCGGTCACCAGTCTTGCGAGCGAATTCGCTGATGATGTTGAAGCTGTTTGGTGTGGGCGTGCGCTGCTTCAAGAATGGCAGGTACAGAGTTTCGACACGTGCGCGGGCATCAGGGTCGCGAATTTCGCCCACCACGGAGGGGGTGGTGATAATTTCCTCACATTGCGCGAGGAGGGTCGAAAGCGGCGGGGTATTCTTGAGAATCGGACCCGCGTCCAACACAATTGTGTGGACGGGCTTAGGAGTTGCGTTTGTAGTCTCCGCCATATTGACCTGTATAACAGGAATATTCCTACTGGTCAACAACGAGAGAGCGAGGAAATGCAGGCGACTTGAGAAAGTGAATGTGTTGAAGATGAAATTTCTCTGTGAATGGTCTGTGCGTCCTTATCGGTCTATCTTATCGCATCTATAACCACCAAGGTTTTTATTTTTTATTTTTATTTTATTTTTCCAATTGACCTTGGACCAATTTAGCGAATACTGTGATGGTTGCTTGATAACTAAGGCTATATAGAAATTTAGCATATCTATGTAGATATAATGAAGTGGCGCTGTTGTTGGCAACAGGGCTGAATACCTCGGGAAGCAAAGTAAATGTTATACCAATGCTCTTGAAGAATTAAGGACTGGTCTTGGTATCTCTATGGATAGATAATTGGAATTAGTCGCGGTTGGTCAACCAATGTAGTTATTCCGACCCTCAAGATAAGTAGGGAGGAATTAAGAATTTATGTTTGCTTTACTGCCAAACATTAATCTTAGAAATATATCGACTGTAAATATTATCACGCAGAGAGTCGTATACCAGCCACTAGGCCCAAAGGCATCGAGAGAAGTGAAGGAGCTGTCATATTCCGTGGAAAAACTTCCCCGAGTTTCTGTACAGTCCTAACAAGTTGAGGCTGAGAACAGATCCCGCAAGCCTTAAGCAGACCACCACCAGATCTTGGTGCAAGTCATGTTACGCTGACGTAGCTTGCGTGCCGGAAATCTGATCATATTAATACCAGAGTCAATCGGATACTCAACTATAGACCTAAAGTCTTTTGGCAGTGTTTTATATTACGAATCTGTGGGACATAACGTGTCATATGAACGGGTCACTCTAGATATCAAAATTGGAGCCTACCTTCCTAATTGAAATGGCAAACAACCCTCCTCATCAAGATTAATGCAACACCCCGCCCAAATAATTTAGTGGTAAAACACTACAGTTAACTGTGCTAGGCCATACCGTGCAGAGAGAAAGCGGTCGATTCCTAGAGATCGCCCGGTAGATCCCGGTGGGATGCCTTCTACTTTTCTTCTGCTCTTCTCTTTTTTTGACGTTTTCCTATAGGGATCCGACTGAGACTTCAAATTTTGCAATTATCATCATAAGACTCCGAGAGTACATAAGAGAAATCCTTAGCTCTGGTGCCATGAATCAGCAGCGCTGACCGAGTAGTGTTTCGACAACAATCCTTTCAAGGACACTTGCGTTGTTCATTCATGACTGGCACACCACATTCTGTCCAGAGCAGCCAGAAGTAAATGGTTGCCGTGAACCGTCTCATTTTGAACCAGACTTGATTGTGCATTTCCAGTGCAGGCCAGTCACAGTGGTCTACAGTAGGCATCGCAGTCGCGGTGGACTCGTCTCGAGTACCCACATAATGAAAGGTTACCATGTTTTCTACAATTGTCCAAATAGCATTAACAGACGATATCTACTCTGTCAATACATCTGTTAATTACCGAGCTTCCTTAGCAACTCGGCAACCAAGGCAATATATGTGCATGCAAGCTCAGAACCTAGCGCCCTGCATATTTGCTAAAGCCACCACGTAACGAAATTAGAAGACTCAAATCTCCAGCAACGCAAAGAAAGGCCTGCAGTCCCTTCCGCGAGGATGAATTGGCAATTATCAATCTTCGTGCAGGCAATCAGCCCCCGGATGTGACATGTAAACTCATTTGTCAAATCCACATTGGTGGAGTTCGTTTCAGCCACACATTTCAGCTGATTATCTCAATGGCTTAGAGATTAATTGCTTTTCCAAAAACTACTTTGCACCTTTTGCCGCGGGCTGAAAAGCGCATCGTGAACACCTTTGCCTATTGTGAGAACTGAGTGCCCGACTGAATGGAACTCGTTAGCTCTATTAAAAAGACTGAGGTGATCTAACGCATAAAAACCGGTTTCCAATGTTAAATTCATAACTAAATACATACAATTATCAAGTTCCAGCACAGGGAAATGAAGCTTTTGGGTGTTTACGTCGGGGTTAGAAGCAAGTAACGACAATCCCTTACAAGGAACCAGCCACTATCGAACGGCGATTTGGCCCGACGAATAGGAGATTTAATTCAAACTTTGAATTCCACTTTTAATTGGATTTCCGCCCTCTCAGAACAAGTATATTTGTGGGAAACTTCTGGGGCATCCCTTGCACGACTAGTGACCTGTGTGACGAGCTTAACGAAGCCCTACCAAGCAAATTCGGGTCCCTGGCGGATGTGGGCGCTTCGTTTCTCTGTCAACTCTTGAAACAAGCTGAACTTTATTTCAATCATTTTTTTTATCCCCAAGGTAACGATAGAGGGGCAGAACGAGGTGATGAAACCGAAGATGTTTCTCGATCGATGTACTGTATAGGATCGGACGTGAGGCCCCAGTATTATGATCGATCGGGGGTTATTGTGTCCCGGCAGTTTAGTTCTTTACTATTTGATGTTTTGTTCTGTCATTTCCGTGCCTTGCCCACCACAAGGTGGGATTGTGGCGATGTCATAGGCAGGGATGTGATGTGTATATTACATCGTGGAGTTACGCGCATACTCACGATCCAAATTCTAGCATCCAATGGGTTTGACTCCATCCAACAGACGCTAAATAATACAGATCTGCGACGTTCTAGATAGATCAACGCCAATGACAAGCTTAACACGCAGATTAATACCTACATAGTCGAGCAGGCTGGAGCCCGGAGGATATTCTTCTCCGGACCCCATGATCTTCATCATTAGTTCCTGTCATTTTTCCCTCGGAATCACCGGCGGAAATCGAATCCAATAATCTCAGTGGTCCTTTGCGGAGATTGAATATCGAAGTCTGCAGCGTGTTGTCCCGACCTCTCAATGTCCCGACCTCTCAACAAGATATTTGGAATCTGTTCAACGATTGCGTTGCGTATGAAATACCAGCAGCTAGGGTCGCTAATAGTCACAAGAGTATAAACCGCCATGCATAATTTTTTTTGGGAATAAAGGCACACTGGCCAATGCATACCTGATCCGATCGATAACTCAGGCGGATCGTTCCACATGCGATCGTCGTGAAGATCAGCGACTAGTTCACCATACAGAGCAGTGAAGAGGAAAGGGGTGTAAGTTTAGAAGTTTCAGAACAATCGATCTATCTACGTCCCCTGCAAACTATAATTCTTCCTCGTTCATGGGGGTATGTTATCCACGATGAGCCAAATTGCACATGCAAGATGACCGAAATGAAAATAAGGAAGGAGAAAAATCAAAAAATTAGAACCGCAGTTCCAAGTGCACATATCGACTCTTTCGGGATCTACTTTGGGCCCGATTCGTTGTATGCGGCCCCTTGCGCTGCACCTTGCAAACACGCTCTCATCGAGACTGGGCTACTGTCTCGCGTTTAAGCATCGGTCCGCCAGTCCGGGGAGGCGAGGAGACGCAATACTAGCAGATCATTGATCAATTAAATTCTGCTCTCGTGGAGACGGGGTTAGTTATGCATTTTCGCCTCGGCCTTTAGACTTCTGGATCTGGCTGCATTGTTTATCGGCTTGCTTGTCAAATCGGCTTATACATAAGGTGATCACCTTGACGCCTCTCCCTTTTCTCCAAGCGGTTCGAGAGATTCTCTTCTTATAGCTCGCTGTTATTTCGCCTTGACTTGCTTTCGACCTTGAGCCTTGGATTTACTGGTCAATCGGATCAATATTTTACATTGATCTGGCCTTCGAAGTATTCTGCATATTCCCCAGTTTTGTCCACATTCTTTTGATATTGGATCCGGGGTAGGAATCTTTCTTTCATCCCCAGGTCTCCTTGCCAGGGCCAACGAGGCGTTCCAAGATGAATATGTATCAAATTCGCGATGCGATATTCCAGCGGGATAATGACGGCATCTATATGACCTCCCGCGGAGTACAGGGTTTGACCGTGAGCGTTGTTTTCACGGCATTAGCAACATGCTTCGTGGCTGCGAGAATGTACACCCGCATCAAACTCATGAGAAAGGTCGAAGCAAATGACTGGATGGTCATCATCGCTTTGGTAAGTCGCCATGCCGAGACGCCAAAAGACCAACGGCTAATGCGGACAAACAGGTCAACTCATATGTATTCATGGGATTGGATATAGTCGAAGCAATCAGTGGAATGGGTATGCACTTGAAGGATATCCCACCGCAAATCCTCGAGAGACAGATGAAGGCGAGTTCGCCCGAACCCGGTTGCCCACCAGTCAACGCCGTGTCTAACAACCACCCCAACAGGCTTTCTGGCTCACCATTCCTTTCTATAACGCCGCCGTTCTCTGCGCCAAAGCCTCAATTCTGATGCAATACTTCCGCGTCTTCCCAACACATCGCATGCGCGTCGTCTGTTGGATCATGATCACCATCCTTGGCGTCTATGGTACCTGGGCGGTAATCAGTGCATTCCTCAATTGTATCCCGGTTGCCAAATTCTGGGACCCTACAATTCAAGGAGGTTTCTGTTTGAGCAAGCCTGGTCTATGGTTCTCGAATGCTAGTATGCATATTGCAACCGATCTCGCCATCTTCATCATTCCCATCCCAGCATTGTTGGTGATTGACTTGCCTCGGAAGCAGAAGTTCGCTCTGATGCTCATGTTTGGCTTGGGAGGCTTGTGAGTGGTTGCTAAGACATACCAGGTCAATCGTGGGACTCTATAACTAACAATACCCGCTAGTGTCTGCATAACCAGCATCGTCCGTCTAACTAGCTTAAAAAAGATCGCAGACTCGACAGATCCAACCTGTACGCACCTCCAAATCAAATCAAAGGCTCTGACAAAAAAAGCTAACCTAAAACGCAGACGACAACGTCGCTGCCGCCGCCTGGTCCGCAGTCGAATGCAACACAGGCATAATCTGTGCCTGCCTCCCAACGCTCAAACCGCTACTCACCCGCATCTTCCCAGGAATGATGACAACCTTCAGTGCAAGCCGCCCCAGCTACGGCGACACAACGCAGCGCAACTCAACCTGGAACGGAGACAGTTCAACGTTCGACGCGCCTGGCGACGATCCCGAGTACGGTGCTGGTGACCCGGAACGTGTGCTTGAGCTTGTTCCTGGTAATGGGTTTAGCAACGATCGTGGCCATGGGAAGAGTTGGTCTCAGGAGGAGAAGAAGGAGTTGATGGAGATTTATTCGCTCCCTGAGCCACATGGTCCTGTTCATCATGCTACGCCTTCGTCGGAGTCGGTGGATTCGTTGAGGCATTGATTGTTTTGGGGTTGGTTATTTCTTCGCGGTCTGATTTATGGGCTAGTCCTTCATGCTGGATAATGTGATATGCGTGATGGAGGTCTGGGTTTCTTTGCTCGTGCTTTGAGCTTTACGGTCTTTTCCAGTCTGAGGACTGTTATTCACTCACCTACAACCCCACGACTCGACATTCTCTTGTTTCTTTTTGTTTTTTTTTCGGGTCATCTTGGACATGGTTTTCTTTCTATAACGTCTATTTGGGAATTCTTGGATATATAGTCGTGGTACAGCAATCAAATCACAGATAGGCTGAATGACAACCGCTTGAAAGGTTTAAGTTGATACCGGAATCACATTGGTGTAGTCTCGTGTGTAGACTCAAATAACATATAGCGAGAGCCCGCCCAATGCGGGCTTGTACAAAGGAGATGCGGGGTTTATATCAATCAGACCAGGCGGGGCCCGTGGCCACTGCGAGGAAATCTAGAAGTCGGAAAACTCCTTGTCGACTTCCTCGTAGTGATCGAAGAAACCCTTGAACAGCTTGACACCGAGACCGGGGTCCAAGCTACCGGTTGTGGCACGGATGCTGTGCATGCTCAGTTGTGGAATACCGCAGTCAATAGCTCTCATGCCAATTTGAGCACTGGTCATTGGTCCAATGGTACCGCCACTGCGAGAGTCATTGCGAATCTGGAACACTTGCAAGGTGGACCCGCATTTTTCGGCAACACGCTTCATAATGGCATCGCTGACACTGTCGGTGGTCATGTGTCCGTTTGAGTCGGCAGATACAGCAACACCAACGTTCAGGCGAGGTGCGTGGTTTTCCAGGTACACATTAAGGAAGTTGGGGTTCACGGCGTGGATAACATCCGAGGAAACCAAGAAGCTGTTGGCCACGGTCTGAGAGAGGAGGTTGGGGCCATAGTTGTCCTTGGCAAAGGCCTCGGTGATGCGCTCGATGACGCTGCTCATAAAGCTCGACCGGGCTCCTTGGCGGAGCAGACTGCCAATCTCTTCGTCATCGAACATGCCAACCATCTTGACGGTACCAGTTGAAGTGCTATCCGAAGAAGCAATGAGCGCTTCCTGGGCAGCATAACAGCAAAGCTTGTCATCAATGCGGCCGGCGAAGATCATCTCCTTCTCCAGACCACCCAACTGAGCAGGCTGAGTATCAAACAATTCCAACTCCCAGTTCACAATAGTGCTGTGGTCCGTAATACCAAGCTCCTTGGAGATGATCTTCACAAGCTTCTCGGGCTGGGTCGAGGTAAATTTGCCAAACTTGATATCACTAGTCTCAGCCTTAGAGTGCTCAAACAAATCAGAGTTGTCGATACCAATAACAGGCACCATTTGAGTCTCCGGGTTGAATGGTCCGTTTGCAACAGACCCGAAGTGAGGAGCCAAGGTAGGCACACGGGCAATTGGCCAGTCAAGCTTCACCAACTTTGTCTCGACCTTGCCAGACTCCGGGTCGCGGACGAGCACACGACCACCAATACCAAGGTCTCGGTCCCACCAGGTAGCACCGAGACCACCGGCATACGGGGCCACACCGAGCTGCTCAAAGCCCGCCTTGTTAGGCAGTTTGGAAACAGGCTTCAGCTTGGCGGTCAGCGCATCCACATGGCCAGCAACGATGGCCACACCGTTACCACTCTCATATTCCGATCCAATATTGAAAGCGATCAATGAGCTTCCGTTGCGGGAGGTGTAGAACTTGCCACCACGCTTCAACTCCGATGTCCACACCGCACGTTCAGAGAGGTACTTGTAGCCGTGCTGTTCGAGCTGGTTGGAGAAGGATTTCACGGCGTGGAAGATAGTAGGGTTGGATGACATGAATTCACAGTAGGGCTTGGAGTAGTCCTCGGGGCGTACAGGCTCATCGGTCCGTTGGGCGGGCGGTTCCTGAGCTCGGACTGGCTGAGCTGCAGGAACCTGGTACAGGAACGGGTTTGGCAACTGGGCAGACATTTGGGAGGCCCAGGACATATCGAGGCCTTGGGATGAAGCGTACTTTCGGGTCATAGTGTAGTTGAGGGTAGAGTGAAGGTGAAGGTGAAGGAGTTGGAGAGAGAGAATGACTCGTGAGGGGAAAGGCGGAGTCCGGAGGCTGGGCTGCCCCTTGCTTATCGCCAAGTCCGGTGCCTGATAACGGATGCAGCTGACTGGAATACGGAGGAGATCTCCAGGGCAGCCTGTAACAACTTCGGAATAAGCTATTTTGAGTTATTTGACTGGTGCAAATATGTGAGCAGTACTTATGGCCTGCTGTTAATCAACATCTTCTCGAGCGATCAACATTTACAAGCCCTATGACGCCATTTCTAGTCTGAATCAGCTCAAGTAGATTCCTAGCCGTGAATCTCAAGGTTGAATATATATTGAGCATTCATATTCTGTAAACATACGGCAGTCTAGCAATCTCACAAACATAGAAGAACCGAAAAGGATCGAAAGCGAAGGCAAAGACGAGATGGTTGACTGTAAAGGAGAATGCAGTCTATATCAGGCGATTTTGTCACTTTGATTCCGAGCTTGCATTTGTATCTTAAGTAGGATCACCCGGCTTTGAACTTTCTGGGACAGTTGTTGAACTTAGACCTTGAGGAGAATCAACCGCCATCCCCGTGCTTATTGACATCAGATCGTTGACTTGCTGTATGTCGTCGACATGAGATCCTTGAAATAGTGATATGATATATAAAAGAGATAGTGTATGCAATTCGAGAAGCATATATAAAATTGGAACAACCTGAACATTTAGATTGTGGAGAGACTGGACGACCTAAAGCTCCATATTGTAGGGGTCTGGGTTTTTAGGTTCAAACCATGGGCAATCTACAAGCAAGAGATGGGAATCGAAGATAAGGAGGAAGCGGAAGAGGAGTAGATCAGTGCTCCCAGCCAAGAAAGATGGCGTCAGTCGGCCTTGAGTCGAAGGTCATTACTTCTGATGTGCTTTTCGAGGCTCCTCGGGAGATCATGGAATTTAGCAATTGCTAGTCGCTGAATATGACTTGACTTGCCCTACGCATATGAAATATGCACAGACCAATTTTCAGACAATAGCAAATGAGATCCCACGAATAGAGACAATGCAATGATTGTCCATAACGTATGTTACAAGCTGCAGAAATGAGACACCCAAAACTCGACTTTGATGCCATACAGTGTTTCGTAGCCTCATCAATCCAAAGTTGGGTGTTTCGGCTTGATTACTAGTTGTTACAGCCTGTCATTACTGTTAAATAGTTTACATAAAGTTTAGGTAGATTTGCCATAATTGAAGAGACATGGCGTCCATGCTGAATGTTAACCACCTCAATAGGTAGACATATGTACCTAAAACGCAGTGACCCTTGCTTAATTATTGAACTCCGGCACTTGAATCCGAATGAATTGTGCGTCAAGACTAACGTAGAACGCATCGTAGGCAGAAGCACGAAAAAGATCACCGAGGCCAGTGGATCATAGACTCCGATCGCCACCATAACAAGCTAAGCACGGTGGCCAGAAAGAGAAAGGATCCAATGGCGGCGACACAATTCCCTCCCTGCACATCACAGCCAGCAATAATAGCGGGAATCCCAACCCCATCGGGCGAAGTCTACGAAAGATCCGTTCTTCGGCTCTGACTCGGGTTGGGTGGGAGCGTCACTGATTGATAAGAATTTGCCTATGTGGAGACCCCAGCCCGCTGAGCAGAATTGAAAGCTGTCCAATCACGATTTCTCATTCGAACAGAAGGGAAACGAGGCCCGTTTAAACAAGTGCGAACATGGATCGGGTGTCGCTTGCATTTCCCAAAGAAGCAACACTTTGCGTTAGTGCAATCAGATAAGATCAGGCCCCGAGAGCGGCCCTATGGCTTTTGCTCGGATATCGAGTTCCACGACGATCTATGCCCCCTCACCGCTGCCTGAGTCCTCCGGGAAAAGGTATTTTGCGCATTGGCACGTTCCTATTGGGTCAATCGCCATTTTTGCTAGGTAATGGCTGCGTGGGTCGTATGCAGGGGGTCCTTTTTCTTATGCCCATCCATGGTCAACGGATTGACGAGACACTCCACCTCTGCTGGAATGTTCGGATCCGGGTCGTCTGTTGACTGTTGAGTCATAGAGTCATAAACGGGTGAGATGTAGAGAGTTGAGCTAGAGGTCAGTCTGGACTAGATTTGCCTCGAGCTCTTTCAAGTCTGATTGACCAGCCCTGGAGGTAAGCTCCCCATAATAAGCCAACAAACGCAGTTAGCGAGGAAAATCACAAAGAAGAACGTAGCTCCGCGTCAGCCCACCAACGACTTCTCGGAACTAACTCCACTACTCGGATCAGATAAAAAATCTGCTGGCAAGGTCTAAGGTCCACAGAGTATACAGCCGAGCGTCGTGTCCGAAACCGGCATCATGTGAGCACATAATCTAATCTGATCATCACTTTTCTCCCGGCTTTTCCCCCTCGGTCTTTATCTCTTTCTCTTCTTCCTAGTTTATTACCTCCCGTGGCCATTATTCTCCTTACTACTGCAGGGTTTTAGTACTCTTTGTTCGACCCCTCTACTGGTCCCTCTCGCTTATCGGCTCGCATGAGCGCACTTCCGCTCTTCCGACCGAAACACGGCTCGTGCGTACGCCCGAACACTTCCGAATCTTGAGCTTCCAACTGACCCCAACACAGCATTTGATCAATTCGGTGTCAAAATGGCCACTCCTGGTGTGTCTTACACCCCGGCTCCAGCTGGAGTCCCCTCGCTGGCGCTTGCACCGGCGCCCGCACTGGCGGCTAAGAGTTCTGTGGCCCCATCGCCCGGTCCTAGTACTCCCGGCTCTATCACCTCGAAAGAATGGGTAATTCCACCACGCCCCAAGCCCGGCCGCAAACCGGCTACGGATACACCCCCGACCAAGCGCAAGGCACAGAACCGGGCAGCTCAGCGAGCGTTCCGTGAACGTCGTGCTGCCCGGGTCAGCGAACTGGAGGAGCAAATGAAGGACATCGAAGATGGCCACGACATGCAAGTGGCACAACTCAACCAGCAGATCAGTAACCTCTCCAATGAGGTTGATCAGGTCCGTGAGGAGATGGGCTGGTGGCGCGATAGATGTCATGCCCTAGAGAAGGAAGTTTCGATCGAGCGCAGTGCAAAGGAAGCCCTAGTCAAGGAATTCCGCTCATCTCTTTCAGACCCCAACAGCAAGGCCGCTGTTATCCCAGACTCTGTGCCCTTGCCACCTCGCAACCGCCCAACAACCCGAAGCTCCCGCATGGAAGATGTGGCTCCTACTAGCACTAGTGCCGACCGGAACAAGGAGGACGGAGAGATGAACGTGCCGCTCGGCTGCAACAACTGCTCCAACGCCCACTGCCAGTGCATTGAAGATGCATTTGCCATGCCTATCGACACCCACGAGTCATCCCGCTCTAGGCACCCACCTCATGGCGTCGGCAGCCCTACACGCAACCTCGGTGATCCTGATATCAAGCCTGACCCAGAGGAGATGGAGATCGACTTCACGGCCCAGTTCTCTGGCGTCCCAGCCCAATCACATGACAACGACGTCTCCTCGCCCCCAGTCGACCCCTGTGGATTCTGCCAGGATGGCACTCCGTGCATCTGCGCCGAGATGGCCGCCCAGGAACAGCAGCGCGGCCGCCGCAACTCCTTCGAGAACAACCGCCTCGCCCCGATCCAGTCCATCTCCCAATTTACACCACCCCCATCAGAGGGAGACGTCCGTTCTGAAGTAATCCTCCCACCAATCAGCCAAGCAACCAACCCCTGCGCCAACGGGCCAGGCACCTGCGCCCAGTGTCTTGCCGACCCCCGAAGCACCCTTTTTTGCAAGACGCTGGCAGCCTCCCGGTCAGCGAGCGGAACTCCATCGGGAGGAGGCTGCTGCGGCGGAGCTGGAAAGGACGGCGGATGCTGCATGTCAAGAAATGCCCCCGCCACCACGACCCCCGCGCGTAACAACACCACCCTGCCTTCGCAACCTCCCGCACCCAAGCCCGCTTCGCCCTCAGAGTTAACGCTAAGCTGCGCCGACGCTTTCACCACCCTCTCGCGCCACCCGAACTTCTCCCGCGCCAGCGACGAGATCTCCTCCTGGCTGCCCAAGCTACACACCCTCCCAAACCCTCGTGATCTCGCCCTCGCCGAGGCCCGTGGTAGTCGGGGAGCTATCGAAGTCGAAGCTGCAAGCGTCATGGGCGTGCTGCGCTACTTTGACAGACGTTTCGCTGAAAAATAAAAATAAAAAATAAAGAAACATGTTCCTTCTTTTGGAATCCATTGCGGCCGGGCTTTCATCTACTTGTTTCTTGTTTTCTCTTTTTTGTTTTTTGCCCGTGTTTATTCGCGGGACGACTTTGATACCCATACCCCTGGCCGCTCTATGTACCATCATTCGGACTTGTTTTTTCTTTTTTTTTTTTGTGTTCTGTTCTCCGGAGGAGAACCGGGCTATAGGCTCTTCTCGAAGAGAACAGAACTTGTTCTTGATTCCTTCATCACTCAAAAGCACATGTCTCATTTGATGTCGCCGCTCTCTACAAAGCATCGGTAGAGTATGGCACGGGCATTTCTGACCGCTATGAACATGGTCAGCGGTTCGATCCGGTGGGCATTATTCCTTTTTCCGATTTTTGTTTCGGCATCCTTCAATCTTCTCTTTTTCTAGACGGATCGACTTTTAGCGGCGTTTTCTCTTTTTGAGAGTTATGTATACAAGGTGGCTTCGTTATGAATGGAATGATATGCACTACACAATACTTTCCTTTCTTCAATATGTCCAGCAATAGGATCGTAGATTTCATCCTATCACAATTCTCAACCTCATAAGGAATTTCACCCTACGGTAGAATGATACTTTGGGAACCAAGCACCATACTTATCATTCTATGATTTCATACGCAAGATTCAATGATTTTGAAATAGATTAACTACCAAGCAAGCGGAGAACCAGACCTCGCTGTGACCATATCTCGTTATTAGCTATGTGGTAGGGGTGTGTGGAGAGTTTATACACGGGCTTCAGTGAAGAGAGCACCAAAAGAAAGCAAGACAAGACGCCGATCGCCTCTGTCCCCTGGATTCCATTCCCGGGGTATAAGACGTAAACAGAGGGAGGAGGATAGAGAGGAGAGGTGGAGAACGAAGATGCACAAGACGATGAGAAATGCTTTGGTTGCCAATCTCGGGCTTTCTCAGCTGGGAAGAGAAGTGGAATGTTAGATCGATCGAAGGGCACGAGAGACTTGGTGTCTCGATGGATTAATGGGTTGAGGGTGGGCTTGGCTTCAAATTGAAGGTCCCTGTTTCGATTAGAAGCGTCCGCCGCTGGATCGGCCGTGACCGCCCCTTGTTGTCACTTCGTCTTCTGGGCCACCGGCTACTCCGCCGAGTAGAGTGGCACCCCAGATGCCCGCGATACCCCACATCCCAATGCGCCAGCCGCGGTATAGGCCTTGGATACCCTGGCCTTGCTTCCGCTTCTTGAGATGTTGCTGGGAGGATGGCTGGCCGAGAAGGGTTTGAGCACGCTCTGTGTCGGATGGTGTGGAGCTCACGCCTTCCTCATAGACGACGTGCCACATTGTGCCAATGATGCCGCGGTAGGTGCGCGGAGTGGGGACAATGGTTTCAACGTCGGAGGCATCAATAGATGCCGCACGGATGCTGCCACCGGACGACTTCTGGCGCAGGCTCAGGGAGGTATATGTGGCGATCTGTGCGCGACGGAGCACCGTCTCGAGTGGGAACCGAACGGCAAGTTCGAGACCGGAGCCGAGGAATGTGCAAAGGTTCCATATGGTCGGGTTGAGGAGGGGGTCGATTGAAAGGTAAGATTTGAGGAAGAGCGGGGTCGAGGTCATGATGAAGTTGGGGAGACTTGAGTGCAGGACTGTGATAGGGACGAGGTGTGAGGGGATTGTACTATTGGGCGTAGGGAGCTGGCGAATAGCTCGGACGAGGGACCGCGGGCCATGGGTGGCTGGAGTGAGAATCAGGAATGTGCGAGCGGTGTCGATAGGAGCTAGAATAATGGCAGAAAGGGACGATGAAATGAACGATAGAAGCAGCGTCACCAGGGGAGAGGATGCGGTCAGAATGTCGGCTGTCATCGACGAGGAAATGTCCTCCTCGGGCAAACCGACGATTGCCGAAAGAAGACTGCGAATGAAGGTGTTCAAGGTCGGTAGGAGAAGAGAGTAAATAAATGTAGCATTGGAGGCCTTCCAGGGGGAAGAGGGTCCGCTGGAGGACCATAATTGGGAGAGAACTTCGGTCAGGGAGTTCGAGTTCTTGAGAGCCAACGCACGTGCAGGTTTTGCCGCAGACTCAGGTCGGATATAGCCACTGCGGTCGGTAATATGGTGCCTTGGTTTGCGAGACCGTGGTGTACTTGGCGTCGGTGTTGGAGGGGCTGCTGAGGTGAAGTAACTGCTCTCGTCATCGGATGATTCAGACTCCTGTAGGCAAACTGTCAGTAATCCGATATGACATTTCACACAGATGTATATCTGCTATCCAAAAGGTCATTCTTACCGAATCATAAGAGCTACCGCTAGCCCCCGGCGTCGACTTCCGGTCCCACTGCTCATCGGCGGCGTCGGGCACGACATACACCTGCAAGATGGTTTTGGCGACATCAAACGGCTGGGCAGTCAGAACCTTAGTGTAGCGCACCAAGGCCCGGTTCAAGGTATCGCGAACCCAGTCGGACACCGATGGCGAGGCGTCCAAATAATCGGCATAGTCCAGGTCATGGATGAGGTCGCGCGCCGTGCTGCCGAACACCTGAGCCGATGACGGCGATGTCACTTCGGGCGGAGCATTTGAAGCTGGCGATAGCCCAGACGGGGGAATGTAATAAGGCCGCAAGGGATTGATCCCTTCACGAGTCGTCATGTTGGGTGGTTCGGGGATAAAGTGGTCGGGGAAAGGAAGTCGGGAGTGGAATGTCCGTAGCTTTGTCAGTCTTTTTTTTCCCTCCGCGGCCATTGGACGATCACTCCCAACTCTCCCCGGATCCCTTTTTTCTCTTCCCCTCTGCATCTGCACTTTTGTTGTTCATTCCTCCCTCACAAAATGGTTTTTTGGCGTCAAGTAGGCCAGCAATTGTGCCGTGTACCAAAAACCGCCAGCGACATCGGCCTGACTCAATCGCGGAGATACATGACATTCTCAAGGACGAGGACTATCGGAACCACAACACAGCTTCGGTCAACTTTGGCCGTACACCGGAGCCTACAATCATCATGGCAAGGATATAGCGCAGCCCGGCGCTCTTTCTCTGTGACCGCACAAGCTGCGCATGGTCATATCACGCCGCCAAAGCCCGGTGAAGAGTATGTTCACCGGCCCGCGCTCTGCATGCGCTTTGTTCATGCGGCATGCTGATACATCTCCAGGATCAACATCACATTTATCGACAAGGATGGCAACAAGGTTGATCTTCAGGTTGCCGAGGGCGACAACTTGCTAGACATCGCCCAGGCGAATGATCTCGAGATGGAGGGTAATGTTGAACCAACAGTCCTCCTTCTATATGCCATGACTAACTGAACTGTCTCAACAGGTGCCTGTGGTGGATCCTGTGCTTGCTCAACATGCCATGTAATTGTGGAGGACCCGGACATGTTTGACCGAATGGAGGAGCCATCTGACGACGAGAACGACATGCTGGATCTGGCATTCGGCCTGACTGAGACATCGCGGCTGGGCTGCCAGGTGCTCATGACCAAGGATCTGGACGGACTAGTAGTGCGACTGCCGTCCATGACACGGAACCTACAAGCAAGCGACTTTGAGGCGAAATAAATACGGGAGAGGGTTTGGAAGACGCTAGGATCGTGAACAAATTCACTTCGGGTCGGCATCAAGCTAAAAGGCTTTAGTCCAATTGGACTATGTATTTTACTATTCCTCACACATCAAGCACAGTTGCGTATATCGCAAAATGGAAAATCTCCTGTACTATGTTGAACGAAAAGAAGTCTCCACGAGAGCAATTGTATTACAATGTAAAGAAAAATATACACAAAAACTATCCCAACGCCAGAAACATGCCATGGGTAATCGTAGGTCCAACTTTTACGCCTCCTCGATGTTCAAAGGCTTTCCCTTCTTTCCGTTGATCAACTCAAGGAATCCTTGTTTGCTGACCTCGTTAGAAGCCTTCTCCCGCTCGCCCATACCAATTGTGCCCTTCTTGCGCTCATCCTTGGCTGCTTCCTCACCCCGAACCTGGGCAGCGCGCACAGCGTTGAACAGCTTGACAACACCGCGCTGGGCCATCTTGCGCACACGCTTCTCCTCCTCAGTGACTTGCCCGGAGAGTCCTCTCTTGATACCCATAACATCGCGGATACGGCCGCGGTCCATTTCTTCCTTCTTGTCGGCGCGCATCTTAGCCCGCGCGGCCTTGTCGAGCTTCTCGTTCGCTGCCTCGCTGGATAGCTTCGCGGCATACTGGCTTCTTGACAGGACGGGATCAGCCCGTGCGGATGTGGGAAGTTTTGTTGCCAGAATTTTGGAAATGGAGGTTGAGAATGCGGTAGGGTCATTGCGCTTGGGGACGGATCGGCCACGGTTGGCGCCTGTGGCGGTGGGGTGGTCTTCGTCTGATCCAGAGGCATTGTTTTCTTCGTCGTCATCTTCAAGGTCTTCAAGGTCTTCGTCATCTAGTTCAATCTCCTCATCGTCGGTGACGTCTGATTCGTCCTCTGATTTTTTCGGTTGCGGCGTTGGTGCTGCGGTAGTCTTCTTTTTCTTCGCAGGAGGTTCAGTTGCGACCTTCTTATTCACTGAGACTCCACCATCGTCTTCGGCGTCGGAGTCTTCAAGGTTGACGGCGGCGAAGTTATCATTGTCGCTCTCATCCTCGGAGCTGCTGTGGTAGTCACGCTGCTTGCGGAATTTCTTGGTGCGACCCGTCTTGCCCTTAAGGCCGTCGAGGACCTTGCGCTTCTTGGAGTAACTGGGAGCCATTGCAACAAAATAATGTGTAATGGCGAGAGTGAAAAGAAAGTCACCGCGTTGATCCAAAAGAGCAGTATCAACTTTTTTTTGGGGCGGTGAAAGGCGACCGCTCTCCGATTGGCCCCTCCACATTGCCTCTCTGGTCTTTCGTGCTTCACCCTCACCCCTCCACCAATCTGGGCATTGTTCTTCTCTTTGATTTCTTCACATACACATTCAATATGGTTCTTCAAGATCTGGGGCGGCGTATTAACGCCGCCGTCAATGACATGACGAGGTCCAATAACCTCGACGAGAAGGTACGCCGTCTTGTTCAATATGCCGCAAGTCGACTTTGCTAATCCAATGCTAGGCCTTTGATGATATGATCAAGGAAATTTGCGCTGCTCTTCTTTCCGCCGATGTTAATGTCCGCCTCGTGGGAACCCTGCGCAAATCGATTAAAGCCAGCGTGAACTTTGCCTCCCTCCCGGCCGCAGTCAACAAGAAGCGACTGATCCAAAAGACCGTCTTCGACGAGCTCGTTAAACTGGTCGACCCCCACGCAGACTCCTTCCGGCCTAAGAAGGGGCGCTCAAATGTGATCATGTTCGTTGGTTTGCAGGGTGCGGGTAAAACAACAACCTGTACGAAGCTCGCTCGGCACTACCAGACACGTGGATTCAAGACGGCGCTGGTCTGCGCGGATACCTTCCGTGCCGGTGCCTTTGATCAGTTGAAGCAGAACGCTACCAAGGCAAAGATTCCATACTATGGTAGTCTGACGCAGACGGATCCCGCCGTTGTGGCCGCTGAGGGTGTGGCTAAGTTCAAGAAGGAGCGATTTGATATCATTATTGTCGATACTAGTGGTCGTCACCGTCAGGAGGAGGAGCTATTCACTGAAATGACCCAGATTCAGACCGCTGTCACACCAGACCAGACTATTCTCGTGCTGGATAGCACAATCGGTCAATCTGCTGAGGCTCAGTCCTCTGCCTTCAAGGCCACGGCAGACTTTGGTGCTATTATTATTACTAAGACTGACGGCCATGCTGCTGGTGGTGGTGCTATTTCTGCTGTCGCCGCAACCAACACTCCCATTATCTTCCTGGGTACTGGTGAGCACATGATGGACCTGGAGAGATTCGAGCCACGCGCGTTCGTTCAGAAGCTACTCGGTATGGGCGATGTCGCTGGACTGGTGGAGCACGTCCAGGCTATCACCAAGGACTCTGCAGGTGCTAAGGAAACGTACAAGCATATCGCAGAGGGTATCTACACCCTACGTGACTTCCGCGAGAACATTACATCTATCATGAAGATGGGACCTTTGTCGAAATTGTCCGGCATGATCCCAGGTCTGTCGAACATGACACAGGGTCTCGATGACGAGGACGGCTCGCTGAAGCTGCGCCGCATGATCTACATCTTCGACAGCATGACAGCAGCCGAGCTGGACGGTGATGGCAAGAACTTCGTCGAGCAGCCCAGCCGCATGGTTCGCATTGCACACGGCAGTGGCACCACCGTCCGCGAGGTCGAGGATGTCCTCTCCCAGCACCGCATGATGGCCGGTATGGCCAAACGTGTTGGCGGCCAGAAGAAGCAGATGCAGCGTGCGCAGAACATGATGAAGGGCGGAAACAAGGACCAGATGGCCGCTATGCAGAAGCGCATGGCTTCTATGGGTGGTGCCGGCGGTATGGGTGGTATGGGTGGTATGCCCGGCATGCCCGATATGGCCAAGATGATGCAGATGATGGGCGGTGGACAGGGCGGTGGCGGCATGCCTAACCTCGGCGGCATGGATCTGCAGAGTATGATGAGCCAAATGAGCGGGTTGATGGGTGGTATGGGTGGTGGTGGTGGTGGCGGCGGTGGCGGACGTGGCAGAGGAGGACGTTAAGACCGGGTTTGGGGTTTGGGGTCTGTTATCTGTTCTCTTGCTTTTCACATCGAATCGCTGGCTCATCACCTTAGCATCTGGGCTGGTGTTTGGCGTTTTCTTGCTTTATTCGTAATTTTGTACATGAGAACAAATTTTGGTATTAAACCTAACTTTACCATATATACCATCCTAAACCAATGGATTTTGTTTTATGCTGTTGATTTGGAATTAATATGGCAGAGACTGGTCTAGTTTACACGTTCATTTTGTACCCCAAAGATCTGTCCTTTGTTGAATGAATGGATGAGGACCAAGAAATAAGGAAATATATCAGTGTACACAACACCCAAAAGTGGTAACCAAGTCCGAAATAACGACTCAAGTAGACTCAGTAAGCCTAAGCCCTCTGAACTCGATCAGTGAGGTAATCATAATAACCTATCCCCATCTCAACAACAGACTTAAACACCTCGGGAATTCGACCAGCAGCATCCCCAACAACAGCCCCCCAATGATCAACAATCTGATCCTCAACAACACGACCAGGCGGCAACCGCAAAGCCCTCTCATAGTCCGACAAAGAAGCAAGGCCCGCCTCATCCCGATCCAACGGCACAAATAGCCGATACTTCCAAACAACAGCTCCATCAACGTAAAGCGAATAAGTAAGAACAGAATTGCGCACTGGCACCGGCGCCGAAGACTTAGGCTCCAAATCTTCAACTTCCTCCGCAATATTAATGAGCCCGAATTTACTATTTCCCTCAGGAACATACTTCACCAGAACATCCTCATAGTCTGTCTGGCGGTATGTACGGACGGGGAGGTAGAACATGCTCAATGGACCGACGCAGAACTCGTGCAAGCCTCTTCCGGGTGTGTTAGGCTGCAGTTGGGATTGGGGTAGAGCCAGTGCTGGGTCTGGGAACCGGGTTGCTGCGAATTCGTGGCGGTCTCCGCTTAGGAGGATTATTCGGAGGTTGAGAGTGCGTTCGGCGTGCCACATTGCTTCGAAGACCTTGGTTCGTTCGTTCGTGAAGCCACCCCATGTGTCTGCTGTGCCTACGTGCCAGTTCTTTGTGAAGGGGACGCTCGAGGATATGATTTTCCAAAGTGTTCCTGGTGGCTCTGGGGTTGAGATGTAGGTTAGGAGGGATTGGAGCTGGGCGTGGCCCAGGATTGTGGAGTTTTCGTGGGAGGGTTCTGTGCGGTAGGTTCTTGTGTCTAGCATGAAGAATGAGGCCGGGCCGTGGTTGAAGGCGAAGTAGGTTACGTTGTCTGAGGGTGCGAATGGTGTTTTTGGGACTGGTGGGTTGCCTTTTACATGGTAATGGATGAAGGGGTCTGCAGCGGCTGGGTATGGGGCTGTTTTGTTGCCCTTAGCCCAGTCATTTTGGATCTCGTGGTCGTCTAGCGTATGGATCCACGGGAGGTCGATTGCTCGGTGATCTGGTGCTCCGGAATTCCATGATGGTGATGAGTATATCCGCCGATACTCGCTGCGGTAGTGGGACATGGATAGTCCGAAGCGTATGGGAACATCGATGTAGATGAAATCGCCTAGGAACAGCATGAACGATGGGCGAAGTAGGGCTGGCAATTTGGCCAGAGCTTCGGTCATTTGCTCGATGCCTGGGACTCGTAATGGATGCCGGAGTAAGTTGTAGGGGAAGTTTGGCTTGAGACAGCTTGATGTTACAAAAGATAGCCGGTTTGCTTCTGGAGACCCAGGTTTTGGTGCAGTGAGAAATGTCCCGGACTGGTTGTTGGACAGCGCATATCGATAGTGTGTTGATGGCTTCAAGTTTTTCAAGGTCACTGTAGCAGTGAAGTCCGTGCTATTATCCAACTTGTAGATGATGCCCTCTTCCACCCATTTTTCAGGGCTTTGAGAGGCAATATCTTGGTACGAGACCACCAGTGGCAACCGAGCCAAATCTGGCTCTCGAAAGACTAAATTGGCCGTAGTTGGAGAGATATATCCAATCCGTGCAAAAGTAGCATGTGTAGTAGGGTAAAGCACAAAGCCACGGATCAGGAAATCAAGAGTCAACAATGCCAACACAACATTGATTATTACAGTCGTCCAGGTCCATAGTGGCGACCTGGCAGATGGCACCCCTGTCAACAGTGTCTTCAACGCGGAATCAGCGGGTTTGGCTGAGTCAGACGCTGGCTTGCTCTCTGTGATAATATATGGTCAGAAAAGGTCTCCAGTTATATGAGAGGTACAGGCTCACTGGTTGGGCGTGGCCGCCCCTTCTCTCTCCGAGTTTCATCAGACTGCTCCTCCCTGATTAAAGGGAACAGCGACGACAGATACACCACCAGCGAGGTAAATACGAGAGGACCAAATGGTTGACCAGGGATCTAGGGTCACTGTCAGTTCAGATTCATTGACTTGTCAAGGGATCCATACCCATCTCAGCAGGATCAGTGCCGTCAGGCGGATGGCCGTCGAACTAATGGCCACTACACTGCGCAGGGATACCATTGCAAAAACCAATTGCAAGACAGGTCACCGTGGCATTCTAGTTGAGTTGGTAACTCGCAATTGTGGAAGAGAACCACTTGGAAGTTGCGATGACGTCGACCAGAGGCTCCGGTAACACAAATCGTCCGTGCGCAATGTAAACATTCGAGTCGCATACAAGATGAAATGCTATGCTATATATTCACCGTATTCATCGTCTCTGGTTCATCATGTCTTGTAACAAATTATTGAGAGTGCTCGCCATCGGCCCAGCCAACACCTGACGAGCTGCCACAACCACATCCTTCATACCCATGCTCAATGTCATCTGAGCTGCCCACTGCCACGCATTCTGCTGGTCACCAGGCAAGGCATTGTAATATTCCCACCCCATAACGCCACCAAAGTTGGGGAACTGTTCGATCAATGTAGCCAAAACCGGTCCTATTTTGTCTTGCGACACGTAACCCTGCGACCCATTGCCCGGGTTTGTCAACAGGCCATACACGATTCGTCGCGGAGACCAGCCCTGAGCGACCATCGCAGCATACATGCGTGGATCTTCAGCGGGGCCCCATCCATTGTAAAACTGGGTGTTGTACCAGCTGATCTTGGAAGCACGAGCCTGCTCGAGTTCGCGGTAGTCAAAGCCTGACAGGTTGCCGATTCCGAGGAGGGCTGCAGCCACAGGGGCTAGGGTGACGATGAATGCATCGCCCATGTCGGCTTTGAGTCGGTCAATGAGCCGGATAATACCTTGCAGAGACATGTTCTCTTCTACATCAAGATCAATTCCGTCAAGGCCGTGGCGGCGGATCACATCTCGAAGAGGAGTGTAGGAACTCTCGAATTGATCTTGGCTGCCGTCGAGCCGTGTGAAAGAGCCCGGTGCGGCACCTCCTAACATCCCCATTACTTTGACGCCTTGCTGCTGGAGGAGGGGCACCTCGGCCCACAGGGGGTCAAATTTGGGGCTGTCGGGCGGGTCATCGTTGAGAGTGATATCCCCCGGTTGATCATTTAGATGGATGGCAGCGATGATAACATGCGAGATCCCCGTGTTGTTTTCGAGGAGTGGGAGCATGGAGACATACTGGCCCCCACCAGGGATGAGTGTTTGGTGGTACAAAATCACCCGCGGGCGCTCGCCGATGCCTCCTTGAATAGGTGGCATTTTCAAGGGTGAACAGGAGTCCAAAATTGCAAATATGTGCTGGGAGTTGAAGGTGCGGATGTGGGGATTTCGAGTCCTTAAATCTCAGGCGCCCTCAGACCCCAAACTAGGCACTACTACTGTTATCACCCGATCAATATCACTGCAACGTCAAAGTTGTTGGTCGGAGCACCTGCGCTCCATAAACTCAAATCGTCAACTTGGTCCCGGGGTGTTTACAAGTCATGGGAAGTACGCCTCACTTTGTCTGCCACTCGCAGACCTTATCAGGCCTCTGTATATAGACCACAACAGGATATTCCTTGCCCACGAAAGTAAGCACTTCTCTCATTTCTATATAGAGTGCTCATCTGCACTCAGGAGCCTAGATAGGGAGCGCCTGGGCAGATCGGCGTGCCTATAGAATAGTGTCAGGTCACGCCGGACATGATCATATCAGCAGATTAAGAAACATACAGCGCGCCGACAAATTGTAAAAAAGAGTAAGATCTGTAGATCCCCAGGTTGACTTGTGCTAGGTGAGGAAAGGTGATTGTATCCCGAGCTAAACTATTCCAATTGGATTCAGCACAGCGGAGGGTGGACCTTCCCACGACAGGGCTTACACGCACAACGCGTGTTCCAGAAGTACTTCGGAGTGGTAACTATTCTGTGTATAGCATGCATAGAGAGCGGATGAGTACAAGCCTTCCGAGCTTCAACTTCGAAATTACCACATATCTAATCCTTTAGGGCCCTAAAAAGGCTCTCCTAGCCACGGCTTATAGGAATAGAATGGGTATACTCGAACCAAATTATCAGAATGACCACCTTTGATCCCGAACCACCGCTTGTATGTTGGAACCATGAATTCAGAGGCTAGGTTCAAAGCGTTTGGGTATGACATCAAACTACCTAAATGCCGGATCAGTGCTCCAGCAAATTGTATCAAGCGGCAACATCTAGCTTGCCATCTTGAGTAGGCGAGTGTCTCCTAGGGTGGGTAACTTCAAAATATGCACAAATGACATGTCTCCGATATATGATAGGTACGAGAGACAAACTGAGCATCGCCTCAACTGATGATTCTATGGGGGCGACAGAGGCGACCAGGAGGCCCTCCTGCAGGCTACATAAGCTGGAGGCAAGCCCATCGGGTTACCCAGTCGCTCAGTGACCAGGAACATCTCTCGAAGCTGCAGGATCTTACATTTGAACATCACCTGAGATTATCATGGCCTTGATTGGAATCATGCACCTGTCACGTCCTTTCATTCGACTGGCTCCGTCGGTGTGGCCAGTGAGTGTTGGACTGAGTGGCAGAAGTGTTGCCACCGCAGCACCTTCTCATGCACATCCCAACCCTGGTAATTTTGCAAATCGTTCACACGACGAGCTTTCGGCGATGGGCCAGAAGGGTGGTAAAAAAGGCGGCAAAGCCCGAGGCGTAGGTGGTTTTCATAACATGGATACCAAGAAGCAGGTGAGTTGCAAGTCTTAACATCAGCAAATAGTTCTTTTGCTAATTCTTCTTGTGTCAACAGCATGCCATTGCCTCGAAAGGTGGCCGCGCGGAAAGGAAAGCAGCTATAGAGCGTGATGAGATTGAGAATCAACTGCGCCTTGAGAGTGAACAGCGCAGTCGGTCGCAGGAACCGTCAGTAGTTCCACCAGGATTCGAAGAATGGAAAACATGTGCATAGAACAGGAAAATACATTTGTTGCAGGCATCGATGCAGTGATGTAAATGTAAGAAAATCCCCGCTTGGCCCGAACGGGCAGCACGTAAACATTGTGGCCTGAGGCGTTTAGATACCCGTTTCACGAGTTTCTTCATTCTTTCTCTTGAACATCCCCCGCAATTGTTATTGTTATCTTTTTTGCTTAAATACTTCCTCTAACCCTATTAGTGTAGCTAAGAGGACTGTATTCAGCCTCTGGTTTCACCCGTCCGCGCTCTTTGCGCTCGATTTTGCGCTTGTTGCGCATCCCGGTTCGCGACAATGGCTAACACCGGTTATACGTCGCCCTTCCCAACCTCCCATGACACCATTGGGCAGTCAACGCTTGTGACGCCTCTGTTTATGCCTTCGTCCCCTCCGCAGAATTTGTCCAGCCCGCCAGACTCCCCGCTCTCCGCCGAGACTCCCACGACCGAGCGCGTCGCAGCGAAACAGAACGACCAACGCCATGCCAGCGACGATGAACATCATTCAGACAATGAACCGCAGAACATTTCACGTCCCGCGACTCCGGGAAGCCCAACCGGCTCAGATCTCGATGCGCGACTTGCCGATTACACCTTGGATTTTAGCAATTTCCCCAGTGGCCATTTTGCTTTAGAAGGGAATGAGGAAACCTTGCCCCCGTTTCATAAGGACATCGAAGATAAGCTATCTGATGTCGGGGGCCCGGAAGACTTTACTGCAAACTTGGAGAAATATTTAATGGGCGACCTTGAAGGAGCAATTCACGAAGACGACGACGTTGAAGTGCAGTACGGATCATTGCGACGGTCATTCCGGAAATCAAAACAACCTGCGATTGAGGAAGACGCGGATTCTGGTGAATACAGTGAATTCGAGCCACCAGTGGACATGTCGACTCCCTCGCATTTGTTGCACAGAAAGAGCACGCTCCCCAAAGATTCAACGCATCTCGAGGATATCGAAGAATACCCGGATGATGACGAGTCTGAGCATAAAGAGCAGCCCTCGCCTTCCGTTCGCAAGCCCTCCATTGCGTCAAGCAATGGTGCAAACGAGCGTGAGGCCTTGCGGCAACAAATTGAACAATTGGAACAAACCGTGAGGGAACGAGACAATCAATTGCAACAGAATCGCAAACGTGTACTTGAGGCTGTTTCAGCTGGCGAACAGATTCGCCACCTCCAGACAGAGTTGCAGCAAAAGACTGCTCTCCTAGACGAGGTGCATGCCAAAGGCAGCGACGAGGCCATGCTCCGTGAGCAGATCCGGTCACTTCAAAAGCAGAATGAGGAGCGTGAAAAAATGCTGCGCCAGTCTAATATGGGCGGCGCAGATCTCAATGCCCTTTTCGAGCAAATTCGGGAGATGCAACAACAGCTTCACAACCGTGATTCGCAGAGTGCCTTGGACACCGAGCGATTGGAAACAATTGCCCACTTGCGTCAACAACTTACTATTTCTCAAGAGCAATTGAAAACACGGGATGCTACTCTCGATGAAACATTTTCTAAGCTCAAGGAAATTACTCGGGACAGGGATGCGCAATTGCAGGAGAAAAACTCAGAGATCGATCAACTACAGGCTCAGATAGATGATTACGGCCTAGAAAATGAGAAGCTCGAGACAGAGCTGGAGCGTGCCCACAATGATTTCCAGGTCTTGGAAGAACGTTTTATCACCTTAGAGGACAGAAATCGGCCATTGGAAGAGAAAAACACCACGCTTGAGGCGAATCTTACTCGTGTTCAGTCACAAATTGAGGCCCAGGAAAGTGCTCTGAAAGCTGCGGCTGCAGATTTGCCTATTACCGGGCACAGCACCTACAGCGAGATCCTTGACTTGATTAAAGATCTGGGACATGGAGATGCGGACCCCGTGGACGGTGCATTCGCAAGCGTGTCACAGCCGAAGGACAAGCTCACCGAGGTCCAAGCTGTCCAGGAATTACAACAATCACAACAGGAGGAGATTGCACGACTCCAACGGGAACTGCAGGAGACATCAGCTGCACAAAAAGCCGCAGATGCCGAAACAGACCGTCTCCGTGCTCAGTCTACCGAAACCCAATCTCTCATCAAGACCATTGAGGCAGAAAACCTGCGACTCTCCAATAGGGTAGAGGAGCTGACAACGGCCCTCAACAAATCCCAGCACGATCTGACCAAGACAAGAGAAGACCACGCTGAATCCCTGGAGACAATCGCCCGCCTACAAGAAGACAAGCTTGCCGAACCATCCATCCCGCCCCCAGCAGCCCCAGAAACTAGAGAACCCAACATAGCCGCCCTGGAAGCAAACCACCAAAGCCAACTTCGCAGCCTCCAAACAGCGCACTCAACGGCAGTCTCCACCCTCCGCGCCTCACACGCCGAATCAATGCGCAAAATCCGCAACCTCCTCACAGCAGCCGAACAACGCGAATCAGACCTCCGCACCGACCTAGCAACCCTCCGCTCAACATCCACAAACCAAGAAACACACCTACGCAAAGCCTTCAAATCAGAACTGAAACGACTGGAAGCTGTCATCGCCACAAAGGACGAAACAGCCGCTGCGGTCGATCAGCGCATTGCGCTATCAGTCGATAAGCGCGAGCGGGAATGGGAGCGGCGCGTCGATCTCCTCCTTAAGGAACGGGATCGCATGGCTAAGGCTCTTATGATGACTTGGGGTGAAAAGGAACTAGGTCGTGGACCTGGGCCTCTCGCTGAGGGGAAGGAGAATCGTCGGAGAGATGGTGAGGGGAAGAGTGGACAGGCTTATCGGTATAAGTATGTTCAGAAGCAGAAGTCGAGGAGTGGGGAGGCTAAGGCTTAGAGTCAATCTTGCCTTGTCTAACCTTGATATTCATGGTGTGCTCTACTGAGACTTGATGTATCGATCTTGGTTGCGAATTGTATTGCATTGTGTGTCATTGGTTCTTTCAGCGGTGTTTGATGGGTTATCAGTTTGTCCTGGCATGGATTCTGGGTGTATGTATTGTGTTTTTTGCGATGCCCGTTTGGGGAAATTGCATGTTGCCTCGAGCTTCGATTAATTGATTCTCTTCCTGAATTTTGACTGTTTACTTATTTTGTAATAATGTTGACGATGACACTATCGCCTTAGAAGGGATCGGCTCCAGCAACGCTGATCGACTCACCCACCGAAATCCTGAGGGTGTAGATTGCTGAAGATTTATGCTATTCTTTCTTGATGTGTCTATAGAAAGCCCTATTGAAATACAACCCGACCATTAAGAGGAGTCTTGCATACCTTCACAGTAGGTAGGTGAAGAGCAGATCACATTCCATAAAACCGATGTTGCATATGGATATCTTCGATCCAGCACAACTATTGGGTTGGCTTTGCCTATAGCATATGACATACAACGTACTTATGTAGCCAATAAGTTGACTGGTCAGCAAAAGTAATACATAAATTCTGTAGATCCCCCAAAAAATTAGGGCGCAACCATTCTATTTAACAGCTCTTAAGGGCCAAAATCTTGATGTGTGTATAAAACCCCCATTAAAAGATAAACCGGTCGATAAAGACTGGAACATATTCCATAAAATGTACATTGCATATAGATATGTTAAATATCGTACAGCCAAGAATGTCCAAAAGAGTTATTGCATCCCCCTTACCTATAACATATACTGCACAGTACTTATGTTGGCAATAAGTTGGCAGACCAGCAAAGCCTTGAATGCACTATAAAGATGTTGCAGATTTCTCCAAAGAGTAGGTTCTGGCCATTTAACCCGTCTACTGAGCAGGCCTTGAACGGCCAACCTCTTCTCGCTTGGTATCTTGATTGAAACCATGGCGGTATTGTCCCTTTTCCTCAAAGTAGCATTCGTCATATCGATTGTTTCTGCATGTCCCTCCTGCGACGATGAAGGGGAAAGCGTAGTTTATCCCAGGTTTACACGTCGTATGCAGCCTGGGGCTCTGGATGCGGTAACAAAGCCAAAGGGACCTCTGAACTGGGGACAAATCAATTTTATCCACACGAGCGACACTCATGGATGGCTGGAAGGACATATCAAGGAGCGCAACTACGGTGCGGACTGGGGCGACTTTGTGTCCTTTACGAAGCACATGCAAGACAAAGCCGCAAAGAAAAAGGTTGACCTTCTGCTCATTGATACTGGTGCGTCCGCTCATACCATATCCATATGTCCGGATCGATGTTAATGCAATGATTGCAGGTGATTTGCACGATGGCAATGGGCTCAGCGACGCGACAACCCCCAATGGCAACGTCACGAATCCTATCTTCGAAAATATCAACTACGATCTTCTCACTCCCGGAAACCACGAGCTCATTGCGTCCGATGTTGCATACAGCACATTCACAAAATTCACCAAAGTGTATGGCGACAAGTACCTGACGAGTAACATTGATATTTGCAAGAACTGCCAAAATGGTGAACCGGATAAGAAGGAATGGGTGTCTATGGGCAGCAGATCTAAATATATCACGACGAAGCATGGCCTGCGCATCATGGCTTTTGGTGTGATCCTTGATGGAACCAACAATAACAAAAACATGACAAGAATCCAAACAGCTGCCGAAATGGTAAAGCTGGACTGGTTCAAGCATGCAGTCAATCGCAAGGACATCGATCTATTCGTGCTCATTGGACACAACCCAGTCAAGCCTGGAATCCCCAAAAATCTAAGCACATTTCCATTCCTAATGGATACTCTTCGGAAAATGCGACCTGAGATTCCTGTGCAGGGATTCGGGGGTCATACTCACCGTCGTGACTTTTACATCTACGACCCTATGTCCTCAGCGATGGAATCCGGCAAATACTGCGATACTGTGGGTTGGCTTTCTCTAGATGGCATCAAATCCCAACCAAGCAAAACCACAAGCCCTGAAATAAATCGAGACCTGGGCAATAAACGCACTATGGTGGAATCTGCCGACGCATCTTGCAACAAGACCAAAGCGTTCGATATGAAACTAACTCGTCGCTATCTCGATTGGAATCGGCTCACTTTTGACTACCATGCAACTGGATCCCAAAACATATTGGATACCTCTCACGGGCTCAAAGTGACGAAAGGGATTACAGACAGTCGGAAAAGCCTCAATCTGACCTTCGTGTACGGGTGCGCACCACAGTCATACTGCGTATCATGCAAGCCATTCGGCGACAAGGGCAACGTCTACACCTTGGCGCAGACCGCTGCAGCTGCCACTGTAGTAAACCCAGACCGCTCAATGAAATCCCGAATAATCATTGTGAACAAAGGAGCCATCCGGTATGACCTGGTCCAGGGCCCATTTACCGTCGATGATTCCTACATCGTCTGCCCATACACCAATACCTTCAGGTATTTCCCGGACGTTCCTTACTCACTGGCTTCGAAGGTCCTCGAGACTTTGAACAAACCGAAATCCGCAAAGCGATCCTCCATGACTGTGGATACCATTTCAAGTCAGATGTTGGGTTACGATGAGTGCGACAATCCCTCGCCTCATAACGGGGCTGATCTTCTCAAGCCGAAATCCCTCTTCCGCCGTATCCTTGGCGGGACAACCCCTACACCGGGTTATACAACTTGCGATGACCTTGGCAATGATGGCGATGATACTCCCCACTCCGGAATCTCGGAGTACTCTCAACCAGATCATATCCAAGCTACCGCTGGGTTCCCATCAGAGGGTCAACCTGACAAGGTGGATATCATTTTCTCGGATTTCCTTGGCGATAGGATCGCTGGGGCGTTGAATTTGGAGCATCCGCCTAAGAATTATACGACGGACGACAGTCTCCTTTATATGCCGGAGAACTTTACTTCGAATACCTTCATTCCTGCTTATGCCTCTATGGCTTGGAAAGACAACATCGACAACTGTTCGATTGCTGGATGAGTGAGGCGGATTTTTCGAAGTTTTTTGACGTCAAGTGATGGTAATGTTTCTAGTCTTATGTAGCTGAGTTAGAGCTTGGGGTGGGGATGGTTGTAGCTGTAGTGAACTAAGTAGTAAGGGTTCGAATTATATCACCTCCCAGCGAATGCAGAATATTCATTTTGTAGCTATTGCGAGATAAATTGATGACGATGCTACTTCGGACAAAGATATTTTCTTGCTTTGATATAATGACGCAAGGAGGACTCCTCTGGGAGGGGGGAAGGGAGGAAGAAGCATGAGGATACTTTATGGAGGAGCAACAGACTCTATAGTGTCATGGACTAAGGCAGGAAATTAAAGGAGGACTGATCCATGAGGTCGACGTGCCATGTCATATAATAAGGGTAATACTGTGCCCGTGGACGGAATAGTCAAATCTTTAGGTGGAAACGATGCTAGTAGAGGGTAGGAGAAAACATTAGGTTAGCGAGATAAAATCAATAGAAAAGAAAATAGACAGCAACGTTATGATATAAGTTGGCTAGTAAATAGCTAAAGAGTAATAACCTATCAATCCAATCCGTTGCACTTTCACCCGTTTGCTCTGCTAGCCACAGGAAGGAAGCCAAAGGTGAAGGCCTCTGATAGAGTATAAATTTTATTTGGTATCAAAGAAGTAACTATAAAGCTAACTGTAGTGAAACCAAACATCAGAAAAGCAATCGCTCCAGATATCCTCAAGCTCCGACAACTATCCCAACACATCATAACTATCCATTCCTCCCCAAATACAAATCATAAGTTATGACATTAAAAGTAACCAACAAGTAGAAACCAAACCCGTCTATCTGACCAGCAGATATAGACAGACATATTACCCTCCTTTCTTTCTCTTCCATCCATTCATCCTTCTTTCCCTTCTCTTTCCTCTCTCGGCTTTCGCCTTTAGTAAAAGCTAATACTGGTACGATTCGCACCACGATAAGTAGTCTGATCAATCCCACCACTCTCACCCCCGAAAGACGCCGAACCAGTCTGAGTCTCATCAGCCGAAGCCCGCGGATTCGAAACTGTCTCCATAATACAGCTTAGCGGGCCACTTGCACCGCCATGGGTACTGCTGCGCGGACGACGGGTACTCGAGTAGATGATTTCGACATCATTGCGGCGCGGAGCTGGGGGCATAGAGCGGCTGGGGTCGAAGCGGCGCTGGCTTGTCCAGCGGGTTGATTGGGGCATGTATTGCTGTTGGAGATGGTTGGGGTTTGGGTGGTACTGTGATTGAGATTGAGAGTGACGCGGGACTTGGGATTGGTCGAAGTGGTAGGATGAGCTGCGGGATGGGTATTGGAGGAGGGTTGGTTGGGCGGTTGTGCTGCGGCGCATTGGGGGTTGGGACATGTGCATTTGCATTTGCATTTGCAATTGTGGGCCTGATGCTCGCCTTGATTGGGAGTATTTGCGGGGCGGTTGGGGACCTGTTATGAAGTTTGGGTGGTGGGGATGGTGGGGATGGTGGACGGAGCGTGGTGCTGGTATTGGGCATACTGTTTGAGAGCGGCGGACTTTTGGTGGTGTTGTTGGGGCTGACGGGACTACCTCTGGGGCGTCCGCGGAATTCATTGTCATGGTTCGGGTGTGCCCTTCTGGGTGGTCTTTCTTTTGGACCTGGGGTTGGCTTGATTCCTGTGCTGGGGAGATTGGAGAGAAGTCTTGGCTGTTAGGTCCGATGACCTGGGGAGTTGTGGACTGAGCAATGTTCTTGGGCATGCTGTTGGGTGTCACGACCTGCTTTTCGACATCTGACGCAGCATTGGGGTCTGCAAGGGCTCGTATCTGAGGGTCCGACGATAAAGGCAGCGACAAGGGGAAAGACCTTGGGAGGAAACGTTTGAGAGAAGACAGTGACGACTTTTGTCTCTTGTGACCCGCGTACTTTTCAGGGATCGTTGGGATCTTGGGAACGGGTGCATCAGATAGTAAGGCGCGTAGCTCGTTGCCTGTCTGCGAAGTCATGACGGTAGATGTGCGCGAGATAGGGTAGAATTCGCTAGCAAGACTCTGTGATCCGGGCGAGATACGGGTCAGAGTGTCGTCCGGGGAGATAGTTGTTCCAGAAACAATCTCCCCATATGTCGAGCCAGGATCTGTATTGACTCGGAGCTGAGGGCGGAAGCGAACGGGAGCAGGGTGTCGGATACTGGGATGACAGTTGACTCTGTTGGCGATGGGGTCTGCGGACCAAGAGTATCCGGTTCCATTGCCGTCATGTTGGCGACAAAGATAGAGAATTTCGTTCTTGAGTGTCTCTTCGCTATCCCAGCTGTTTCCGGACAAAATGCTGCCGTCTCGGAGAACTTCCTGGCGCCTGTAGATCCCGAGAAGGGAGACGTCATATGGGCGATCGCAAAGCTCTCTTGCACAGTACATGATGCAAACGGTAACCCTATGGCGCAATTGTCAGTTGATGCGAAGACAGCGGGGGTGGCGTGAGACTTACATCGAGACCACAGATACAATCACTGTAGCTCGGTGGAAAGCACAGCTCATACCAACTCTCCAATAACTCGCATCTGTGCCTTCGGGAAGACAATAAACCTGCTGCGCGGCGATCACTAAACCAGCTACACTGGTAGCCAGCCATAGCATGAGGTCGAGTCGTAGAACATAAGTGCAGACGTTATGCAAGACAGTTTTTTGCGTTCCAAATCCTCCGATGTTGTTATACTGCCAGGCGACCAGGCTCTGCAGACCAACCAGAGGAAAGGAGAAACACGACTTGATGGGAGTTAGCAAAATGTACAAAAAATATGTAGATCGAGCGGAACATACTGCGACCAGCGATAGCACAACACTCAGAGTCATCTTTGAGTCAACCTGTTCATTTCCGTAAAGGTAGAGAGCAAGTACAGCTTCCAGAATAGACTCGAAGAGAAGGAAGTATAGCGCAACGAATATGATAAGCTTCGTCCAAGTACCTTCCTTCCGCGGCTGAGCCGAGGAACCAGACTCCATAATGGCGACAGGTAAGCTTGATGTCGATCGCAGTTCTCCCGTCAAAGCTTCCTGGTATGCGAAAGCCGGACAAGGAAGAGAAGATCGCCAGTATCGGACAGACGTATTGAATGCGCCGGGTCCAAATCCAACCCAGAATTAGACACACTAAAGAATCATCAATGGCGCGTGAAGTAGTTAATATAGAAGGCTCACGAAAGAGGAGCGCTCCAGGACTAAAAAGGGAAATAATGGAGGGTTCCCTAGCCCTGGAGCGCGTCGACGCGGTTAGAGTGTGGAGGGGTGGAATGCAGCGTCCGAGGGGGTCTGGGAAGAATCCTGAGCGGATCTCACACTTGGCTTGAGGAGATGAGATGGTCATCGCCTGTCATCAGGAATGTCCCAATCGAGGAGCAGTTGGTGCTAGGGATGCTCATTAGAGGGTTGTTAGTATCCCTGTGGGTCAGTCTACACACGTCAGTTAGTTTCAGTCCCTGAGAATGGAAGATTTGATTCTCATCTTCCAAGAATCCAGTGTTATTCTCCGTGCATGGAAGGGTTGACCTTGGAGGGAGGTTGAAGCTGAGGTTGACGGGAGCCTTTCATAGCCCTAGATCCCTCGATGACGTGCAGTCAACAACACTTGACCACATCAACCTTCATCAATGATAATTAAACAAGAGAAATTACTGCTATTGACTATTAGTTATCTAAATGATTAATTCTGCAACTATTTCGTATCAATTTTGTATCAAATCCCCGAGTAATCCTACAGAGGAAGGGGTCACGTGATCCGAAGGGGTGACTGTGTCTGTAAGGACCAGTCGACCTGGATTCGTAAGAGAACGTAGGTGATAGGCACCTGAATGAAGTGTCATCAATAGTCTATTGTTGGGGAATGTACTTCCTCTTACTGCGAACCATTGCCATAATTTGGTCTCGACTTGGGTTTGATCCTGCCAGATCTATGAGTCTGATACATTCCACCTACACTGGTATTCGAGGTAAAGGACCTTGTTTCAACCAAACTACTGTTGGATTTTTCTCGTTTATTGGCTGTCTTGGTTATGGTTCTCGTGAGCGACAACTTTGTTGACTCCAAAGAGGTGCTGCATTGGTAAGCGCCACCTCATTCTAGGATTCAGAATTGCTCCCTACATCTGCATCAAGGTGTGCATGGTCTGTGGATTTCGGTGCTTCCACCTCCTGTAGCTGAGCCTCCAAGAGAGAATCTGGTTTTTCGCACTATCACAGGGATCAGGTCTTGCCCGAAGGAAGTATACAGGTCACATTTTGCTCAATGCATACAGGACCTTTGTCCATACAATCCAAACCTTACTTTATACCTTAGCACAGTGGCTCAATTGACAGATAAAACGAAAAGTACAGAAATGGTGGTCATATAATCAGTTTCTATATTTTGTCTATATCTTCAAAACCGCAAAGTGAACCCAATTACAGCACAGCAATGCACTCAATCTCAACATCAGTGTTAAGAGGAAGAGTCTTGACCGCAACACATCTGCAGAAGTATGCGTCAGAAAAAAATGATCTCACAACGCGAAAGTACAAAAAAGCAAGACTCCAAAAAAAAGAAAGAACTCAAGGTTGGAATGAATGACTCACGTCCGGCAAGGCTTAACGTCGCCCCAGTATTGCATATAAACCGAGTTCATCTCAGCAAAGTCATCCATATTAGACAGGAAGACGTTGACCTTAACCACCTTGGTGATATCGGTACCGGCCTCCTCGAGGATGTGGGTCAGGTTCTTAATACATTGGTGCTGGAGTGGAAAAGGAGATTCTTAGCAAGCCATATCATCACGTAGCGGTCAATTGGGATAAGAACAGGATGTGTCATACAGTGTGGGCCTTGACATCGCCATCAATCAGCTTGCCGGTGGCAGCGTCCATGGGGACAGCGCCGGAGCAGTAAACGACGCCATTGGCGACGATGGCTTGGGAGTAGATGCCGGGGAGGGGCTTGGGGGCCTTATCGGTGAGGACTGCGGTCTTGGTGGACATTTTGGGTATGTGTATAGTGTAAGGAGTAGAAGAGGAGGTGGAAGGGGAAGTCAATTATAAGAAAAGTTTCCCGGGGAAAGGCTTTTTATCAACGGAGCTATGGAAGTACACCCCGCATCCATCCCACGCGAAACGTAAGTTCCAAAGTGATACGGTAGCGACTAAAGATAGTCACTGTAACATCTTCTGCTGATCTTTACTGAACAGAGTATACTTATCGGCTTATCTCTCCCCCGCATTATCGTTCCCCCCACGTGAGTGGGGGGACTATTTGTACTTGTACTTGTCTCTTGGAATAGTCTCTTCTTTTCTCTGCACCCCCTATTTCTATAATCATGACTGCTGGCGTCACGCAACCCCCCTACCCCCTCCACGAGTCCGTTAAGGACCTGCTGGACCCGGAATATGTGGCCTTCTACAACGAGCATGTTATCAACAACCAGCAAGTCCACCTCCAACCCGTAGAGGCGTCGCGAACAAGCGGTGTCTTGATTCCTGGCGCAGGTCCTATGCTAGATGTGGGCAAGACCCAGGACATCACCATCCAGCGACGCGCTACCGACGGTCCCCCTGTGCCCATCCGCTGCTTTACTCCCAAGGGTCATGCTCCTCCTAGAGGATGGCCGGTGATGCTATATTTCCACGGTGGTGGCTGGGTATTGGGTAATATTGACACGGAGAATGTGGTGTGCTCGAACCTCTGCGTTCGGGGAAATTGCGTGGTAGTGACAGTCGATTACCGGTAAGTCGAGTATGACATTTACATTTCCCAATCTCAGTCTTTTTTTTTTTTTTTGGGAAACTAACTACTCCTCTCTAATCAGTCTCGCACCGGAAAACCGCTGGCCTGCCGCCGTCCACGACTGTTGGGAAGTACTACTCTGGCTAATCGCCGACGGCCCCGCCACACTCGGAGTAGACATATCCAAAATGGCAACCGGGGGCTCCTCAGCCGGCGGCAATCTGGCCTCAATCATGACGCAGAAAGCCCTAACCCTGTCACCGCCAGTTCACTTCCGCGCACAACTCCTCTCAGTCCCCGTGACCGACAACACGGCCACTGTCGAGAACAACGAGTCCTATCGTAAATATGAGCGGACCCCCGCTCTCCCCGCACTGAAGATGTACTGGTACCGCGATCACTACGTGCCCAACGATGCCGACCGGACCAACCCCGAAGCTAGCCCGTTGTTCTGGGAGGGTGATTATTCGCAATTGCCGCCGGCACTGGTTATGGTTGGTGAATTGGATGTGTTGCGCACTGAGGGCGAGCAGTACGCTGCGAAGTTGGTTAAGGCGGGTGTTGAGGTTGATTTGCAGATTATGAAGGGGATGCCGCATCCGTTCCTTGCTATGGATGGGGCCTTGTCGGAGGGTAAGAGGTGTATTACTTTGATGTGTGATGCTCTGCAGAAGGCTTTCTGGCAGTGATTGCTTTCTTTTTAATATAGACGATGTATTACACATTGAGAATAGAGATTTCCGTTTTCTTTTCTGTTTCTTGTCTGTCCATGAAATGTCTAAATTTCGCGAATTGGCCTTTGGTTCTCTAGGTGCAGAACTTCGTGTATGTATTCTGCAAGGGATATGTAAGGACACCGTTGACGCAATCGCAAGTACAATAGGCAGCTTTATTTTTGACATATACTCTGATGAGATAAATGTATGTGTCAATGGTGTCAGCTCATAAGAATATCTGTAGGGGTGTGTGGCATTGTTGTATAGATCTCGAGTGACTGAATTTATAGTGACGTGATGCGATCGCTCTCCCACGAGGTTAATTCGATAACTTGATTCAATATAATGTTTTATATACACGAGCCCTCTCCTATCTAATAACAGGTGATCGCAAATAACATGTAATGTTAATTCATAGCTGACTCTTTCCCCGATGCCGGTTCGGTTGGATATACCCAGATGCCTGCTCATACCACCAAGCCCTATTTCGGTCTAGTACTAACTGCCCACACCAAGACTATAGAAACTATATAAACTAAAATCCAATTAACTTAATAGTGGATACAGTCCACGCAAGTAATCTTCACCCAAAGGCACGGAGTGTGAGACAAAATCCCATTGTTCACGATGTGATAGGACCTGTGATTGGCGGAGAGAATAGCTGCATGGAATTTCTCGACAGTGGCGCGCCATGGTGTCGCGCTATCCACAAGACCCCTGTTGCAAACACGCTACGGTATACGCTTGCTAAGTAGACCCCACAATGCAAAAACAACATATACGTATATAAAAGGTAACAAATAATGACGCTGATGCAATCTGTTCGGATATGAGTATATACAGAAAGTGAAGCATAAAAACCACGTGTCGCTCAAATGCCACGCAGCAGTCAAGTAGATTTCGGGACAACAGTCGTTTCGGAATGGTTGAAAGTGGTAATTCCCGTCCTAATAATCTTCAGTTGCGACGGGCAATGAGGATCGGGGCATGCGATGCTGGCGTCGGTGGTCATCCAGTCATTTTCATGGGTCATTCGTTGCTTAGAAGCGAGCAGGGGTAGAACGGAAGCTATAAAAAGGAAGAACATGTTGGCCTAATCTCTTATCATGTGCAGAAGGGGCCCAAACTCACCCAGACTGTAGATGCTAATGCCCTGACCCGGTGGCAAGTACATCATCTCGCCCTTGAGCGTGAAATAATCGCCTTCTTTGGCGCCGCACATAATGCGCTTGCCCGGTGGACAAACCACCTCGACGCGGAGATCATAGAGTTGGAAAGATTCGTCGGACATCGTAGAGTGTAGATCTCAAAAATGAGTCGAGATAGTTACATCGGGTACTAGATAAGTCCAAGCGGACCGGTGTTCCACTCGCGTCGGTGATCAAAATTCTCCCCTTCTCTCCACCTCCTCCTCACCACCCCATTCTCACCCCAGTACGGAGTAGTGATAAGCTATCAGGTGGCTACTCGGAAGAAAAGCTGCAGGGTACCCCATTTAATTCACTCGTCTGCATGGTCTGATCTGATCTCCATCACCTATATACCATGGCGTTCGACGAGAAAAATGGCACGGAGACAGATGTCGAGTGGTCCGGGTCAAGCTCCTACGAGGGCGAAAATGAGGAGATCAAACGCGATCTCAAATCGCGACATATCAACATGATCGCCATTGCAGGGATGATCGTAAGTCTCCGACCGACTGTATTGTTGATCGCCTTTACTCATGAAAATAGGGAACGGGTCTGTTTCTGAGCTCGGGTCAGGTCATTGCCACAGCCGGCCCCGCGGGCGCTTTCTTGGCTTATATCCTTATGGGCTTGATTACTGCCGGTGTTTCGTATACCACTGGTGAGATCTCGGCTTTTATGCCTTGTAGTGGTGGTTTTGTTCGTCATGCTACGCGCTTTGTTGAGCCTGCTCTTGGTGCCGCCACCGGTTGGAACTTTTGTATGTGCTTGTTGAGTGCAAGTTGATGACTATATACTAATTGGTTTAGGGTATACCATGGCTATTTCGGCTCCGGCTGAGATTACGGCTGCTGCGACCATTGTTCAGTTCTGGAATCCGCCTGTGGATCCTGCGGTTTGGATTACAGTGTTTGGATTTTGTATCGCTGTTCTTAACTTTTGCAATGTCCGCCTCTATGGAGAGTCGGAGGTTGTCTTTGCTTCGCTGAAGATTATGCTGATCATTGGTCTGATCATTGGCGGTATTGTCATCGACCTCGGTGGTACTCCTGGCCAGGAACGTCTCGGTTTCCATTATTGGAATGACCCAGGTGCCTTTAACAACTATATTTCAGCTGGCTCCGCGGGAAGATTTCTGGCTTTCTGGAAAGTCCTCTTAACGTCCGCGTTCAGTTTCGGCAACATCCAAGTCGTCGCCATTGCCGGAGCCGAGACGAGAAACCCGCGCAAGATCATTCCAGATGCTACCCGGAAGACATTCATCCGAGTCTTCGTATTTTACGTCCTGAGTATTTTCATCGTTGGTCTAATTGTGTATGGCCCAGTTACTCCCCTTTGAACCCCGAGTCCCATCTCTAACAACCTTTCAGGCCATATAACGACTCTAAACTAGTCATCTCAACCGGAACAGCCAGCCAATCCCCATTCGTACTGGCCTTTCAACGCTCCGGCGTCAAAGTCGTACCCCACATCATCAACGCAGTAGTCTGCACATCAGCCATCAGCAGCAGTTCCAGCTGTATCTTTATCGCATCGCGGACATTGTACGGACTCAGCCAAGACGGCCACGCACCGAAGTTCTTCCAGCGATGCAATCGCTTCGGAACTCCGTATTTCGCAGTTGGCTTGACCGTTCTGCTTTTGCCGCTGATGTATATGACCGAGGGCAGTAACTCGTCGACCGTCTTTAATTGGTTTGTGAATATTACTACTGTCGCGGGTCTGATTGGCTGGATTGTTATTGAGGCGACTTATTTGCGTTTTTATGCTTGTTTGAAGAAGCAGGGATATTCTCGCGAGGGTGAGTTCTTTTTACCCGGTTTAGTATGTGTGAGTGTTATGGCTGACTGGCGCAGACTTGCCTTATAAAACTCCCTTCCAACCATATACGGCTTGGATTACTGGATTTATGGTTGTATTGATCGTTTTGACTTCTGGTAAGCAGAGATTGAAATTAGATCATATATCACATCGTTATGAGCAGCAACTAACCACTTGTTATCATAGGATATGATGTTTTCTGCGAGGGTAGATGGAACACTTCCACATTCCTAACTTCATACCTCAACATTGCCATCTTCGCCGGTATGTATCCTATCTGCAAGGACAATCATATGAGACAATCCTAACACCCAGCCAGCCCTCTACGTCTTCTTTAAAATCTTCCTCAAGTCAAAGATCATCCCCTTAGAAGAAGTCGACATCAAATCCGAATTCGACAAAATCCAAAAAGAAAAAGCTGCTGGCGAGTACCTAACCAGCGACCAACTAGACTGGCCCTGGTGGAGAAGGATTCTGCACTGGATCTGAGTACTTGCACATACACCGTACACCACTACACATACACATACATCAGGCCCCAAAACCCAGGCCACACACCTCTACATGTATCCACCATCACCTTATATCTAGAATTTGTATAAACCTAATCAATGAGAAACCAAGAATCAAAAATCATAAACTCATAGACATATAATCATCGATATTCACCCCCACAGTCACCCAAACTCTCAAACATCTCAGCCCGCGAACTCCGATCCAGAATCGCCTGGATAAGTCTCTGGTCGTCCATATCAAGCGACCAACCAAGACTAGCCAGATTTTCCTGTGATTGCTCGCTGACGCCCATTCTAGCTCCAACGATCACGGCGCCGACGCATGGGAAGTCTAGGACCCATCGCGTGGCAACGTTTGAGACGGAGACCTTGCGCTTACGGCCGATTTTTTGGAGTGTATGCAGGAGTTCTTGGAAGAGGGGCCAGCCGCCCCAGTTTTGGATCATGGCGAAGTACTGCGGGAGTGTTAGTGGGGTTTAGTCTGTTTGTATGCTGGGTGGGTGTTTCGGGGTTTGTTTTTACCTTGCGTAGACTTGGTGTCATTGTTTCGGCGTAGAGGTCTGGAGCCTCCTTTCCGACCCATTTTTCGGCTAGGAGGCCACCCAACTTTGTTTCTGTTGTTAATCTTTGTGGAGAGGAATTGTAAGGGACTAGGGTTGGGCGTGACTTACCAGGGTGCCGTAGGTGAGGAGCTTGATGTTGTTCTTGTTACAGAACTCTACCATCTTCACTGTGGGTCTTGAGTCGATGAGAGAGAACTATGTATCATCATCAGTATCGGTCATGAGTATGGGTCTTGAAGATGGGTGGAGTGATCGATCAATGATCGAAGTGTCGGTGGATACATACCTGGACTTGGTTAGTGTAGACTTTGACTCCACTCTCGATGGCCTTTTCCATATGTTCTGTGTCGAAGTTGCAGAGACCGAGATGTTTCACTCGGCTGTCTTGCTGCAGGTATTTCATTGCATCAATATACTGGGGGTCATTGTACTGTTTGATATAATGATAAGTGATAGATCACGGATATGCATGCTTGGGGTATGTTGAAACTCACAAATTGCCAGTGGAATTGCAATAGATCGAGTTTATCTGTGCGTAATCTCTGGCAGCGCTCATCTACCTTAGCACGGATAGCTTCGGGTGTAACGCTCATGGGGTGGAAGACGCAGTATTTGGTTGCGGCGAAGAGTGAGTCGGAGTAGTTACTTGCAGACCGGTATTGGCCCTAGAATGGACTGGGTTAAAATCAAACTTGATATGATCCAATAGAGAAAACCCACAAATAGAATCTCGGCATCACCATAATGATCGGCCATATCAAAAGCTGTTAGACCGCTCCCCACATGCTTGGAGAATTGCTGCATGATCCTCGAGCGGGGTGCGATGCCCCAGGCGGGGCTGGACAACTGCCACAATCCAGAGAAGAGCCGAGGCAGCTGAATACCGGCCATTTCAAAGGTCTCTGAGATGACGCCAGGAGGCTTCTCAGATAGTATTTCCGTGCTTGCTACCGGAGCAGTGGCCAAAGAAGGATTGACAAGGTCTATAGTTGCTTCGAGACCTCTTTCCAACACAAAAGGCTGTGCGTTGGTCTCCCAGGCGGACTTGCTTGTCATTAGAGCTTTCAGCAAAGCCTCCAATGGCTGCCTTTCGGTCTCGGATAGTTGTCGTGATCCAGTCTCTACAAAGAGAGTCTTCTGAACGGCCGTGATGGCTTGGATGATATCACCATCTACACCGGCAATTTCGTCCACGATAGCCGACTGGTCGGAGCTGAGCTTCATCTGGGAGACTTGCTCAACGATGCTTTGAAGCAGAGGGATGGCCTGGTAGCATAGACCACATCCCACCATACAACAAATGCGTTTCCGTAGTTGCTGGAACGAGGGTGTCGTTTGGAAAGGACCGTCGACTGTCTGCTCGACCACAACGACATCAGAGAATTTGGAAGCAGTCTCTTCCAAATAGTTTCTCGTCTGTTCTTCAAAGATAGGCGTACAATCCGGTCTATTGGCTAGAATGCCGCGCATAACAGCTCGCAGTCCTTCGATGGGCAGATTGGCGATATTCGTATCAGCCATCATGTTAACATGGCCCGCCTTGGGCTTTGAGGGCGCCATCCTGAAGTGTGTGTGTCCAAAGATATGAAAAAGCACGCCTGTCCTGTCATAGATGATCCCTGCAAAACGAAACTCACCGGCCGGCGACTTCACGTTTCAGGCAATTGCGTTAACTTCCGCCGGCGTTCAAACCAGGTTGAGTCCCCGGTAAACCTCGGGAGACGATCGTCACGGACTAACCGGATTCGGACATCGGCCCCAGTCGATAACGGAAGAAGCTCCTCGGGCTGATCGCCCCCCGTGGAGAGTCTTCCTGGTCCACCTCCTCACTCACCTCGATATGGACGGGGACGTGCATGGAGCCCCGAAAGCTAGGTAAGACCCTTGCAGCTTGGAATTGGGGTTGAATCTGACCTGTCAGCAGCGCCAATGCATGCCTGGCATGTCGGCGCGTGAAGATGAAATGCACCATGACGCTCGATGCCGTCAAGTGCGACCGCTGTGTGCGCAAATCACTGGACTGCATGTTCCGTGAACATCGTCGGGGGAGGAAGCCTGGCACGCGGTATGTGACTCAATTACACCTGCAAGGATCGTGTGTTGACATTGCCCCGCACATAGCTTGATCAAGCCCAATGCCAAGCGGTCGCTCGACTCACCACAGGGCCCATCATTCCCAGAAGGGATGCCGGCCGAAGGTGATACGAGACGGCCCAGTTCACCGAGGGACGAACGCGTTTCCGACTTTTGGGCGGAGTCGGAGGGGCTTCAGCCTGATGGCCTGCTGAGCCATCAGGCGATGAAGGGGAAGTTCTCGCTGCAGAATATCCTCAGTACTAATCATGGCTCGACTCCTGACCGACCGGTCGAATCAGTTTCGCCTGATGATCCAACTCGGTGTGGTATTGTTAGCCATGAGGTTGCTCTTCGTTTGTTTGAAAGGTAGGCAAATTCCAATAGGAATGCGAGGCCAATTGCTGATCTATTAACAGCTTTATGACGAAACTAAACCCCTTCGTCAGCCAACTGGATCCTCACCTCCATTCCTTCACATATGTGCGACAGAAATCGTCATTTCTGCTCGCTGCAGTTCTTACCGCTGCCTCCAAATCATTCGAAATTTCATTATACCCAAGTCTCCATGAACATGCCGAAAAGCTATACATGGAGGCTTTCCGGCGGGGAGATAAATCCGCCGAGACAGTCCAAGCCATCATGGTTCTTACATATTGGAAGGAGCCAAATGATACAAGAGCCTGGATGTCTGTTGGTCTTGCAATCCGCATGTCAATGGATCTGGGTTGGCATAAGTTAGGACAGGATCCCGCAAGGCAAGAGAAATTGACCGAGCTTCAACAAAGAGAAATCAGAAATGACGAACGGACGTGGTTGGTGCTGTTCGTGTACGATCGCAGGTAGGCGCTTCCCGGTCCCCATTGTTGATTTGCATTGACACAATTGAAAACAGTATGAGTTTGCAGACAGGCAAGCCTTGGATGATTGAGCGAACTCCATTTATTGAGTCGGCGCAAGACTGGTGGAGGCATCCACTCGCCATCGATAATGATCCATTTCTCTGCGCGTTTGTCACTCTCCGGCTGCTGGCAGCGGAAGTGTTCGACCTGTCCAGCCCTGGTAATCACTATCCAGCACCTCGGGCGTTGGCAATTCTTCAAAATAGGATTGAGCAATGGCAAAATAAGTGGCTTGATGTGGTTGATCCAGGTAAGTTTCACTATGACACACATCCATTCGGCTTATACTAACTCATAAATTCAGGAAGCTGCCATAATTTCATGATCCGGTTCTACGGCGCTCATCAATCTTTGCAACTCTTCTCTATGCCTCTCCAAGAGACTTTGAAGAACCAAACCTTTAATGAAACCTGCGATCTAAAACCATTGTGGATCAGCTATCACAGTGCTACGACCATGTTGCGGTTGATGGCCGAGTTCCCGTCCTTTTTGAGCCTCTGTCAAGACTCTGTACATGTCATGACTGCCTACTCTGCAGTTCTTCTCATCAAGGTAAGGCACTCCATGCTTCACTTCTCTTGAAGCCTTCTCACAATTATTATAGCTGCTTCTCTCTTCTCCTCCTATGATAAGCCAGGAGATCGAGCCCGACACAATTGCAACAATTCGTGCAGCGGCAAATGTATTCACCGGCCAAACCGCACCTTTAAGTACAAGCTGCAGTCTCCAATCCCGGTTCCTAAACAACATCCTCATGGAATTTGCAACCCTTCGACGCCCCCGTCCAATAGACAGACACCGATCTATCGACCGGGCGCAAGGATTCGCCGACACAAATGCTCCAACATCAAATGCCACCTCATTCCCAGGTTCCCCTGCTACTGCCCCATCTCACTCCCCAATCCACCAAACCGCGGAGACCCATAGTATCCCCACAGCGAGGCCTTACCCGCAACCAAACCCAACTAATCCAGATCAAGCCGTCGTCCAGCCACAAAGCCATCCTCCCCATCCACAATCCATCCAAGCCACATACTTCCACCGGCCATCTGTTCCAAATCCCGATCCTGCGTATGATACACCTATGGCTGGCATCCCACCAGGACCAAACGGTCTCCCCGCCGTCTCAAATATGTGTTACAATAACCAACTAGATGCAGCCTCGAACTTTGTGTTCAACGACGAGGCTATGTGGGTCGGTATGTTCGCTAGTGCTGGATTCAACCTCCAAGACGGTGTCTTCTGTGGCTGAACTATACCCCCTATGCCGTCATTTCTCGGTTTCTTTTTCTGGCAGTGTTTTACTATATGGACATATAGTGTAATTTTGTGTTATTTATTAGACATTCTTGGATGTCACTATTAGAAGGATATACTTTTGTCTTTTTGCTAGAGATAGAACCATAGGCTCTCTCACCTGAGCAAAATTATAGTCTGATATATACTCAATTTAAAGGCTTTTGATTACACATATATGTGAGCGCTTCACGAAATATCCGTGTAGCATTCGTCTCTTTGAAATCTGTGTTTCCCCCAACCCGGCCTTGTGTCATATTGGCTTCCGGTATTCCGGCACCGTTTGGACGAGGTACTTCTAGATTCAGTTCCATCATCCCGTTGGCAACCTCGTGTGCGACAAACGGTAAAAATTGCCTCGATGCTGCGTAACATAGTAGAAATGACTTCGAATATATTTACTCTTACAACTGGGTATCTAGATATCTGTCCCAAGAGGATATTAGCAGAAATATAAATATAACTGGCTTCTGCTGAAAGTATGTTCTATTAAGTTCCAGATCTCTGGTTTCATCAGCTTAAGTATTTCGGAAAGCTCTCGGCGATTATACATGCCACAAGAAAATGAATTTTGTGGAACATTTCTCTGCATCGAACAACCTTTTGCTATTGGATAATCCGTCATAAATAGTGATTGTGATGACGTTTACATGGACTGGAATCAAATAGCTATGTGCAACCTCTTGAGGTTATGCAGAGCATTGTGATGGATAAATCTGTATTAATCTTCCACGGCATAATATGAATGTTATGCTTATTGTCTGACGAGAAATATAAAAAGAGTGAGATGGATTTCAATGGGATGCATTATCTGAAGATGTTTGTTCGCAACGCATCCGCAACGTAAGAAATATATAACAGCAACCATGATGGATAATCATCTATTCATATACTCTTGGCCGCAGTCATTATTCATAATCGGAACCATTTTGTTGGTCCCTCTTCTTCTTTATTACACATTCCCTTTCGGATCAAAATATGCGATTATCAATGCCAAATCTCGACTCGACTTCCTCGGCACAAAAGCAAGAAAAAATTACGTAGCAGATGCCAAAAATCTCATCGAGTCAGGACTCGCGAAAGTATGTTGATCGCAACTAGTCAAAATATGCCAGGTTATGGTTTACTCACTTCAGCAGTCTAGCCTTTTCAAACTCGTGGGCGACTCAGGCACCCTACTGATTCTATCACCAAAATATGCAAATGAAATCCGGAGTCACCCTTTCCTTAGCTTCACCAAGGCATTGATCACTGAGACTCATCCTTATATTAAAGGATTCGAGCCAATGCTGCAGATCGCTCTACCCTCCGAAATATTTCAAGTGGCAACTCGGACGAAGATGACACGGGCTTTAGGTAGATGACTCTTCTTCGCGTAATATGGTCAATTCATACTGACTATCATTATAGGAAGTCTTACGAAACCACTTTCCAGTGAAACCACCGCTGCCCTTCAAGATATCTGGACAGAAGACACAGGTATAAAACATACCCACCCACTCCCATCAAGTGTATAAACCCTAACCCAAAAAAGACTGGCATACAACCACCCTAACACCAGACCTCCGAAAGATAATATCCCAAACCGCCTCCAAGATTTTCCTCGGCAACGAACTAAGCCGAAACAAACTTTGGCTCCAAGTAACAGCAGACTACACCGCAAACCTAATGAAAGCAACCGAAGCCCTACGCCGATGGCCACAAACCCTCCGGCCCTTGATATCCCTCTTCCTCCCAATAACCCGCCAGCTCCGCAATAATCTAACCCAAGCCCGCAAACTGGTTATACCGGTCCTGGACGAAAGACGTCGAAGCCAGGACGCTGCCGTGCGCGAGGGGAGAGTACTGGACCGACATGATGATGCTATGCAGTGGATTGAGGAATGCGTTAATGGCCGTCCTTATGACCCCGCGGGCATGCAGTTGGCGTTGGTAATTGTTGCTATTGTTGGTGCCACTGATCTGATGACGCAGGCGGTATTTAATCTTTGTGAAATGGGGGATGTGGTGAGGGCGTTGAGGGAGGAGATTATTTCTGTGTTTCGGGTTGAGGGGATGACGCGCGCTTCGTTGTATAAGTTGCAGTTGATGGATAGTTTTTTGAAGGAGAGTCAGAGGATGAAGCCTTTGGAACTTGGTAAGTGATGATCTGGTTTTGTTGTGTTAGTGCTGTTGCCATTCATAGACAACCTGGATGGTCTGACGACGATATCAGTTTCAATGCGCCGTGTTGCTAGCGACGACGTGTACCTGAAAGACGGACACAAGATCGACAAGGGGACTCGACTGGCTGTTTCCAACTGCTGGATGTGGGATCCGACATTTTACGAGGATCCCGAGACATTTGACGCTTATCGATTTGTGAAGCTGCGTCAGGTTTCAGGCCGCGAGGCCTCTGCGAATCTTGTCTCGGTCTCGCCGGAGCATATGGCTTTTGGGTTGGGGAGCCATGCATGTACGGGTCGCTTTTTTGCTGCGAATCAGATGAAGATTGTGCTGTGTCATATCCTTTTGAAGTATGAGTTCAAACTCGCCGAGGGGTCGATTCCTCAGCCTAGACGGTACGGGGTGAGGGCTCAGGCTGATCCTGCTGCAAAGATTTCGCTGCGTCGGCGACGGGAGGAGATATTTCTGGGTGATCTTGCCGATTAAGTATTGTGTATTGCGTTAGTTCGGTGTTCCCACTTCTTTGCGTATACTTATCTTGTGGCTTCGGGGTGGCTTGTGTGATGGATGTTCCTGATCGCTAATAATGGCTGGTTGTTCAAATCTAGGTGGATTTTCTGCTTTACTGTTTGTTTTTTTGGTGTGCAGGTTCGATACAAAATGGCTGTCCTTCGGGCAACTTAGCGCGGTCACTCCATCGGTACACCGGCACCGCTGGAATCGAACATTATAGTGGATGCAAAATAATAAAAAATAATCCCTTCAACAAAGCACAATATTGCCTAATTTTTGCATTAAAATTTGCCGGAGAGGCTCCAATTTTAATTAGATTACCATTTGATCCTTCGGGCAAAAACAAGGCTGAACGGAGTATACACGGAGTATAGAGGAGTAGTTAGATTGCACTATTAAGTGCGATCCACATAGTTCTCAGGGTTCCCACCTACGCAATTTCCCACCTGATCTGCTCTATATGCCAGGTTTTCACAACCACCGGTAGTTGGTGTGTCTAAGATATGTCTCCGTCTCGGACAAAGGCCGGGAAATGCCACAGCCGGTGGCGGCTTGTGCAAGAATAAAAAACACATAACTATTAGACGAGGTCCTCCGCTGGATAGTCCGAACCTGTTCTGGGTGGCGTCCCTGTCGCCTAAACCTGCCCTGAACTGGGGCATATGTCCGGTGTTCCTGGTACCTTGCATAAAGGGAAAAAAGGGAAAAGGGATTGGGGGCCAAACCTAGACCCTAAGCCCCGAGCGTGACTGATAATTTCGATCTAGAAGACACAGTCACATTGGCATGTTCTCGACTCGCTTTAGGGCAGAGACTAATGACTAAATAGGACTAAACAAGACTGAATCCGCCCAATTTCCGTAACCGAAGAAGGACGGAGATCCGGCTGTGCCTCCGACTACCCGGATCGGCGAGTGTGATTGGCGGGTTCGGGAATAACTAGAGCTGTTCGGGTTAGTGTGATTGCTTAGCCATTGTCGCTTGCGACCTCCCCGGACGTTCTCTTCTTATCTTTCAGTCTCTCAATTTCACAGGACTGTTGTTTACTTGCTTATGACGTGTAACAAGTGGATACAAACATGGGCAAACAACACTGCATTTAACACAACTTCCAGATTTCAATCAATGGCTCGACGAGAACTATGCGATTAGCGCCTTCGGAGTCCAACGCACAGTGGACCTCTTGATGTCTGTGCCATATCTCTCTTAACGTGATTGGGCATGGTCCATGGACTATCCAATCCGACCCTGAGACAAAATGCGGCTAAGATCCCTTAGGGTCTTTTAGTCCCTTTTATGCGGCTCTATCATACCGATCTAGGCACGGAGCCACCACACCCCTCTCATCCGCAGCAAGCCCTCTGGCTGACATGGCGCTCTCATTTCCCACAATGTGACATTCGAACGCCCGTGGCTGTATGATGCCACGCGTTTGGCTTGTGACACCTCTCTCTGCAGTGAATTCCCCGGACCACGCTTTCTTCTACGTGCGGGATTTGGCCGTTGTGGACAGATAGATCCTGGCCCCAGAACCTAGCGTTTTACACTACCAAGCGTCGAATCCACCTATGCCAGGCTACGCTGGCTGGGTGGACACTGGGCATTGACCTACCCATCCTGGCCGATTACCGCCGGATATCACGCATATGCTCATTTCCACGTTTTGATGGTTCGCTTCTACTTTCTGCTTAGTGCGCTCCATGTCGGAGGTCGGCACATTCTCTAGGGGGCTCAGATGGACCCCGTATGGGAGTTCTTATATGGATTCTGGTCTTTTTCCCTTCTTTCGACAAACAACTCTCTCTTTTTGTCGTTTGGGAATTTTAGCAGACATTTCGTCTGCGTCCTTTCATTGATCGCAAGCCTGTCACTCTTTTATCAGGTTGATCTGCGATTCTTATATCTAATTACATTCATTTCCCGTTAGCCATAATGCTTACCAGAACTGTTGCGGCCGTTTCGGCCCTGTCACTCTTTGCTTCCTCTGCTTTTGCTGTTGATGCCAGCTTGAAGAACAATGTTGCTGTCTACTACGGACAAGGTTATAACCAGCCTCGCCTAAGACACTTCTGTGACCAGACCTCAAACGATATCATCAACCTCGGGTTCATCAATGAGTTCCCTACTGCTGTGAACGATTGGCCCGGTAGCAACTTCGCCAACCAGTGTGATGGAACCCTCTTCGACGGTACCAACTTGCTCAGTGGCTGCCACCAGATCTGGGAGGATATTCCCTACTGCCAGGAGTTGGGCAAGACTGTCCTTCTTTCCATCGGCGGTGGCACTGCCACTGCCCAGTACCTCAAGGACGATGAAACTGCCGAGTGGTTTGCTGATTTCTTGTGGCACTCTTTTGGTCCTTACGACCTGGCCAACAGTCTCGGGTACCCTCGCCCATTCCTGACTGCCGGTGTTGATGGATTCGACTTTGATATTGAGTACAACGGAGGCGTTGGTATGTTCCCTCTCCCCCCAAGCCCTAATTACGCCCTAACGTCAATAGGATGGGCTGCTATGATCAACCGCCTGCGCTCCTACTACGACCAATACCCCCAGCAGAAGATGTACATCTCCGGTGCTCCTCAGTGCCAAATCCCCGATGCCCAACTGAGCGATGCTATCAAAAACTCCGTCTTCGACTTCATCTGGGTCCAGTTCTACAACACTGATGCCTGCTCTGCCCGCAACTGGGTCGATGGCCACGGCGACTTCGACTTCGGCCGGTGGGTTGAGGTTATCGAGGCTAGTGCCAACCCCGATGCTAAGCTCTACATCGGTCTGCCCGCCTCCTCGGACGCTGCTAACGAGGGATACTACTTGACCCCTGATGAGGCTGAGCCCCTGATCTCCACCTACATGAAGCTGTACCCCAAGCACTTCGGTGGTGTCATGCTGTGGGAGGCTACTGCCGGTGACAACAACGTTATTGATGGTCTCACTTACACTGAGCATATCAAGGAGATCCTGTACAGCTGTGCTCCTCCTGTTGTCTCTTCCACTGCCACTCCTACCCCCAGCTCCACTGCCACCCCTATCAAGTCTTCCACCGTTCCTCCCTCCAGCTCTGCTACCCCTACCAGCTCGCCTGCCAGCTCTCCTGCTGCCTCTTCCACTGTGTCGCCTTCGTCGTCTGCTGCTCCTAGCAGCACTCCTTCGTCTGCTCCTTCGAGCTCGGCTTCCCCCAGCGCCTCGGTGTCCCCCAGCTCTCCTGTTGGCACCGTCTCGCCTTCTAGAACACCTTCCGTCACCCCCAGCTCCCCCGCTGGTACTGTGTCTCCTTCCTCCTCGGTACCTGTGACTCCCTCCGGAACTCCCTCTGTCACCCCCAGCTCCCCCGCTGGTACCGTGTCTCCTTCCTCCTCGGTACCTGTGACTCCCTCCGGAACTCCCTCTCTCACTCCCAGCTCCCCTGCTGGTACCGTGTCTCCTTCCTCCTCGGTACCTGTGATTCCCTCCGGAACTCCCTCCGTCACCCCCAGCTCCCCCGCTGGTACCGTGTCTCCTTCTTCCTCCGCAGCGGTGTCTCCCTCCGTCTCCCCCAGCAAGCCAGCTTCCTCCGTTTCCCCCAGCGGCAGTGCTTCTAGCTCCGCCGCCTCATCCACTGACTGCGAGACCTCCGAGACCCCCTCGGCCTCCACCCCTGCTAGCAGCCCTGCCAGCAGCCCCGTGGCTTCTTCCGGACATCCCAGCCACACTATTACTGTGACTGCCCCCATTGGAACTCCCACTCCCAGCTCCCCCGTTGGCCCGGGCTCCAAGTCTAGCTCCAGCTCTACTCCTCTGGTCACCGGTCACTCTTCCAGCGTGACCCCCAGCAGCTCTGCTTCCTCCGCTACTGACTCTGGTGCCTCTTCCGCTACCAGTGCTCAGTCCACTGGTGTCCAGCCCACTGGCGCTCAGTCTTCTGGTGCTCAATCCACTGGCGTTCAGCCCACCGGCGCTCAGTCTTCTGGTGCCCAGTCTTCCGGTGCTCAGTCCACTGGCGCCCAGTCCACTGGAGCTCAGTCTTCCGGCGTCCAGCCCACCGGCACCGGATCCTCCTCCGGAATCACCATCACAATCCCCGTGACCCCGACTCCCTTGCACACCACCTCCGCCGAGACCATCACCACTGTGATCGTCACCTCCTATACCAGCATCTGCCCCACCGGTTTCACCACCATCACTACCACCCTGACCAGCTACTACTGCCCCGGCAATACCCCGGCCACCGCTACCGCGACTGGCCCTGCCGCAATTGGTACTGGTACTGCTGGTGTGACCGCTCCTACCTCCGGCCCGGCTACCACCAGCCCCTCTATCCCTGAGGGCTGGACCACCACTGTCACTGTCTGCACTGTTTGTGCTGCCACTCCTACCACTGTGACCCTCACTCTGCCTCCTGCGCCTACCACCACTGGTGTTGCTGCTGAGACTACTGCTGCCACTGCCACTGCTACCGCTCCTGCCCAGGGCTCTGGCTCTGGCTCGGGTTCGGGCTCCAGCTCCGGTTCCAACCCCGGCTCTGGCCAGGGTGAGGGTTCCAGCTCCGGTTCCAACCCCGGCTCTGGTTCATCTAGCCAGGGTGAGGGTTCCAGCTCTGGCTCTTCCGGCCATGGCTCTGGTTTCGGATCCGGGTCCAGCCCCGTTGGACCTGCGTCTTCTTCCAAGGGCATCTCCAGCACTCCAGTTGCACCTGTCCGCCCAGCCAAGACCTCGTCGACCCTGGCCTTCCGCCCCTCGACTGTCGCTACCAACACCCCTGTGGCGCCGACCAGCACTAGCAACCCCGAGGGCGTTTCCCCAGTCTACACCGGCGCCGCCTCCAAGGCCAACGTCACCGGCCTCTTCGGCTCCCTCCTCGCCGTCGCTCTCTCGATGTTCGTCATGTTGTGAGTCTGTCCAGTTATCTGGTCAGCATGATCCCATCATCTACACGATGCGCCTGATCTCACGATGCTGCATCAGAGAGAAGCTGTAATTGCCTGGGCGATTATTTTTAATTATGATCTTGCTTTATTATATTCTTTTTTTACTGATCGCTAGCATTTCTGGGGTTTACCCTTCCCTGTTTTATTGGCGTGATTCAATACCTCTTGGCCTGATTTTGTGATTTACTCCGGCCATTTCTCTGACTAGACCCCTCGGTCAAATCTCACTGTTCAATTTCCTAATGACTTCTCCCAATGTGTATTCTGTGGACCCTTTGTGTTCGCTTGTCATTCCCTGTCTGGGTGTTATCGTACCTTTTTCATTATGCTATCTGCAATAGACAAAATAAAATGTTAATTGTATATATGAAACAAATCTGTTGACTTATTAGATTTTACCCAAAAACTCTTCCAACTGTAATGGTCAGTCGATCTTATACACATGGTTCCCCGCAGCCGAGGTCCGTGGATACACTCGGCTGCGGAGTAACTTAACTTGAACCACTTGAACCTCTTCTACTTCCAATGTTTTATTTCTATACACAATGGCTTCTTCATTAAAAGGCATCAAAGTCATTGAATTGGCTGGTCTAGCTCCAGGTGCGCAGTCAACTTCCTACTAAGAACCCAACTAACCAATTTCCCAGGCCCATTCGCTGGTCTCCTCTTAGCCGACTATGGCGCCTCTGTACTCCGCATAGACAGACCAGGAAGCGTGAACGCAGACCAGCTAACAAGAAACAAAACATCAATCACACTCGACCTGCGCGATGAAAACTCACGGAGCGTGCTCATCCGCCTGCTCACCGCAGCAGATGTGCTAATCGACCCATTCCGGCCAGGCGTTCTCGAGCGCCTCGGTCTCTCTCCGACAGAAGTTCTCCTGAAGCACAATCCGCGATTGATAGTCGCACGCATGACGGGCTTCCGGCGAGATGGAAAGTACAAAGATATGGCGGGCCACGACATAAACTACATCGCTGTGTCGGGCGTACTATCAATGCTCGGACGCGCCGGCGAAAAGCCCTACGCACCAGGAAACATCCTAGGAGACTTCGCTGGTGGCGGAGCCATCTGCTTCCAGGGTGTTCTGCTAGCACTCATCTCCCGCTCGCACACTGGCCGAGGGCAAGTGGTCGAAGCCAACATGGTCGACGGCTCAGCCTACCTAGCAACATTCCCCCGACTTGCGCGTCAGACTCCAGCCTGGGGCGAGCCGCGAGGCCAGAACCTGCTGGATAGTGGGTGCCCCTACTATGATACATACGAGACCAAAGATGCCGGAAAATATTTCGCAGTCGGGGCATTGGAGCCACAGTTTTACGCGGCGCTGCTGCGTGGACTAAATCTCGATCCGAAGAAGACTCCTAAGCGTGAAGATCGTGCTAATTGGCCTGCCCTACGGGATATATTCACTCGTCGGTTCAAGGACAAGACTCGCGCTGAGTGGGAGGATATCTTCGACGGTACGGATGCCTGTGCAACTCCCGTGCTGGAGCAGGATGAACTCGAAGCATCAGGCTACGAGCAGCGCCCCATTGTCCACCTGGCGAGCACGCCTGCAGCCCCGATCCAAGCCGATCAGGGTGGTTGGAGCGGCGGGGTTCTTGTACCCGGTGATGGAGGCGCGGAGACTCTTAGGGTGTGGATGGGGTGGGAGCAAGACAAGGACTTCACCGTTCGACACGATGGGGCGTTATTACCGGCGAATGGCAGGACTAAACTGTAACTTGGCGTATCCCCGCTAGTTGACGCTAGTTTCGGGTGGTCTGGCACTTGCATTGTAGATAGATACTTTGATGTTTTTGATGTCTTTCATTTTCTACATACCTGAATGCCCCATATCCAGGGTCATGTTGTTACATCACACTACTAGTGTTCCTGGCTGTCAATGTCTGTTTCATCAGGAACGGGCTGCAAATCCGGATACGCCGAAACATGTTGACGTCACGACTATATCCCCAGATCCACAGCTGAGATAATCAGCCCATATAGTGTGGCGCAGCGTATTGCTCCGTTACAGAGTACAATTGAATTTTCGTTAGGGTTTGCTAGGTATGAACAGTTTCGTCTGTTTTCGCCTTCAAGGGCGGCATTACGTCGCTAAGCGAAGGGGTTATAGCGTCATCTTCCTTGCTCAGGTATGCGCTAAGACAGCCCCGGTGCCCTTGGAGCGAAGAAATAGCCGAATGCGAATAACATCATTCCCGTTCAAAGGTAATTCCTTTAGCTCCCCTACTCTAGCAGGGATGTATACCCCGCATTGTGAGCATATTAGGATCAGCCCGCGGTCATCGGTCCTCGGTCTTATGGCCGGCTTGAATTGAACCGGTGTGTACCAGGTAGCGAGATGTACATAAGACCGTAACTTATAAGTTATCTTAGAAGGTAAAAGAGCATCCTACTCCTATAGATCCAACGTCCAGACAAGCATTGGGGCAATGGTATACGCGGCAGTCCCCACCCAGATGATCATCCTGCCTATCAAAGAAGACGCGCAAATCGACGCACCCTCGACTAAGCAGGGCCAGCTCTGGTTGCAGATCTGAGTGTTCTGGAACACTGGTCCGGATTCCGTCACCTGTGCTGGGGACGACAGTGGAGGAGCCAGGCCAACTCCATCTTCACATCGGTGAGTGAAGGAACCAGCCACCGCTGGGATCACCGCTGCAGCCAAGCAAGAAAGTAATCTCGCCCTTGAGCGTTCCAGTTCGAGCCAGTCTACACCAGCTCTATGCCCTGCTTGGACCCCCTGAGTGGCAGGAGATTACCAAAACCTTGACCTTGATTTCGCCCGGCATTTCGGATGCTAGCTCTCGCTCACGGTCCGCCATGCCATGATCTTCAAAACTCTCGCCTAACACTAACAGCTTAGGGAGTGGTGCGCCCATTACAGGGACGGCTAACTACCTGGCTGCCAACCCTGCGACCTGGGAGAAGACGTGGGCACTGTGGACCGGTATTGTCGCCAATGTGCCTGGCTGCACTGGTGTTACGGGCGGGTGGATGGTGGAGCCGGTTGATGGCTACAGCCCCTGCTTTGTAGTTTATGTTGGCTGGGAAAGTTTGGAGGTCCACGACACGTATCACCGTAGGCGAGCAGTTATTCTCGGGGAGAATAATCATGGGTTTCGGGAGTATGGTCATGTCGCCCTCGGGCACTCACGTGCTCGGGAGGCGAATCTGTAGGGCTGAGGCATGTGTAAGGTAGCATTCAAGAGAGAAATGACATCTAAAGAAAGAGAAAGTGAAACAACTGAAACATTTAGAGCATCACTGTAACTAATCAACTGTAACTCTGTACAGGTAACTGTATTGACCCAGCCTCAGTGTGGCTTTGCTGAGTACTCCACCCGCCAAACTGGGTTGGAAGGTACTTTGTCCGTCGTGTTCCGTATCGACCAATCATTCTGCCCAACCAAGGAACGGCCGGTCAAAGTCCTCTTCTCTCCCCGACCTAACTCTCCTCCCCTTAAGGTCCAACTGCCCATACTCTGACTTTCTCACTCTCGCTTATTCTTCACTTTCATTGCGAGACTCTACAACTCTCTAAACCCTCCCCAGTGTGTTGCCTCGTGTGCGCTCCCAACCCTCGCCTCAAACTACCCCGAGTTTCCACCCCATTCCACTTTTAACTACGGACAGGCGCCTGTGCAGCTCTCAGGCGTACAATTTCAGCCTTCCGCTTAGGACCTCCCAAATCGGACTGTGCAGCTGTGTACTGCAGTGGGAGCTGAAACGGCATCTCCTTACCCGTCAGCCGCGCGCATCGGAGACGCAAAGGACCACTTTCGCCAAGTCACCACAAACCAGCCTCCCACCTCCTGGGATAATTCACAGGTCTCTTTGCGATCTGGTGAATACGCTGGATTTTTGGAGCAGTCGCACGTTGGGATTATATGGCTGGTGTCCTATCCCCGCCCAACATGACGGAATTTCGAATGCCCCTCCACCAGGGCCCTCCAGCCCGAAAGCCCCTCGCCGCTCCTCAGCCTGGCTATGGTTATCAGCCATACGATGCTCCCCGAGGCCAGCTTGCTCCTCATCTCGCCGGACCCCAGACTACCCACAGTCGGACTCGCACAACCTCCTCTAGCGTTCTGCCCTACGCCCAAGGCTCGCACAACTACCACGGCGCTCCCCACCCTCCTCCTATTCCTCAAAACATGGCTCTCCCTCACCATTCTCCCTCTCGCCGCATGTCGAGCACCACCACTTCAACCTCGTCTACTGGTAACCACCCCACGGCGCATGGCGCGCCAAGCGTTTCAGATATTCGGCGCACGGCCTCCTCTCGCTCTGCCAATTCCCAGCTTGGGTATGTGGCTCTCATGCGGCGGCAAAAGGCGACTGTTTGGTGTGATCGCGCACAGCCTGAAGACGCCAGGTTGCGCGAGCAAGCGATGCGTGACAAGAAGAGAGCGTACCTCGAGGTCCACGGATCAGGCGCCGGCCGGGCAGGAACCCTGGCCAGTGGCAAGATCCGCCACGGACCTAAGGGTGCAGCAGACTTCTCGCCCTCCAATCTTGTGGGCGCTAAGGTCCCTGTGCGATTGAGTGCGAATGAGATCGGTGACGGGGAAGATGACGCTCTCAGCAGCGATGGTGGCGCAATCCACCGGCGCACTGGTAGCGGGCGGAGCTCACTCGGAAGCCAAACTCGCTATCCGAGTGGGTACTCGCGGCCACAAGGCACAATGGGTAGCAACAGCACACCTCCAAACGAAAAGACCGATCTTCCGGAGGTGTCAGAAAATCGACCCGCTGAGATTCAAGCGGAGGAGAAGAGCAGACTTTCCTCCTTGGTTAAGGATGATGCTGCAACAACACACAGCAGCGAGCAAGAACAAGAGGATTTCGTTGGCGATATGGCAGCTCCAAGTGCCGCCAATGCGGCAGCCCAGAAGGCCAAGAAGGCAGATGAGTTGCGACGACGAGGCAGTGTGGACGAACGCACTACTTCCATGACGAATGTGCGACTCTTCGTCGCAAACCCCGATCTCAGCGACTGAGCATCTTTCAACTTCCACCCAATATCTGCCTATCTTCGTACCCTTTGTCTTCTCGCCTGATCCCGCCTTTACATCTTATGATTTCTACATGATTTCTCTTACCGCACTTACTGCACATAATACCTACCCTTGCTGCAATTCCAATTCTGGCACGTCTGGCAAATCTTGATGATTTGACCTGTGTCGTCCATGTTATGTTCATATTCTTTTGCGCTTTTATTGTCTGGTTCTTATTCCCTTCAAGCGCTGTGTTCCTGTCTCCCAGGGCTTCCCTGTTCTGCTGTATATCCTTGATGGCACTGTGGGTCTCTATGGATTGGCTATGCGGGCTGTCTTCGTGCTTTTGTGGCTGCATATTGGGTCATTCTGGCGTTGATCTGGCATAGCTTCTCTTTTATCTAGAGATAGTAATAGTAAACCAAATACTTACTCAATTGGTGTTGTGCTTAGTAGCTTCGCATCGCTTGCTTAAACCCTACCACATCTGCTATCAAAATAACATTTAGCACAAGGTATGAGATGAACAATTGGATCCCCAATTGGCACTACATATAACCCCCACACAAGTTGCGGGATGGCCATTAGCTAAGCACACACGTTATCGGTCGCGCATCGCGATCCATTAACGCGTCCCTTGTCAGGCACAACTCCTTCCGATGAACTGGTCGCTTCCCCCAGCGGAGCCAACCTCTCTTGCATTCATTGACAGTGCATGACTTTATACTGTTCAGTGTGCAATACACCTTACATATCTCTATTCCTTCTTTGAGAATAAACAGATCGCCGACTGAAAACACGACCGTCACACGACAACTCGACCCTTTATCCTATCCTATTGGACCACGACTCAGGCGACTAGAGTCTTGACTCGGTCGCTGTGGCAAAATTAGAGTCCATGGAGCCCAACGCCAGTCTATCACCGATGCCACCGGCCCAACCAATTCCCGCCTCACCATCAGCAGGACCGAGAAAACGTTCTATCCATGAAGTCGATGATGCGGCGACCCCTTCTCCGAACGCGAAGCGTACATTGACTGAATATACTGCCGAGAATCAGGAGAACCGTGATCCTTCGCTGCCTTCGCAATCGGATGAGGTTCTCCCTCCGACGGATAATTTCAGGAATTCGTTCCAACGGCCGACAGTTGAGATTGTTGTGAGGAAGTCTTCTAGTGGTCAGAACTCTCCGAAGACCGCCTCGAACCCGGAGCCAGATGCTCCGGCTTCTAAGAAACGGAAGGCGACGACGGCTACCAAAGATGCTAAGCAGCAAGAAAAGGATGTGAAGGAGCGCCAGAAGCAGGAGGAGAAGGCGAAGAAGGAAGAAGAGAAGGCCAAGAGGGAAGAGGAAAAGGCCAAGAAAGAAGAAGAGAAGCGATTGAAGGCTGAAGAGAAAAAGAAGCGCGACGCCGAGCGTGACGAAGAAAAGCGGAAGCGGGAAGCTGAACGAGAGGAAGAGAAGAAACAGCGAGAAGAAAAGAAGAAGGCCAAGGAGGATGAAAAGGCTGCTAAAGAAGCCGCCAAAGAAGAGGAGAAGCGCAAGAAGGACGAGGAGAAGGAGAAGAAGGCGCGAGTAAGTGGCATCTCCAGGCACAAACACCCAGACATGCTGACCCTTCGCCCATCTAGTCACAAATGAGGTTGAACTCTTTCTTCGCCAAACCCCCGGCCAACTCCGCTCCTTTGGGGCAGAGCAACACTACTGTTTCGCCCGGGAAACCTTCAGCTTCGAATGATATCATCCATGAAACGCCCCAGGACCAGAAATCGGACTACGAGCGGGCATTTCCCGCCTTCTTCTTACAGTCACATACAACTGTTGCACCTCCCCATCGCTTTGAGCGTGACTATGGATCACTAGAGCACGTACGCCAAACCATTGATGCGTGTCTGAACGCTGACACCCCCGCACAACCACGACCCTTCCGCCCCTCTGAGGTCTTTCATATGATTCCATTCCATCGTAAGAGAGGTCGGGCGGCCGCTTCCGTGAAGGATATTCTTTTACAGCTACAGAAAGCCGAGGACGATTCCACGAATCTCCCCCAGAATCAGAGCAGTGGGACTTCTACGAGACCAGAAGATCTTTTGCGCAAAGTAACTATGAAGTCACTCAAGTTCGGCGAGGATATACGCCCTCCCTATCAGGGAACATATACTCGTCGTGTGTCCGCGTCATCTGCCAAAAGACTTTCACGAAACCCATACTATCGTGGCCTGCCGGATACAGATTACGATTATGACTCAGAGGCAGAGTGGGAAGAGCCTGAAGAGGGCGAAGAGCTGGACTCAGAAGAAGAGGAGGAAGGCAGTGACGACGGCGAGGATGACCTCGACGGTTTCCTCGATGATGAAGACGATGCTCCTGCCGACGGCAAGCGTCGCTTAATTGTCGGTGACCTCGAGCCTGTTTGCAGTGGGATTCAGTGGGCTGCCAATGGAGTTGATCCCGAGCTCCAGGTATATCAGATTCAAACCATCTCCGACGCGGTCAAGTTCCCCATCGATCCTTTTTCAACTGCCTACTGGGAAAAGCCCAAGCCGGCACCGACTGCAAAGCGCACTGCCGTGCCTATCGCTTCTGGTCGTCCCACAGGACTGGATGTGTTCCGTGTTCCTGCTGTCCCTGGTGGACCAGCGGGCACTGCTCTGCCCCCAAATACAAAGGCCAAGCGACCATTCCCGCCGGAGCAACTTGGTGAATTTAAAGAGGCTGTTGAAGGAAACGATCTCAGCAAGATCGGGTTAGTCGAGATCTTAAAGAAACGGTTTGTGCTCCGATGCCCGCTTCCATACATTATGCTAACATGTATATAGATTCCCCAAGGTATCTAAAGAGACTTTGAAGGCTACCCTTGACCTGGTCGCTGTTCGCGTGGGAGAGCGGGAGGCCGACAAGAAATGGGTATGTCGGTGATGCCCTAAGATTTTGCGTACACTTGCATGAGTATGAACGGAGTTATGGATTGGCGACATGTCTTACGAACCATTTTGACCCTCCTATGATTTTCTGTATGTTTCTCGGGGTGTCCCGGATTAGCTGCATGGGTCAAATGTCGGCAGACCCGATTGTGCGCGTGTTGTAGTATATCAAGTATTGTATCCCTGCATGTGAGGGTAGTTTGCCACTCAAAAACGTCCAAGCGTGGGTTATTTTTCCACAGCATTTCTCTGGGCCAGCGTGTTTCCGAATATTACAGAATACTAGGATAATTTATAGCTGTTGAATATTAAATACAGGTCAAGTTCTAAACGATACATCAGAGGTATAAAAGCGACGCTGACTCCGCAAGTTGAGGGGGGGAGACGGACGAATGAGGGGGGACTGTCCACCTCACTCATGCATTGCCAACGCATCGTCTTGTACTCGGTACCTCCCTTGCGCTTGTTAAGATCTCTCGAGTTTGACCGTGTTTGACTCTGAGATTCTCTACCATCTCCCCTCTCTACCTCCCTTTTCCTCACCTTCATCCTGGACTTGGACTGTTCCGATCGAGTGCATCGGCACTCTTCTGAGAACCAGCTGGTTTTCTTCCCGATCGAGCCATGCGATAAAGATCCGCCGCCGGCTAGGGGGGGTTTGCGACTGTCTACTGTCGAAATGGTGGAATCCCAGCTAGAAGATTACTCTTTGGCTGTAGCCAGTATGTTGGGATCCACCCCCCTATTGCAGCCCAACCTAACCAACACCAACAGTGCAATTACCTGCTTCCCCGGCTAACCCACCATGTGACTCGCGGGCGCAAGATCCCACATCGGTGCCTTTGCCTCCATCTCCATCTCCTTCTCCATCTCCATATCCGATGTTGCTACTGGAAAACGTGGGGACAGGTGAGTTCGGTGGCTCGGGCCGTCCCAGTCCCAGGGTAATGGCCACTACCAATGGAAACAATGCCGTTATACCTACGGCGCCCCAGGTCTCTTTTGAGGAATTTGCCACCCGCTACCATCAAACCCAGCGCAAGCAGGCCCAAAGGAAACGACTGGAGAAGCGCCTGCGGGCTACCAAGGTGTCTATTGGCGTCTCCGCGCGCATGATCCGTGTCGGGCTCACTTCACAGCGAGGTCTCGTTGAAGCGCTCCGGCACGATGACAAGGCCAATTTCGTTGCTCTCTACCACACACTGCATGATATCCAGGAATCTTGTCACTCATCCTTGAACGATGACCAGGCGGACTCCATGGAACTCCCGTCCGGCATGGACATTGATCGTTTCCCGGATTTCCTTCACCAGATGAGCCCGCAGTCCAGGGCTGACTTCCTAGAGATTCTGCGGCTGGTCCGCTCTGACTCTCAGTTCTTGGTCGACCGGTTACGAAGCCTGTCTTCGTCCCAACTGGCCGCTTTTACCTCCCCAGCTACTATTCTGGACTCCAATGATCCCGCTTTTCCTTCTACCTCCCGTGCTCGCGGCCAATCCTATATTAGTCGAAGCCAGGCTCAGTCAGCCGCTTTTAAGGACCACGCTTATGCCTTTGAGAGGACCGATCCACTGTCTATACTTCTCTTTAACGTTTTTGCTGCCCCCTTGGATCCAGATACGGCCGAGTCCCGCTTACGGATGGACGTGTGGTCTTCCGTCTGCGCTCAACTAATCTCCCATGGAAGTAGTAGATACTACCCTCTCATCGGCCAGATTCTTACTTCCTGGACTATTGGCAGCAATTGGAAAGCCCGCCCCAAATTTGAACTCTACCTTATGGATATTTTGCAAACCGGTGCTTTTCTTTTGGAGCCTATAACTGCACCGACCGGCTTGGACTTTGATATGGATGCCTTGGATCCACTGCGAACGGACGTTGCAGAGGAGTTCTTTGCTTCGGCTGTGGATGACCTGTTCCGCGTACTTGACGATCCAGACGGCGGCTTCCCCCACGCTGTTCTTCAGTTTGCCAAGGCCGTTTTGCGGAAACTGGATAGCCCCGAGAGCCGTAATCGCTTCTTGGAGTTTTTGTTTGTCCAGTGGTTCTTTTCCAAGTTCCTCTATGGCGCGTTGACATACCCTGAGGTATGAGTCTTTAGTCCGTGATGTTCTTATGAGACTGACAGCATTTCCTTTCGATAGACGCACGGTCTTCTCCTCGACTTCCATATCAGAAAGGATGCCCGCGAGAAGTTGTTGAACCAGGTTGGGCACCGTGCCTACTCTCAAGTATTTGCTGTTTTGCGTTCAATGTACGTTCTACATCATGTCAATGTTTGGTGCTGGTGCTGGTGCTGACGACTCCTAGGCATCATTTCTCGATCCCTCGTCCAATTATCAAGGAGCGTGTTGAGAACATGCTCTCTCAAGTATCGGTTGATTCTCCCATCCCTTCCTCACAAACACCACCCCCTCGGCGAAATCCCTCTTCGGCTTTCCTTATGATGTCTGCTTTGGATGTTCTCACGCTTCTAGACGCTCTTTTCCAGCAGTCATCATCTGCTTCGTCTCTGCATTCACCAGCCTCTGCATCTATGCATTCACCCACCCTCTCACCCTCCTTCAGCAGTCGTCCAGAGTCTATGGAATCTGCATTTATCCGTTCAAAATATGATACTTCAAGGCCCACCTCAAACAACGGTTCCATATTCTCACTCAGTTCATCCATATTAGCCGCAGGCAATGGACTGAGTGAAAAGGCAGCTCGGATCCGCTTTGAGTTAACTGACCTGGATCACCCTAATGAGCGTTTGAGTCTAGAACATCCCTCAAACGAGCATTGGGCAATATTTTCGGTTGCAGCAGACGGCCATGGTCTGACCTGGAGTCTTCTTCCGGAAAGTAAAGATGACACCTCCAAAAGTGTGGTCATTGAAAGCGATGATGACGCACACTCCACTCTCGGGCTGGATGAAAACCATGAAGCTTTGCAGACTGCAATCGTTCGTCTTGTCAAAGAAAATCGCATCCGAGACTCGGACGATGAGTTTTTGCCCCGTACACAAAACATGTCTCTGAAGCAGCAATTTAATCAGGCCATGTTCTCCTGTCACCATGACTCCGATTTTGTCGATGCACACTACTGGTGGAATGCTTCAAGGCAGCTTGGGCAGCGGGCGACACCCAGCTCAACTCGGTCAGACGATTCATGGATCCTGGGTCCGATGCATGATTCTTACAGTCGCTCGTTAAATCAATCGCGAGCTGTGATTGAGCGTTGTGAGAGTGATTTCTTATCTTTGGATCACAGCCTCCGCCGACTTCAAACTCAGGTCCAGGATCTAATGGCCACGTTTTTCAAGATCCGTGATAAGATGTGGTACATGACCGATGTCAAGAACTCCATGAAGTATGAAGAGGCTAAGCATGTGGCTATGGCTTTGAAAACGATGATCTACTCCGCTCGACTGTTCAGCCAATATCCTGAAGAGCAGAGACCTCGCTATGGACCTCGGTCGCTAGGCGGGTCCTTGTTCCAGAAGCCTGAGGTGCAGGTCATGAACATGATGAAGGCACCTAGCAGTCAGGGTGGACCGAACAAGCTGTCGGATGAACAAGTCGAGCTGACCCGAAAATGGTTGTCACACAATGGTATTGAGAATTTCTGCAAAGGAGAGGAGCGAATCCATCGCTTCTGCTACGAGGTCCGGACGAGCATCAACAAACTAGTGGGTGAGACGATGGCCGAGACGCCAGTGCTGTGGGCAAGTGAGCTCTTCCAAAGGGAACGCTCAAAGTATGAGGGCTACGGTACTCGCGCCTTTCCGGGCCTGTCCATGCCTATGACCCCTCGTCCGTCAACAGCGAACGATGAAACAAACCATGCTTCCCAGTTCTATGGGGGCAACCTACCGGTGCCTGATCCCATGTCTCGCTTTTCTCAAGATACTCCTTCACTGGGTCGCAAGCCGTCTATCCAAAGTATCATATCCGACAAGTGGCGGCCTCAGCGAGACATGCCGTCAATTGATGTCTCCTCCCTTGGAGGGTCCCCAGGCCGCCCTGCTTCAACGTCGACTGGTGATACTTGCAGTACATTCTGGTCCGCGCCCCAGCGTCACCCCATGTATGCTGCGAGTGTATCAAGCGCCTATTCGCGGCCACCGTCAATGTTCAGTGAAACGGCAGCCCGTCAACCCCGTCGTGTCGAACGCAAAACACACGGGAAGGCGGCTTTCATGGACGGGTTGAGACAGACTCTGACTAGTCTACTTCTCAGTGACCTAGGCTCGCCAGTATGGAGTTGTGGCAGTGAAACGGACGCCTGGTTCGCGAATGCGCTGAACCAGAAGCGGATCCAGATCGAAATGCGGAGACGCGCTGCTGTTCAGAGGTTCTATGCTGATTATGAACAGCGGCCTCAGCCGCGTGGTCTGAAAAATCGTCGGAGCAGGTCTCTCGATGATCTCCGTGCTTCTGGTCATAAAGCCGCTAGTGTAGAGGACTCGCCCAAGCTATCACAGCCATCTGATGACCAGTCGGACTTTTCGTATAAGGCTGTTTTCCATCGGTTGATTGAGGTGTTCTCGCGCCACGGCAGTCCCTTCGTCAAACTCAATGCTCTACGCGACCTGCGGTCCTTGGTGATTGCGTCGTTGATCTCGCAAGATGCAGGCTCAACCACGACGTTCGCTACTGGGGAAAGCGACATACGGAGCAGCCCTCAACAGCTTCGTCGGTCGCGCCACAGTTTCTCGGAGGTGCAAAGCCGCAACCTCCCCGAGATGGACACGGTACTACCCTTATCCACACCGGAATCCGTGACCGGTGGCTCCAGGCGATCCGACTACTCCACTCCTTCCGAGTCACAGATCGTGGCAACGATGCGCGACCTCATCTTGGAAGTCAAGCCCAAGACCCTGTTCAGAGATCTTCAATTCATCTCAGCGTTCGTTCCAGGAGATCAACTAGACCAAACCCGTGGCACGGCTTTCCTCCAGTTTGGTCTAGCGGCACTAAGCCTCAAAGAAGAGATCTGTTACAGCCTAGTCGAGATCGCAGACCGCATCGTTTCCCAGGAACTGTCTCGTCGTCATCCTCCCTTCGCATCGGATTTCAAACCCCAACCTGGCCATGCCATCCAAGATGCTGCAGGCATGTGGATCATCACCGCAAAAGAGGGTAACCCAGTCGCACAGCGCGAGCTTGCCATTCTATACCTGACTCATCCCGAGCTTCTGCCGCGCGTGACCCTCCCTCTGACTCTTCCGCGGGATACATTCAAGGCTGAGATGATGTACCGCCGAGACAAGGACTCAAAGTCGGATCCGCAGAGCATGTGTCTGGCACTGCACTGGATGCAGTTGTCTGCCAGTGGGGGTGATACCCTGGCGCGAAATAGGCTTCGTGAGCGTGAGGAGTTTGACTCTATTGCATAGAGTTGTTTTCACTGTTCATATCCCTGGCATTATTGCCTCGGGCACTTTCCATTCTTTTTCTCCGCTGGTTCGAGATTTGATTGTCTTCTTTGTCTTATTTTTCTTTTTCTTGTTTGGTCCTTTCTTTGCTCTGCATATATATCTATATACCCCCTTCGGGCGATGCAATCTATTTGGTGTTTTTGAGGCATTCATGTACTTTGGTGGTCTTGCCTAGGTCTTACTTCTGGGCTTGGCTCAGGATCATGATTGGCGTTCTTGAATACATTCAAAGATGTGGTGGTGGTTGTTTCTAGTTTAATTTATTTTTTCCCTTGACCGTTCCGGAATAGCTGTACGTACTGCATGCGCCAATATCTGCGGGCTGAAACTCAAAAGACATAAAACAGAGGCTCATAGGACATTGAACTTGGCGTCAGAAACTAGAGTGATATGATCTTTTCCCGTTGTAGACCACCGTTCACCTAGAAAGGCAACGAGGTATCCCCAAGCGGTTTCAGGCATCGGGTGGATGATCGGGCCGACGTCATCGAGGGCCCCTCCACTTGACCTTATCAACTTCCTCTTTCTTTTCTCTTGTGACTTTCCGACTCTTTGACTCTTTTGGTCTGACTCAGATTTCCCGGTTATTTCCCCAGCTTATTCCATCAGGTGCTCAGCCTCTTTCCAGCTGAGGAGCGGCTTGTGATAGAATAAAAATAAACCAAGCCACACCATTCTGATTTCCCTCCTCTCCCACATCCTTAACTCTTCACCACCTCCAGTGTCCACTTTCAACTCAACCGACACTTCTTTTCTATCTACCAACCCACCATGACTACCGCACCACACATGCCTGCCAAGGCGCACAGCTCCGAAGACGTGCACGCACGGCCAAAAGGTAACTCCAAACCACACCCACAACCGCAACAAACCAAATTAACCTGTCACCCTCAAGGCATCCTCAAGAACTCCAACTCCTTCACCGGCCATGCTCCCTCCCCTGTGACAGCCGCCTCGCCGCCCACCATACCAACGATCTCCGAGCCGGAAGAAACAAAGGAACTCACCCTGCAAAACACCCTGCAAAACGCAGGCCGCCGGAGATCCTCATCGACCACGCGGCCAGGTACAAACTCGCGCCGCCAGTCCGGCGCCGGCGCCATAGACGAAAACGAGCCTCGCCTCAAATGGGACGAAGCAAACCTCTACCTAACCGAGCAAGAGCGCACGGCAAAGATGAAGATCGACGAGCCAAAGACCCCATACGCCCCGCACTACGACCCCGCCGAAGACGACGAACAAATCCGCCTCGATGAGGCTCAGGATTCCCTCCTCGACGCGCAGGGTATCGCTGTTGATGAGCTTGAGCTGGCTAAGCCCTCGCATCGCAAGGGTGTTTCTGAAGAGGAGATTCCGGATTTGGAACTTGGTGAGCCAGAGGAGAACGTCCAGCCTGTGGCTTCGGATGATCCTCGCGTGTTCCGGGACCGCAGTATGAGCATGGACTCGCATAAAAGCGAGAAGCATGTTCATGTTGGTGGTGGGGCGAATGGCTCGGATGCGCCTGCTGATGATCCGCTTTTGAGTACTGAGGAGGCCCGTGAGAAACACCGTCATTTTGAGGAGCAGCGGAAGAAGCATTATGAGATGCGGAATATTAAGGAACTGCTTGCGTGAGTTTGTGTCTATCTTGTTTTGTTTTGGGGTTTGTTCTTCCGCTAATTTTCTATTTCTAGTCACCCCGAGGATGTGGACGAGGAAATGGAAGATGATGATGGATCGGAGCCTGCTCCCCCACCTCCTATGCCTCAAATGCCTCAGCGTTTCCGCAGTGGACAATAGGAATGAACTTGGTTTCCCTAGTCATTTCCTTTTCTTTGATATTCTTGGTCTACTTGCTTCCCTTACGGTGGAATCTCTAGATTTCGGATTGTCTTCGCACTAGTCTGCTTTCTGCTTTTTGTCCATGAATATCCCCCAGCGCAATTTCCTACTCTTGGTCTTCCATTCGTTTTCGTTTCAGCTTAAAGCTGTTCCACAGGCAACGTGTTGCCCTCTTCAACCCTAGTCGTTTCCTCTTGTGATACCTTCTCACAGGGGTTCAATGTACTAAATCTTCAAATGGAACACTTATAGTTGTTGGCTCTGTAGTCCCTCGTTGGGATAAGCTCCAGAGATCTGACGATCGTCAAACGGCTTTGTACTACGTGGTAAGCGAATCACAGAAGAGGCAATTCAATATATGCGCAGAGCATAGATAACCTTTGGGTTTTAGAATACGCTGTCTCAGAATCTATCTTGAGTCCTGGTGCCGACCTAAGTAACATGTCATGTGAGACTAGCCCAAGCTCATTTACGTCACTGCAGCATAATACCTCTCCCTTACAAGAAGGCCCCAGGCTAAGATTACGATAAATGGTAGCATCGAAATGCGCTTGTCGTGCCAATGTATGGATCATGGATACCGTCTTTCTTGCGACCAGGTTTCACCTGGCCTCGACCGATACAGTCAACAATATGCGAAACAACACCCAAAATATCACCTATCCCAAGCAAAACAAGACGCAGAGCAGAGCCTGCAGTCCGTTTCATGAGGTATTGTATCGAGTGTCAGTCTGGTACTGTTCGTAATGGCCCGTTCACAGGCGAAGACGAGCTCCATGGTTATCTCTCGAGCCCTGCCTCTGGACACGGTTTCGATTCTTAATTGGAGTAAAAGTACGGCATACAAAAATTTAACTAAATCTAAAACCATTTCTTTTACAAAATTAACATACTGTTACCCGGCATCATCTCTCTCATAAGATATATCCAAGTGGCACTGCGATCTAGATCGAGTGACCAATACTGTTGGAGGAAGAGCAAAACCTTGCGTCGATGGAGTGCACCGCTGATTTTCATGACAGCCTCCATCTCTCGAGAGACAATCTCTTGCATCTCCGGAAGCCCTCTGCATTCGGTTCCCAGAATGAACAGAGGCCAGACAAGATCATGAGCGAAAGTTTCCCGGTTCGAGAGGGAGCATAAATGATCCAAAATTGAGTCTCGGGAGGCTTGAGCATTGGAGTCCGAGGAAGAATCATTTGTCAATACCCGATAGCTGTAAATCAGGCTAGCATGATAAAAGATGCAAACCAGATGTTGGAAATCTTGTTGTGCATGACAGCCCTGTAGGTGTATTTTTTGGCCTAATTGCGCCATTCTATGCCTTGCCACTTCCACTTCACGAGTAATCTCCTCAATTTGGGTTGGATCCACGGTAGACCTTTGATCATATGCAGCTCGTTCAATCTGTGTCACACGATGAATAACACGCACAAAGTCGCTGAAGATAGTGATATCGTTTGAGTTTTCAAATTTGGCCCCTGTGAGCTCATCTGCTGCATTAAATGTCGTGAGGCCTGCAAACACACTAGCGTAATAGTGTTCGTAAAGAAGGAACGTGTCAATTTCGTTAAATGAGGTTGCGCGAGAAGATGAAGAGGAAGCCTGCTCTCTCCATTGGAGTATCACTCGAGCTGCTTGGAGGTGCATTCGCCACTTGATAGGCTCTGCGCTAACGAGCTCAACGTTATATAGTATGAGCATTGAAGCGAGTGCATATCGGATCTCGCTGGGGTCAATATTCCCAATCTGTGGGATTTCCCTCTCTCTCAAAGAGCTTATCTGCTTCGCCAGCAAGGCTAAGGCAGTATTTCGTAACTGAAGTGATATGCCTTGCAGATATGTATATCGAGGGTGATCCTGCCCATATTTGTATGCAAGATCTTCGGAAGAGAGAGACAGCATAGCACAAAGCACTGTTGGTGACATCCATGCGAGAGGAATGACAACTTCTCGCCATGGATTCGTAGGTCCATCCACCCAAGCAAGCTTCCCTGCAATGTTTCGCTGAAAGTGCTGCATCAATTCCAACGTCGTAGGGTCAAGATTCAGCGCTAGTCCACGATCAATCGATGTGAAGTAACGGCTAATGGGTGTAAATTGATTCAGGGGATTATCTTGACAATCCTTATGGAAGTCGGGGTTTGCCTCTGCGGATGCCAGAACTGGGAGCAGTTCTCCTGCTAATTTTCCCCTGCTAGCAACCCCATGACCCCATTTGAGAATGATCCCATAGCCCGGGCATCGTAGTCCCCGGGAAAGGCATTTTCTACATTCTGGTAGGGTCCGATCGCAATTTATACGCCGAGCCTTGCACTTTGGGCAGTCTTGTCCAGGTTAGCACGACAGCCCGAAAAAGGATTTCGTGCCATCTCGGTACCTTTGTCTGCACTTGCATTGCTCAAATGGCTTGTGGGCATCTGGTGTGTTCAAAGAATAGAGAAATGACAATGATATGGCATTGCTTAAATTGAGGGGCAACTTGGGGTTGGCTGCAGGTTCCAACGCCAGAAATCGTAAAGAATTCAAGACGTGAGTAGAGAAGGAATGCACCAATCAATATGATATGTTCAAAAAGAGGAGCTGATCGTGTCACTTATGTCTGCGAAGTGATGCCGGATAATGACAGAACAACTGGGATGAGAAGCCATCGAATTTGGTACAGGTTTGGCGATCACGTGGGCCACTATAAATCAAGAGTTCATCCTCAATTCAGTTCTTCATCAGTAACATGAAAGGTAGGAGACATATCAGCTTCGATAACTAGAAATAATCAAATATCTAACTTTCTAAGTAAACAAGTAGGTGCCTGCGTTGTATAGTGCTTGTCTTAGTCGTGGTGGACGGAACTGGATATTTGTCGTGACCATTCATTTGACCTGAATAACTTCTATTGAGGTACTTTCTTTCGATGTGGGAATCGGGTAACCCTGCTCTGCCCAGCCCTTCAGCATCTGCTCACATATCACTTTTTGAGCCTCGCGTGTATGTGAAGGGTTGAATCTACCACTGGGTGACGTTAATGCATAGTTTTTCGCAATGGGGCATCATCTAATTGTTTAGAGGAGTCGTTGCTTTCCTTGACGAGCTCATCGTTTCGATATTCAGCATTGGTCCAGGATGTCGCTATACCACGTTAAGTTAGCCAGGAACTTGAAATACAGCTCCCTCTGGGTGACAAAGAGATCTTCAACCTTCCATCACGTTTACAACCATCCTCCCAGTCCTCAGTTAAAAAAATGTAGAAAGTTGCCATGGCTAACGACCACGATCTCTTTCTCCCGTCATTTCTTCAACCAATGCCTAGCATCTCGAGAACGGGCTGGCCTTTTCTCTTGTTACTTCGTATCTCCCTATCTACTTTCATAAAGATCTAGCTCCATTTGCACCGAATATAATAGAAATTAGATTTACTTTATCAGTCCAGCCCTCGTCCACAAAGCTCAAGTCCACTGCCAAACTTGCTTCGTCAATCTCCTTGCGCAAACTAATAAAGTTTGTTGGCATTCGACATATCGGAATAGGCTTGTTACTGGTAGTTCTGGCAAGTCTCTGCCTCGAGAAATGCCGAATGGAAGAGATAGTGAATGATTGATACTAACTACACTGTCAATTAAACTTTTCAATAGGCTTTAGAAGAGAAGGTGTCAATATAAACATGGACGTCTCCCGTGGACAGTGGATTCATAACCGATGGATCCTGCCCCACATTGAACCTTAATTTCCCGCCTTGGCTTCCCTCTTCGGACTAGCGGATGTGGAATGAGGGACATACGCAAAGCACGTAGGTCTAGTGGGTGAAACGTCGTCGTGGGAGGAGCGTGTTATTCCAATGTTGGAGTTGTAGAGGAGAAGGTGAGGTAAGAGAGAGCTCTAGCTATTATATCTCAAGGACACGGCATTCTCCAGCATTCACCCACTGCCCAGGATAGGAAATCTCCGATACCCCTATTCTTTGATAACAAACCTTTAGAAACCCTTGCCCTACCTCTATAGAGAAATCCTTTTACCCGAACTTTATAGAAGAAATAATATACAACTGATTAGCCCATGCAATGACCACAGTAACTGTCTTCTTCCGAGACATTTTGTACGAAATATAACAAGGAAACTCTCAGGAATACGTTCCAAGATGAACTGAAAGATCCTGTTACAGCTCAGGTACGAAGAGACAATATCAACATAGTAGCATTCAACAAAGCAACTAAGGATGGAGAAAGAAAGAAAGAAAGAAAGAAAGAGAGATGGTGAGAGAACGAGACACGATCTAAATACATAAGAATTGTCACGGATCCTGCCTAGGCTATAGTCACCTGTTACCCACTCTTAATCACAATAAGATGGAGACACCCCAGAAGATTCAAGTGATATCTTAGCTAAATTCGGGGTGCGATAGTTGTTGAACTTGAACGTGGAAATTTTGAGATGTCATAAGATGGTTGTATGGACCATCACTAGTAGAAAATGAAGCAGAGTTTGCGTACGTCCGGGCCGTTGTCGGCATCAAGGCGGCACCAGGTCCATAAGCCTAAGCTATGGGGATCCCAGTCATGAGCGAGGCCACATTCTTGGGACCGAAAACGTCCTCAAGACTGAGCCAAGAATACACCAGTTCGTCCGATTTGCCCTTATCATAAGCAACATCATCTTGGATTGGCTTTTTGTTCTTGCAGAACACTCTCAGCTCTTTACATGCCACATCTCCATTCTTCTTCAAATATTCCCGCATCACGTCGCCAGCGCTCGTGACAATCCGACTCATCACCTCAACTCCGCCAGATGCAAGTCCCATTGCACGTGCACCTTGGGCCGAGCCTTGCGCAACGTGATGGATGAGAATGACGATGTTTGAGATGAAAGACTCATCAGGCATATACGCCGACGTGAAATATTGAACAAATTTCTGGTGCTCCTTGTCTCGGATCAGTCTGAGTAACTCGACGGAGCGTTTGTGCATGCCGAAGTAGTTGTACATCAAGATAGGCTCCTCTTCAAATAGCTTGCTCTTCAGGAAGGCTAGAAGCTGCAGCGTGTCGATGTTATGGGTATTAGACCACTTTCGTGCAATGATGAGTTCAGGATTGGCTCCCTGAAGCTCCTTGCCGGATGATTCAAGCTTCGATTTCTGCGAAAGCTCGTCCAAGATCCTGTCAATGTTTAAAATCCCGGCATCTTCCTGAGGAGAACCAACGTACTGGGCGAAAAACAAGTTCGCGACTGCAGTGGTGGGCTTGAGCAAGCGGGTATTCTTGCCGTTAGGTTTATGGAATCTTTTGCTCCGGGAATCGCGGGCAAAATTGGCAGCGGATGAGACGCCTGCGGCCAACTCTAGCCTATTCAGCGATTCATTGGCGTTCTTTGGCCGCGAACCAATGAAAATATGAGACTCGCCATGGATCTTGATAAAAGCATCCATATCAGGCCATCTCAGATCTTTGTGTGTTGGAGACCCTATGACGAGGTTGTGCAAGAAAGCTAGTTGTTGGACGTCGTACCATTGGGTGACGAGCTGCTGGCCAAGAAACTGCATTCGAAGATTGAGGTTGAACAGGATCAAGCCGCAGAGGATAGCGTGCTGCGAGAAGAGTGCATGCTTTTCGGGCGGGGAGCCAATTCCATTGAGTTTAGACCGGACTCGAATATCTAGGAACAGATCTTGTATGATCCATGACTTCACTGTTGACCCTATATTTTGAATCTCCTTGTCACCCTCTTTTGGCCAAAATTTGGGCTGAGGGTGTGTTCTTGACAATTGCAGGTAGTCATCAATAGTCTTCTGGATGCGAAGTCCAGACATTCGGAGGTCTCCAAATGCACCCAAGGTACTGTGTCGCATGATATGATGAACGTCGAGGAAGATCTGGGAGACGAAGCAAAGCCCCAGAGTAACCCTTTTGGTCTTGGCAAACTCAGTAAGGCCTCGAGTTATCGCGTCCTCGGTAGGCATCTGGATTTTGAATGTATCGACCATGCAAAACTCTGGCAAAATCGAAAGAAGGATGATTTTGTCTTCGTTGAATTTCTGACCCAGAGACATCCGCTCTCTGTCCGCTTTCGGATTGTAGGTGCCGAAGTAGCCTTTTTTAAAGACTGGCTGATGATTGACCTGGAGAACATCTGCGAAGGACTCAAGTAGGACCTTGGTTGGCACATAGCACCAGTCGGCTATATCAGCCATGTTCTTGTTGTATGGCAGGCCAATCTCAGTGGATGGAGACGCGGAAATGCCGCGGGTAAAAACAGCGAGGTTATAGACAATATTCTGGACATCATCCCTTTCCCCCGTAAGGGAAGTGCGCCAGTCAGCCTCCACCTCCTGCACAAGGCCTCGGGCAAGTTGCAAAGCACTGTCAGTCACGACAGCAGCATTCATAAGATCGATTTTCTTATCTCGATACTCCGACCAGGTCATGGAAATGAATATTCGCATATTGTTCAAGTCCTGAAGTAAGCAGAGGGTCTTGAAGAACAATTGACTGAGATACGAGTCTGCTGCCTCATTGTCGTCCTCTTCAACAACAGTCACATTGACCATCTTCTTCGATTCTGCGGGCGTCGGTTGAGTTTGCGCAGCAGCATCCTGGGGTTCCTCCACGGTGAGAACAGCAAATTTGTTTAGAAACCTGTCAGCACCGGCGTCGTCACTTTGAGCCTCAGAAGTCGGCGGTGGCTGCTTAGCGTCGGGCTTCGAGGGCTGGTTGGTCTTCCACTCAAGACTCTCGCAGATTTGCTCCAGCGCGGTGATGAAATGAGCATGATGCTTGTTGCCTGTAGAGTCGCCCTGGCCCAAGAACCAGGAAGTGACCGCTTTTCTCAATTTGATGGCGCGTTTCGCGATGGTGAGAACTGACTTAGGTACCGTGACAGCAGAACTGGCAATGACCTCGGCGAGCTTTTGCAGATCTTTGATAGTTGCACTATAGTGAAATGGATCTGCAACTGAGCCATCGTTTTTGCCTTTGCGTTTGCCCTTTTCCGCGGTGGAAATGGTAGCAGAGAGGGCAGGTGGTTGATAGCCACATTGGTTGGCTGTCTCCAGTAGCCATGTTGCAAATGTATTGGTATCCGCTTTGTAGCGGGTGTAACTACTCTGCAAGAATTTAGGTAGCATATTGGCGATTGAAGGCCAAACAAGTGAAAAATAGCCGCCGGCTGGTCGAGGAGACCAGCATGTGGTTCAGTGAGGACCTGTTTGGAGAGGGCACCCAGCTGAGCGGGACCAACTAAAAGTGACCTACCGAGCTGGCCACCCCTCCAACCATAGTACCATTAAATAGTGTCACGATTTGTACTGTATCCAGCCAATTGGACATATCAATGACTCTGTATTGCATTACCCCTATTTCCTGCTATTTATGGGCCATTTCTAATTACGTGACTAACCTCCGGATATACTGTATACCCGAATTGGTGGCATGGTAGGTGGTTGAAAAAGGTGAGTCTAATCATGTACGGAATTTTTGGTTAGGTGGCCAGCTCGGAAGGGAAATACGTTATACACTCGCTAACTTAAAAGTCGAACAGGACCTGCTAAATCATTTACTAAAATCGGGTCAGGATCAGCTCTGGCACCTAATCGGGACGGGCCATAAGATATTATGCAGGATACAGATCTAGCTTAATCATGTATAGAGCTACAACCAGTTCTATCAATCAAAAGCCATGTGATTGGTCTGAGCCGATCTCGGGATCTGCCATGTTTCGAGTAATAGCAATTAGAGAACAAAATTAAGGGAAGTTCTAGACATAGTAATAATAAAGAGGTGAAACTAAATAGGGTGGGGAGATTGATATGTGGCCCGACTATTGACAAGGCAACTACCCCCTGCCCATAACATCCCCCTTATTTCCCTCCTTTGCCATCCTCACATCCTCAGTTCCAAGTCATGTCGGACCAAAAACCAGTTGATTCTGTGCCCGAGCCTAAGCCAGTGGAGGCTGTAGAAGGCGATAAGCCTGAGGTTCCCGTGACTGCGGCGGAAACCCCCGAGGCTGCCAAGGATGAACCCGCGATCAGTGCCCCGGCCAAGCAAGAAGAACCTGCTAAAGACACTACTGCCAGCAATGCAGAGCCCGAAGCTGCTAAGCCTGAAGAAAAGGTCGAGAAGCCTTCCTATCTGACCAAGACCCCGGCGCTCGGCCAGTTCTTTGATCGTCTTCCGGCCGTCCTCACCAGCATCGGACACGATGAGATGTGGGGGGTGCAGCTCAAGGACAGCGCTGACGTTCCTACTGTCAATGTGCTAATCAAGTTCCTGCGCGCCAATGAGGGCAATGTCCAGGCAGCAGAAGAGCAGCTTCGCAAGGCACTCCAATGGCGCAAGGACGTGAACCCGCTGGCGTTGGCCGAGTCGGGAAAGTACAGCGCATCCAAATACGCTGGTCTGGGATACCTGACAACCTACGAAAAAGATGGTCGGCCGCTTGTGTTTACTTGGAACATCTATGGAGCAGTTAAGGACGTCAATGCGACATTCGCAGACTCCGATGAGTACGTTGTCACATCGTTTGACCAGAATTCACGCTGACATTTCCTAGGTTCGTCAAATGGCGTGCCGCTCTCATGGAGCTCGCTGTGCAGGAATTGAAGATGAAGGATGCCACCGAGGTCATTGAGTATGACGGCGAGGACCCATACCAGATGGTTCAGGTTCATGATTACCTGAATGTCAAGTTCCTCCGTATGGATCCCTCTGTGCGGACCGCAACCAAGAAGGTCATTGATGTCTTTGCCACTGCCTATCCCGAACTCCTCAGCGAGAAGTTCTTCGTCAATGTCCCTGCGATCATGGGCTGGATGTTTACTGCCATGAAGCTCATCTTGAGCCGCAACACCACCCGCAAGTTCCACCCCATCACCAACGGTGCCAACCTGGCGCGCGAGTTCCCTGCTTCGGTCTTGGAGCAAATTCCCAAGACCTATGGTGGCAAGGGCCCGGAGTTGAAGGACAGTGCTCGGATTGTTCCCTTGGTTGAAGACAAACCGGAGGACAAAAACGACAAGCAGGAGGATAAAAAGGCTGAGGAGCCTTCTCCAGCTGAGCTCCCAGGGCAGGAAGGCCCCAAGCAGGCTACCCAGGAAGAGCCAAAAGAAAGTGCTCAGTGAATTTGGCTGTCTGTTGTGATACCCAGAGGAGCCGTGAATAATTCTTCGCTCTTGCGTACTGACTTCTGGTCATTTGTGCTCTCTCCCACTTTGTTGTATTGTTATCCTGATATCATTAATTCTACGAAATTGCATTGTTACTTTAATGTGAACCTAGTAGTTAGACCTCGGGTGCGTCCATTGGACCATATGCTGGTACGGGTGACTGCACTGCCACTAGCGCAATCCTTTATCGACAAGCTTTCACCCTGGTGACAATTGTCTATTCAGCTTTCGGTTTTGGTTCAGGGTTATATCTACTTAATTCCCTGAGAGATCTTTCATTCATCGTCTAGCTTTCTGAATCCGCTGGCGGTTCCAGCATGCGACCCGCTTATTAATCCGCCATATATTCGATCCAAGCTCGTCGGCGCCTGTCGCGACACGCCTCACCGTCCGCAACGGATCACTCACGCCTCTCTTTCTCTTACAACTGCAATCGAAATTGTGACTGCCCAGCATGTCCGTCTGGAACCCCGATAACATCCGCGACGTGGCTGAGTCCGTCGGCATCAACAACCTCAACCACGATGTGACCGAGAACCTGGCCCGAGACGTCGAATACCGAGTTGCGCAGGTGCTGGAGGAGGCGCTCAAGTCAATGCGCCATGGAAAGCGCACAGTTCTGACTACACAGGACATCTCGCTGGCCTTGCGCAACCTGGATGTGGAGCCACTGTATGGCTACGACTCGACCCGCCCATTGCGTTTTGGCGAGGCCTCTCTGGGCCCCGGCCAACCGCTATTCTACGTTGAAGATGAGGAGGTGGACTTTGAGAAATTGATCAATGCGCCTTTGCCAAAGGTGCCCCGCGAAGTCTCCTTTACTGGTAAGTGGTTTCCTCTATAATGGAGCTTGATTTCCAGTCATTAACATTCTATCTACTATCTAGCCCACTGGTTGGCTGTAGAAGGTGTGCAACCATCAATCCCCCAGAATCCTACCGCCGCGGACTCTCGCAACCTCGAACTGGTCTCTAAGGGACCAAATGCCAACTCTACACTTTCGGCGATGAGCGGCACAGGCGACGTGTCTGTGAAACCGTTGGTGAAACATGTGCTTTCAAGAGAGCTCCAGCTATACTTCGAGAAGGTCTGCAGCGCGTTCTTGGATGAGACTAGCGAGGATTATCGCACCTCTGGATACTCTAGTCTACGCGAGGACCCAGGTCTGCACCAGCTGGTACCATACTTTGTCCAATTCATTGCCGAAAAGGTCACGCACAGCCTCAAGGATATCTTTGTTCTCACCCAGGTTATGCACATGGCCGAGGCATTGGTCCAGAACCAGTCTCTTTACGTGGATCCCTACGTGAGTAAAGTCTGCCAATAAAGGGGGATTCAGAAGCTAACTATAACAGATTGCCTCGCTTGTGCCCTCTATTCTTACATGCTTGATCGGCCGCCAACTCGGCGGAAATGCCGATCTTGTCGAACAGTTCGCGCTTCGCGATATGGCCGCCTCGCTCCTCAGTCGCATTGCCCAGAAGTACACCCACGCCTCTCACATGCTTAAGCCCCGACTCGTGCGCTCCTGTCTCAAGAGCTTCCTCGACCCTTCCAAGCCGTTCGGTGCTCACTACGGTGCCGTCATTGGAATGCAAGCTATTGGAGGATCTGAAGTAGTTCGAGTTCTTATCGTGCCCAACCTCCGTGAATACAGCAAGCTGCTCAGTGATGGACTGGATGACCCTGCTCGTCGCCCGGCTGCTGAACGCGTTCTGACTGCGCTTGTATCTGTTCTGGCTTCACTGCGGGGCAAGCAGTCCCTGACTAATGGCCATACTGTGACCGATGACCTGCAGGCACGATTGTCTGACGCGGTGGGTGAAATCATTGCATCCAGGATTCTGGAGTCTGGTGAAATGCAGCTGGCGCATATCATTCTCGAGGCCTAAGCCTGTTCGTCTTAAAACAATATTTAGTGTTGCAAAATAGGTCGTGGGCTTTTCGCGGCATGGTGTTAGGGGCGTTCAGGGGGTAATTCTTCCAGAGACATATGGAATTCAATAGTTCTATTGATCAATGCATGCATACCTAGATATCTCTTGTACTGCGTAGAACGATTAACCGTCAGGCACCGGAAAGTGTATTTTGCCTGCCGTCACCGCTCGTGTGCAAACGAGATTACCAGATCCTCGCCCACTTTTTCTTTTCCCCCTCTATCTGGCCAACATCGTCGACAGTCTGTATATTACTGCAGCTTTTGACCTATTTCCATTGGTGTGTTATTTTGCTGGCTCTGTTCAATTCCTTAATCAATCTAACCTGAACCCTGGTGTTACGACAGATTTTGATCCGTCGCCCCACGCCCAGAGCGGGCCCACAGAGAAAATCACTCATACCAACCAAACTGCCGTACCGCAAAACATTTTCGCAACCCTCCCCTCCTCTCGAGGTCAACAAGGCCTAAACAAACCCGCGCCAATCGCCAATTTTAGCGAGAGATCCCCTGTCTATCATTTCGCTACTCCAGAGTAATCAATTGTGATCTCGGGCACTCATTGGGCTACTGGGTGAGACTGTCTGACCGACGCTCTTCCTACACCCCGCCGATGTTCACGACTCTAGCTCTTTGCTACTTCGTGCTCTTTTAAGACGATTTTTGTTTTCGCCTTCCATGAGCTCGAGAGACCTTCTGCGATTCTTGTCTAAGCCCGCGAAGTAGGTCGTCCTTTATTCCTCGACGTGAAAGCCTCGATCCTATGACGTTGGATCAGGCTAGATGGTCAATGCTTTGGTTGCATAAAAAAATGCCTTTCAGTCCTGGAGCAAATCCATTGTCTTAACAATCGCTAATATTTATCTTGTCTCTAGGCCTCGATAACACGACTCCCGTGTTCACAAGCGCGCATCTTCCCAATACTCTTTTTTTTAAAAAGCAGAATTCTCGTCTGCTAGACCCGATACTTTGAACGGTATCGGTATCTTCCAGAACGAGGGTACCGACTGCTAGTCACCATTTCTCTTAGCATCTTCTTCCTCGCCTTCGCGTTTCGCCCTCCTTAGCAGCCCTTTGGACTGTTGGAGATTTCACCTGCCTGGTCTGACCAGTTATTTTTGTTCAAGGGCCTTCTCTTCTCAGACGGGCATCGCCCCCTTGTTCGTCTGGGTAAGTAGACAGTGCTTCTACAGCCTATCGGAGAGTACATAGGGCGGTCCGACGTCACTGTTCCGGCTTCGTTCAACATAACAAGTACAACAGCTTCGGCTAAAACAATCAGCGGAAATGGTCTACGTCGGTATTCCACAGAACTACACCCAGTCGCCGTCCTCGTTCGCGGGGACGCCGTCTCTGACGATCAACTATGAGGCCACTCAGGATCTCGACTCGACCAATGCCTTTGAAGGTTTGTCAAATCTTCCGTGGCCGTGGTTAGCGCATTGCTAATGAATTTTACAGGTCCCGAGAAGCTTCTGGAGGTCTGGTTTGCACCATCTCCTGCTGATCTAGGCGCCGCCGGCCCTGAGGGCCTCAAAAAAGTCCCAGGGGAGATTTGGAAGGACATGCTGGACCTTGTAAACTGCCAGGTACTGTCCGTCATTTCGTCTGATGAAATGGATGCCTACCTTCTATCTGAATCCAGCATGTTTGTCTGGCCGCACAAGTTGATTTTGAAGACTTGCGGAACCACTACTCTTCTTTCGGGTCTCCCGCGCATCTTGGAGATCGCCGCCTTGTTCGCAGGGTTCCCTCGCGCCACTGCCCCTTCATCTCGTGGTATCACGGTGGCCGCGGCTCCTTACAGAGTTTTCTACAGCCGCAAGAACTTCCTGTTCCCTGACCGCCAGCGTGGCCCTCACCGCAGCTGGCGCGATGAGGTGCGCTCTATGGACAAACTGTTTGTCAACGGCAGCGCCTACATGATCGGCAAAATGAATGGGGAGCATTGGTACCTGTACCTCACTGAGCCTGGCACCATGCTCACCCCGCCGGCTAGCCCCAAGGAGGAGATCGAGTTTTCCGAGACCGAGACCAAGGTTCTGACCTTCCCCGAGGCCGCTCCGCGCACTGATTGTGATGAGCACGATGAGACCCTCGAGCTTCTGATGACCGATCTCGACGAAGATAATGCCAAACAGTTTTACTTGGAGAATGCCACCGCCGTGGCCGAGAAGCGCCACCGCGACGCGGATAAGGACGACCACCTGGATGTCTTCAGCAACACCTCCGACATGGATGAGGAGACTGGTGGTATTTTGCCGCCGGAGCTGACCACTGAGGGCCATGCCCTGGGCACCGTCGTCTCTGAGTCGTGCGGCCTGTCCGACGTGTATCCTAAGAGCAAGTTCCCCGATGCTCGCATCGATGCCTATTTGTTCACGCCGTGCGGCTTCTCTGCCAACGGTGTTGTGCCTGCCCCAGATGGCAAGGCTCCGACCCACTACTTTACCGTGCATGTCACGCCGGAGCCTCAGTGCTCGTACGCATCTTTCGAGACCAACGTTCCGCACTCCCAGAACGGCAAGGCCACTGCCGACATCATTCAGCAGGTCGTCGATATCTTCAAGCCTGGCCGTTTCAGCATTACCTTGTTCGAGACCAAGCCTGCGATTGATGAGATTGATGAAGTCGATGGTGTGCATGATCAGCAGCATGCTCAGCGCCACTCTCTCCGCCGCAGCAACAAGATGGAGCAGGTCGATGGCTACCGTCGTGTTGACCGCATTGTCCACGATCTGAACGGTTACGACCTTGTGTTCCGTTACTACGAACGCAATGACTGGAAAGGGGGGGCACCGCGTATTGGAGAGAAGGGCTTCTAACAAGACTCATTCTTGAGTCTTTTGTTCGGGTTCTACTTTCTCTCGCGTTCCGACCTTTCAGTTGTTTGCCACCGTGTCAATTCTGCACTCCATATTTGCACACTGTTTTCGAGTTTTCTTTTCATTTATTTCTGTCAATCTTTTATCGTGTCATAGTACACAGCATCGCATGCTTACTCTCTGAGCGACCTGTCTGTTTTCGATTCCTTCATTTGAAATTTCAATAATAGTTTTAGCACTTTTTATATTAAATTCGATCGAGTTCATGGTCTATTTTATCCCAGAAATCCAGAGCCAAGGAAGTCAATTGTTCATTGTTCAGTACACAGCGCCATTGTAGGGCTGCGATGTATAGTTACTGCATGCGGAAGGCGGTCAGATGCGTCCATATCTCGTGTCTCATCAAACTTGGGTCCTCGACATTGAAGTCCAAGCAGCACTTCTTGTCGAATACCCGTCGCATTCAAAAGATCACTGCGATCTTGACTTTTTAGGCTACTTCCAGCTCAAAGCATTATTGAGCCCAGTTGTAGCCTGTTCTCTACGTTCAGGCCGACTGCAACAGCGGCGCGATATCCGCGGACCTCACGAGAGCTTCAACTAGCGCTCTTCTACCGCTTTCAATCGACCGAACATCATTGCGGCACCTGTCATCACCCATCGCCTTTAATTCGTTATCTTCATAGATTGCGCCTCAGAATTCCGTTACACATCCACCAAACCCCTTCAATATGTCGTCACCACCGCCCTCCAACCCCCTCAAACGACCATCGATCTCCTCCTCCGCCTCACAACCACTCGGCAAAAAGCCGCGCATGCACCCACTGCGCCAAACCTCCTTTCCTGCACATGTGGACGCTGGCGAGCGAAGCTTCGGGGCAACCAGTGATGCCGGAAGCGTGACAGGGAGCTTCACAGGGAGTCTCGGTGGAGCGAGCGCTGATGGAGTCTTTTCTGGTGCAGCAAAGGGCAAGAAGCGAGGGAGAAAAAGCAAAGCCGAGAAAGAGCGTGAACGGGAGCGCGAAGATGCCCTCAGCGCTAGGGCAGGAGATTCCACGCGATTCGGGTCGGTTGATAACGAGGGCTCGGTTCGAGGTGGACCTTCTGGCGGCGGCGGAGGTGGTGGCGGCGGTGCAGATTATGGGGATGATGATGACGACGACGACGAAGGGGAGCTACTAGGGCGGGAAGAGGGTACTACGGATACCGAGGCTGAGAAGAAGAATCTTGCGTACGTTTTTGCCCATTGTTTCTTCTTTTGGTGGTACTGATACTAACTTTCCTGAACAGGATCCTGGTTGACGCTTTCAATCCTATGCAATCAGAGAGATACGACCTCTTCAAGCGAGCGAAGTTGCGCAAGGAAACACTCCGCCGTATCGTCAACCATGCTCTATCACAATCCGTCCCTGCCAGCGTGGTCACCACGGTCAACGGTTTCACCAAGGTCTTCGCCGGTGAAATGATCGAAATGGCACGAACAGTGCAAGCTCAATGGGCTGTCGCACACGATCTAGCCGCACGCGATGCATTCGAGGCTGAAGAAGCTGCAGCCGAAGCCGCAGCACAGGCAAGAGCTGCAGGTTTAACCACAAACTCGAAACCCTCAACACCAACCCCTGGAGGCACCCCAGTCCCCGGCTCTGCCAGTGGTGTCAAGAAAGAGCCTCATGACTCTGACCGCACGCCTGCATCCTCTATCCCCCCTCACCACAACTCTGCACCCTCTTCTCATCCCGCTACTCCTCTCCGTCCTAAACGTGAATTCCGCCCCCCTCCAAACCCACACCGTGGTCAGCTTCTACCCTCACATCTGCGCGAAGCTGTACGGCGCGTCAAGCGTGATGGCGAAGGTGGTGGTGTCGGTTACTCGGGATTGAGTATGGAAAACTTGGGAGTTCGAGGTGCATTCACGTGGAACTCAGGAAGTGCTGGTGGAAGACGGCTGTTTCGATAAATTCGGGATATTCTCATTGTAGGATATCCATACTTTCATGTTTAATAAATAACTTAGCGTTGATGATATGGGCTTCGAGAATTGGAATGACAGACTGGATCTGTATTGTTTCTCTCTTTGACATTACAATGATAGACTTGAAATCTCCCCTGTCATACTCGATGATCTATGTAGCTCGATTCTCGGTTGGACACTTCAACTCAACAATCATACAAACACTACAAGACTGTATTGGCCTGTTGCATCTTTCTATGAAACGATGAGATTTCATAGTCTAGGCGGTCTGTAATTCAATCAGCCACTCGCTTGATCCTACCTGCATTCACCTTCTTAGCCAATCTCAATCTTTTATACAAGTCACACCGCACCATGCCCACGGATTCAACTACCTCCTGCTATCGTAATGGACTGTGACATGTGCCTAGATATTCCTCATCAAACCGAAGAGGATATTTGGGTTCGCAGGACCGAAGATGTTCATCTAGATGGACGACTTTGCACCTGGGTGACATCCTTGCTCCCAGAACGACATCCCTGCCGCCTCGATGGCGGCTTCCTGAACGGCTCCTACAATCTATGCCAACAGCTAATTACTAACAATGGCACTGCAATCCTTCTCTGCTTACCTCGCATTAGCAGTGTTTCTCCGGCGAGGAAGTGGCTATGGAAGTGGCTATGGAAGTGGAACTACTCATTTAATTCGCAAGAAGACGACTATCCCCGTACCACAAATTCATACTCGGGGTCTAGTTGAGACAAACCCACTTGGGTTAAGCCCATTTATTCTGGTGGAGTTTATAGATGGTATTTATCTTAAAGATCTGTTTCTGCGGGCGGAATCAAGGCTACTCAAAGAAGGTGTCGATTTGCGCTATACAGTCGATTTATAGACAAATGGCCAATTTTATGCTGCATCTCTTTAGCATCGATTTCCCCTGTATTGGGAGTCTATCTACGCCCATGGCAGGGTTTTCTGCTCCTATGCGGGCGCTTACATGGAAAGCACATAATATTCTATAGAACGGAGGTGTGAACGTATTTGGTTAGGTTGCCTAATCTTAACGGGTATACTCCCAATGACTAGGCGAATTCAGGTGACAGAGACCTAGGGTTTTCGACGGTCAGCGATTATTTCCAGTATATCATCGGGCAAGACGAATAGCAACTTCAACAGCAGTCTAATTCAATCTGTGGGTAAAAGAATGCAGAATCAAGATTTGCATCTCTAATGATTCCAGAGTCCATGATACCCGAGATGGTAAGTAAAAGTTACAACAACGGCCCAGCAGATGTGATCGTGAGAAGTAAGGACGACCTCACAATCATGGGAGTGGTAGATCTCGAATGGGTCTATGCAGGGCTGTCCGGGCTATGGATTTAAATGTATATCACGGCCTTCACTAGGGTGACCATGAAGAAACTGCCTGAGTACCGAGTCCCCAGTGACCCTAGATCTCAACAAAATATATAAGCCAGTGGAGATGGCAGTCGAAATAGATTCTAATCCCAAATCACAAGTACAAATGCGGTGGCGCCATATTTTACAGTTTGTATAAACATACGTCAATTAAACCCAGGCTTGCTGTCCAAGCGCAACGTCTTAATTGCGCTTCGAAGAGTCTTTTGCCTTCGTCATCTCGTCCCGGAGTCTCGTAATGTGCTCCTTTCTGCGAGCCTGGTTACGCTCGTCACGGATAGCCTTCTCCTCAACACTTCGCTGAGTCTCATATTCCATCGCCCGCTTTTGTTCTTCGGCAGTGAGGCGACCCGTTTGTTTCGTGGGACTGGTGTTCAGTTTCTCCTGGATATCCTTTGCCATACCCTTACCAGCTTCCTTGGCATTGGCCACCCAGCGGTCAACGAGACTGACCTTTCCCGGGGCCCTGTCACCATTATCCTTCTCGGGGAGGTGGAAGCCTTGGGCACGCGCCTTTTCGCGTTCGGCTTTTTCCAACTCAATCCGTTCCATCAGAAGACGAAGGCCCTTGCTGTGGGTATTCTTGGTGAGGTTAGACAGGTGCTTCATTCCAGCGTCTGTCTTGTTGACCATTGTCATGTCCATCCATTGCCGGAATTTTTCCGAGTTGATGAGGTACGTTTGGCCAAGACCCCATGCACCGGTTACGACGAAGTAAAGCTGTAAGGCGGAAGGCATGAAAGCCATGAAAACAAAAGAAACGGTAGGAAGGCCGTAGATTAGGGCCTTTCCTGCAGACGAGTTCAAGACGGGCATTGTGCCAGCTTCTCCTCCTTTCTGTTCCACAGTCAGCACGGCATTTGCTTCAACATTATATGATCAAACTTACCTTGAGAACCACCATCAGCATGGCCGCAGACATGACCGGCAGCAAATATGTCGGATCAGCAATAGTGAGGTCATTAATCCAGGCGACAGATTCAGAGGCCACAGCGGGTACGGGTAAACTAGTCATTCCTCGCACGACACGGAAGGTACCATAACCAAGCGGGATTTGCGCCATGGGAACGAACGACTTCCATGCGACAATTCCCTCCCGCTTGTGAATCTCAGACAACTCAGCCCTTGCCATCTGAGCATCTTGCTGGTTACCGTTGCGCGTTCCCTCGACCATTCTCGTGCGAATTGGGTCGGTCTCTTCCTTGACGTTCCTCATCTTGGCTCCCATACTAGCGGCATCCATGACTGGCTTCAACAGAAGTAGACGGGTAATGACACCAGCAGCCACGATACTAGCCCACCAGGGCATGCCTGTCCAGATGTGCACGTGTTCGATCAGCCATTGAATCATGGACGAAGGGCCCCAGCCGTAATCCAGTCCAAGCTCCTTGAGATATCCAATGCGCTCGGGAATGGTTGTGATGTCAAAAAGGTCTGATGTATTTGACCATTCGGAATTTGTTGCCTTATCGGCGATTTCGGTGGGTGGTTGGTTCGAGGACGTAGAGTTGAAACGAATTGCGGCCGGACCGATGGCGGCCGGTGCCATGCGCCAGGGGGCATTTCCGGACAGTGCCGACTTAAATTGTCCCCGGTTGGCGGGGAAGCGAAGCGATTGGGACCGGAAGGTCGAGATCTGCGAAATCCAGTCAGTCAATGTTTTTGGTCCGAGAAGTCACGGGGAACGAACAGATCGAGTGGACCGGGACATGGCAGCCACCCGCTGACGAGCAAACGCCGCGGTAACATTGGGCCCTTTCAGGCCAACAGGTCCCATCATTGTAGTGGGAGGTGGAAAAGCGAGTGATGGGGACGCAGTTGATGCGGAAGAGAGTCTCCTGCCTCTCTCGGCGCGACTTTTTTCTGCCGGGCGGAGCGGTAAACAACCCGGATCATGGCTACGGGTCAAGGTACAGGGGACTCGGGGATTCTAAACAGAGGTAGATTCGGGGATATTCTGATATTTTCATAAAGAGCTTGCGTATCCTAATTCGCCAAACGCCACCCAGTTCAACGGGTCTATGTACACAGACTTCAGGTGTACACAGAGGTATCAATCACAAATCAAAGATGCTTCGGTTTTGTGTTCCGTGTAAATGCTTCAACGGACCAAATAGTTGAGGGAAATGCTTTACTCCAGAGATGCGGTATCCTTCAGTCCAGCAGGGGTGCGTCTCCGCTCTGAAGGAAGCTCCCGAAGCTCAACTCCAGGACCCACTGAGTGTGACCGGCGATATGTAGGGAAGATCTGTGAGGAGTGATTGTCAGTCGTGAGGTTTGCGTAGCATTGAATCATATCATGCATACCTTGGTGTTAGACCACCCCAGCCGGAAGGCAGCCTCATGTGCGAACAACTCGCCAAAACCAAGCATCAAGCCGTTGACAAAAGGGAGGAAGAGGTTGATAGCTGCACCGCGTAGGATACCCCAGATAGTTGGCGGTTTGTAGAGAATCATAGGCGAGCTTGTGGATGAAGAGGACATCTCATGGTTCGCGGAGTAGTTCTCGGAGTCGGAGGGGACAGTCATGGTAGAGTCGTAGAGCTCGGCCGGCGAGGCGCTGGTATCGGAGGCCATGGCGAGGATTAAGTTATATTATTATCGGCACAGGGTAGGCTGGAGGTGTTGGTGTTGACTCTTGATCGCAACGCCAGGGTTAAAGAGGGCCTATTTGTTTTAAGTTGACACGATGAGCGGCATCAAACTGGATTATGTCAGCACTTTTTCATCCCGCCGCCAATTAAGGTTCCACATTGTAAGCCCTACAATGTCTACATATACTTTTCAGGCCTAGTTTAATTGGTCTTCAAGGAGATCAGAAAATGAAAGGCGTAAATATTGCTTTGTGGTATCTGCTATGCACTATATTCTTTCACAAATCTAGGTCTATTGTGCTGAAGGCTCAGCGCCATCAGTAGTTGGCTTAGCTGCTTCACCAGCCTCCGGCTTGGCACCGGGGAAACGAGAGCCCTTGTCCTTAGGCTTCTTCACCTTCTTGTGCACAACGGGAGGGGGGTAAGCCTTCAATGCAATCTCCTGCCACTCGGTGTCAGTCTCGTAGGCAGCCTGGATAGGCGCCATAAGTTCGACCAGGCCAGCGGCAACAGCAGGCTTCAGTAGTTGTGGGGTCAACTATAACGGCGTCAGTACTCAATCCTAAGTTCTCGATCAGGGTATACCATAGGTGAACATACAATATCGTTTGTGTAATCGTCATGGAGCTGCTTGATATCGGTGTAGACCAAGGGCTCTGCATCTCTACGCTCGACCCGGAACTCTTTGTTGCCCCTCAGAGCGGCAGCTGGAAGCAGGATGAATTCGACTAGTGCAACGATACCATTGCCTTCAACGATCTTAGGGAATGCCTCTGCCTTGCGAATCTTCTTCGTAACGGTGTCGGCGTTGTCAAGAAGATCGATTTTACTATCTATTCGGCCATTAGTATTGATTGAAATAGACATAGAGACCCGGGGAGGGGAAAACATACTTTCTTCACTAGAGCTCATCTTTCCGCCAGAGAGGCCTGCAACCATAGGGTTGAGCAGGTGGGCACGCTAGACTTCTATAAGCTTCCAAGGTTGCGATAGGCTTTTATGTCAATGATCTTACCTCGCGGTATCCAATCTTAGGAAGCCACTCCTTGGCGGCAACAAACAGCTTGCGCTGATCGATACCACCTAATTGGGCGTCAACCTTGAGGTGCTCTTCATCAAGGACCTGGAGAACTGGGTACAACAGTCTAGTGATTGTTAGTTAGGATGAGCCGAGGCAAATTAGAGCCTACCTAGGTAGGCAAATTAGTAGAATATCCTTACCCACTCAGAGGCGCATTGCCAGTCTGCTTAACGACCTCAGCACCAGCCTTCTTTGCCTGTACTTCAGAGACAACTGAAGACAGCTTGTAGACATCCATGACATATTCAGGGCTCTTCTGGTAGGAGCTGCCTAGAACAAATTCGAGTTTCTCGGTGGGCACGCCGACAGACTTCAGGATCGCCGTGATAACCTTCGAGTAGTATTTCGCGCGGTTTTCGACGAGTTCGAGAGGTGCCTTAAGGTTGTCGAGGAAGGCGTGAATGTCGGCGAGGAGGATGACAACGTCGCACCCTGCAGCTAGCAATTCGGCGATCTTGAGGGCAGGGCTGTAGTATCCGGTATGTGGGCTAGAGAAACACGACGTTAACACAACGTCCCTGGCCATTTAACAGTCCCGGTGTTGTAACTTACCGTCCAGTCGTAGCTTTAGGTCGAAAAAGAGAGATATGTTAGCGTTTAATCCCCGTGTGGGCAATTTCTAGCCCGGTAATAGGTATTGCAATGCAATGATCGGCGATTGCCGCGTCGATGAACATACCGGTACCCCAGTAAATTCGGGGGTTGCGACCCTCGGCCAAGACCTTCTGGATGATCTCAGGGTCCAGAACCTCAGCGAGGTTGTTAGTGATCAGATCGTATCTTGCCTGAGCCGCGGAATCCATGATTGAAGTCGGAATTGGGGGAGTGTAGAAGTGAAGAGGCGCAACAAAGAAAAGGTGGGATAGATTTTTGACTCACCCCACCAAATTTGGAACGGGAGCCAGGGATCGGCCGTATCGGAACCGTTCCGTACAGCGATAAGCCCTTAATACTCCGTGTTCTGACTACATCTGCATAATATTTATATGAAATATATTTGGAAGTAAACGTGGATTGCTCAATTTTGGTATATACGGGTTGGGGGCGGGGTCATTTTTTGGCTTTTCTTTAACGCCACCAAGAAAAATATAGACAAGAACTTAAAAAAAAGGAAATAAATTGTAAAGCTTCGTAAATGAGGACATATTTTAGCCGACCCAGCGTCTGGCGCTGTAGAAGATACGTCCCCAAGGACCAATGTCGCCCCAGTTCTCGGCGTTCGGGGGCAACCAGCTGGCAATGCCGTTCATAACAGTACGCTCGGGGTGAGGCATGATGGCCAAGACACGACCGTCAGGGCTGCGAATACCAGCAATACCCTCGGGAGAGCCGTTGGGGTTGAAGGGATACTTCATGGTAGGCTTGAGGGAGTTGTTGTCGACAAAGCGAACGGGGGCAAGACCCTCGCGAACGAAGTCGGAGGCCGAGATACCCCGGGAGCCGGCGAAGGAGGCACGACCCTCGCCGTGAGCAACGGCAATAGGGAGCGAAGTACCATCCATGCCGTGGAAGAAGACACTGGGGTTGGAGGGGTCGGGGTCGGAGATGCGGGCCATGCAGACACGGCCTTCGTATTGCTCGCTGGTATTGCGCTCGAAGCTAGGCCAGTAGTCGGCACCGGGGATCAGATCCTTGACACGAGACAGGAACTGACAACCGTTGCAGACACCCAGGGCGAAGGTATCGGGTCGCTCGAAGAAGGATTGGAACTCCTTGCGGGTGTTGTCGTGCAGCAGAACAGACTTAGCCCAGCCCTGACCGGCACCCAAGACGTCACCGTATGAGAAACCACCACAGGCCGCGAGACCGGCAAAGCTGGCAAGGGAAACACGGCCAGAAATGATGTCGGTCATGTGAACATCGACGGCGGAGAAGCCAGCGGTGTTGAAGGCAAAGGCCATCTCGGCTTGACTGTTAACACCCTGCTCGCGAAGAATGGCAACGCGAGGCTTGTTGGCGAAGGGAGAGTACTGGGAAAGACTGGTCATCATGGGCAAGCCCTTGTCCTTGGGGTCAAATGTAGGGTTCCACGAGAGACCAGCGTTTGCATCGTCAAGAATGTTGGCATACTCCTGCTCGGCACAGTCGGCGTTGTCACGCATCTTCTGCATGTGGTAGGAGGTCTTGGCCCAGGTTTGCTGGAGGTTGGAACGGGTGTTGCGGTAGACAAGGGAGGCCTTGTGGTAGATCACAAGGCTCTGCTTGGGTTGCTCAGAGACTCGTCCGATCTTGTGAATCAGACCAGGAGGAGGACCGCAGGTGGCGAAGCATGAGCGGAACTGGATCTCGTGCTCCTTGCGGACCTGGAAGACAGCACCGAGCTCTTCGTTGAAGAGGGACTCGATGACATCCTGGGTGTGGAAAGAGGAGCAAATGTTGTCGAGCATGATCTCAACACCGCAACGGCCAGCGAACATCATCTCGGCGAGGGTAGTCAGAAGACCACCATCGGAGCGGTCGTGGTAGGCCAGGACAATTCCGGATTCCTGGAGTTGCTGAGTAGCATCGAAGAAGTCGCGGAGGATATCAACGTCACGAACGTCGGGGCACTCGGCGCCAACTTCGTTGAAGACCTGGGCAAGTGCGGATCCACCAAGGGTCTTGCGGCCGAACGAGAGGTCAACAAACATGAGGACAGTCTCACCAACGTCTTCGAATCTGCGAAGAGTCGGGGTCCAGGTCTTGGTGATATCGCCAACGGGGGCGAAGGAAGAGACGACAAGGGACATGGGGGCAGTGACCTCCTTGGCCTCGTTGGAAGCCTCGTCCTTCCACTTCATCTTCATGGACATAGAGTCCTTGCCTACGGGGATACTGATGCCAAGCTTCGGGCAAAGGTCCAAGCCAATAGCCTCAACGGCCTCGTAAATAGCAGCTCCCTCACCAGGGTGGCTACCAGCACACATCCAGTTTGCTGAGAGCTTCACTTGGCTGAGACGCTCCACAAGATCAGAGGCAGCCAAGTTCATGAGGGACTCAGCAACAGCCATGCGAGCAGAAGCAGCCGCGGAGATCAAAGCCAGGGTAGGCTTCTCACCCATGGCGAAAGCCTCACCGGTCTTCATACCCTGAGCCAGGGAGGTAGCAGTGACGGAAACATCCGACACGGGAGTCTGCCACTTGCCGACCATCTGGTCACGGGCTGTGAGACCGCCGACGGTGCGGTCACCGATGGTAATCAGGAAAGACTTGGAGCCAACTGCTGGCAGAGACAAGACTCTCTTGACGGCTTCATCAACAAGCTCCACCTTGGAGGTAAGAGATGGAAGATACTTGGTGAGGCTGGAATCGACGGCGGGCAGCTTAAGCTTCCGCGAATCGACAGTCCGGGTCATGCGTGGGGGCTTTCCGAAGAGAACGGACAGAGGCAGGTCAATGGGGGATGGGTATTCCTTGGACTCGCGGTCGAGGAGAATGAGTCTCTTCTCCTCCTCGGAGGTGCCACCTCCGCGGCCAACGACGGAGAAGCCACAGCGCTCGCGCTGAGCGATAGCAGTGAACTTGTTCATGCTGTCTTCACCAACAGCCATGACATAGCGCTCCTGGGCTTCGCAGCACCAGATTTGCATGGGGCTCATGCTGCGGTCGGTGTTGTCAATCTCACGAAGCTCAAAGGTAGCACCCAAGCCTGAGTCGTGAATCAGCTCGGGGAGCGCGTTGGACAAACCACCAGCGCCGACATCGTGAATGAACTTGATGGGGTTGTTGTCTCCCATGGCCACACAGGCATTGATAACCTCCTGGGCTCTCCGCTGGACCTCAGCATTGCCTCTTTGAACACTGGCAAAGTCGAGGTCGGCGGATCCTTCACCAGAAGCGATACTGGAAGCAGCACCACCTCCAAGACCAATAAGCATAGCGGGTCCACCGAGAACAACGAGGAAAGCACCGGGCTTGACAACCTCGGGGTGCTTGATGGCATGCTGAGGGCGGACAGTTCCGACACCACCAGCAATCATGATGGGCTTGTGGTATCCTCGCACTTCCTTCTCGCCATTGCCGACATCAATCTCGGTGAGTAAAGTACGGAAATATCCACCAATGCAAGGGCGACCGAACTCGTTGTTGAAGGCAGCACTGCCGATGGGTGCCTCCATCATGATGTCCAAGGCGCTGGCAATGTGGTTCGGCTTGCCCACATCGAGCTCCCAAGGCTGCTTCAGGTCTGGAATCAACAGATCAGACACACAGTAGCCAGAGAGCCCAGCTTTAGGGCGCGATCCACGACCGACGGCTCCCTCGTCACGAATCTCTCCACCGGATCCGGTAGCTGCGCCAGGGTAGGGCGAGACAGCAGTGGGGTGGTTGTGAGTTTCAACTTTGGCCAAAAAGTGAACGACTTCCTTGGTGTGCATCCATTCTCCGGTGGTTGGGTTGGGGGCCCAGAAAGCGGCCTCGGGACCCTCCAGCACGGCGGCATTGTCACTGTAGGCACTGACGGTGTGATCCGGGTGCTTCTTGTGTGTGTTGCGGATCATGGCGAAAAGGCTGTTGGGCATCGGCTTACCATCGATCACCCAGGAAGCATTGAACTGCTTGTGTCGGCAGTGCTCTGAGTTGACCTGAGCAAACATGAACAGCTCGACATCAGTGGGGTCACGAGCAATGGCGCCGTTGGGGCCATATGCCTCAGCCAGATAATCGATCTCTGATTCGTCGAGGGCCAGACCCAGCTCGATGTTTGCCTCTTGAAGAATCTCCTTGGGGGACTTGGTGCCGCCCTGGAGGGAGATGGTCTTGAGGGGTTGGGGAGCGTGCTCGGAGAACATCAGCTTCAGATCAGGCTCATCGTTACCGATAATTTGAGTCATCCGATCATGGAGGATATCCATATAATCCGACTTGTAATCCTCCACACTGTTCCGAAGGCAGGAAATCTTCATACCCCGCTCAATCCGCTTGACGTACTTCTGCAGGCCACAGACGTGCGAAATGCCTGTTGCCTGGGAGCTCCATGGCGAAATGGTACCGGTGCGTGGGAAGATGTAGAAGGTATCGAATTGACCGTCGGTGGACTCGAAGGTGGGAGGGACGTCCGTAATATCACCGTACCGGAGCAATTGCTCAAGCACGGCACGCTGTGGCTCGTCCAACGGTTGGGTGGTGTGCACATAGTGAATCCACTGGGCCCGAACATCCTGGACACCAATGCTGGCAGCAACAGCATGTCCACGAGAACGGGAGAAGGCCACGGAGCCCGGGATGGCCAGGAAGTTATCGGTTGAAGTCATTTTGAAGATGCGTGGGGCTCTCCCAATGAGTCAATCAGACACAGGGAGATGAGAAATAAAATCTCCTAAAATCAAGGGAGATTGAGTGGCTCAAGACCTCTCTCAAGTAGTGGACTTGAGATCGCTAGAGGAGACTGGCGATGACTCTATCGCTTTTTTTGTAAAAAAATGAGTGGCCCCGCCCTAGGCCCAATGCGGCTTATCTAAAATTATCACGTGCCGATAGAGACATTTATACTTCCTACTAAAAACCCTAAATTTTCGCAAGTTTCGCGGTGATTGCTTCCTTTTAGGCATTGCAGTGGAAGATTTATTATTGGGAAACATTATGTGGATCATTGTCAATCTTGAAGTGCCGGCCGGGTGGCCAGCTGCAGAGCGTTGTTCCCCGGTAGAAAAGTGCGGGGAGATCTGAGACAATACAGGTAACATTTGAGGGCAAGCAACCCAGCCTTGTCAATAAACAATTAGCAACGGAAGAACTATCAAAATACTCGTATGACAGTACTCAAGCATCCTCTTATTTCATAAAAGCAAAGTTAAAAAAAAAAAAAAAATTACTAGCCGCCTCCTCGCGGGTTTCAAAATCTATGAAATTGTCGGGCTTTCTTTTGAGCTACTTTTACAATTACTGATATTCTACAAATGTTTCAGTTACAATGTCTTCTTCTGTTTAAAGTTTACTTTCAACAAGCACTCTAGCTACATCTCTATGCATGGGATGTTCCGCTTCATTGGAGGCTCTAGATAGTAATAGTGCTAGGGAGCCAACACTGCTCACTCATTCTTTCATTTGTAGATAATTGACAGAAAGGAATAGGTTGGAATCGAGATTGAGCTTGGTTTTGACATAGTGATTAAGGTATTTTGTGGAGTGTTTGCCAATTCAGTAATATATTTCTACCAGGTGGTACTACCAACTCCAGGAAGAAACACTACAAAAACAAGTTGAAAGTCCCTATATCAGTGAGAATCAGCTGGTATCATTATCGAATCTTATACCCTCTCAAGTCTAGATCTAGTGACCGAGGACGTAGAAAGAAAAATGCAAGAACATGAAGATGACCCTAACCCTGTTACCACGGACGGAGTGTACAGCATGCTTTGACAAATTACAATTTCGTTTCACTTCTCTGCAGGTTCACAATGATTCTTCAGGTTATGTCCTATACATGCTCTTTTGGGGCGCGTCAGTCCATGCCCATGTCTCTCGGGATAGGTCATATTGTTGTCAATGCGCCGCTAACTTGGTTGAGCTATAGGGGGAACCTGACTAACTACACCGACATAGAATACTTGATAGCACGTGTCTAGGACTTTCGCGTGGAGCACTTTGACTTTGATAAATTTACGGACCGGTTGGAGACATGTACAAGTATGACGACTTGGGAAACGAATACTCCATAGAGGCAAGGTAAGGCTCATAGACCTACGACGTGGGTCTCCATCTGGTGTAGACATAAAACTCTATCGCCAGCTAACACGATCCCTGGACAGTGGGTCAGCATTCTTTGTTCCTTTCCGTCCTTTTGTAGATATCGGTGCATATTACCGGATACGGACACCCAAAGAATTACCACATTGGGACTATATCATGCGAGGCGGATCTTGATTCTCCGCCACCACGAGTTTTTCGTGTTCTAGATCTTTACCTCATATTTTCCTCATGATATTTTCAAGGAGGATTGATATCAAACTTGACTGGGTACAGTGTATAGAATGTCTCAATTTGGAAAACCCCCAAGTTCTATTTGCTTGGCTAATAAGTAACACAAGCCTGGTGCATTGGAGCTAAGAAAAGTCAGATATATGATGCCAAGAGTAAGCTTTCGCTCATTTCCGTTATTTTATGGGCTATCGCATTATCAAAAAGAAGCGTAAATTGAGGATACACGACGTTTACATAAGATTGCCTATTCCCCCGACACCAGTCTTTCCAACCTATCCCCCACTGATCTAGCTCCGATAAGTGGTGCTTTACGGAGTAACAATGTGGGAAAACGCATAAGTTACGTATCTCCATAATCCCCACTGCTATGGATTTGCCTTGGAAAATAACCTACAGCATCCGCAAGGGGACCCCACTTACGAGACGTGAAACTGAGCTCAAAAGCAGAAAACTTAAGCAATCAGAAATGATGCAGCCGCTATAAGAACAAATTGTATCAGATGTATACGCCAATCTTTGACGTGACGCCACCAAGACATCGACAAGCAGTGTATAGGGTCATCGTAGCATATTACCATATACGGCTAGCGCGATTGTTCCACAAAAGGCAATCCGCGATATGATGCGGCCCGATATCAAAAAAGCCCTGCCAGGAACATCGCAACCATCCACTGGTTCATGCCGCATTCCCATTTTTTAAGGGATCTACTCGTCAATGTGGGTCTATACAAATAGTATATAAAACCATGGCACCCCCAGGGGTATATGCAACGTTTCACTACAGGTTATCACAACAACATCTCATACTTCTGTCTGGGTACACCCACCATTATACCCATTGACCTATTTCGACATAATGGAAACACCGGGATCAGATAATACCCATACGAACGCAACTAGCCGGACTGCTTCTTTCGGGTCTGGTCACGAGCCGCTTGACTACCTCAACCTACCTGTCCGTGAAGTTAGCGATGGCGCCGATCTTCGAGAATACACCACCGAGACAAGGGAAGGCGAGATCATCAAGCCTGTCAAGTCCAATGTTACCGGCAAGCTGGAAGACTGGAAGTTGGTGACTTTCACCATCGATGATCCCGAGAACCCTAAGAACTGGTCGAAGCTTTACAAATGGTATTGCACCATGGTGGTTGCTTTTACCTGTTTCGTGGTGGCTTTTGCTAGCAGTGTTATCACTGCCCATATTGAAGGCCCTATGGAAGATTTTGGTGTCTCGCGTGAAGCCAGCTTGGTGGTTGTCACTGTGTTTGTCGTTGGATTCGGTGTTGGTAAGTCCGCCCGCCGGTTTCCACTCCTGATTATTGTGGTTCTAACTCTATCTAGGCCCCATGTTCTTTGCTCCTATGTCAGAAATGCTCGGACGTCGGCCAATATATGCTGTCACCCTCTTGATTGCCGTTGTCTTCATCATTCCATGTGCCGTCGCCAAGAACATTGGAACCCTAATCGTGTGCCGTTTGATCGACGGTATCGCTTTCAGTGCACCTATGACTTTGGTCGGTGGTACTCTCGCCGATTTGTGGAAGAGTGAAGAGCGAGGTGTTCCGATGGCAGCGTTCAGCGCTGCGCCCTTCATTGGACCCGCCATTGGTCCTCTTGCAGGTGGTTTCCTTGGTGACCACGCTGGCTGGCGGTGGCTATACTGGCTCCAGTTGATTCTGAGCTTCGTTGCGTGGGTTCTGATTACCTTCACCGTCCCCGAGACATATGCGCCAATCCTGTTGAAGAAGAGAGCCCAGAAGCTCCGTAAGACCGAGAACGACGACAAGTACACGACTGAAGCTGAGCTTGACCCTCGTCCCTTTGGCGAGAGGTTGCGCATCTTCCTCTTTCGCCCCTTCCAGCTATTGTTCCTCGAGCCTATCGTCTTGTTCATCGCTCTCTACATGTCTGTCTTGTACGGTTTGCTATACATGTTCTTTGTTGCGTACCCCATCGTCTATCAATCTGGTAAAGGGTGGAGTGCCTCTTCAACCGGTCTTATGTTCATTCCTCTGGCTATCGGTGTGCTCATGAGCGCAGCCTGTGCTCCCCTCGTCAACAAACACTACCTCAAGATCTCTGCTCAATGCGGTGGCAAGCCTCCTGCCGAGAAGCGTCTGATTCCCATGATGTGGTCTTGCTGGTTTATTCCCATTGGTCTGTTCATCTTTGCTTGGACCTCCTATAAGGATCTGCACTGGATAGGACCGGCAATTGGAGGCTGGCCTGTTGGTTTCGGCTTTATCTTCCTGTACAACTCGGCCAACAACTACCTTGGTATGTACAGCACCGTCACATTGGATATGAATATTTACTAACAATATTTCTAGTGGATACTTATCAGCACCAAGCAGCCTCCGCTCTCGCTGCGAAGACCTTCCTTCGTTCGATGTGGGGTGCTTCTACTGTTCTTTTCACCGAACAAATGTACGACCGTCTGGGCTACCAGTGGGCCAGCTCGCTTCTTGCCTTCATCGCTTTGGCTTGCTGTCTCATTCCCTATGTTTTCTACTTCAAGGGAGAAGCCATCCGCCGTTTCTCGAGATACGCTTTCAGTGACGATGAGGAGCAGGCCATCAAGGCCTAGATGGTTGATTAATATGATTAGGGGATGCCGATACAGGAGGTGGTAATAGTTCCAGTTTGTACAGGGTCATCTTTGCTTCGGGACTTTGCTGGGATGACTGGGAGAAAAGAAATGTCTGCATGGCGTTCATGATTTCTAATGCATAACGGGTTTTGTATGCGAGCGCCGCAAGCGACCGCACCCACTAATTATACTTACTATTATTACGTATTTTATACAACTACAATGCAAATTTATTGAAAATAAAGCTATTTAGACCTCTCTTGCACCTATTTCTCTTATGTCTTGGCATTATCATGAATGAAATTCCCCGTTTTTAAACGCTCTCTGCTTTCCTTACTAAGATTCCTAGTTTACCTGCTATAGACTTTCTTACTCCAAGAGAGCCTGGACGATATATGAGAAAATTCAACCTTTACGCTGGCGAAGAAGTAAAAGTACAAAAATATAAATATAAAATATAAATAAAAAGTATAAAACGTACGGGATGGAGTAAAAAAAAAAAGGAATAGAGTACAAGAATTTTCTCCAAAACCAAGAATTTAATACCTCGCCGGGTGTGTCAGTAGAAAATGAGTATAAAAAAAGAACGTGGGTGAAGATCGCTCACTTCGGGGGCTTGAGGTCCGTGCATTTCTGATATCATGCCACCCCCCGAGTCTTTCTACCTTTTCAACTGTTTTTTTAAAATATATTTCGGGTCAAGTGGCCGATGTCAATGAAATTGACGCGAAATGGACGACTAGGTAGTGTGGGCGGCTCGTATGTAGGTTACGTTATCAATAAAGAAGTGCAAGACCCCCACCCCATTTCTCATGTGATATAATCATGTGACAGTCCTACTGATCTGTAGTCAAGGTAATCCCAGCACGGCCCATCTACCTACAATCATCCGACAGAAAAGTACCACGGGTCCGGCCCTTATTACCTCGCCCAAAAGGCTTATAGTATCCAAAATGCCATCTGGAAGCTGCGCTTGCCGCCACATCCGCTATACGGCCTCTGTGCAGCCAAGCAGGCTGGTCAACTGCCACTGCGTCGAATGCCGTAAGCAATCCGGTGCACCCTACCTGGCCTTCGTCGACTTCCCGACAGACGCAGTCAATTGGGACATCAAGCCCACTGAGTGGCGTTTTAGTGAGACTGCTTCACGCTTCTTTTGTCCTCGCTGCGGCTCGACCGTGATGATGACCCTGGACTGTGAGCCTTCGAGCGTGGGAATCGCCGTGGGGACACTGGACGATGACGGAAGTGTCCAGGTCCCGCCGCCTACATCTCATATCTTCCTAAAGGAGAAGGCTTCTTGGTTCCAGCTGCCTGATGATGGGGCGAAGAGGTTTCAGGGATGGACGGAATAAATGGTATACGTGCATAGTTGCTAGACTGCTGTGTTCGTCCATTGTTTGGTCCCGAAAATAGTTGATTAACTGGGGAAGGAGAGTGTGTCAGGCATTCTTGACGGACAGCACATTTTCGTTCTCTTTCTCTCTAAGTGTAGTCTGCTTTTATAAGTTTCACCTTTCGAAAGTCGCAATGGGACCGTCATTTAGTGGTTGCTGTCATACTTCGTGTAGGCCTATGATTGCTCCGTTTTGAGGCGCCATCATTGTCCGATAGTATTGCCTTCAGCTCCTATAGCTGGTTTTGCACTTCTCTGTAGTAAGAGATGATTCCACAACGTGCACCACTCGCGATTTTCTTAGAACTTACGGCGGCAAAGGGGAGCATGATTGACGGTATCAAAGCAACAGAGTTAGTGCGGCGGCGGGCTTCCACAGTCACGGCAAGGCTTGACACTTGAACCCCACTTTGATAAGGCGTCGCTCGTTGCATGAACCAGTCAAATATCCATGACTACCTACTCGGGGATAACATGTTGACTTAAAGCAAAAGCGACATCTAAGTGATTAAATATGAACAAAGTAGATTCTTATGTGGGATTCGTATCTTTACCACTTTTTGTGACCCTCAGCATGCCCTTCATTCTTTATTTCCTTTACCATCTCGTCCTCTTTCCGCTATTTCGTTCCGATCTTCGCTCTGTCCCAGGCCCATTCCTCGCTAAAGTGACTGGCTTGCATCGGCTGTTGCTGGTTCGTACTGGCTTGGCCCACGAACATCACCTCCGCCTTCACGAGCGACGTGGCCTTTTCGTACGTCTTGGGACCAACAATGTCTCTGTTGGCTTCCCCGCCGCGATCCCCATTCTATGTAATACACGAACTCGATATGTTAATCAGCCTTTTACCCGGTCATGAGAAACGTCGCCCATGGGAAGGTTGTTCCTACTATATCCTCCTCAACCAGGGGGAGTGGACTTCCCCAACCCTTTATAGGCCTAAAATTGGAAGCTTGGAACATTCACAGTGGAACGCAAAACATATATTTACCCAGTAGTGATAGCCTGCATATCGCTCAGCGAGAGGTCAGGGTAAATGAACACGTCCATCCATCCATCTAGGTTCTAACATGCAACCAAGAACTAATATATACCTGGGCTTAGATACGTCTTATTCATGAAATAAAGTATGTGCAAGTGTGGAATTGATTCCGATGTTGTTTTGCTTCCAGTTAAACGAGTCTCATATCACAACATCACGAAATGGCCACACCCTCCGTTTGTTATAAACAATATGTACATACGGCAGTTGTAATCAAATGAAGGATGCAGTTTATGAATAAAGGTGTTCCGCAAGTTCGGATTCGTTGATAGTTTTCTCAGGCCTGACCTTGCTGGCATCAGAAACTGGTCTAGGAGCTAGGTGGCCAATTCCTAAAAGCTAGAAGTAGATAATTCACACCTTACGGGGGTTGGCAGCCCCCTGCGGTACAGTGGAGGCCGGGACAGCAGCGTTCCATCGTTTTACCACAGGCTATCCATCGCTTAAGACATGCGTATGAGTACGCCATGGGTATTGAAAATTCACATGGTACGGTAGTAGCCAAAGGGATTGCCAGGAACTCTACATATACTGGTCTTCTGAAAAAGGCAGACGAAGAGACGTAAGTATGTTTATAATTACGATGATAGATAGTAGTGAGGCATGAAAATCAGGCAATAAAGGAGATGATTTAAGTCCGATCCCCAGAAGCAGGTATCTTACAGCAATTTGTAGTGGTGAAGTACACCTGCCGAGAGTATTCCCGTGAATGTCGTGGTTAATTCCGGCCATATTTACATGAGACCAAAGCATTGCATAATCCTCGGTGCTCGGAGCTTGTCGAGACTAAGGTCACAACAAGTATGAGGGAAGATGATATGTGAATAAAATGGAGGCTATACACAAAAAGGTGGTCATCTCACGGAGATATAACCCAAAGTAGTCGACAAAAACAAAGCCTTAAATAACCCTGTATACATCATGCCGTCTCAACAAATTCGTCTCTCGATTTACCGTTGTATAAAGTGAAATCCTGAATCGCAGAGCGAAATTCTGCCTCTTCCTCCCGCAACTGCACAATGATACAGCCATGCGCGCGCCAGATGGGCTTCATTTCGAACAACCGGTCCATACGTTCCAACGGCACACCCTTTGTCTCGGGGATGAAGAAAAACACAAAGAAAACAGAGAAGATCATGAGGGTAGCGAAGAAAAAATAAACGCCATAGCCCATTTGAGCAAACATTTGTGGTGTGAAACGGGAGATGAGAAAGTTCCACAACCAATTGCTGGAGGAGGCGACAGCCTGCGCCAGAGAACGCATATTAGGATCAAACATTTCCGAGTTCAAAACCCATGGTGTACCATTCCAGGTAGGAGAAAACATGGCAGTGTAAATGTAAAAGAAAACAATTGCCATGATACCGGCGCTGTCGAGCTTGGCGGTGGGATTGTGTTCGGGGTCTTTGACCTTGATGTAGGCGCCGATAATCCACAAGCTGATAGAGCCACCAATGGCGCCCCCAATAAGCAAATTGCGGCGCCCTACGCGGTCGATAAGGAACAACAACCAGAGTCCAGTGACGACTGTCTTGACGACACCAAAAATGCCGGACATTTGCTGATTCAGGGAGCCAGTAATTCCAATACTCTTGAAAACTGTGGGGCTGTAATAGTTGATGGCATTAATGCCAGAGCAATTTTGCCAGAAAAAGAGCATGAAGCCCAAGAACAGCCGCCACATGACCCTGGGATTGGTGCCGGCCGCCTGAAAAGGGTTCCAAAAACCGGTGCCGATCTGAGCATTTTGCTCCTCAATAGCCTGGTCAATGGCCCTGATTTCCTCAACAATGTAAACTTCGTGTTCAGAAAGTTGACGTATCCAGCACAGGTTCTTAATGGCTTCCTGGCGGCGCCCGCGGCCGAATAGCCAGCGGGGAGATTCGCGGATCAACACGACACCAATCAGGAGAAGACCAGAGGGGATAAGTTGGACAGCAAATGGAATGATCCATTGTTCGTGGTTTTCAGGGAGGTGTTGCGAAACGCCAAACTGCACCCATCTTAGTCTTGTTCATCTGCATAAATGATCAGGGGAGACATACGTTAATCCAGAACCCGACCAAACCCCCAATCTGCCATCCCAATTCATAGATACCGACCAGTCGCCCACGAATTGCGGGTGGCGATAATTCTGAAATATAAATTGGAGTTAAGTTCGAGCCTGACCCAACACCTATGCCGGCCAGGACACGCCCAGCATACAGCAAACCAAAGCCACGGCTCCCATTAGCCCCCAGCATCAACCCAGCACCCAGAGTGAAAATGATACCAGTAATCCACAGGCCCCATTTCCGACCACAGTAAAAGCCAATGGGATAGGCAAATAGGGCACCGAAGAAGGCACCGGCCTGGTAGAGGCAGACGATGTTGGCCTTGACGAGGTTTTGTTTAGTTACAGACCATTCCTCAAAGTGAAATTCGTCGCGGAATGATTGCAATTCAACAGTCTGTCCAATGAAGGCACTGTCATAGCCGATCATGCATGAGGCACAAGAAGCGACGGCCGCAAGCAGATAAATGCGCCAGTTGTAGACTTGAGGGGGCGTCGGCCGATCCTCGATCACAGTAAGAATACCCATTGTGGATGGGCTTCATCAGACGGACCATGGTGAGAAGGAAAGATAGGCTAGATATACAAGCCCAAGGACAATGTGTTCGACGACATCCGGTCCCTTCATTTGGGTACCGGGAACCCCAGATCCACAGCCCCAGTGTTGTAGTGGCGAACCAGATCCCTTCAAATGCGGGTTTCGATATCCGGGGTTTCGATATCCGGGGTACTTAGAAATAACACTACGGTAGCCGGGGCCAGGGGGTGGCTGGGAACAAAAGAAAGTAATCACGTGGCGGGTAATTTCACAACCGAGCCGGTCTTATTCTGTTTTCAATGTTGTTTAGTATCATCTATAGATCAGGTTTCTATGCAGTATTCGTAAGATATTTGTGACAGCATTCCACCCCGGACGGGCAAAAAAGGGAAATTCTCCCCCCGTATATCCGGCGACTCTATCTTGACTAAAGATACCCCGCTAGCAAAGTTCTATAGGTTTGCTTTGGAAAGTATTTGATGTCATATACAAAGACCGGTCTATAGAAAATAGGTCCGGTCTGTGGGGGCGGGGCTCCAATCAGATTCTGCGGGTATTTGATCATCCATCTTCCTTATAATAGTGACCCCCAAGGTATCGTGGGTACTGCATCTACAGACACATTAAAGCAAACTAAAATCATGTCTGCATCCTGGCCTCCCTCGGGTGCAAACGAATTTGGTATCGCAACCTTGTCCCTCGGTAACTGGAGAGAGCATCGACTCGCACCTCGACTGGAGGCAGCAGCCAAAGATGGTTACCAGTGGATTGATTTATTTGATGAGTGTTGGGCCGCATACCTTGAGGAGCATGGCCTGCCAGGAGACCAGCTATGGGAGGCCACTGTTGAGAATCTGAAAGTGGCCCGCAAGCTAGGCGACCTGGTAAAGTCTCTTGGGATGCGCATCGCCTGCACGCAACCCCTCCGGACGATAGAGGGGATCAAAGATCCGGTCGAGCGCCGTGCCACTCTGGACCTTGTCGCAAAGCGCTTCCCTTTTATGCGTGCTTTTGATACCGACCTTGTGTTCATGTGCGCCAATATTCGTACTGATAGCGGCGTTACATCGGACCTTAAGAGTGTTGCACGCGATCTGGCAGAACTTGGTGATATGGCGGCAGCATACGCAAAGGTCGATGGTGGACCTATGCTGAAAATTGGATATGAAGGATTGTCATGGGCAACAAGAAACACTTGGTCGGCATCATGGGAGGCGGTGCGATTCGCAAACCGTGCCAATGTCGGTTTGATTATCGATGCATTCAACGTTCTGGCTGTCGAGTTCGCAGATCCTTACAACCCTGAAGGACACGGTCGTATATATTCTACTCTAGAAGAGTCCATTCAAATTCTCACCGACTCGATGGCATCTTTGGCTACCACTGTCCCCGGGGACCGAATCTTCTTCTTCCAATGCGGAGACGCAGAATTGGTGAACCCAGCGACATTTTTGCCGCCATCCGACCCAAACACCCCTGCTCTTCTTCCATGGTCGAGAAGCCATCGCCTTTACCCTTTAGAACAATCGCACGGTGCCTATATGCCGGTGGAACTGGTCGGAGCTGCAGTAATGGCAACAGGCTATCAGGGACCAGTATCGCTCGAGGTTTTCAATGCGTCCTTAAACAAGCCCGGAGATGATGTTCCAACAGTTCACTCCGCCAGAGGAATGAAGGGATTACAGAAGCTTACCGAGACCGCACAGGGTCTACCTCCTTTTTGGCAAAGCAAAGCCGATGCTCAAAAAGCCATGGCTAAAGTCATCGAACGCCTACGGAGTCAAAAGGGATGCTCGGGCAAACTGTGACTCTGGCTATCGACTGGTTACGGAGTACAAACAATGGATATGGGTCCAATTTTGTATCTAGCTTCTGTCCCAGTGGAATGGCTTTTGTTGAATCTTCTCACGTTATAAGATCCACTCCCTGTTGATATAAAAGGCTGCGGACTCGTTGTATATTGCGTTGTTGGTGATGAGAGCACAGCTACAGAGGTATAGAATTAAATAGTAAAACTCGAGCCTGGCAAAAAGCGAAGATGCGGTGGTGAGAGTAAGATGATAGAGGTGAGAGATGAATCTATATGTATGGAATTACATGACCCAACATCCATCGAATAGATTTAAGAATATTGGATGTAGCTGTATCGAAACCGGTTAATTTTACGGAACATTCAAAGGACACCACCGAATCCAGGACCGAAAATCTCTCTGAACATGTCGGCAAATATTTCTTCTGTGGGGTCATCATCGAAGGTTATATCAGTGGCTGCCAGGAAGGGATCATATTCCGACATATACGACTCGCATGGCCTTGCTTGGTCTGCTCCCTCTTCCTGCGATGTAATTCCCGGCGCGTCGTGGCTCCTTTGACCGTACGGCATGCTAGGTTGTATTTGTCCCTGCAAATTCCATGATTTGGCTCTGAGGATCATCATGAGGTGCTGTCCAAGTAACGCTGCAATGCCGAAGCGATGTGAAGGAGTTGTACCCGCGCGCTCAAGCTGCAATGCAACCTGGCCCAGCAAGGCAAAGAGTTCAACTTGACATTCGGGCCGGGCTCCGTATATTGTCGGGAACAACTTCAGAGTCAGAACGGCGGCATAACATATCATTGCCCATGTTGGGGCCAACATTCCGTATAGAGGTTCTCCAAAGGCTTGCAAATCCTGTACAGCAACTTCGCAGATTTTGACGGCAGCTTCGAAGCAGTCTTCCCGAATTGCAACCATATTCAGACCACCACACATGGTATCTTGGAGTGCAATTGATAATGTCCAGAGTCTTCCATGCAGGTACACATACCGAAGAAAGATCTCCGACATCTTTTCAGAATGGGAACTCGGCAGGTTGACGGAGTAGGGCAGCCAAACATTGCACCAAGGCTGAAGAGAAGTATCAACCAGCTCCTTAATCCGTTGTGAATTTGACGTTGCTAATTGTGCTTGATCTCGCAATTTAACGTGCAGGGAGGCGAGTTTCTTTCTCAATGCAATAAAGGCACAGGTATGCCGATCAGCAGAATCTGCCAAGGGGTGTAACCACCAGCTTTCAATACCCCTAGTCAAAGCTGTTTCTGGAAAGCTGTTTGTTCGACCATAGGCAGCACTGTTGGCTCGCTCCCACAGTAAAATCCTGAGCCATGTTCGTTCTCGGTTACGGTTTAGTCGCTGGTTGTATGCAGAAGCTTCAGCCGATCCTTCCAGTAGTTCATGCCCTTTGAGCTTCTCAGATCCCGATGCGGTCACCGACGATCTCATATTCTGGTTTGGAGAGGTGGGCATAGAGATTAGTGACACCTTGGGTCGAGCATCCTGATCCAGCCCAAGTTCCATAGCCACACCGATGGCGTACATTGTATAAAGCCAAGAACGCTCTTCTGCGAGGGTCTTTGCGGGAGTAGCGGAAAGTAGGGAAATGTAATATCCCTGAACGATTTCCACAGATTTGAAACCGCTCGTATGCACATAGTTCGAAAGCTTTTCGCCATGCAGACGTAGTCGCTTGGCAATCGAGGCGGATCCATGGTCAAACTGGGCTGTGAGAGCTAGTATCCACGTGAATAACAAGGAAGACCGCGACCGCACAAACTGCGGCGTGTGAAGGACTGGGTCGAGGATGCCGTTTATTGGGTGTAGTTGAGTGAAGTAGCTGCGGGTAATGATGATCAGCTTGCAGGCTTTTGCCTAGACGAAAATCACTTACACTGGGAAAAGATAGCTGGCCTCCTCCATAGTGACCAGTCCTAGATCCACCGGGTCCAGATCTGGGCCAACATCGCAAGGATGGTTATACGTAGGCACCTTGAAGTATTTTGGATATTGTCGTTCCCTCTGAACAGGTAACATTAGAGCATCGAGCCCATCTTCAAGACATCGTCTATTCAACTGCAGTCCGAGCGAGATATACCCAGGCCGCTGAAGTAGACGACTGCCAAGACTCCCAGTAACCCTATCACCCGGTCTCTGAGTAGGACTCAAATCCTCAGCCAATGCATGGGATGTGTGCGTCGGCAAGGAGGAGCATTCCAACAATCGTGCAGCATCTGATGCGTCAGCCAGCAACGCAAGTGGGTTGCTGATTGACTCTTGATCGGAGCGAGGCAATTGAGCAGACGAAGAAGACACCTCATGGACGCTAGCTCCTCGGAGTTCGAAATTTCGTTCTCTGTAATTGGAAGGCGTCGAGATGGCATATGTCTCCTCTAATGGGGGAGAGGACACATTATATCCGGTCTTTTCTTTCGACCCACGGGAAGGGACCAGCTGCGAAGTTGACTGCTGGTTGACAGGAAGGCGAACGATCTCATGAAGACTCTCCGCTTGATTTTCCATCTTTGCCTTTTTCATTTCCGACTGCAAGTTGCGCACGGCTTTCTCAATTCCTCGGTAGCGCCCCTGAGCGCCTCTTTTACGTCCAAGCGGTCGTGATTCCGGTATTCTGCAACTTCGATTGTTTCGTTTACATCGTTCACATGGTGTTTTTAAAGAGTTTTGTCGCCCATCTTTGCTATACATGATGCATTTCATCTGCCAAGTTCTATCAGCTGTGGTTGCCAGTTTCTAACCGACAGAATTGTTGCCTCACCTTCAACCTTCGGCATGCTTCGCACGCAGCCGCAGCAACTGCCCGAGCTTGGCCACTCGTGCTCTCATCTTTGGCTCTAGGCAACATTCTGCAATGATATGAGGATGCAGTGCAAGCAAATCACTTGGTGTGGGCGGAGCCTTCAAGCCCTGAAAATGGCAAAAGTGAAGCGTGACCGGGGCGCGGGAGTAAGTGTTGGAGGATCTCAGCTCTGGTTTTCACACCGCAACAAACCCAGGAACAACTGACCACTCAGACGATGGCCACGTAAAACTACCGCATGTTCGTTATTCCACGGCGCGGGTAAATGCAGAAACCGACGACTCGTTGCATTCATTTCGAAACCGAGCCCGGTCCTGGTGGCGACCGGTCATTTAATTAATTAGCCGGTTCCGAGGCTGACAAAGTAATAGACTGGCAAAGCAAAGATTATTTATTGATCTCCTAATGAGTTTCTGAGGCTGGCATTATTGCATTTTGAGGTCTGTCAAAACAATGGAAGTTATAGAAATCGATACTTTAGTCTGCGGCGGTGGCATGTCTGGCATGGCATGCGCTGCATTTGGAACACAGGCCGGGGCCAGCGTGCTGGTGGTCGAGAAACAAGCAGAAATCGGAGGGTCTTCGAATCTTTCTGCCGGCATGTTGTAAGTGTTCATTGTGCTATCATGCCGGGGTTTACACTCACAATGACGTTATAGCTGGGCGCCTCATACGTACGAGAAGTTGCGATCATGGGTACCAAACGGTGACCCGGTCTTGCAACGGGCATGGATGGATGATTATCTTCCAGCGGTGCAGTGGATGCGCGACAATGCAATCCCTACCGCGAAGCGATTCGACGGCATTATGACAATTGGTTTGTCAAATCCGAGACTTTCTGCGCAAAAGGCTTCCTACTCACTTCGGCATAGGCATCGGTTTCCCGATTCAAATTCCTCATCTCCATAACCTTCAGCGTGGTCGCATTGAATCAAGCAAAACTGGGTCTAGAATCTTGACCCACGCGACCGTGGTCAAGCTCATTCAGGAAGCTCCCGAAATTGAGGGATCTCGCGTTACGGGTGCTATTGTCCGTCATCAGAAACCAGGATCCTCACCTGTACTTTATGAAGTACGGGCAAAGATTGTTGTACTAGCCACTGGTGGCTTCCAGGGCTCCTCGAGTCTGACAGCCACCTATCTGGGCCAAGGGGGCGACAATATTTTTGTCCGGTCTAACTCAGGATCTGTAGGTGACGGCCTCAGCTTGGCCACTGCAGTGGGTGCTGGGACAAGTCGTGGGATGAACACTTACTACGGCCACCTTTTGGCAGCTCCTGTTCGAGCGGAACAGGTGAATCCAAAGGACTACCTTCCCTTGGCTCAATATCGTAAGATTACTCCTGTCTCTTTTCATTTTCCAGGTAAATCTAATGGTGATATAGAAAGCAAGTACTGCCTCTTGTTAAATGAAGCGGGGCGACGATTCGCAGATGAGACGACTGGCGATGAAATTGTGAATCAGTACTTGGCCAAGCAAGAAAAGCGCCGTGGATTTATTCTATTCAAGTATGTCAACCTGCCGACGAGGCACGTCTTGAAACAAAAAGCTGATCCATCTTACTATTAGTGAGAAAACGCGCGTTCAACACTGCTTGGGTGCATTGTTTCCTAACGCAGGGGATGTAGATCGCCTCCAAAAGGCCTGTGAGTATGGCTGCAATGTTGCCAAGGCTTCCAACCTCTCCGATCTGGTTGATATTCTTAGCACGTGGGGTGTGGACGGAGCGCAAGCAGCTCGCTCAATTGATCACTATGACCGCGTCGTTCGCCAGGGGCAGACCGATGCCACGCTCGATGCTCCCGTGGGTCGTGGAGGACAGCCTCCTGCATCCTTGGTTGACGGTGAAGGTCCGTTTTACGCCATGGAAGTTCAACCATCGTAAGTACAGTTCTATTCGAATTCGCCAATCAACATGGCATCCTAGATCCCAGAAAGTATTCAATGCTGACATATGCCCAAGTATCACTTTCACATATGGCGGGATTTCAATCGACAGTCAAGGACACGCTTTGACACGGGACAAAAAAGTCATTCCAGGCCTGCTGGTCGCTGGAGTCGATGCCGGTGGATTTAGTAACTTAGGCTATGCAGGCGGCCTTGCCCTCGCTTTTGTGACCGGTCTGTGGTCCGCTCGAGCCGTCGCGCGCGAGCTCGGATTGCCTGAGCCGCGCCTCCCTGCTGCTGATGTCAAAGATGCAGTGCCGCTTGAATCGAAGCTCTAAGTAAAATGTGGAGGGACAAATCAAGCTATGTATTTTACATTGAGAATTAATTTTGGCTACATTATTGCTCAAATGCAATTATTATATATTTTGTAAAGCCGAGATAACATAGCCAACCCATAATGAGGATGAGGACGGCCAAGATTAGAGATTTTTTGGCAATTATATTCAAAAGGGGGCTTTAGGGGTTGGCAATATTTAAATGGGTGGCTTCAGGGATTTTCAGTGGAACTGGGGAAGAGGTTCCTTTATAGCCGCTCGCGTCCTTTTCAACCATCGGTCGATGCACGAGAGTAGTGAAAAAACCCCATCTTTTTGTTGTGTCTGTGTCGGCTATTGCATATCAAAGAGCAAACAAATCAAACCACACAACTATGTACATGGTCCTTGCTGCAACCTTCACCGTCGGGATAGGTGCAACAGCCCATCTGGTATATGCCTTGCGCGTCAGGACAGGACAGAGCTTCAGGGAATCCCCCTGAATTGTCGAATAATACCCTTAGGCGTCTCTCCGTCTAGTTTATTCCGAAAATGGGACTGTTCTCGATGCGCTAACACGCTGACCGTAGGAATGAATGGCCAGATGACATATATTGAAGCCGATGCATGGCTGCACGATATTCCAGGCTAAGCAATATCCCAATTATGTGCGATGTCTGCCGGATATGGTGAGGAGTCGATTTTTCGTAGAAATCGAGGCTCGACTTAACACGTTGAGGTGAACTTTTTGGGTATAGTATTAGGATACGGGTGAGCGTTTATGAATATGAGTAACTTAGATGAATTCGTGGTTGCCTTCGAGTCAACTGTTGAACAATTAAACCGGAAATAGCAAAGGTTGGTCTATATAATGTTGATCATACTGTAAAAGTGGTGATGAGAAGCACTATAGGATGACCGGTAAAAAAAAAGACGGCACCTCTCGGACAATAGTACTGTGGTCAATTACTGCCTATTGGCAGAATAAAACATGATTATACCACCCTCTCCTATCACCCCGCACATATCGCGTGTAAACCCCCTAAAACCTTAAGTCACGCCTAAGTTAATTGCGTGAAACGTTTAGGCCTCTGTCATCGGTCGATTTCTGCCATATATTCCAGGCCAGCTATTTAGTTAACAGAAAAACGGCGCTTTCCACTGTAGAATAAATAAGGATAGAATAATAGCGTGTCAGGAGTTGTCAACAAGTGTTAACGGCCAAGCAATGCTGGTGAAAGCATGAAACCGATTAGAGGTAAGACGTACGTAGGGCTCAAAAACAGAAGAGACTCCACCTCCACCCCAGAGGATGGAACTTCTTGGAATTGACACCTAGCACTCCCTCGCTATCGTCTTGGCCTGGGTTGCGAAACATAAACTCCATCCCTTAATTTCCATGTAAAAAGCTAGCATGCAAGCTTGGTGGGCCAGAGCCAGTAGAAGCGAACGACCGATGGCTATTTTTCTGGTATGTGGGTCTACCTCGAGATGGGATGGAATTGTGCCTGTCACATTTCCTGCTTGATGCATAATGCAATGATCAGCCGCAATCATAGCGAACGGGAGGAGTGACGTGCAAATTCTCCGAGACGGAAGCCTTAGTGGCGGTAGGAAGTTTAAGAAATTAGTAGGTGGAATGTGGAATGTAACTAGCCCTTGATCAACAGTGACACATCTAACTTTTGGAATTCTTTACTGTAACTCAACTCATTTCAACATGCGTCGTCAGCCGACCTAGAGGGTCAGTGCTAGCCCGTAGAAGTCAAACGCGCTCAGGGTAGGTATATTAATATACTGGGCCAACTATTGATCGAGTTGCACTTAACACGCGCAGGCCACCAATTAAACATTGAAGAAACACACCAAGCAACGAGAGGCTTGGTCAAAGTCGACAAGTATGCTCAACTGGCCAGATGAACAGCATCATGAATTGAAACTGAGGCTGTGGAGGATGCTGAAGTGAAATTCGAGAGAACAGGATGATTGGAAGGAAGATAGAGGGTGCACTCCGTGGCATTCATTAGTGATTTCCTATGTTCATGGATTTATGGGATTTGCAGGATCTACAGGAATGGGCCAAGTCCGCACTTCTTTTACAATCAGCCTCTGTTTCCTCTTTGGGAACATCATATGATCTCATCTCAGGCGTATGGCTTCGAGGTTTTGCTTCGGTTAGAATGAAGTGCCGGTATAGTCATTAAGGCAACTATAATTCCAAGCCTTTCGTGATCGCCGTCGGTGCTAGGTCACTTCTAGACCTTACCAACAAGTATCATAACGGCTCATTGAATGAATGTCAAGCCAACGGACGCATCGGAAAGGAGTAGAATGAGTATAGTCAACGTGACCAAAGCTACTTGGTTTCCATTGGGGGCTTGGGTCTCCGGAAGGGTGAAAATGCATGTAAAAATATTCTAGATACTACCTATAGAATTGAAGGAATGAGAGTATTCCGTTGAAAGTTTCCTCGTCAGGCTATAAAAGGGTGGAACATCCTTAGGTAGAATGATTCATCCCACACATTTCTACCTCGTGAAAGAAGTTGTTTCCGACGCCATGTTATTGAAATACTATGCTCTTGGGGCATTTGCCCTTGTGCCTGCAATTAGTGCTCTCCCCCTGACAGAGCATCCTGATGCGCTTTCGCGCCACACCGATGTGGCCGTCAATCATTACTGGAACAACAAGCACCTCGATAAGCGCGACTGGGATCGCAAGTACCCCGACAAGAACGACGGCAAGTACGCCGACAAGAACGACGACAAGAACGATGACAAGAACGATGACAAGAACGATGACAAGAACGATGACAAGAACGCCGGCAAGTACGGCGGCCAGTACGACGACAAGAACAATGACAAGAACGCCGGCAAGTACGACGGCCAGTACGGCGGCCAGTACGGCGGCCAGTACGACGACAAGAACGATGACAAGAACGCCGGCCAGTACGACGGCCAGTACGGCGGCCAGTATGACGACAAGAACGATGACAAGAACGCCGGCAAGTACGCCGACAAGAACGACGGCAAGAACGACGACAAGAACGATGACAAGAACGCCGGCAAGTATGGCGGCCAGTACGACGACAAGAACGATGACAAGAACGCCGGCAAGTACGGCGGCCAGTACGACGACAAGAACGATGACAAGAACGATGACAAGAACGCCGGCAAGTACGACGGCCAGTACGGCGGCCAGTACGATGACAAGAACGACGACAAGTACGACTAAATGTGTCGGTTCGCTGCATTGTCCCCCTACCGTAGCCTGAAGAGGTTATCGTGGTCTGGTGTTATTGACTGTGTTGATGACCTCGGTTCAGGTTTTTGTCAGATGAAGCTATTTGTTTTCCCTGTGCCTTTATCTGAATGCAGAGATTATTCGTGTTTTTGCTACGAAATTGCAACGTCCAATTCTTAGGCCTAAAGTCCTTGACGAACCTTGTCAGTAATGTCATATAAGAGATATGGGGATTCTGGAGAGGTGTGGAATGATTTTCGGGGGTGAAACACTATTTCCTGGGACCTGTACGCGTCGCAAAATTTATACAATGAAATGGGGAAGGCACGATGGCAGTCTGACATAGCAGACGGGTCGATATCAACGAGGACAGCACAACCAACCACTCCCAAGCCCAGTACAGACGTAGAGAGCGGTCTCTGTAGGAGGCTATCGCACTAGAAATGAAGCTGTATCATGAAAGAAGAACGTTATGGAAAACTGTAGTCATATTGATCATGGTACGATGCTGCTCTCTCTCGGAAAAGACTGCATGCAAGCTTCCTAGGGCATTTGTCATACCTCAGGCCACTAATACACTACTGTCACGGGTTCCACCACTACAACAAGTAATATCCTTAATATGGACAAACTCAATTGGACGAGGGTTTCTAGTGGAAATTCTAAAACAGCATACGCAATCCAAGTCCAATTATACCGTACTCTTGTGACGGAAGACCTAGCTCATTTCAGAGCAATAACACCTAGTCTAAGGAAAAAGGAAACGCCTACGGAAGAGTCAGTCGGGGTTTCTAGTTGCATTGACAGACTCCTCTAGCTAGGAAAATCTTTCGCTCCTTTCGCGGCTCTCGGCGGCCAGGTAATATCTAGCTCTATGATTGGTTGCCCAAAATTTCATGCGGAAGCCCGGCGGGGGACAGTTCCTGGGCGTCGGCCGTCCATCTTGGGGGGAAAACAACGTCCGGCATGGCTTCCTTGGCCTTTACCTAGCAGATACAACACATCAGATGAGCCTCCAATGATTTTTGGAATATCATGGTTCTGATAATTTCCAACCATATTTCGGAAAGAACTTCAATTGATTTCATAACTGATGGATATCACTTCCCGACTCGAGAAACAGCAAAAGGTAATGGACCTCGCAGCCAAAATTGGAAGCAAGTTCATCTCCTCATCCGTCGTCGAACTTTTTTCTTAAAAAAAAAAAAAGAGAAAAGAAGGGGGAAAAAGGAAAACTGAAATTAAAATATTGTATCGATTTGTGCGTCAAACCATGCGTTAATGTGCCTACCGTTACATAACCCGAAATAATGCCATTGCCCGATTAATACCAGACTTTTTGAACACCCTTGTGTCTTGGGCTCCTAGCGGTTCAGGGGTGTTTTTCATTTTCTTTCCCTCACCGAAAGACCGAGAGGAATGCTGATATTTCTGTATTGCTTCTTGGCAGGTGTGCCGTACCTTTGCAGTCGGCTGCCTTGTTAGTCCAATCCCGCGTATAAGGAGAGACTGAGGCAAAGATCCCTTAGTCGAATAAGGTAACGATGACCATCTCAAGGGTAAACTAAATTCCTTGTATCTACTAGATAAAAATAGTTGAGGCCCACCTTGTGCGGGGCCAAAGCCTCGTATTCAATTCTGAAGAACAAATTAAATGGAAGCAGATTAAATCAAAATCAAAAGAAAGATACAAAGGATCCGAAACTTCATCTATCACACGACTGAGCTGACTATGAATCAATCGTTATCAAGTCAACGCTTGAGAACAACCAACAGGGCTACATTTCCTCAAGGGTTTATGGCCCCTGCATATCGCCAGTCTATAAAAAATGACCAAGTGCATGCAAGAGAATGCACAGCCCCTCTCAAGGTATAGTTGCGTTTGTACTAACTACCACCGAATGGGACATTCCTGATCAGGTTATGCATGTAATGATCCCGTATCTATTGCTAGAACACTACAGATTCACCGGAGACGTCAGATAGTCGAAAGTATGTTTCCTTTTGGTGACATTGGCGCAATTTGAGTGGATATCACTGTGCTTCAACCTGTCGATCACCATGCGACTCTGGTGTTGCCTTACACGCAGAGGGTGCCTCTTAGCCCCCACTTAGCGGCCCCGCTTCTTAGCACTTACTAAGGGTCCTCTAGGGCATGCTGATAGTTTGAGATTTATCTAACTCTGGTCTATCAATCACCTAAGTACTTAGTCTTATATTCTAATATAAGTTGCAGAGTAAGCACACCTAATAGACCTATAGGTACAACCTATATCTTAGCCACCTCCTATTATAGTAACGCTAGATATCTTACTATACGAAGCTAACCTTTTAACTTGTAGGTCGTGCCTAAGTGAAATATATAAAGCGTGATCCTATAGGCGGAGGATTTACCTATCTTAGTAAGGATAGTGTCTTACGTACTATCTCTAGTAACTACGAAGTCCTTAACGCCCACGGACTTAGTCCCGAACAGATCAATACGTTTCTAAATATTATGCTAGTCGAGTCTGTGTAAAAAGTAGACTTTCGCGATCTAGATAGTACAACGGTGATAAGCCAGGAAGGACTCTTATCCCGCGGCCGAAATTCTACCGACAAAGCTAGAGGACGACCCGAAGTCGGCGGAAGAAAGGCGAACGCTAGTGGAACAAAATCGTGCCGCCTATAAAGAGGCAAAGGGGAACCAATAGATCAATTCACTTTCTGGCCCTATCCCACGGGGGTGGTGAACTCTACTAGAGTTCAGGTTAGGGCTTTCCCTTCATGTGAGACCACACAGTCTCTAGGTTTAGATAGGTAAGCGAGGCAGATGGCCCAGTTACGCGTGTAATACAATAAGGTGGATTGTATGAAGAGACTGAACGCTGGTCCGTTGGACGGACCAGCGAGAAATGCTTATATACAGACCGGCCCATTCGTTGGCGGTGAGGTCCTGAATCATCCTTTCACCTGGATGCCTCAGATTTATGCCTCAGGCGCCGTCAACAACCTCAGTCAGGTAGTGGTCCTGACATGTCAATATAAAAGAGAGAAAGGCAAAAAGGGTCAACAAGCTCCACGAGGGAAGCCTGGTTGCAGAGAGTGTGGGATAGCGATATGTATTCAAGGGCAATGTTGGGATTAATTTCATAGCTCTGACTGATTACAATAATTCTGGTTACTGCGATATTACAGGGCCTAGCCAATAAGAACGCGCGTTGTTATAGTACACTAGTAACTGCGCTAAAAATCCTTCCCGGGACGGACGAGGGGATAGACTTGACTAAATAAAGGCCCATCAAGGAATCAGCAAACAAGTGTTCTGCAGCTGCCATTGAGCAAGTCCTTATTATTGATGTTAAACCTCGGATGTTAAAGATACTAAAAATGGCTGGATACGAGAATGCAACCTCGGATAAATCGCGCTACTTGCCTATGAATAGCAGCATTGGGCGAGAACACGAGGAAGTGGGCTGGGTCAATACGAGGATATGAAAATTCCAATGTATAAGTACACCATTATTCTGCAAGGGTCTCTTATGATAGAGCAAGCGTCAACTAACAACGAAACAAGATGAAGTTCCTCGGTCTCGCAGTTGCATTCCTCCCCCTCCTGGCCGCCGCTGCCCCCGTCGCGGACCCCGACGCCGAAGCAGATGGAGAGCTAGACCTTGAAAAGCGCGCATCAGCGCAGACTTGCAAAATCGTCAATGTCGACCACACTGTCAACTGCCGGTACGATGCGAAGTTAGACGCAGGCGCAATCTTTGGGTTTCCCAAGGGAGATAAACTCACCTTTGCGTGCTGGAAGCATGGCGATTGCTTCAATGGGGTTTGGTAGGTTTGATACTAGGTTATGACGAGCTGGATGCTAATGGGAGTAGCTCCTGGGATCAAGTTACATATCTGGGGACGACGTGCTACGTCAATGGGTACTTCACGGATAGTAATTGCTCGAGCAGTATGTCACCTCTTGCTGGTATTTGGACTTGACTAATGATGTTAGAAAAACTCCCCAAATGCAACTAGGCTGCGGCGGTCCTCAATGTCGCTGTGATATGCTGCTAGAGACATGATATAGCTTTTGAAGATGGATTAGAAGTCATCATGATCGTTGTATTACTATGCACGTCTTTTTGTGGTCCATATTCTTATACAGTACATGAGTGATGGAGAGAGAACGTGTGCAAGCCATCTTGCCAGATCGCCATGACGTCTACTTTGCTTGGGCTGTTTGCAGAGAAGATTCCAAGAGGCTCCAAGGGGTTTTACAGTATAATACGGATGACTTATTTGATACTGTTTATGCAAGACAAAACAGCTTGACAGGGGTCTTAAGACCGCTAATCCAATTTAGCCTACCGTACTTTGAATTAGGGCTTGGAAACAATCTACGTGTGCAAGAAGGGGAATCTGATTTCGGATTCGGCAGTAACATTAATCCTCAGAGGCAGCTATTCCTCTATAGCGAGGGAAGTCCTTAGCACCAATTATTGATTAATCTGAAATAGGCCCACTGCTAACCGCTACGAATAAATAGGTATAAGTTAGAGAACATTATATACCCTTCACTAACACTATATATCTGGTACTAAGATAATAACGAGCTAGTCCTAAAACACAAACTTTGTGGGGCGAAACAATTTGGCAAGATCGGGAAGAAGGGCGTCGATACTCGAAAGAGTGGAAAAAGCAAGCTAGCTACCTTTCCCTAATTAATATAATAGATACTCTAGAGAGCTAGGCATACGTATCGATCTCTTCTAGTATATAAACCTATTGCTATTAAGATATTCTTAAACTCCTAGCCCCATATCGTAGCCAACGTGTTAGTATTCATATTAAACTAATACAGCGAGGTGCCCCTACGCCTAAAGGTGACAAATTACTTCCTATTATTATCTTTATCTTTACCGCAAACCTATCCTAGCCTTAGTTCCTAGTCTAGATAGAATATTTCCTTATTAGAGTCTATCTAAGTTAGCCCTAGGGAGGTCTTAAGAACAAATTTTTAGGTTAATATTTCTTATGAGCCTAGCGTTTCTATACAATACTAATTAGTAAATCGCGTGATATACTACGTATTAAATTCCTTACGTATTAGGATATATAGATCCCAGGCCGAGGGGAGAAAATACGCCCCATGAACGATCAAAATTGCAATAGGGTGTTGGTTTGCCATGGCAAGGGAAGTCTCAAAGCGACTGCGTCATTGGTAGACCAATCCGTACTTGGGATTGTAACAAACCAGTAGCTTCAAGTGCAGATGAAAATGGGCTTAGCACTGGTGACTGGTGTGACACGGAATATACGCCCATAGCAAGAGTTAAGACGAACTTGGTGAATTCCGGTGCTACTACCAATGGAGCGTAGACCGAGAGGTTTGAGTGCGATCAAGCATGCGCTGTGGCCCCAAGGGTCCGTGAATCGCGGGGGCAATCGGGGCTCGCACATACTCCAGTAGTCAATCCTTATTTGCCATAACCTTGACATTCATTGACAATAATACAATTATCCCGCACATCCATTTAAGAGGCTTCAATACAGGTACCTTAGCCCGGTTCAATGACGCTCCATATATCTAGTGAAAGCTTAATCGCAAAACAATAGTGATTCATTGGCGGATGGTGGCAGGCAACTGCATCTTTCTACAATAAGCAAGAGGAGAGGGGTAATTTCTGAACATCTGACAGTAGCATAGCCTCTTTCTTGTTCTGTTTTATCTATTTGCCAAGTACCTTAAACTGCCAAGGCACAGAAATTTGAACACTACATACACCATCATGGATATAGTACACGGCAAGGAGCTACACTATGAGGAGCTTGGGCTCAAGCATCGAGGTAGCGGGCTAGCATTCAAACATCTCTTCCTCGGTGAGGAGAATACTCCCGAGAACTATCTCTTCAGCATCGCGCGCCAAGGCGACTTTTACTCGCCTATTCACCGGCATACCTTCGATCAGTTCCGGTACGCATACCGTGGCGACGTGTCTATTGCCCCAGATCTCCTTCTCCATGAAGAAGAGTTATGCTACCATCCGGAGGGTGTTTTCTACGGGCCACAGCTCGATGAATGGGGCGAGCGTGATGTGTTAGTTCTACAATTTGGTGGAGCGAGTGGCAAAGGATACCTCAGCTTTGCACAAATTGCGGAAGGTCAGGAAAAATTGAAAGAGCAGGGCCGATTTGAAAAAGGCAAATATCACCCTGCAGGTGGCGGGGAGCCGAAGGATAGCTATGAGGCTCTTTGGGAGAGCTATTCGGGTCACCCGCTTGAGTATCCCGCGGCACGATATCACCCAGTCATTGTTTCAAAGCCAGATAATGACTCCTAGGTGCCGTCGGGTGGACCGAGCAATGTCTTTACACGGACGCTTGGTGTCTTTACAGAGAGGCAGACCAAGGCGGATATGATCAAGATAGGAGCTCAAGGGAAGATTGAGATAGGCGAGCAAAACGCTATCCAGCTGCTCTTTGTGCTCAAAGGTCAAGGTAAACCCAATGGGGTCTCATTGAAGATTGAGTCTGCAGTGCGGTTATCGCCCGAAACAGGAGTTTTGCTCTCTTCAGAGTCTGGGATGGAACTGCTTCGTTTTGTTCTTCCTCTATACTACAGCGAGATATTGGCAAATGAAATGGAAGTTTGCAGATGACAATGCCGGGGGCTGGTTATTGAAGAAAGTCATTAAACAAATCACATTGAGAGAGATGAGGTGGTGGTCCGACGAGGTAGACAATCCAGTCAATTAATTTCTAAGTTAACAATTATCTTCACATACTCATTCCACCGGCCTAGCCCGGGAATTTGATTTACATGGTCATGTTTAAGACCCTACATAGAGCATTGGTGTGTAGAAAAAGTAAACACCAATAAACGCTTGTTTACTTCAAAGCCACCCCAGCAGCATGACTGGTGGGCCACTGAAGCGCAGCAGGCTGCAGGGCTAGACAAACGCTTACCCTCAAGAGTTAGTGCAGCTAGTGATGGAGCAAAGAGATTGGTTGCCTATTTCGAGAGCAGAGACTGAGCGTCTGCGCGAAGAGCTTCGTCGTGACCATGAGCGGAAACGCAAAGCTGTTGACGAGTGCGTTGGCCACCATCTTGTGAGCTATCTTCCGTACGATTAGCATGCAGCCCGGGATGCAACAGATTCATCCGGAGTCGGATATGAGTCTCCGTAAATTCTCTTCTCGGTTTGCAAAATACATACTTGACCAAGGACCCTTGTGGGCCTGTGGTAGGTTACATATCTAGTTCCACTTAGTTTTCCTTGGTGTCCCATAATTCGTGATAGCGTGTATGCACCTCAATTAACGTCGATCAAGGAACAGCTTGACAACATCCAAGTTCCAGCGTATACTGCGGCTTGGAAATCATTTCTGTATTCATCTTTTGATTTGATAGTAGAATTGCCCGTCACTGCAGTACTTTATTGCTTGTTTTGTTTCTATTAATCGCGACCCCCACTTCGAAGCCAGTGCTTTTAACCATTCGCTCCCGTCCCCTAGGGTAATACGTTCAAGCTGCCATTAAAACTGGTAGTTCAACAATCTGGGACCTCTTTGATCAAACTTATATCTACCTATCTACCCATGCAAGTCTGTGTAATGCTCTTCAACAATTACAAGCCACGAGACTTTACAAAACAAAACATAATTCTCGACTACTCAAGCTGGTGATCCATATTGGAATTCAGACACTCCCGGTATATTCCCTAACTTAATTGGTTATTTGGATATTCTTGAAATTCCCGCCACCATTATTTCCGAAAACTCCTGCCATGCCTTGTTTGAAGCTGCCGTCAGTGACGGTGTAGGTGGTCTTCGAACCGCCTTGTTCTCCGGCAAGCGTCACCGTGAATTTATCAGACTTCGCAACCACCGACAAATGGTACCATTTCTTTCCCTGAATTCCCCCAGGATGAGCTTCTGAATGCATAACAGTCTTGGTGTCGGCGTGTCGATAGGTAGTCAGTTTGCCAGTGGCACTATCGACAGCCACCGCGTATCCCTTCAACTTATTAAGACCCGTGCCAGAGGCAGACATTCGCACATTCAGTCCAACTGAACCAGAGCTGCCAGTAATAATGACGTCCCCCGTAATCTTGTAATCTTTCCACCCGGTTGATCCCGTTACAGATACCGCATCGGTACTTCCGACAGGCTCAAATCCATACTCATCACCTGAAACGTTCCACTTCCCCCCGAAGTCAATCCAACCAGTTTGTCCATAAGCCGTAAAATTTGCCGTATAAGGCAAGGCACCGATGGGCGCTTTTCCTGTCCGTTCCGAGCAAAAGCTGCTGTTGCCTTGGCCTGCTGGCGCCGTATATCGAACAACCCCATTCGAAAGCGGAAGCAAATCGGGACTATAGTTGGCCTTGCAGTATCGTGTGCCATTTGGGACAGTCCAAGGGGCTGGAGCCCAAAACCACTCACCTTTGCCGTAATTTTTGTTGATGAAGACGGAGCGAGAATTTTCGGGAGCAGGCTGATTGTTGGAATTGAGCAATGTGTAATGGCTGGAAAGGATCACTTGCTTCGTCGACGGATCCCAGATCGTGTACGGGCTGTGCACGGGATGAATACCATCAGCGGTATCGATCCTGATCCCGGTATCATTTGTGTTCCATGAGACGCCATCTTTAGAAGCCTTTGTATACACAGGGCAATGGGGGTGTCCGCAGAACTCATAGCTCATGATATACTCCCCATTGCCCATCTTCGCTACCGAAGCCATCCCTGGTCGGTCTCTGACCCGGGAACTGGCCACAGCCTTCACGACATCACCCCAGGTATCGCCGCCATCCTCGGAAACGACATTGACCAGCATCTGGCTGTGCATCCTGTTCTGTCGCTCCTCAGAGAACACCTCTACGAGTCTGCCTTTTTTATCCATGTAAAGAAAAGGTTCCCAAATGCCTGAACGGGATGGACCGCCGTGTTGCCATTCTCCTACAGCATCCCACGTTTCGCCGTGGTCTTCTGACCGCCAGGCGAAAAAGTTGGTCGTGGAGCCATTGGACGGTAGGAGATTGCCGACTAAAAGCAATGTGCCTTCGGGATATTTGCCCATCTGGCGAGGAAATTCGAAGAAGAAAGGTTGCTCGAATCGGGTGTATGGATATTTGGGGTCCCCTTTCGTATCATGGACGGTCGTCAGGGTAGTCCAAGTCTCGCCTTCGTCTTCACTTTTGCGAATGATAAACTCCGCTGCGGTTCCATTCGTCTTGCGCGTATCTGGACCTGCCGTGTATGTGTGCTCCCAAGTAGCTAACAACCTGCCATTCTTATCACCGGCATGCTGTAACTCAATGACCCGGGCATAAGTATTGATTTCATTGTCCACGGTAGGGTCCCAAAGAAAAGATCCCGTAGAGTCCGCGACTACTGGTGAGATAAAGACGGCTGCCAGGAACGAAAACACAAAAATTGCGCGGAACCTAGGATTAAACATGGTTCTTGAAGATCCTGGCTAGGATAGCACATTAAACAACTTTGGTTGAATGCTCTCTAGCTCACAATACTCAAGGCAAGCCAATCTATATACTTATTCGCGTACATCAGGCCTCCCCCGTTTATCAGCCTTGCGAGCATACGACGCGTATGTCTATGACATTTGTAGTCCTTTCGAAATAGCAGATCGAAAGAAAAACCTGTGTTGCGCGCGTTGACTGTGCACAGCCTTGGGAGTGGAAAAAAAATGCTTGACCATACCGCGCCGCAGATCTTCGCTTCAGTCGAAGATATTTGCGATCCGTGCGGTTCTCTATATTTATCGATGCGTCACAGGCGGCCTTACTTGGGGCCAAAGAGCTTGCACTAGGGAATGGCTAGGTCTACCTACAAATAGGGGCTACTTCAGCCCTTATCCGGCGCTCTACCTGGCGGCACCCCGATCAGAAAGATCGCGACCAGGGCCTAAAATCCGGCACTTACAGCGACAGTAAACTAAAATGAACTTTACCTGTGGATAGCATAACGTTAACTTGTAAATTTATTTCATGCTTGTTCATATTCCCGAAAAAATGTCGGTCAAACATTAAGCAAAAGTAAAATTGGTTTTCTTTCATTCATTCAGTCATTTTTCGTTTACCGCAAGATATTATGCCTGCGCCATTCAAGCCTTTCAGCAAGGATGTCCCAGCTAGGCAATCCATCCGCCCTAGCTATACCTTTGAGGCCATCTGCGACAAAAGTAGCTAGGTGATCAAATTGTAGTTTGACCTTTCGCATTTGTTGGTCATAGGTTGAGTCATGGAATGAAACCGTAAGCGTATGTTCATGGCCCATATCATCGTCTTCGTCGTCGGAGTCAATTTCATCTTCTGGGCCTTTCTTTGTTGGCCGTATCTTCACAGCCTCCATGGAGTCTTCTTCGTCATCTTCCTCTTTGCTGTTGGATGTTCCGGACAAGTGTGCAGTTTGTAGATCTGCGAAATGAACACAGAGATCTAAGAGACTGATAACGGCTTTGTGGATCGGAGACAGATTCTCCGAGACCAGACACTGGGCTTCCAATGAGGACATGTAGGACTGGTGGGCGGCAATCATAGAATCGACATCTTTTGTTTCGAATAGAGCTGAGTGCAGGGATTGGGTTGCAGTGGATATGACCAGGTAAGTGAGATGGCCATATATGAAATCGATGAACCAGAGCATGTTGTGGTGGAGAGCATACACCAAAGTGTCATCCTTTTCGACTGGCGTATTGCGGGCGTCTCGTATGCGTTGTTTTACCATGGTGTATCTGGCACGCCTAATCTGCATCAGAAAGGTTGAGATTCGCTGGTACGAGCAAATTGCTTCCTCGGTAATAATGTTTGCCACAGGCCACGGAAGACCATAGTCGATGGATATTGACTCGAGGATTACCACGCTTCGGTGGTTTCGTGATTCACGCGAAGTGGTACTAGCTGGGCGCACAAGGAGTCTCGATGTATCGATGGCGGGTATTGAACTGAAAGCCGTCCTTGAGATTTCAGTGAGCAAAAATCTGTCATCCCAAGAGCGACCCCGGTCTATCAGTTCGAAAACCTTCGCATCGATCATACTGAGGACACTCATGTCTTTGCCAAGGTAAACATGTTGAAGAGCGTCTAGAGCACTCCACAGCCCGCATTTTTCATCAAGTTCCTCTCGCAAACGAATGGCACTAAGTGAATGATCTATATCCACAAGTTTCTCGAAAGCTGACTCTACTGATGCAGAAAATGGAAGCAAGAGTAATGAGTCAGAGGAGGAAATTTCATCGAGTGTCATGTCCGATTTCTCGCAGGTCTCTGGAAGTAATGCATTCAAATGGCGCAAGAAAACCATGCTTTTGCCTGCTGTGAAGATCTTTTGAACACTCGTCTCGAGGAACTGAGGGATCTTCTGCCGCCTCGGCCCCTCATCCAGAGCGAACCAGTCGTGCCAAAGGGTACGAAGATCACCCTCACGATTCGCCCGAACGAAGAAGGTGATATCTGAAGGATCAACTTGGCCTGTTTCCATCCAAAGCTGAATCGATCTTGTATATGTTTTGAAGCACAGGAAGAATAGTTTTGCAAGGCGTCGAGATGCACTTTCATCCCCGAGAGCTTCCAGCATACATATTAGGTCATATAGCAGATCCAGACAGCGCATCGGTTGATCGGTCGAGCTCTTCCCTAGTCTAGCTATCATTTCTGCTAGCAAAGCTAGCTCGTGAGAGTGTTGACGGACATCGGCGAGAAGCTGGAGAAGACTAATTGTTGAACCAGCGGAAAGGTATCCGTACTGAACTTGGGAAAGTGTCCCGTCGAATTCATGAAGACGCTCTTCAACGCCCCGACAAAATGTCTGCATGTATGGAATTGTCTGAGGTGTCTTGATAAAATCTCGCACAGCGTTAATTTTGGCGCCTATTTCACCAAAGCACTGCAAAAGTGATGCTAGTGATTCGTTGGATGAATGTGCGAGTGTGTAACTGCGATCTATTTCGGCATCGTCATCCAAACGCCAAAATACAGATGTCGGAAGACCCTGAAGCATAAAGATAGTCTCTCTCGCGAGTTGTAATTCGGTAATGGTTTGCGAGGCTTTATCTTTTCCTTGGCTGACTGGAGGATGGTTTTCTATCCTCCAAAATTGTGCCTTTTCTATACAGACGATGAGATCGTCATCTTCTGCTGGAGTAAATATCTCATCAGGGACAATGTAGTCCTCTTCAATCGATGTAGAGGACGGGGGTCTGTGCCTTGGAGCAGAGACATCGCTGACGACGGATGAAAAGTCGTCGTCATCTGAGGAGTCGGCAGTGAAATCTACCTGTTCCCAGATACCTTCGCCACTGTATGCTGCCCCCTCTGGGTTGAGATCCGACCATGAAAGAGATTCTGGTGCCTCTGAGGGCTTGTCTTTCTTCCCGATTCTGTCAACTGTGGACAATAGAGCGGGGCGGTCTGAGAGCTGAAGTAACAGGCTGAGTATCTCTGGGAGCCAGGAGTTACGGCTGCCTTCTAGCTCTACCAGGCGGCTGCGAAGAGCCTCGGCAAGCTCATCTCTATTCAAGACTTGGAACTTTTCTTGCAGCCCTTCGAGTTGTTTCGCAACTGCAAACTGGTCGGTGCGCGTATGAGAACCAGTCCGGAGACCCCCTTGTACGCGACGCTTGAGGCTTTGAATGTGGGCAGATCCCTACACGAAAGTTAGGAACTTATTATATGACGGAGTAGAAACCCATGGATATTACCTTCTGACTCGGTGATATCTTAGTGACAGAGGTAATCAAGGCATCGGTGAGCGTACTGAGATCAGCCGCGAAAGCCATTTCAGGCAAAGGCAATACAAGACAGACAAGAAGATCACATCAATATCCTTGCCGACTGTAGTCGAAGTTAAAGTTGAAGCAAAGTCGGGATGTTTTGCCTGGATGACGCTAGTCCCGACAAGGAAAGACGGCCACTCAAATGCGCGCCTCTCTCTCCCTCTGACATCTCCCCCTTTCAAAACCCATCATGGCTATCGCGCGACCGATCCGCATGCTGGGTGCAGCATGCATCCTTCTTTGTCTATTTCTTGTATTCCAGTTACATCAGAGCCCCTCCAATGATGGGTCTAAACTGATCCACGGCATGAAAAAAGATCCTCTTGTAGATCGTGCGTGACCCCGGTTTCATGCCACCTCCCCTATCGCAGCCATCGCTTTCCCAACATACTAACCTTGTGATTTCAGCAACCGGAGAACCTGCCGGAAACCTATGGCGAGCCACCGAACATGACTACTCCCCCGATAGCGACAAATCGGCCCGCACCAACGCCGCGCTCATCTCCCTCGTCCGCAATGAGGAACTAGGCCAACTCCTCGATACCATGCGTGATCTGGAGCGCACATGGAACAGCAAATTCAACTACCCCTATATTTTCTTCAACGATATTCCCTTTACCGAGGAATTCAAGCAGAAGGTCCAGTCGGTCACCAAGGCCAAGTGCCAGTTTGGTACGCCCTCCCCGTCCGTCCCGCTGGAAGAGGAACATAGCTAACTCTAGTTGCAGAGCTTGTGCCAAAGGAACACTGGGAAGTCCCGAGCTGGATCAACATGGAGCTCTTCAAGGAATCCGCCAAGGTTCTGGAGGAGCAGGACATCCAGTACAGCTCGAAGGTCTCCTACCACCAGATGTGTCGCTGGAACAGCGGCATGTTCTACAAGCACCCTGCTCTTAAGGAATACCGTTACTATTGGCGCATTGAGCCCAACGTCAAGTTCTTCTGCGACGTTGACTACGATGTTTTCCGGTACATGGAGGATGGCAACAAGACCTACGGCTTCACCATCAACCTCTACGACGCCCCTCAGAGTATCCCGTCTCTTTGGCCAGAGACTCAGCGTTTCCTCGCCGCTAACCCCTCGTACCTGAGCGACAACAACATGTGGGAGTGGATTACAGATGACGTGGCTCGTCCCGAACACACCAAGGGCGGCAACGGATACTCCACTTGCCATTTCTGGTCCAACTTCGAGATCGGCGATCTGGACTTCTTCCGTGGCGAGAAGTATGAGGCGTACTTCCAACACCTAGATCGTGCCGGTGGTTTCTTCTACGAGCGATGGGGCGATGCCCCCGTCCACTCTCTCGGCATTGGTCTTTTCGCTGATGCCGCGAACGTTCACTGGTACGTGATGATCCCTTCCCATATATGAGAAAACTCATTCACATGAATATCTAGGTTCCGCGATATTGGATACAACCACATCCCGTATCTCAACTGCCCCAACTCTCCCAAGTGCTCCGGCTGCAAAGCTGGTCAATTCTATCAAGGTGCAGACTGGCTCTCCAAGGAGGATTGCCGCCCGACTTACTTCAAGTACGTGGGGACACACTAAACCCCAGATCTTTGAATGATCTGTCTTGTCTCTTGTCTTTCTGAAGAGTGCCTTACTCACGACTCGATTCTTTGCATCACCTTGCATACCTCTATGACTATATTCCTGAAAACCAGTGGCTTGGTACCCGGCGTTTGAGCGGACACACCCTTGTGTATTGACGATTCTGTGTTCTCTTTCTTTTCTCTTTTCTATTTTGGTTTAATTCCTTGTCACAAAATACGTTCTTGGCCGTGTTGCTGTCTCCTGGGGAGCTACAGGGGCCTTGTCTTCATTGTACTTATATCGATTGCGCATGGTCAATTTGGAGGCTCGATCTAATTTGGTGTGGCGTCTCTTGGGCTTTGTTGCAGTTTGTCATTTGGTGTGATATATTGGCTACTTAGAACTGAGATCCAGACTAGTCTGGCGGTTTACAAACGAATATCTGATCCGCTATGGTTGTAGGAAAATTGAAGATTGAAGATTGAAGACTGAATTGAGCGATTGAGAATACAACAGTTGTAAGATGGCTGAAGAAGACGGGAACACGATGGAATCAAGATAAATTAAGCACCAATCAAGGCACCAAAAACCTTGTTCCAAATAAGAGCGGCACTAACAACACAAGAGATCTCTAAATATGAATACAGTTTTCTCTTCTACCCGACCTGCTCCTCAGCCAGTCAAACAGTGCCGGATAAACAACATGCGAAAGGGTACTGTTTGTTCAAGAGAAAATTGACGCGAAAGGAGAATTGTTGATGCGAATTTACTCCTCCTGGGGGTAGAGCTCCTCGCGGAGAGCGACGCCCAGCTCTTGGCGCAGACCCTCGAGGGACTCAAGATATTGCTTGTACTGGTCCTGGTTCTCGACCTTGGCCTTGATGCCTATTCACAAAGTGACGTTAGTTTCGATTCGTGGCAGATATACACTAGTAACAACGTATAAAAGGTGAAAGGAACGTACCCTCGAAGACACGGACGGCGGTAGGGAAGTCGTTAACACGGCGGGCGGCCTTGAGAGCGGCAGTGAGGACCTCAACGGAGGGAACGAGATCGTAGGCGAAGCAGTTGTTCAGGTTGCGCTATTTGCGAAGAGAAGCATTAGCCATATGTCGAATAGATACGGGTATAGGATCGCATGAGTGACGGGGGGAGATATGGCTCATGCCATATACCGCATGTCGATCAACATGTTGGGGTTGCAAGACGAGATAAGTCATACCTGGAGCTCGAAAACATCCTGCACACCGTCGAATTCCTTCTCAAATCTGCGATTGGGATACATAGTCAGTATAACACGCTTCCAGGTGAATCCCGATGTCTGTTCCGGGAAGCGCCTAACATCGCTATGCGCAGCACTTCTCCCCCCTCTTCCGACCGACTCCGACATCAATGGCTAGCGATTGGGGCGTACCTGGCGGAGAACTCCTCGTATGTCTCGTCCTCGTGTCCGGAGAGGAGCTTGGAGGTGGTGCCGAAGTTGTGGGCGCGGGCGGCGGCCAGAGTTACCGGGGACTGCATCCGGGACCGGGCCAATTGGGGAGCTCTGAAGAAGCCGGTAGGGCGAACGGCGCGGGTTGCGGCGCGGAAGATGGAGAGGGACTGCATTGTAGGCGGAGGACCACGGTGGACCGGACTGGAACAATGGTGAGGGGAGAGGTTTGGATGGAGACGGGAAGGGGAGGTGAGAAGTGCTCTAGGATTTTGCCGGTGGTGTGGTGTCGCCGCCTCAGGCACCACACGGGTGTTGCTGAGTCATCACCCGATTGGCCCCGTTGATCTCTAAGGGAGCACGCTGATTGGCTTGCCGGTTGTCACTTTTCAAGGAGCGCGTCATTGGTCGAGCATTGTGGTCTGAGTACAGTATTTATTTCCTAATCTGTGGATATATGAGGCGAACTATTGAGAAACTCTAAGATATCAAAGCCATAATCAAATATATCATATGTACTTACAACCTCGGTCTATGCTTCTTTTTGTAGTCCCGAGGTCCAGACTGGATGTCATTCGAATATATACTATGGATTCTCTAGATAACCCTTCTAAATATGTATATATATCGAAACACGCTATTTAGATACTAGTAAAGGATATCTTCGTAGTCACAATTAAGGAAGATTTTGTGTCTATCGTTGCTGTAAAGAAAAAGCAATGATACCAGACATCTGACGCGCACAACTATTTAACAGAGCATATGGTATATTACTATAAATGAGAGAATTGGCAAATCCCTTACATACTTAGGGAGATCTATGTGAGCAGGTGTATGGATTGTGGCATCATGCCATGTCGAGGCTGAGATATACTTGGCAATATCTGGGCAACATCTCATCCGTGCAGAAACATGGCAATGAGCTCGAAATGCTAGTAACCATGCCTATAATGGGAAGCAGATAAGAGCCTAACTGAAATCTAGATACTAGGTTGTGTCTGTTACCGGATATGCTCTCTTCTCATGCTCTTGATGCGAGCCGGGATGCCAGCTGGCTTAAAAGATGGTTGTACAGTACTTCGGCTCTGTCTAAAAGTGTGCATGAATATCACTGCCAATGACACGCTGTAGTTCACTGTGTATGCAATTGCAACCCAACTTTGGCAAGAAAAAACAAGTCGGTGAGATTCTCAATGCGACGCGGCCTTCCGGGTATGGATGTGGTTCCGCAAAGCGGGGACTGAAATCCACCTGTGAATTGGCGCGTGCTATGAGGATGGTCAATTGCTGCGATGGCAAGAAAGTTCATGTTTTGAATTGGACAAGCAGTTCATGAGAAGACCCCTGATTATTCAATATAGTGACTTCGTAATATCTGGTGCGCTATTGGCACGTACACTAGCATGTGATATTCCCGAGGATCTGAACATAGGCCAACATAGAGAGATCGTGTCAAGATACTGAGTACCCCAGACTGCAATTGCAATTACAATCAATCAGATGTTCAACACTCCGAGGCTTTTGGCTCCGTGAAGTTCAGATGTGTATACATTTTAGTTGCGATCGGAAGCCACGGGTGCAATTGATACCCCCTTTTATGCCACGCTAGTCCCCTTTGGGATCTCAACGCGCCGGCCGCAAAATGTAATCGTTTCTCCTGTCCCTTCTCTCTTCCATCCCCCTTCCTCCCATCCATTCCTTCCTTCTTTTCTTTCTTTCTTTTACTTGACTTTCGCATCTCCACGCGATTGTCTGGCGGTTAATTGCAGTTCACTGCCCCATTGCTGCCTCCTAGGGCGTCGCCATTTTCATCGCATCGAGTCGGTTGAGTAACAACCCTCCATTTCACAATGGCGGCCGAATTCCTTCAGAATGTCCCCGTCCCAACCCTCGATCGGCCATTTGGTGTCCACTTGTGGCCCATCTTCGACCAGGCCTACGAGAAGGTCATGGGCTATCCCGCTAGCGAGTTCAAGTTCCAAGAGGGCGTGACCCCCCTCTCCACCTTCAAAGAGACTGCGACAATGCTCATTACCTACTACATTATCATTTTTGGTGGTCGGGAGATCATGAAGAAGTTGCCTGCCTTCAAGCTCAACTTCCTGTTCATGGTCCACAACCTGTTCCTGACTGTTGTCAGTGGTATCCTGCTGGTCCTGTTCATTGAGCAGCTTGTGCCCACACTCTGGAGACACGGAGTCTTCTATACGATCTGTGACCAGCGCGGTGGGTGGACTCAACCCCTCATTGTGCTGTACTATGTAAGTTGCTTCGTGTTTGGACCGTCAAAACAAAGAGACTAACAACCCTGGGCAGCTCAACTACATCAACAAATACGTCGAGTTCATTGACACCATCTTCCTGGCCCTCAAGAAGAAGCCATTGACCTTCCTCCACACCTACCACCACGGTGCCACCGCCCTTCTTTGCTACACCCAGCTTATTGGTGTGACAGCCGTGCAATGGGTGCCCATCACCATCAACCTGCTGGTCCACGTCGTGATGTACTGGTACTATTTCCAGAGTGCCCGTGGCGTCCGCATCTGGTGGAAGAAGTACATCACCATGCTCCAGATCCTCCAGTTCGTCATTGACGTCGGTAAGTGATCCAATCCCGGATAGTCCCAAACATAAAATACTGACAGATGCAAGGCTTCATCTACTTCGCCTCGTACACCTACTTCACCTCCTCCTACTTCCCTTGGCTCCCCAACATGGGCAAGTGTGCCGGTGAGGAGTTCGCTGCCATGGCTGGTATCGGTATCATCAGCTCTTACCTGGTCCTGTTCATCTCCTTCTATATTGCTACCTACAACAAGACTGCCAAGACCGGCCGCCCCCGCCGCAACACTGGCCAGAAGTCTCTCATTGACATGAAGAACTTCGAGGTCCCCTCCCCCGCCGGTTCCCAGAACGGTGGCGCCAAGTCCAACGGCAGCGCTTCCTCCACTGGCCGCTCCAACGGCCCGGTCACTCGCTCCCGCAAGGCCTAAGCAGCCCATTGGGTGACAAAATCGCATCTGAATGGATTCATTGTGCGAATTGAAAGAATCAGTGTCCACGAGTTTGATTGTTCCATCATTTTAGGATGAACAATTGGAAGTTTACCCAAGAACCGTGGACACAGAAGAGCAGAAGGGCTGTGTAGCTGCTCTTGGGTGAATCGTCTCCATACTTGTTTAATGAATGACCACCTCATGATGCCGGCCCAATACCCGGACATGGGGTATGTGCCTCGGAGTTGTCGGAATGCATGTGCCGAACTTTCTTTTTCGGGGAAAAAACAACATCAGGGCGAAGCCCTAGGGGCGAAGCATTTCATTTCGATCCGGGAATGCTGTTGGACTGCCTAGCAGTCTTGTCCTGGTTGTATTCTATAATGTCGATTTTTTTCTTCTTTTGTTCATCTTTGTCGTTATCACCCGTCTGTCGGTGGCAGGCCCTTTTATTGTACCCTTCGCCCTTATTGTTAGTAAAGTATTATTGATAGATGCTCCATATATCAAGATGAATGTAATCATGTTATCGTGTTCAACCTGCATCAATATAATGTGCCACATGGACACGTGAGGACAGCACCTACAGTAGTTAGCATGCCGTGTGTATGTGTCTGGTTTGCATCTGGTCAGCAAGGAATGTTAGATTTGATTGCCCATTAAGGACATGCACCCCCTACTAGTATGCAGACCCAGTCTGTATCAAAATGCACAATCTGGAGCCCATACCCCATGTCCATACAGTAGACTTCAACGCCGAATCTTGATCACTCACAGAACCCGAAAACAAACACAACAATCCGCACCGGTTGATATGGCAACATCGAACAGTAAACCAAGACCCAAGCTCAAGATGAATTCGCAGCATCACATCCTAAATTGCGCGGCCGAAATGCAGACACGAAAGTGTAGATCTGCAAATCATGTGGCCTGTGCAACGGGGACACAACGCCACGAAAGTGACATATCGAAACACTAGCCAACTAGTCAACGGGATGATTACGGCACCAAAATCAAGGGATAACAGGCGGAGCCTCACAGCTGGCCAGCAGAGCAAGCGAGGGAAGTCAAGTATTGAAGTTGGGCTGGCACCAGCCTCTTACCAGCCCCGGAGAGCGTCATCTCCCATCACCAATACCAGCCATGGGGCTGGGCAACAATTCATTCAATAAGTAAAGCGAGGCAGAGGTAGAGATAGAAGCAGAGAGGCCGGTAAGTCAATAATCATTAGATCCCCGACCACCCGCAGCCTCCAACCCGAACAAGCGCCTTGCGTGAATGCCATGCAGACAAATAATTCGGAGACTGCATGCTGCATTGTATGCATGGTCGGAAAGTATTAGAAGCCAGTAGCTGTGGAGAACAGACGCCAAAACCAAAAATAGGAAAAGAGAGAGAAAAAAAGGAAAGAAAACAAGAAAGGGAAAAAGCAATGATGGCAGCAGGTCAGTTACTATGTCGACGTGGGGATGGGGATCAGCCCATATCCCGGGCAGGTATAAAAAGCGTTGAGCAGTCCATATGGAGTCATGGTGCCGAATGACACGGTTCAGACCCACTGCTACTGCTAAATTGAACTGAAGATTTAGGTAATTGTCCAGAGACGCGTACGGAGTACGGAGTATGCAGGCTGTACCTGCATGAAAGAGGGGAATATTGGGAGCGGAGTCCTTGCATTATAGGAATGGTTTGGCAATGGTCGGAGTTATTGGCAGATGATAGATGACATGCTATAAATAAGAGCGTAATCGAATATTGGAATATACTGTAGGTGGAGAGGAAAATCGCCGAGATGTGACAGGCGATGAGGTCGTTTCGCATGTAAGGAGGGATTCTATAGTTTCTTCTCCGTATACTGTAGTTTGCCCAATTTATCTCCAGTAAGCCTAGGAAACTCGACTTTTACCTCCACATTGGCAAAACCTCGGAAAGTCTTCGTGTTCAACGTCAGTTCTAGGATTCGAGTCCCTATGATCCATGGATAGCCCCTGATTCTCCCTGAAGGATTCTCCCTTTAGGCCAAGGCAATCCCCCCTGGCTTCAACCTCTTAGCAAGGACGGGCATTCGGCACCTGGATACCGAAGACACTACGGTTTGAAGCTAGAGCGCCCCCAGTGAGTTCGTGGTGTAGCGTGTTTGAGCTATACATGCCCCACTGATCTAAGGCGGCGGCTAACTTGGCAACTCACGATGGACTATGATTCGACGATGAAGCCCTGATTGTGCACTAATTATGTTCCTGTTCCCATAATCTTTCCATTTTCCCGTCCCACTGCGGGCGCTTCGCTCTCATATTTCAATCAAAATGTCTAATATAGTCGATCCACACTACGGAGTACTAAGGAGAATTCTCTCCTGGTGGACCCTAGAATATCCCATCCCGCTCTTTACTTCAGGCTTGGGCCACAGTAGTTTGTCCGTGGTATCCCGGGCTGATACATGTCCAATGATGGCGTATATACGGCCCTGTTCGAGCGTTAGGCGCATTGGCCCTGACCAACGACAGCTCAGGTTTGATATATCAGATTTTGTCTATACTAATTAATTATTATTTTTCTATTTCCATAGAGTTTCAAGCTGACCGCAACGCGTTATCCCCATGATGAAACTGGGCTTCCCAGGCTCCGCCCTATTCCATGCAAGGGTGATATTCCCAATCACATTGCTTTCCCTGCCTTCAGACCCCATCCTATACGCGCTCAGCCATGCAGGTCATGATTTCAGGGTTAGTGAACCTTGGCCTTTATCCTCACACGTGCATGGCCCCTCTCGAAGCCTTTTCCCTGCTTTCTTTTCTTCATCGGCTTTTTTTAATCTAGTATGCATCCCCTGTCCATAGCTCCCTGGTCCCACTCCCCTTAAAGGAGCCTTTCCTCTCCCCGTGTGTGAAGGAGTGGATTTTTGGATCTCCTTTGCAGCTTTACTCCCGTGGGATATCAGGGCGCTGTGATCTCTCCTTGGACTGGTTTCCATTCACCCTGTCGTTGCTGGCATTCTTAGTTCAGGGCTGGTATCTCCTATTCTCTATTTTTCTCTTCTTCTTTGGATCCATCCACAGTTTGACAGCTTGATACCGGTGACAACTATTCTTTTCTTCTATACTATCATCGGTCCTGTCGACTGCTGGAATCATGTACGAGTCTACTACCTCGCTGGATCTACACCGCTTGAGCCGGCATAGTCTCCAAGAACGATATGAATCGGACGAAGAGGCTGTGTCCGAGTCTGATACCGGAGCCCAGGATCTACTTTCCTCGCCGATGGGCTCTCCGATTAAATCCCAACGAGCTGTCATCTTCGATTCAGACCTAAGTGCCGACGATGCCTCTCACATGGACCCTGATTCGGACCGTGAAGAACATTTGCTGGCACCACCGGCAGTCAAACGGCCACGGCCTGTGTCTACGGATACTATCAAGAGGACGAGCAACGCTGCCTTCGATGACGACGACGCCTATGTGTTTGACCCGGAGGAGCAGTTGGTGTTTGAGCTACCATTGCCAGACTCTCCTCCCCAACTGGCGTCCAGTATATTCTTGCAGCCATCGGTATACATTTCGCCGAAGCCCAAGCCAACCGTCAGATCTCGATCTACTTCACCTTCCTCGATATTCTCAGTCGAGGAGGCAGACATCCAAGTTGCAAAGAAGGTCACTTTCATGGAACCCCAGACACGGCCTACAGTGGTCCTGATCAACGCCCTGGGAAAAAGACCAAGCTCAAGATCCCGCTCAAACCATTCTCGCTCTCGCGAAAGCAGCCGCAGCCGTCCTCCTCTCGCCAGAGCCGAAAACAGGCTAGCACCACCACGCTCCTCGGAGCACATCTCCAAACGTCACTCCCGCAGAGAGACAACTCCAAAGCCAGCATCACTAAAGCAATCACCAATCCCAGTCCCAGCCCCAGACGACTCCGATGAAAGAATAGCCCCCAGCGCAACAATCAACCGCGTCTCCGAAGTCCCCCTAGTCCCATACTTTCCAGCACCACCACGCACTATCCCAACAAACACCAAAACAACTGAATACCAATACACTCCACGCCCCCGTACCGCAGGCGCAGACAGAACAATGCCACCACCACTTCACATTCGCCCCCGCAGACCAACAGAAACAGCCAGACCAGCCTCAATCCGCAGCAACAGCAGCACCACCATCCAAACCTACACCTCCTGCCCAGCCTCCCCCTACCCAGACGACCAAAACCCAACCACCCACCCCCTCTCGCGGGTTAACAGCTCAATGTCAATGGTCTCATCTCCCTACTCTCCTCCACAGTCTATCTCCTCGAAACGAACACACGGTTCGTCATCGTCATCCTACAGCGTCTCTAATATTCTCGCACACCGCTCTCCGCTGATGATGCGCCGTATGACGAGGAAGCATTCGTCGTCGAGTGTTCATTCTATGAGTTCGTTGCGCTCTGAAATTGATCCTGTTGGGCCTTCTTCTTCGCAGATTTCTGTTGCTACGCAGCCCCTTATGGGTTCGGGTTCGATGGTTGATTCGAACTCGAACTCGAATGCGAATGCGAAAGTTGTGCGCAAGTCTAGTCAGCGCAAACATGCGAGACATGCTAGTGTTCTTCCTAGTGCGCGCGGGTTTATGGGTTTGAAGCTTGGGAAGAGGTTGCATAACAAGGCCTAATTTCCTTCTCTTCCTTTTCTACCTTAACTGTTTTTGTTCAGTCTTTTGTTTTATCTTTTGCCTTTTCTTTTTGTTGACATATTGATATTGATCCGATAATGTTTTTATGGGCGGTAATCTCACCTTCTCGCGTGGAACAGGGGTATCTCGGTTTGTTTGCTTTTCTTTTTCTTGGGCGTTCCTCGTTTGGGTCTTGATTAATATTAGGCGTTTATATGTTTTCTGCTTTCTTTTGACGGCTTACCTTGTTTCTTCTTTCTGATCATCTCGGACTTCCAACTTGGAAGTAATCTATCTCGAGTTGAATCTTGGAATGGCTAATGTCTATATCTATTCAAATTGGCGTTTGGGATTTGATTTCTTTGATTTTACCAGGGAGGACAAGTTATTTATTGGGTGTCCTTTTGTCTTTTCTATTCTGCTTTTCCTCGATTTACAATTGGCCGTCGGCTTATTCGGTGATATAGTTACTGGCATGCAAAACTTGATGATGGTTTGTTTGCGATATTAGAGAGATACTCATGCAATTAGCTAGTCAAACTACCTACATGTAGATCTCAACTAAGACAGTAGACCAATTATCTTGATGTTTCAGATATCAATCCCCTTTTCTGCACCAACTTGTACTTTTTATCTACTCACCGGAGTCAAAGTGTCTCTGAGTGGATCCGATGAATAAACATCCTTGCCAGCCGTTCGGCCGTTTGAGACATACATGCACTGAACCTAAAAGGTACAAACAAAAAGTACAAATAAAAAGTACAAGCTTTGACCAAGTGTCAGAGATTTAAAGTATGTACTGAAAACGGCGAATATAGATTAACGGAAAAACGGGTTTACAGCTACTGTACGGAGTACAGGGTCGTAAAAGCCACTGAACTAGCCCGTTGCAGCTTTACCTCCGAGCTCTGATATCCATGTAGGCCGTTGCAAGCCCCCGGAGACGCAACCCCCGCGGATGAAAACTGTGAATGGATATCCACTTTATAGTAGCGGTGACGTACCTGGGAGACTTAAAGCTTACCCCTGAGTTTGTCTTTGCTGAGATGATAGAATAAGGTTGGGATGTTGGTTATTGTTACGTTGAGGACTTGGGCTCAGGGTAACTGGGTCCAGTCTACTCCGTAATGTGTGGTCGAACTAGGGCTGGAGAATAACGAATAACAACTCAATTCAACCAAGGCAAGTGCATGCCTGTGACAAAAGCAGTATTCCATCAGCAATGCAATGCAAAAGCTAACTATGAGCGCGAAAGATACGATAACTAATAACTCGAAACAAAAGATCGATGAAGAAATTGATCAACGTGGATGACTATAAGTCCTAGAGAAAGCCTACTTTCGCGCCTCCAGGGCAGATTTGATGGCTACAAGAAAAGGGAAATTAGCATGAATGTCTTAACCGTCAAATATGAAAGACCGGATTGGAACTTACCATCACAAGAAGTCTTAGCATCACCGAAGAGCATGCGCGTACCAGGCATAAAGAACATGGGATTTGGTACATCCGCTGTGAAGAGTAATTATTAGCCAAGTCCATGCACGATAGATAGAGGGACAATATGATATCGCAATATCCCTGGATAGAGATAGATAGATAGCACTCACCATAACCGCTAGACATGCCACGCTTCATAACGATAACCTCCTTACTCTTCCACGCGTGAAGCACAGGCATACCGGAAATAGCCGAGTCAGGCTCCATAGCGATGGGGTTAACAGTATCATTAGCGCCAATAACGAGGGTGACATCTGTGTCAGAGAAGTCGTCGTTGATTTCTTCCATTTCGAGGACGACTGATTGTACCTGTAAGTAACAATTCATTCCGTAAAAGGGAGGGATCTGGTCACATACTATCATATGGCACTGATGCCTCGGCAAGGAGCACATTACATTGACCCGGCATACGACCAGCAACGGGATGAATAGCGAATCTCACATTGACACCCTTGGCGCGTAGGATACGAACGATCTCGGAAAGGGCATACTGCGCCTTGGCGACGGCCATTCCGTAGCCGACGACAATGATGACGTTCTCAGCGCTGGATAGGGCTTCCACTGTATCGTCGATGGTGGTCTGGGTGACTTCTCCTTCGATCTTTTTCTGGTTCTGTGCTGCTGGCGATGAGATACCACCGAAGAGGACGTTTGTCAGGGACCGGTTCATGTTGATGCACATGATGTATGAGAGGATGGAGCCGCTAACGCCGATTAGGGATCCTACGCTGGTCAGGAGTGGATTGTTGAGCATTAAGCCTTCGGCAACTAGAGCGAAGCCCGAGTAGGCGTTCAAGACGGTGATGACGACGGGCATATCGGCGCCGCCGATGGCTGCTGTTGTTGTGTATCCTTTTAGGAAACTGAGGATGGTACTTGCTCCTAAGCATGTGGCGGCGATTGCGGGGCTTCCCGGTGCCATTGTTATGAATGCGCCCATTGTTGCCATGTTGGTTCCCAGGAGAGTTGAGTTGATGACGTGTCGGCCAGGTAGGATGGTCGGTTTGGAGGACATACGACCGGCTAGTTTCAAGAAGGCGACGATCGAACCGGTGAATGTGACGCCACCGATGAGAACACCCAGGTAGGCTGTGGTCAGATGGAGGGTTGTGATGTCGGCAATGTCAGCCAACACACTTCCAGCGCTGGTCAGAACAGCAGCCAATCCAACAACGGAGTGGAGGGCAGCAACAGTCTGGGGAAGACTAGTTGCTGTGATGCGGCGGCCGATCAAGCCTCCGATAATGGCACCTGTTCCGGCAACAGTAGTGAACTGCGTCAGGGTCTCAGTCGAGAAACCAACTGCACCCAACGAAGCCAGGATACCGGAGATGACACCCAGAATACCAAAGATATTACCTCGTCGGGCAGTTTGCTGAGACGCCAGACCAGAGATAGAGCCCATGCACAACAATGTACTGACAAGGTAACCCGCTTGAACAATACCAGACATTCCAGTACTTGCAGCAGCAATAAAACCACCACCAAACACAACAGCCGGGACGGCATACAGCCATGGGTATTCGGCAGGGTCAGTGGGACGCTTAAACATGTCAAGCATGCGCTTAGTGATGACAAAGCCACCAGAGACATTCACAAAGGCCAAGAACACCGACGCAGCACCGAGATACTCAGGAATGGTAGTGGGCACATATCCACCACCCATAATAAACAATCCACCGATACCCACCATGCCCGAGATCGCGTTTGTCACACTCATCAGTGGCGAGTGAAGCGAAGGAGCTACACCCCACACAGCGCGGTATCCGACCAGACCAGCGAGTCCGAAGGTCATCATGTTGCTCATAAAGACTGGACCGGCGGCTTTTCCCAAGGCTAGGGCTGTGCCCATTCCACCAGTCACCATTGTCACATCCCGCGTAGCCTGCTGCCAAGGCGTCAAAGCAACTTCTTCGGCCTTCTTAGCTGCTACTGCTTGCGCATCAGGTTTTGGGGCCGGAGGGGGAGCGGGTGGAGCAGCAGGAGGAATGATTTCGCCGTTGAGAGTCACGATAGAACCACGGACGACTTCGTCCTTGAAGTCAATACCAAACGATTTTTCCTGGGGAGCCATGGAGAGAAGGTACTTGGTAATATTGTTCGAGTAGAGCGTCGAAGACTGAGTCGGCAGACGAGAAGGAAGATCCGTGTAGCCGATGATAGTGACATCCTTGTACTTGCTCAATTCACCAGGAACTGTCGCCTCGCAATTGCCACCAGCTTCCGCAGCAAGATCAACAATGACAGAACCGGGTTTCATAGCAGCAACCATTTCCTTAGTAATGAGCTTTGGTGCAGGTCTGCCAGGGATCAAAGCGGTAGTAATAATAATATCGACTTCTTTCGCCTGCTCCATGAACAGCTTCATTTCAGCATCGATGAATTCCTTAGACATCTCCTTAGCGTATCCACCCTGACCAGCACCATCTTCCTGGAAATCAACCTCAATGAACTCAGCGCCTAGAGACTGGACTTGTTCACGGACAGCGGGACGGGTATCAAAGCCACGGACGATAGCACCCATGCGACGGGCAGAAGCAATTGCACTCAGACCGGCCACACCAGCGCCAATAACAAGGACCTTGCTGGGAGGGATCTTTCCAGCTGCAGTAACCTGACCAGTCAAGAACCGACCGAAGTGATTAGAAGCCTCCAGCACAGCCTTGTAACCAGCAATGTTAGCCATAGAACTAAGCGCGTCGAAGACCTGGGCGCGGGAAATACGAGGAATGCGATCCATCGCGAAAGCAGTCACACCGCGAGCTGCGAGCGCTTCAACGAGAGGTTTGTTCTGTAGGGGATACAGGAACGAGATCACCGTGGAGCCTTGACGGAGAGCTTGGATTTCATTGAATGGACCCTCCGCCTGCGGGCTGCGGACTTTCAAGACAATATCACTCTGTGACCAGATAGCATCGCGGTCGACCAGAGTCGCGCCGGCCTTTTCGTAGGCATCGTCCAACAGCTGTGCACTTTCACCCGCACCGCGTTGTATAAGGACACGAGAAACGCCCTTCTTCAAAAGCAGGGCGACATTCTGTGGTGTGATCGCGACACGGCGTTCACCGGGGAAGATTTCAAGAGGGACACCGATAGTCAATTCCGCGTATGGCTTTGTGGACACGGATTCCGAGGGAGTTGGAGTAGAGGTAGTCGCAGTCCGCTTTGAGACGCCCGGCCACAGCGGCGGAGAGACGGGGGCGCGTTTAGCATGCAAAGACGAGAGAAAGGTAGCATGTCGAATCTGCGAAGCTAATTCCAAAAGTAAGTATCCTGTTAGAAAATAGCTGGAAATGCGCGACGGCTCGGCACGCGAGCTCAGTTGGAGATTGGAGAAGCTTACCCGAGTGCGTCACCGACACCAGTTTCCCCACGCGAGCGAGACACGGCAGCGCTGACCGCATGGACGCTGGAGCACCCATGGTGAGTGATCATGCAAGTTGCACGCTGCGCTGGGGCGTTGTCACATGTATGGAATGCTTATTGGGCCCCAGGAAATGAGCCGGGGGGCTACTGCATCCAGGCCGGACTGAGAGGTATCGGGCGAGAATGAAACAGGAGGCAGAAGACTGAGACTGAGACCAAAGACGGATCTATCAAAGACGCAGCAGAAACAAAAACAAAAGCAAAACGAAGAAGAGAAAGAAATAAGAAAGGAAGGGCAACTTGGACAAGCACCGAATCTCGGAGGTTGGAAGAGGGGAAGCGGCTACTTGTTCCCTAATGAAACCCGAGGGACTGCGTTGTCCTATTTCTGCACCTATGAGAGTTGGTCGAAGGTTCAACCCCTTGTTTAGTTGAACGCCCATCTTCGCGGGGGCGGGGAAGATCGACGAACCGAGAGCATCTCCACCATGTCACTGACGTAGAGATATCACATCAAGTCAAAAGTGAAGAGAATTAGAAATCATTCCTTGGAATCAACAACAAATAGTTGAGATAAGTAAGTTAAATAATTATGCTGAATAGAATAAGCCAAAAGCTATCAGATATAGTGAAATTTTAAAGGCATATGTCCAGATCAGTACTGTCCATAACAGTTTCACAGTCCACAGTCCACAGTCCGCACTACATCATCGAGTGCTGGGCGCACCACGGTCTATAGAGCTGACTTCCTCCACAGTCTCCTCAACAGCGCCCTTGCTATCAATAAAGTGCGTGAGGCGAGTACGAGGAAGCCAAGCACTCTCAGGCATAATGAAGTAAGAGATCAAAGCCAGGATAGTGACACCAGCCATGATAATAGGTGCATCTACCGAAATGTGAGCAAAATAAACAGACCACGAGAGGGAAGAAATACATACAGTTCAAGTTCTCACCAGTGACAGGAAACACGTACGGTGAGAACAGCACGGCAACAACCCATCCGTTCCAGAAGACACCGATGAACTGGAACGGCTTGCTCCAGCGACCGAGACTCCAACGGGGCTTGGGGAAGCGCTTCGGAGTGCACAACAGTCGACCAAGACAGATGAGACCGTAGGCAGCTGCACTGGGAACTCCGGCCGCTGAGACAAGCGAGGTGAAGGCGACGCTGGAGGGGAGAATGGTGCAGGTGACCAGGGCAGCGACACCCCAGACAACGATGACGGCGTTCCGTGGCTGACCGCCCTTCACGCGGGAGACCCAGCTTGAGAAGGGGAGAACACCGTCACGGGCGACGGCGAAGACAAGACGAGAAGCGGCGATAATGGCGATCGCGGTGTTCTGGGATGGTTAGGTATGTCTTGTCATCATCGAAGGGAGTTAATGACTTACCACCCACAAGGCAAACACGCAAATGATGTTCATGAAGATGTGGCCACCCTTGCCCAGGACAACGGCGTACAGAGGCACGAATGGCTGGGGAGAGCCGAAGCTCATGAGTGTGTCAGTGTCAGGCTATAGAAACGTGTTAGCATATCAAACAGTGAGAAGTAGAGATTGATCAAGACAAACCGCGCAGAACAGGAAAAGAATGATAGTAGCCAAGCCACCAAATCCACTGGCAACGGTACTCCAGAAAATACCACGAGCAGCAGTGACAGAGGCATTCTTGGTCTCCTCCGCAACGTGACCAGAAGCATCGAATCCAATCAGAATACCAGCGGTGGCAAGGTAGGAAAGACACCAGTTCCAGCCAGCCGGGGCACCGGTACCGTTGTACGTGGTCATGAAGGCCTCATGAGCAGTACGGAAGCCCCATGTTTGGGCAGTGCCGATGGGCAGCCAAATCAGGTTCAGGAAGAAGTCGAGCATAACGACTCCGGCTGAGAACCAGAAGACGTACTTGAAGTACCTGGGAGGCAAGAAGTTCAGTAGGGCTGCCAGAGCGAGCAGGATTTCGGTGCAGATCCATTGAACGGCACGGAACTTGACGTCGCTGGCATCTGACGGGAAGTCCAGGTTGAATACAGTGATTTCCTGCGAAAATGTTAGCAGATCCCGGCGTGACAGAGGAAGAAGCATACCGAAAGCATATAGTTTGTTGCAGCTTGGGTATTGCCTATGTTTCTATCAGTATCGCCATCACCCCGCGAGCCTCATGAGGATATGCAACATACTGGCACAGAAAGTCGTCCAAGCAGTCGTACTCCACCAAGCAACAATAAAACCAAGAAGCCGACCAAAGCGAGGACCACCAGCCTCAGCAGCCCACAGGTAGATCGAGCCCGCTGACGGGGAAGCCGAACACACTTCCGCAATGACAGCGGCAGTAATGAACGTGAAGACCATGGTGACCAGGTAACTGGTCCAGTAGGCCAGGTTTCCACCGGCGGCAATACCAGTGCTGAAAGTGACGCGCACACCACCGACAAAGTAGAGGGCGGCTAGACAGAAATTAGCATTGTAAGTAAAGAAGCTGGTCGCTAACACATACCGAATGTAGTCGCGAAGTTCTCGAAGAAGTTGTATGTCCGATGAAGGACCTGTTCGTTGAGATCAGTTTCCGATCATTGATTTTCCAGTTGACATGACATACCGGCTTGTAGCCCATGGTCCGCTAGAGATCACATATTAGTCCACTGTTTTGTATTTGCGAGTCGCTCGAGTGCCATCACTTACCAGCAAAGCGGCATCATCCTTGGCTTCGACCTGATTGCGATCGCCCTCGCCCTCGACGAGCACGTCGGCGGGGCCGGGAGCAGCGTCGTGAGAAGCCATATCCAGATCTAGCACGCAAGGAACACGAACAACTGTGTGGTTGAGTTGCTTGCTTGCAGGAGAATTTTTTTTGATAGACTTCCCGCCGTTTTACGGTCTCCGGTCAAGCTCGGCGAACGACCCACTCAGCGGGAAGAGTAGGGGAGATTCCACCCCACAGCTTTAATTACGAGCCTGGACTCCCGCTGTGTCAATGTTCGATCAGTTCATGCAGGTAAGGATCACGTACCGAACTAGGATGGATGAGCAAATCACTGAGACACAAAATAAATAAAAATACGTCAAGTACACCAAACTGGCAAAAGTCAAGACCAAACCAGATCCCGCAAAAGTCGGAGCTTTCTGTTCCGCGGAGAGTTGGGGGCAGGTTTTTGCTAGCCTAACCTTAAACAGTAGGTGGCCTAATATTTCGTTTAGCTCGGATTTCTCCTGTGGGCATGCATTTTATTTCAAATGTTGAAACCTGTTCACCAGAGCACATTCTTATTGCATGACTTGCATGGATATTCGACGAAACCGGTTGCGGACGACCCACTGCCCGCGCCAACCGTGATGTGACTAAGCTATAACAGCCCACCAGTGCTATATGAGCTGTTCTATATCCTGTATTTGATACCTTATGTGTGACAATACGAGGAACTGCCTGAAACTTTGACTGGAAGGTTGATTCTTATTTTCATCGGGTGTCGAGATAAACGCTTTCGTGGTCAAGAGTCAACCAGTGTGCTACTCCACAACATAATATCTGCATTTATACTTCAGATGAGATGAAGAAAAAGGGTAAGAGCTATGACCATTGGGCTTCATGAAGTTTTGTATTATATAGACTTAGTGTTGTATAATCGTGATAAAGTTTCTGATCGTCTTGCTGGCCTTGCATGCATGACCTGTTAGACCTTGAGGTTGTCAAAGTGAAATTGTTGTAGTAATAGTGACAATAAGACGTTTTGAGATTGCCAGTTTGAATTGTAACTGAAGTATGCCATGGAACTCCAGTCCTCATTTGTCTTCTTTCCCTCCTTATATATATTTCCTTTCTTCACTTCTTCTCTTTGCTTCTTCTCTTTGCTTCTTCTCTTTGCTTCTTCTCTTTGCTTCTTCTCTTGATTTCTTTTCTTCTCTTTCCCTTATATATATACTACCTCTTCTTATTTATATTCTTGTCTTATTACCTCGTCTCATTTTATCGTTCGTCATCCTCCACCCTTCTTTCAATTCTTACAAGACATGTTTCTCTCTTTGTTCGTCAACAAAACGGAAACATCGTCACATGGATAAGACATGGCGAGAGCAAACAGGGATCCGAGACTTTCCAACACCACAAAACCCGTCATTCACAAAATATGACAATCCGTGAGCTAGATGTTGAAAGCTTGAATTCGAGCAAGACATAGCCAAGGAGAGGAATCCCGGGACGCCAGACTTCCTGATCAAGATGATTGGATGCTAGGCATCAAAATGCCTGTGAGTTGATCCGGTTTGCACTGGAAATGGGAAATGGCTGGGCTAATGAATTCCTAGGAAGTTTTCTATCTGCTCACGCGGACTGTTTCTCATTATGGACGATTCGAGGCAATACGGTCAGATACCCTAGTGGCGAAGAGAGCCCACGCGATGACATGGAGATCTGAGACTGGAGCAAGTTGAGATGCCCTTTGGCAAATGAGTTTATTCACATCATCGACTTGTCACATGTAGGAAAGAAAGGCGGAAGTGACCAAATTGTGCACCGACACGATACATTGATGCATCTGTACGACTTCATAATGTTTTTGCTCTCACTTTCTACTGTCCCCAATTCTTCATCAGCACAAACCTGAGGTGCAAAATGCCCATTCCCGAGCAAAACTCTGAATCGACGGTATGTGTTTGAGGAGTTTGACAATCTAAAAATGGAAGCTGATCTGCGATGAGAGATACAGAGGAACGAGCCGTCAAGAACCCTTTGTGATCTTGAGAACGAGGTGAATCAAGAGTCTTGTTCGACAAATCACCAACGGTATGAGAGAATGGAGGGCGAGAAAGAAAAGGAGACAAGAATACCACCAGACTCAGGAGGCCAAGCGCACGTTCTTCTCTCTAGCTTGTGCTCCCGCTGGCCCCTATCATATCCCTGCTTGGCTTACTACCAATTCGATGACGACCAGCTGGCATGTTCGCCTTGTGGCATCGACCCACTCCCTTAAAGGTCTTTGGAGTGCTAAGGGGGCAAGATCCGTGCCAAATATCTCAGAGTGCCAGAAGCAGAGGATGAAGTGACCAACCCGCGTCAGTTACTCTCATCTAGATCGAAGCCGAATGGCACCTGTATGCACCTTGGTATGTTCATGCCATCCATTCAAAAGTGCATTGCCATTTTCAAACACTCAAATAGGATCCGAAGGTTGGGTGTTTGTCGTCGTGCACCTGATACCTAATCAAACCAACACAAGGCGTCCGTAGACCTGTTGCCGTTTTCAGGGGACAGCGGTCAGACAATTACCCTCTGCTCATTTCGATATAGGATCATGCTCGACGCATTTCTGGACCTCTCAAAACACCTTTGAATTTGGACACTCACCAAACCAATGGACAGCATCATCAGAAGTGAATGAGAAGCTATTCTGAGAATCTTCGTGTCGAATTACTCGAGTGACGCGTGACTGGCCCCCGTCTTACCCTAGACGATGCTGAGGGCCTCTGTGCCACAGGCGACATCCACCAGATCGCCGATTCTCTCGTCGCCTATTACACCAATGCTGAGACTGGCCTCAGTTCATCCTGCCTCCTATGCCTGCTATGAATAGCGAGAATTTCGAGCTGGTCATGGACAAGGCTGGAACAAAGCATCAGGTCATTACCCAGGCCGGAGACCGTATCGTCGTGAAATGAAGAAGGTTGGAATCATCGCTGCTGACGATGAGGCAGATTCACACTACACACAAAAGACAAGACGAGTGACCCGCCTCATAACAGCCGGCGATTCTCATTGCGAACTGTCATGAGCCAACCTTTTGTTAGCCCGGACATCCGTTGCCTGGTTCACTGTGGAGGATGCTGCGAGTTGGTTTCTGTACCATCTAATCAATGAGTACGAACCAGAAACATCCAGTCTACTTCACCTTCAAACATGGATAACGATCATGTCCTGGTGACATAGCTGGGGCACATGAAGTTATCAAAAGCGGGAGGGAGACAACAGAGCCTCCGATCTGGACCTACACATCCATGGATGGTTATGGAAACTGCGAACTGGAGCGTGCCTGTTTGAGCTGGCATGTCACTGGAAAACATGGAAGGCATGATGCACGACATGCTACGCTGGCATCTAAGACGGAGCTATGTCAAGCTGTCGGACCGCGTTTTCAAAACCTTGCGGTTAACTGAGATCCATCGTCTGGCCGGGCGACTTCACTCAAGACGGCGCAATCCGCTTGGACCGATTGAACCCCGTCTTGTTTCGGAGTTGCAATGGCAATTCGGGGAAACAATTACCCTCAATGGACAACAGAAGCAATGATGTGGACGGCCATTGTCGCCATCTTCAACGGGTTCCAGTCGATGTGCTAATTACATGGGACGGTTTTGTGCCGCGAATTGAGTCGGGGATATGGACTAAGGAAGATATCGCGAAGGATCATACAGACTGGACGAAGGAGATCTGACATCAAACGGTAGCTGTGTGGAGGTCGTTATGGAGTTGATAGAGCATGAGGCCTAGGACGTTGGCACCCCCACTGGCTATTCTTGTTCTCGGCGCCACAAGTGCGTAACGTGCGTTGTTCCCGGCCGAGTTTGTACTTTGGCAATGGACAAAGATGGAAAGGCCATGCCATGCTGTGACTAGTGCAATGGGAGTATAGTATTTGACTATCATTCTCGCATAAGTATTTTGATTCGAAATGATCGTGATTATGTTCTTGATTCGCTGCTTTCTTGATATGTTCGTTGCTTTATATACATTTTGTTGCACAGGTTTGCAGTCGGAGGTAGTCCATAGGGAAATAATAAACAATTTTAAAGAGTCATGGCGTGGGGTATCTTAACGTTGATAATAGTAGGGGATATGTCGTTCAAGAAAAAGGTGGCGACAGGGTTAATAAAGTCCACTTGGGTGGCTGTTGACGAAGCATGGAAGTCCCTGATCCGTCGCAGAACCATGTGAATAGCGGCGGGATTGGAATGTCGAAATATAAGACAGAGAATATCGGGATCAAGTTCTCAAGGAAGAAGAATGTTCGGCTGGACTTCATCCAAAGTCTTGATCCACCCATTTGGAAAGGAGCGTCGCTTGAGCCAGATGTCTTCTAGGACCTCGAGGCCTTTGTCGACATTCTTATACATCATTAGCATCAATTCAGTTTTTGAAGAAAACCAAACTCACCTTGAAACCAAACCGCTTCAACTCATGCATAGTCTGGCGCACATACTTCTGCTCATCTTCATTGCGAGTCTCCTGTCCAGCAATGAAAAGCGGCCACAAAACAGCCAACTGCCCAACACCCTTGGATAGCCTGCAAATCAACATGACGATGCGGCTAACTAACATATCCAAATAGGTGTAATCAGTAATCCAACGAACACGGCCAGCCCCAGCAATCTGGTGCAGGTAGACGAAAGTCGCCTTCTCATATGCTTCAATACACCCAGCATACTCCAGAACATCGGGATACGGATATTCAGCAATACTCTCATCATCCAGATCACCCACCAGCTGCAAAGAGACGGGTGTCTCCGCCCGCCACATCACAAGCTTGTTGAAAATATCTTTGTACATCATGTCAGACTGGTCATTCGTCATCCACGTCTTCTTATCTTGTGCAAATGTGCTAATTGTCGCCTGGATTTCCATCAGGCTGGACCATGCTTCTCGTAGTTCAACGAGACGTGGATTATCCGGTATTGTGGTAGACAGGCTTGGGGTACCGAGGTTATATTCCCATCCTCCTCCCATGGTCTTCCAATAACTACCTTCGACCACTGTGCCACCTGGGGTTGCGCACGCGCCAGCCACGTCGAGGTATGAGAGCAAAGAAACGAGGAATGAGCGGAGTGGGTGGTTTGTGTCAGCGACGCGTTGGACTTCGCGTCTTGAATCTCCGGTATGTGGGTAGAAAAGTAGATTGTAGATCTCGCGCGCGCCTTTGAGATGTACAGCCCAATTCTGGTGCTGGGAGTCCATCATCTAGCAATATGTTAGTACATGATGCCGAATCACCTGAAGAGTATAGCTCGAACCTCGAATAGACATAATAACAAGCACGTGGCGAAATCAGTCAGACCTAGCTGCTGGCAAGGATCTACGTATCGAGCACGGAATCCCTTCACCACTGTCCCGTATTTTCCCATCGCTTGTTGAAAATGTTTGTTCCGCTGTGTTCCTGTTGCTGTATTCGCAAGATGTAATGCGCCCAATGCCTGCATGGCATTTATCATTGTCGGCGATGACCGAGCAAAGTCCGGGAAATATGCGCGGTATGGATTGACTGTGTTGTGGTTGTCGTAGATGATCAGGAGGGTGGAGACCTGATCGATGAAGTGTGTAAAGTATCGTTCGTCGGCGCGCTGGATAGACGTGGCGATGCTGGTCGACGTGATGGGCTCCTGGAAGCGAAACTTGGTCCGCCGTGCAGTCACGGTGGGTGAGATGACTACAGCTTCGCAAGCTATCTCACACCTATCTCCCCCCTCTGCTGACGGAGATACTGTAGACGTGTCGCTCGACCCAGACTCCGGGCTGGGTATTGAGGTATTCGTAATCTTCTTCCGTCGTTTCGGGGCCGATGGCTCTGGCGGGGATTCTGAGGTAGGCCCATAGACCTTGAAGGTCATCCTTCCCTGAGCTCCATCACATTCCCGTCCCAAGCGCACACAATTATTGCAAACCGGGGATGCCTCATCGCAGCGGACGTGACGGCGGCGGCATGTTGAACAGCCGGTGAAGCCTCGGTGGTGCCAGCGGCGCACTCGTTTTCGTTCGGTCGGTGTATCCGTATCTGGTGTATCTGGAGTCATGGGAGTCATGGGAGCCACCATGCGTATCTGAGTCGAAGGTGAGGCCAGACATGAGCGAAATGGTGGAAAAGTCGACAAGGCTCCGGTGGAGCGGGGCGGAAAACAGGGGCATGTTGATCGGCACACCCCACTGCCTTTACTTTTTTATCCCCGCGGGTTGGCGTCCTTCGCTCTTAAATGCCTCTTCCTTGGGGGGCTGAGAGGCCTGCTTGGTTATGGCTTGTTTTGATCTATACTCTTCTACGCCATTGAGGCTGACAATTGTCCCAAGATCTACTCACACTAGTCAGGCGAGACCTAGGGACCTATATCCCTTGAGAGTTGGGATATGTACTTGACATCTGCTACTTATTTAGACTCAGTTGCAGGACGTCATCGTAGGCTGAGAGCTCAATGAGGAGAGAGACAAGCTTGGCGACTGATTGCAATTGGGGTCTGCTATATCAGTAGAAAGAACAGACCATCTGACATACTCAAAGGATTCAGCGGCTACTTATCGGAAACCGACCCCAACTCTACCTTGTGTAGATCTCCAGGATTCAACATTGGATGAGGCAGCAGTATAGAGACCCGTGAGGGCCGTCAGGATTTTATTCACGTCCGAATACCGACAGGAACTAATGCAATAGTCCGTTTCATCTTCGGAGCCTTGTGTCAACACGCTAGATGATAAGATGGACCATGGCCCGCTTTTGCAGACCTTCCAGAGAGCAGGCGTGAATGGCGGAAACAAACCGAGCACATCTAGCTATGTTAAGTATAGTATGGATCTATAGCACACACTGTAACGATGTCGGCCAACGAAATAAAACCTGTGATATCTTAACAAACTGTAGGACCCAGCATACAATATGATAAGCAAGCGGGTGGCGCAAAAGAAACGCTAAAATAGTAGCGTCGTTCATATTGGGGGCTGTTTTCTGATATCAACCTGAAACTGGAACTGTCTCTGAAAGAGCAGAGCCAACGTTAGTGTCAAATATGAGGCAACCGCCCATACATGTATGTATCTTGCCATTGAACTGACTGCTGCTTTTACCTTGAATCGCAATGATCATCGACAGCAAGTGGACCCCAAAGTATGAGCGGAACTTTGCATTGGCGATCCTCGCCAGATGTGTTCTCTTGCATTTTATCGTGTACTTTCACTGTCTGCCGTGTTTATTAATTTGATTATAAAGCAACAGGGGTGATAATTTGTAATTTCAATGAACAAATCAATAAAGTGTAGCGAAACTTAGTTTTCATAGATGCTGGGTCCTCTGTAAAGTCTTTATCTGGTTCAATGTGCCCAGGAGAGTTGGGAATAACTTCGCAATGGCCCGTATTGGGTTGGATCAAGTGTCGCAGAAAGTGTTGCCCTCTAATGGAGGAAATTCGCTTTCAACTAAAACTTATATCAAGTGGGCATCCATGGATAGTTGTATAGAGCTGATAGAAACCGATTCTTCTCAATATTGCAGTGTGCGCTCAGGTGCAACCTTTAAATGGGCACTATAGTATCCCATTTGTTTAACAATCAAAGATAAGACCAAGTAGAGCAAGAGCATGTAGCCTGCATGAGACAAGTCACTGCGGGGAAGCCCTCGGATTTCACGCCGACCTCCAAAATTGTTACCGAAACCCCTCTTTGACAGCCACCTGAACATCTTTAAGAGACTATCTCTCTGGGTATCTCCGACAACCTTCAATTTGTTTTTAGTCAACCCAAAAGCCACACACAATGTCCCAAGGCACAAGACTCCAAGGCAAAGTTGCCATCGTCACCGGTAAGCAAACCACCCCCGCACGATAGCCAACTCCCATCTAATACATCATTCTCAATAGGAGGAGGGTCAGGTTTCGGCGCAGCAATCGCCAGACGCTTCGGCGAAGAAGGCGCCAAAGTAATCGTCACGGACATCAACGTTGAAGGCGGCGAAGGAGTCGCCGCACTCAACCCCTCCAATCTCATCTTCCAGCGCATGGATGTTACCCAGGAGGACGACTGGAAAGCGGTTTTGGAGTTGGCGTTCTCAAAATTTGGGCGACTCGACGCGCTGGTGAATAATGCGGGCACTACCTATCGGAACAAGGTCGGTTATTGAGAACACATTAAGTGCATTACATGTACAAGGACCTGTCACTGATTATTTGACTCCTATGATAGCCTACGGCAGAGGTCACAGATGCAGAGTGGGAGCGCGTGTTCAATGTTAACGTGAAGAGCATTTATCTCGCCACGAAGACTGTCATGCCACGCTTCATCGAGCAAGGCTCGGGCGGGTCCGTGATTAACATTTCATCTACTGGAGCGAGTCGGCCGCGGCCTGGGTTGGTGTGGTACAATGCATCCAAGGGGGCAGTTTCCAATGTGAGTTCGTGATTGTACTTTTGTCTCCGAGAAATTACTAATGCCTCGTCGCTTTAGGCCACTAAAGGTCTCGCAGCGGAGTATGGTCCACACAATATCCGAGTCAACAGCGTTGCTCCTCTCCTTTCTGGTACTGGGCTCTTCTCTATGTTCACTGGTATGGAGGACACCCCCGAGAACAGAGAGAAGTTTATTGGAAATGTGCCGCTGGGTCGCCTTACTGAGGCTGATGATATTGCTAACATGTGTCTTTATTTGGCTAGCGATGAGGGTCGGTTTATCAATGGTACTGAGATGGTTGTTGATGGTGGAAAGTGTGTTTGAAGATTGTCATATCTCAGTCTTAATATACATTTACGTTACCCAGCAGAAACGTGGGATAGAAGTAGATACATCGCTCCCATGCCCTCACCAGAATCGGATTCCTATACATTTAGAATAACGATTTCCTCCAGCGGTCATATCAGACTTGCAAGAAATATCTTCCTATTATTCGCGCGGAAACAAAGTACAATTGCTGCTCAGTCGATGTCGTTAGAGGCATCTGAGGATTCTGGTCTTGATTCTACTTTCCTGAGAGGGAAATACCATACATAGGATGAATCGCAGCTACGGACTAAGACTCGGAGTCTTCGACATAGAGAACGGAAGTTTTACGCGGATGTCTTTTGAAGTTATATCAATGATGATATCTGAAGAGATTGACTAAGCTCAAAGATTTCATATGTTCGTATCCAAATCATATACTTGGCTTTTGATTTATCGACAATCAAACAAACGCAAATTTAGAATCGTCTCGTCTCGACAGCAGGCGCATTCCCAAGAGCAGCCTCAATCTTCTCAACAACCTCCTCAGTCAACAACTCCACAACCGCCAAAGCCCGAATATTATCAGTAACCTGCTGCGGCCTCGAAGCACCAGTAATCATAGACGAAATATTAGGATTCTTCAAAACCCAAGCAAGAGCCAATTGCGCCGGCGAAACGCCCAGCCCCTCAGCAATAGGCTTCAACGCCGCAACCTGATCAAGCTGCCGCTGCCAAGTATCATCCCCAACAGTCTTCTTCAAATTCTGCACATACCCATCCTTCGACTCAGCCAACCGCGACCCCTCAGGCGGCGCAGAGACATCATTATACTTCCCCGTCAAAACCCCACCCTTCAACGGCGACCAAATAGTCAATCCAAGCCCATGCGCCTCGTATAACCAGCGGTATTCCTTCTCGACGCGCTCGCGCACGAGCAGGTTATACTGCGGTTGTTCGACGACTGGACCGATGAGTCCGAGTCTATCAGCGATGCGCCAGGCGTCGGAGATCTCGCTAGCGGACCACTCTGATGTGCCCCAGTAGAACGTTTTGCCGTTGTTGATGAGGTAGTTGAAGGCGCGGACGATTTCTTCCATGGGCGTGTCACGGTCTGGGCGATGCGCGAAGACAATGTCCACGTAGGGGAGATCCAGTCTTTGGAGCGAGAGGTTCATGCCTTCGATGATGTGCTTGCGTGAGAGGCCGTTGTTGTTGAGGGGTTTGTCTGGGTTGGCGCTGTTGGCTTTGCCCCAGTAAAGCTGTGAGGTGTGAGTGCTTTGTTGTGCTTTGTTTTTCGTGGGATGGATGTTTGGTTTGGGATATTTACCTTGGTCGAGATTACCAGGTCATTCTGCTTCCAGCCGAACTTCTTGATCGCTTGTCCGAGGACAATCTCGCCCTGGCCGCCTGAGTATCCTTCGGCTGTGTCGAAGAAGTTGATGCCGGCATCGTAGGCGACCTTCATGCATTCAAGGGCAGTTTCTGTACTTGATTAGTCTCAATCGACAGTAACAATAGAATTCCGGTGCATGCATACCATTTCCGACATGACCGCCGTAAGTGAGCCAGCTACCCAACGAGATAACAGAGACCTTCAGCCCAGTCCGGCCGAGGAAGCGATATTGCATTTCAGGAAGAGTGTCCGACATGATGGGAGAATAAAGTAGAGTTGAGTTTGTAGGACGACTTCATGCGGGGAGAACCCTCTTTATGACGAAGCAGACACACACGGGCCGATGCGGGGCTCCGGGGTTAAGACGGCATTCGGAGCTTTCTTCGCTTTCCCCCATTTCCCGCTTTGGGACGCCGACGCTGGGCTTGGACCTTTGTGACGCCAGAAATATGGGGCATGACGCGTTTAGGCTAATTGCGTTTGATGCCATTGGAAATGCTTGACCAAGAGTGGCTTGGTTTACCGCGTGGAAAGCGGATGAATCATAGAGAGGACCACGTGGGGGGGTTCTAGCTGGGTAGTCTTTATATCGCTCAGGCTCAGAAGTCAAGGGGGCGCAATACCTGGTGCGAATGTATTCATTGGAAAGCGGTAATTGGATTCAGTTGCAATCAGGGGTAATTACAATCTTACAGAATGGCGGTTACAATAAGCGCAGATAGAATAGCATAAGAGCAGTGTGAGATGTGAAGCAATATTTCCCTATTACGGGCTAATGCTACAACGTGACTGTCAACAATCTACGTGAGATGCATACATGATGCTGCAGATGCATGTAGCTCAAAGAGACAATATGTGGGGCGTCACGTAATGCTTGTTTGGCAGATCACGTGCTTAATATGGGTGGAGCCCTACTTCCTAATCGGGATGTCAAACATTACCTCATGATCTGATTTGACCTGCAAATAAAATTTGGTCTGGCCAAGATATCTTCATAAGAAAGATCCAAGTTTTGTCTGCGACATATGGAGTTACATGGTCGGCTTCTCCCTTACCTTGGCCATGCACCTTTCGAATCTTTCTACGAGGGCGGAATGATAACCGGGATTTTCAAATATTTGGATCCATTACCTGAAGAGGTTAAGCGCCTTGACGTTTTCTAAAGCCTTCGATTCTTGGTATGATCAAGGTCAAACTCTCTGCCATGGATCATACATCTACGAGACATGAACAATATAACCAATTTCTAATGCGCAGCATTTCAAACCATTAGAAGTATTGATATCTGGGGCAATTATCTAATATTGTCACCTAGACGCTATTGGCATTAGGGTTAGAGGAACAACCAAAGATCAACCATAAACAGACTAGAACATGAATATAGACACACAACCCATTACCCTATTAAATAAAGCAAAGCCACCCTAACCAACCATCATTACCACTACCTGAAAATTCAAAATTCACACCTAGTAGGAACAGCACCCGGATACTCAGGATAAACAGGCGTCTGCCCCGCATAAGAACATTTACAGAAATTAGTCTCCATAGGAATACCAGAACACGCACTCGCAGGCGCAGTGACACAGTAATCATTAAACGAGACCGAGGTCGTCATGCCTAGTGGACAGTAGCTGGATGGCATGCAGAAGGTATCGTAGGTAGTTGAGCCTTCGAGGAGGGTCATGCTGTACCATTGATCTTCGGCGCAGGAGCAGGAGACAGCTTTGGTCATGAGAAACCAGTTAGAGGTTTCATTTCTTTGGCCTTTTACCTGGCGAGGCGAATAATTGTAAAGAGATGAAGATCCGAGAAAAAGAAGATACGCACCACTTATGATAGTCGACTGTCCTCCAGCAAGCGTACCCTCGTATAGAGTTGACGTAGCATAAGCAAGCGCACCATTCGAACACTCAGTCGTGATCCACGCTGCATTAAGCGGGAAACAGGTTGGTTGTTCCATGCAGTGGTCTGGATGCCAGACTGACGAGAAGAAACCCTGTGGGCATTTCATTGGAGGCTCTGGTCTCGAGCAGTAGGATACTGGTGTTCCTAGCGTGCAGTCGGTTGTGTAGATGGCGAGTTGTCCATCTGAGCAGCGGAGCGCTACGGCTGGAGTTATTATCGCTGGAGTTGCGTATGCTGTGACCGTGCCGGTTTGTTGGGGGAATGCTATTGCGGCGGAGTGGAAGAGGGGGAGTAAGATGAAGACTTGGCGGGTGACGTACATGATGCTGGATATTCTTGTGTATAAAATAGAATGTTGTAATTGAGGTGGATATTTGGTGCAAAGGCTGTGAGCTGGCTCGGATTCTTCAGCAGCGAGAGGCGATTGAGTCGCTTCTTATATCGTCCGAAATCCAGCCCCAGCACCAGCGCAGCCAGATTAGTCTTTTCTAAAGACTAATAAAGTTCAAAAGATCTCAGTCTTGCCAATGCAAGCCCAACACACTCCTGATAGGGACAAAGCAACACTTGCTGATAGCCCCCAGCACATCAGAAATAGAGATAGCTCAGCTCATACCACCTCGTGGTCGAGACTGCATGTAACCATTTGATAAACAGAGTCACTGACCTCCTCGCTCTTGTTCAAATACGCCACAATAGCATAAGCCTAGCTAGCCGTAAGCCAGAAAACATAGTAGCCAAGACACAGTAGCCAAGACACAATTCCAAGACAAAGGATCCTTATCTGGGAAATCAACGCTCTGAGAATAGTTTGCGCTGGTGTGTAGCGTAGTCTGGAAATCTACTACGGTCATCCCAGCTCGGTGGCATGTCACTTGTGGGTGATAACGTTAGCTGCGTAGTGGTACGTAGTGCTCTCAAACAGAAAATGTATCGAAGCCGAGATTCGGCTCGTATGTTGCGCACAGTAGAAATGAGTGTGCTACACTGCGATAGACACAGATACGAGACAGTGCCTTGGAATGATTGCGACCCTGGCTGTTGCTTGATGAGGTGGATGTTGGCTGATCCCAGGAATCGGTTGGAATGTTGGAATGCTGTCAATCACTGTCCTGGTCTAGATCGTCTTTTAACTCGTTCTGTTTTGGATATTGTGCTTGTCTGGCTTTTTCGAGTCATGTTTGGGTCTCATCGGTCCTACGGGGTTCGTTGCACATGTCGCACAGTGGATGTACTCGCTTTCGTCGTTGCCTACACAATATGGTGAGATTGATACTGCTTTTGTATGGGGGTGCGCTGAGACATTCCCGATACGATGGGTTTGGGACGAAACATTTGGTGGTGTTTCAGTAGGGGAGGTCTGTTTGGCTGCGACATATATTTGATTGATGTTGTCCTATCTATAACCTTGGTGGAACAGCATCTTCTATACTTATAGGATTAGAGTTGTCAGGTTAATGTGAGGCAATATAGGGGAATGGAGAATAACTGAGGGTCAAAAAGAAATCAAGATGCGATCAAACCTTGAAAAGAGCTTGTATCTTCTACGTAGGCTTGATCATATCGACTAATGCAGTCCATTTGCGTACCAGGACTCATTTAAATTTTATCACGAGAACGACAGTATGGCCATAGCACACCCTCCCCGCCTGACTGGAAGATGTCCAACAATCAGAAATCATATACACGAATCAAAGCTCCTGGGTACAGTCCAGCAAGTACGGGTCCAACGTGGTCAAGAAGCATGGGTTATATCCTGTTGGTTAAAGTAACAGGGAAAGTCACGCGCTGCGTCCGTTTCCCACTATATCTTGAACAACATGTTTCTTAGAACTTGTTGTGCAGGTGACCATGACGGTGGAGATGTCTGCGTGCGTGGGTAGCGGGCTGCTCCTGTTCTACAGAGTCCGCCTCCGCAGCATCCCTCTTCACGTAGGAAACGGCTGTGGAGGTCTCAATGACGGTTGTGGTTGCAGTGGACAAAGTGCGGGTGCTGCCCGTGGTGGTTGCATACGGGACACCGTTCTCATCAATCAGGACGATAATATCCCGCTGGAGATAGATAATCTCCTCGGTGATAGGGTCGAGAACAATAGACGTCGTGGGGGTCGGTGTATGCGTGGGGGTCGACGTGGAAGTAGAAGTCGAAGTAATTGCCGGGGCTTCGGCGGTGGCGGTATGGGCAACATTGAGATTGCCGAGCAAGTCGCCCGTATCGATTGTGATACCCAGAGAGATGGAGGGCAATGCCAACGACGGAAGTATGCCTGCAGCTGTTGTGGTAGTCGAAGAGTCCATATCCATCGAAGCGTAGGCTGGGCCCCATTCGATACCCATTGAGCCTGGCAATCCGTCGGCATACATGAAGACGTTTTCGTTTTTGAGCGCAGAGGGAACTTCAAACTCGCATTGACGCTGCTTGCTTTCTGTCTGGATGTCGAAGATTTCGCAATCGTCAATCAGGCCTGTCTCGCTTGTGCAAGTGTCAACAGCCTTCTGCAGCACACCGTCATCCCAGGCGTGGATGAAATCACCGTGGTACCCGTATCCAGTGGGGTCACCGTTGGCCAGCGCGAAGTACCCATCAACGTCCTTGAAAGCATATGTATTCCAGATTGTCTCGTAGAAGAGTGATACAAGGCGAGTTTCGTATCCCTCGGGGCAGACACCGTCCATAACCAGAGATGGATACGCGACGTGGGACTTGTGGTCATCGGAGTCGACATCCTTACCATTCCAGCAGGATGGGAACATCAGCTCGAACCGAACGCCGTCGGTGCAGTGCTCGTCGAGGTAGGTTTTGTTCGGCATGAAGTGACGGTAAAGGGATGCTTCGGCGGTTGTTTGATAGTTCAAGCAGTTGAATCCAATAGCCTTCTGACGCAAAGCGGCCTGCGAGGCTTGATCACCAGTCCAGGAGGACTTGGGAGGGTCGGGAACTGGCCAGGTGAAGTTACGCTGGAAGGCATCACCGGCTAGCATGCGGAAACCATTCGGGAACGCGGTGACATTCTTTCCATAGAGGAGGTAGTAGCTGGTGATGTATTAGCAATAATCATACAACGTGTTAAATAAACTCACGCAAGCATGCCTCCAACCTCCTCAACCAGCTCGGCACTGCCATTGGTATGCATGAAGTATAGAGCTGGGGTCCAATATGCCGACTTATCCTGCGTCACAGCGCAAGACGTGCAGCTAGAGCCCAAAAGAGAGTTCTGGTCAGAACTCATACCGAAGCCTATACATGATTAATTATCCGTGGAACACCTTCGAGACTTCAATATACTTACTTCCACCACCGTGAACCGAATGCACATGAGGAGAGACTTTCCCCGGGTCCACAAGGGGATCCAGCCGCGCGACACCAGTTCGCCCACGGCAAGGAAGACGCCAAAATGCAGTTGCATAAGAGGGAAAGAGAGTGAAGCAAGCCATCAAGATGGCCGTCAGTCGGATGTCCTGCATGTTGTGAATGAAAGAGCCGCGTCCACGGGCCCAACTATAGAGAAAAAGAACGAATGAATAGATCTCAGGGTTATAATTTCAAATGTACGACTCTCCAGGAGCACCGAATCAATCGGTTAGGCGTGATAAAAAGAGAGGCAGTCGGAGTGTTGTTGTCGGATGCTAAGCAATATGTCAGTCAAAGGTCCCACCTGGGCGCGCGTTCTTTTTCAAAAGCCAGGACAGCAAGCGCAGGCGCCTCATGTTGCAGACAGGAGATTCCAGGTGGCCAATCATTCGTCATTCAAACGATATAAATTGGGGAGATCGATGGGGATGCTCCCTTCCCGCGAAGGAATGGTCCCTTGCATGCTGTCCCTTTATTCCGTAGGGATGGCAGTGTCGCGAATGAAAAAGCCCTAGAGCATGTAACTTACCGATTGAGCGCGTTCTCCTTGACGTCAACAAACAAACAGGATCGTCGTTTGAAGCCTTGATCGGGCTGTTACTCCCTATAGCCCTGGAGGGGTCAGCACCAACTCGATGCCTTTCATACTTGTCATTCTCGATAAACTCACTGTTGTGATTGGAATCCCCAAATGAAAGTAAATTGTTAAAGAAAGACACAGTCTGTAAACAGACAAAAAGATCGGAATGAACGAGCGACAGACCCTGAGATAGGGCAAAAGATAGAAGGCGCCGAAGTCAACCGTGAAAAGGGCTGAAGCCACAGACAAGGCGGAGGAGGGGGATCAAGTACTGTAATCCAGTGGCGCCCCCCTTAGTTGAGCATTGTTCATAAGAGAGGGCCCTGAATTTAATGACCTGGCCAATCCCTCGATATCCTGGATATTAGGTAGGGCTCCTCGGCGACCCGTAAACGTCAGGTCAATTGCCCGAGCATCCATAGCCAAACCTATAGCGATTGGGTGTTCATCCGAAATTAAAATGAGCAGTGAATAGGAGGGCGAACAGTAAAACCGCCAAGGCGAGTGGATTATTACGGGGGAGGAATGATATGAAACGAACGTCGTGTTCCTAGGCTAAAAGAGCCTAACATAGGGCTAATTCACTAGCACAACGTCCATCGTCTCGGGGTGGTCCACGCTGAGTCTCGGGATTGGACCGCACGGCGCATCATGAAACGACTCCATAGATTAACGTAACCCCTGTCTGATAATGAGACTTCTAAAATGTGCGTAGGCGAGATTACACGTTTATTTATTATAAGTTAATGGATGATATATTTTCAAGCGATAAGTATATATTTCGTCCACCTATAAGACAAGGGATATCTATATCATGCTGTATGAAAGCCGTGCGCAGTCAAGAGGGAATCTTCACTAGCTCAGACAGTAGTCGTTTGAGGCAGTCTTGGACATCTTACCTATTTCTGCAACGATCAGATCTTATGCCCCAGCCCGATGTCTCAGATCTTGCATACAGTATATTTGCGGTGAAACGACCATGTCGGATGTGCGAAGCTTGACACTATCTAACTCTCCGGCACTTGTTCTGTACAGGACCTCATGTGGACCTTTAATTAAAATGGCCGTGGAGCTCCTGCTTCAATGTGACTTGATTCGTTTTGTTTCTTGTTTTCAGGGTTGGTCGAACTACAGTGGGGAGGAGCGGACTTCATCTTGGCCGATTGTTTCAGAGCCGATGAGACAGATCTTGGGGAATTACTTATAGAACAGGCGGTGTCCAGCATAGAAGAAACATGAGCGGGAAATGTGCAAGACATATTCTGGAGACTAGGATCGACGAGGACGGGTCCAGTGAGCCAATGAACTTGAACAATTATGATACATAGCGGAGTAGATGTAGCTCTCGGCGTCTATTCTAAGAAGGCAATACATATACAGTAAGCTGTACGATAAGCCAGATCAAGCCTTCACCTCATCCAGAGCCTTCTTCGCGCGCGCAACACTCTCCCGTGCACGAGGATCCGACAACTCTTGGATAGACTTGCCACCGTCCCGCACAATCTTGCGAAGAGCGACCTCAGTTTCCCGCAGAGCAGTACGTCCTTCTTCGCGGACCTCCTCCTCCCAGAAGGTACGGGCACTATCCCATCTCTTCTGCTGGCGGCGCACAGAGTAGATCAGACCAACCGCGGCAAGAGTACATGACTCATATACCGAGGCGGACGGCACAGCCACGTACGTTAGAGCGGACAGAGCGGATGTCAGAGTTGTAGTGGAGACACTGAAAAGGACCAGACTCTGGGCAAGGGCTTGGAGAGAGGGGACGGTGGTCGTGAGGAGCTTAGTGCGGAGGTCGGGGATTTGGGTTGGCCAGGGAGCCGAAACGGGCTCAGCAGGGACAGGGGCTGTGGTTGACTCGGGGGTTGAAGTCGGTTCTTCTAGCAGGCCGGCCTGCTGGTATTTGCCTGCGGTCCAGATGACTTCCCGCTCGGCGCGGCGGAGAAACTGCTTCTCGAGGATCTCGGAGGTGACCATGCCCACATCGTCGACGCGCCAGAAGAGCTTCCACCATGCGAGGCCCCGCCAGCGCGGACTGGCCAGACCGGCTTCGAGAGAACTGCGGAGCTCGGAGTGAGCGCGCTCTGCCCAGGTTGTGATGCCTTCATCGAGCTGGGAGCGGAGCTCTTCAGGGGCTATGCCAGCGGTCTGGTCTTGGAGCGCCTTCGCATCCCGGACGAGCACGCTAGCCTCGGCGGAGTCGAGGATAGACTCCACTAGAGGAACTAAGGCTGGGTTCAATTTGTCCTGAGTTGATGCTTCCGAGAAGCTTGCAAGCCAGTCGATGAGCGGCTGCACACCACTACCATTCCATCCACGTTCGTAGTCTCCGGCGTTTTGGACGGAGTCGCGGAATCTGTCTAAGGCTGTGCTGGCACGTTCAATATCCACCAGAGAAAGTCGGTCGTTGTTGAATTTTTGATCTGCCACGGCGAGTTCAATAGCACCGCGCACGGAAGCGAGCTCATGCTTCAGGTCTGACCGGCCCATCATTGTGCTGTAAGCCAGTAGACCATCCACCCCGCTTCCGCAGACGATACTGCGGTGCACAGGATACCGAACAACATTATGCCGACCGGAGTGCGATGACTGGATGGTCACAGTTGGAACGAGAAAGGTGTCGGCGTGGAGCGTAGCGGCATTGGGGTCAGGCTCGGAGCCGATCGTGCTGACTAGGATTTCCAGGTTTCCGTTCCTGAGAATGGGCGAGGGCACTGATATTGTCGGTAGCAAATCATTGGGGATAGATTCTGAGATTTCACCATATCTACATAGTTAATATCGAGTCAGTATAGTCTATGACGGACACATAACAGGCGGAAGTCATCCATACCTAATCAACAGCCCTCGCGATGAGTCGGCATTGTATGAGTCTAGAATGTCTTCCCAAGTTTCCCGCGGCGTTAATGGGTCGGCAAGCAGTAGTCTAACGAGTTTGCGGGCACAGGTCGCATCATTCAATCCGAGGACTACATTTCAGACTCAAATCAGTACCTCGCTTTTTCAAGAAACACCCAATGTCCAAAAGAACAAGGCTACAAACAAGCAGAAACTCACCAGCAACACGAATAAGAGGCGTCTCAGACTCCAATCCCCGTAGCGCAAACTGCAGCCTACTAAGGTTCACCTGCTCAAGCGCCGCATCCTTGACTCCTTCCAGGGCAGTGTAGAGCTCCTTGAACCGGGGCGGAACGGATTTCGCAGTAATCACAGACGATGTGTTGAATGGCCGAGGAGTCGACGCTATGATTGTGTTCTGGGGCCGACTGCTTCGTCGCAATGTGTCGGTTTTGTCAATGCTGCGACCGCTGGCGCGTGTTGATAATGTGCGGCGCCAAATCGCGCACGACGGACAATAGAAGACATAATTACTGTCCAGCGAGCGCGACAGGCTCTTTATGAGCGCGCTGCGCATTCTGGGGGCCATTGAGGCGTGTGACGAGCGGGCAATTCTGAAGCCCGATGGACGAACTTGAGCGGAAGTGGACGCGGGATCGGGGCTTGGCATTGCCATGTTTACCAAGTTATGCTCTGTCTATGCTCCAATATTCGAACATTTCGACAGCCTAGTAGATTGTTTCATATGATACTGATGTAAATTACCTTACAGATATTCGTATTTACAAATTCTACGAATCCCAAGATCAAACAAGAAAAAGCATACATGTTAAACTGAACTGTCCTTTATGATCGCTAGTATTGTGATTCACGGGATGATCGCCTGGCGAGAGGTAGGATCAAGCAGATAGATAGGGTATCGTATCGATCGTGTCGGGCAGAAAGGCGTGAGCGCTGGAGGACAGGAAGAAGAAATGCATAGATCGTGTCATAATATCAACTCAACCACATCAAGGGCCATCTCATGCATCCTTGGGAGGATCCCGGGGGCGACGACTAGGACGCGAGCCAGCAGACCTGTGAGCCTCAATTAGCTTCTGAATGAATTATGATCAGTCGTTCAAAACTTACATGCTGATTCGCCGGGCAACAGTAGCCAGTCCAGCATCATTGGCAGCCTCGTGCTCAGCACGCTCCAAAGCCACACGGCGGCTCTCCTCGCTCTTCTGGAAGACTTCTTCCTGGCTAGGAGGCAAGCGCTCGTTCTGAATATCAACCTTACGGGCATCCTCAAAGTTGTGGATGGCCTGCTTGATGCCCTCTGCACCCAGCATGAGAGTTCCAGCAGGAAGACGACCGCCAGCCGCCGTCTTCAGCTCAGTGACACTCTCGGATTGTTCACGAAGGACCTGGAAGACACGAGAGAGACGGCCAATGGCAAGAATCTTGTTTTTGATGGCGCGTCTCTTGAACTCGCTGGATTCGGGGTCGTTTGATACAGGAGAGGTGATCGGGGCGCTGTCCTCGGGGGGAGACACTTCGGAGGTGGGAGTATCGTCCTCCAATTCCTCCTTCGAGCAGGTGTTGAGAATGGCAATGAGCATATCGGTAATCTTCTCACCAACGAACGGCAGGGACCAGGTGAAAACATCCATGAAGTTGGGAAGCCAGTATGGGTGAGGAGTGCAGTTGAATTGGCGAATGTTCATCACGTTGTTCTCATATTTGAGGACGGCCGCCTTGTTGTTGTAAACGTCCAAATAGTTGGGGGCACTAAAGATGGTCATAACACTGGGGAAGCCAGTGGTGCGCGTTTTCCGGTACATGCGGTATCCGGCATCCTGAGCCTCGTGCGCTCTGATAATGGAAAGCAGGTTGTTCTTCTCCAGGAACGCACATGCAGCTGGATAAGAGAAAAAGTAGGAGCATCCGCGAACACTGTTGTGAATAAAGAAATCGCCTGTTTTTTCTTGGCCGAATTCCTCCAGAGGATCGGCCCAGAGGATATCACACATAAGTCCGTGGGTCGGGGGTTCCCGGAATCGGTCGATCTGCAGTTGACTTTAGTTCCTAGCATCGCCCGTATACAGATATGGTAATACTTACGGACTTGATGTCCTCGAGAGTGTGAAGCTCCGGGCTGAGACCACCGTGAATACAGAGGAACTGCTTGTTCATGACAGCCGCCAGCGGCAGCGAACAGAAGGACTCAATGCATGCCTCATAAATCCGCTCACTATACTTGTGCTTGCACTCCAACTTGAAAGTAAAGTAGTCCGTAAGGTGACGACATTCGTGGTTACCCCGCAGAAGCCAAAGCGAATCGGGATACCAGATCTTCAATGCCCAGAGATACAGCACACACTGCGAGAGAATGTCAGAATCCATTTAGCTTGGATGGGACACCTGATAACGCACCTCGATACTGAAATAGCCTCGATCGACGTAATCGCCCAAAAACAGATATCTTGTCTCCGAAGGGTCACCGCCAACCTCGAACAGCTTCATCAGATCGTAGTATTGTCCGTGAACATCACCACACACTGTAATGGGCGCATCCATTTCGAGCAGATTGGGCTCTGATCGCAGAACCTGAGTACCGGCATGGATAATCCATAGCGCCTGTTCTTCGGAGAGACGGCCTTCGCGGTAGAGGTGCTGCTTGAGGTACTGGAGGTTGGGCTTGGAGGGATCCTCGGGGGACCAAAACATATCATCTGGGGGAGTGCTTAAGGCGGGCGCTTGGACCTCTGAGGGCACGAAATACCGTCAGTGATCAGATTGCAACTTTGGAATGTCGTGCAGCGACCGAGACCGCATTACCTTTGACCACTCGTTCCATTGTCGAGACCTGCGTGCTGTCCTCCATGGTGTGCAATGTGAAGTCGATCTCCGGGACCGGCTTCTTTTCGCTCACCGCACGTGCGATGGTCTTATCCATTTTGGCTGATATTGACGTGTAGTTGATAGCTGAGGGTTCGGAGTAAGGGGGGTTGAAACCGCGCGGGAGATGTGGCGGGGTGAGTTCAGGGCGGGATGAAGCTCCCACGGATGGAAGAGGATTATCGGATCAGTAGCGTCAACAGTGGTGGGGGTGGAAAAGGTGCCGGATGTATAGGAAAAAGCAGAGCCCACAGTGGGAGAAGTGTGTGTTTTGGGGAAGTGTGAAGGGAAAAAGAGAAACAAATTGGATAAGCGGCTTTCTGGGCCGCTGCTAACTCAGTGGACCACCAACGATCGGTCGATGTACAAAATCCGACCTTTCTTTCCGAGACTTTGGATCTCGATAGATGCGTAGGTAAAAGTAGGACTGGAGGTCGAAATCCAGCTCAGCTGAACCTCGGAGCCTCAATGTCAGGGGGGGTGCCTAAGGCAGTAATGATCCCTTAGTTGCGTGATGGCCGTTCCCCACGCCCCAGGGCTATCAGCTTCCCCCGATTTCAAAGACATTTGGTCTGTTTTGTCTGATATAGCTGTATAGCTGTCAGCAAATTTAATTCTCTTTTCTTCAAACTCGAAGTTGCATCTCTTATTTGAAGCCCACTATGTTGATTGTGGCCAACTAGGCCTAATATGCCTAGATCGCTCAGGTATGCAGGATTGATGATCTGCATAAAGCGAAAATTCTTCATACCTGCAGCTATTACTGTGGGCTGCCTTAAATACGGTTGGGCTTATCTGAGAAGAGAATACCGACATTCCATCCAAGCTTGGGCACAAGTCTATGTTAAGAACAAGTCCGCAAGAGGGGATACTTTAAGAGTACCCAACACATTAGTACCTGTGACTTGGGAACTTGCAGACCAGACCAGCTTTTATCCCAATGGGTTGAGATAGATCAACTACAATTCCCTCCTGCTTCCCCATAACATGCCGGAGAATGGAACACAAGCTCTGTTCGTATTGATGACTTCCCCGATGGAACTGAACCCCCACTTTTCTCTCGAGGATCTCCGGGGTCAACTGGGGATAGCTGGGGAACACAATGACACAACCATCACCAAATCATATTCGAGGGTTGCATTGCTTCTTTGTGGCGGTTTAGGAATACGATACAGAAAAGGTACTTCGTAGTCTAATGGATGTTATACATTGGTCAATCCAGACTATATACTCTGTCGACTATTCTCACCATTAAGTCCTCACACCTCGATAGTACTAACATCATCACCCCGAGGACAGAATGTGCAGAATCCCATGGATAGCACTGCAGCTGGCTTCGTCATTGATCCTTGGGGTCAACGCGTACACCAGTCCTTGTATCTATCAGTCGGATAAATGTGGCTCTACCCTGGCGACGATGTATGGTACGTGAACCTGTTTGATCAACATGGCAATCTAAAGTATCCTATATCAAATCGTTTCTAATCAACTGACTACACGCTTTGGATAGGTTACTCGGTTTCTGAGTTGATTGCTGCCGTCAACGAGACATCCTCGATCCCACAGCTATCTATGGCTCAGCTCTTTCAGGTCATATACCGGTGTGAGGATATCTACGGCGGCATTGTTGGCAATAGTCTGTGCATTGATGGATGTATCCCGGCAAATAATGCTACTCGTGATGATCAATGCCAACTCTCCGGGGGCCCCGGCGGAACCACTACAGTCACAGTTACTACTGCCGCTCCCGTTTCCTGCTACAAGAAATGCATGACATTTTGTTTCGGAGGCAATTGCACAACCTGTATGAACACGATGCATCCGCCTACTATGACTCCGCTTTTGAGATTTTGATCAAGGATGATGTGACTCAACCCACACCTAGTTGGTCCAGTGAGAGCGTGTTCTGTGAAGAACCAATCTTATTTCGAATGGCCTATAGTTGCTTAGTGTACTCTGCAAGTTACCATTTGGCATTTTTCTGCTGTTATTAAAGCACCATTATGTCACTCGTTTAAATCCACTGGCATCAAAGTTTCTAATAATCGTACCATCTACTACTCATCATGTCATCTAATATGTCCGGCCCGATCTCAATCATCAAAGCCGAATAGCTAAGAGCAAAAGAAAGAAATGGAAGAAGTGGAAGACAAAAGGGGAGGCAGACAGACAAAATGATGGTAGTTTCTTAGGTATTATGTATAGGCAATATAATACCTATAGAGGCGAATGACTGCTCATGAGAAAGTATACGCTAGTGAAGACCAAACTGTCGAATTTACTGGCTTAAGCCACAATAACTCATCATAGAATTTGACTAGCAGCGAATGAATACCTAAAAGCCCTACTAAGCTGAGGAGACCAACAGCCCATACTTATACATAGGACAGTAAGGGAGTATGTGCTAGGCTCATCCTATGAGCGGAGAAAAGAATAAATCCTCAACAATTCATGCTATCCCCGTATCAATCCGAGTGCGGCCAAGTGCGGCCCAGAAAATCTCTTTCGTCACAGACGTAAAGAGTGCGTGACATTACGCTTACAAGATGCACTGGTCGTTACGAGAACCGGGCTTTGAGTCACAGCCAGCGAAGCAATAAGCGTTTCCAGTAATGGCGCCCAGGATATCGGTGCAGTGGAACAGGCTCTGGGAAAGCTGGGTAGTGGTCAGCGCGGGGATGGAGGCGGTGTCGTTCACAGCCGCAGTGAGCTGGGCCGTGGTGTAGGCTGTTCAAACAGGTAACAATTAGTATATTTGGCGTTCCTTGGGTATCAAGTATTGCTTACTGAAGGGCGCAGCAAGCAGCACGGAGCCGCACTTGAATGACTGGTATTCACAGTTGGCAGCTTGTTGAGCAGAAGCTCCAGCCAAGAGGAGGCCCAGGGCAATGGTGGTTTGGGAAAACATATTGATGAACTGAGGGGCTTTTTGAATGATTAAAAGTGTCTTGATAGCAGACTGTCCTGGGAAGAAGAAAGACTGGTAATTCTCGGCGAGAATGGGCATATTTATATGTTTTTATCTTATTTCTTGTAATAAAATGACTCCAGCTCATCGCCTTTCTGTTTAGGCTTTCGGTATCTATTCCACAGCTACCGCTGAGAATCATGAGAGTGAAGCAAAATGATGGATACGTCAAGTCTCATGTCACCCCTCAACTGGGAATGATTCGACAACAGGTTCATCTTGGCATGAACTGGTAGTAACCCTCCTTTAAAGTTAACGCCCCAATCCTTCAGGTGGCTCCCAAAGAGCCATTAAGTTCGATAATGCTTAACATGGCATGTATGGACTAAACAATCCAAGCACTGACTGGCCGACAGATGAAGGTAATTGCCAGGTTCTTCAAATGATGCCCAAAGGAAAATTAAGTTCAATATAAGCTTAAATATAGTATGTCTAGAACGGCCTAAGCACCAAATAACCAGGGCTGTGACACCTAAGCGGATATTTCTTCCTTGGGCCAACGCATCTCGGCGTCGTACAGGCCGATCAAACCCAATAATGTGTTGCGCGGTCTTCACTTGTAGCTTGAAGTCCGTCTGCTAACCCCAAAGCAAGTCTTGTAGCATGATCTACAGGCAACGGCCCTCAACTTTGCTTTCATGGAAAGCCTCTGCTGTTTTGTTTCATAGGATTTGTTGTTGGTATTGATGCACGGAAGACCCCAACGAAGAAGAGAAGGAGAAGAAGATGATGAGTCTCTATGGAGGAGCATCAGACTAAATACAACAGCGGACAGTACACGGTGCCACTGATGAAGTATTGGGCAGATTCTTCACAAAAACCTCGAAGCGAGGATACCGTTTCATACATTGTTTTCACTTCTTTGTTGCCAATTTCCGAGTGCGTCGGGTTGTATTTGTTTATATAAGTGGGGATGTGAAAGGACTTATGGCCTATGTCTGTGCCTAGGTAGTCCTGTGGACTAGTTAGGGCAAGCAAAAGAGGCCTGATCCCCGGGGCAATCATGCCATTCCCCGTTAAGAAAAATGTAGTGCTCATTTGGACGTCACAAGAATAATTACTACTGTAGTGGCTTACTGCCTATGGATTCAGATGTCTTTTTACTGAGTAAATATGGCATACGGCCTTGGAAGGACCGTCTTACTCTTTCTCCTCATAGCTTGAGCATCGAGTACTGTCTTCGCGTCAGCTCGTCTTCACGATGTCACTCTCTTCCTCCCAACAGCTTGAGCACGGAGGACTGTCATTGCACCAACACGCCTCCACGGTGCCACTCCTTGACCTACCCACTGAACTGATCCTACTGGTTGCACATCAACTAGACGAACATCACGTCTTGGCACTCCTCCAAACAAATCCCCGCCTACATGACCTACTTATCACATATCTTTACAAACGCAATCTCGAGTCACTAGACCCCGCGTTCTGCTCGTGTTGCGAAAAGGGATTAGACGCTGCAGTTGAGCGCATGCTGTCATTAGGGGCCGACCCCAACACACTGAGGATCTGGCGATCTGACCGGGATCGCCAAGACAGCGCACTAGCCCTGGCTGCACACCGTGGGCATCTGAATGTCGTCAAAGTTCTTCTCAAACATGGGGCCAATGTCAACTTTCACGCAAAAAATATTCCAAGTGCTTTGGGCAAGGCAGCAGCGCAGAGTGTGAACTTTAGACCTAGGCTGACACGTTGCTGCCCTCCACCAATACCTATCGAACACCACCCTGCCGAGTTCATCGATAACGGGTGCCGAGATTACGAGGAAATCATCAGAGTACTCCTCGAACATGGAGCTAATCCTAATTCCCTAGAAAGCAGGGGTCGCACGCCTTTGAATATTGCCACCCACTTTACGAACCCCAAGATTGTCGAACTTCTGATACAATACGGGGCAACACTGGAAGTGGTTGACCTTCCCGAGGGATGGGACCCCTTGACTTACCGGACAACGCCTATAAAGTTTCTATGTCAATCATCTTGTCCGTCCAGAACCGAAATGCTGGACTTGCTCTTGAAACATGGCGCCGACATCAACTTTGCGGACAAAAACAATGAAACACCTATCTTTGCAGTTGCCACTGAATGGGATATCGACAACAATGAAGATCTACTGAAGGAGTTTGTCGCGCGCGGCGCCCAAGTGAATTATCAAAATTCTGATGGAAATACCCCACTGCATGTCTGTGACGACCACCAGGATCAACTTATTCCTATTCTCCTCGAGAATGGCGCAGATATCAACATGCGAAACAACAGTGGACAAACACCTCTTTTATTCCACCTTGTTCAATGGCGTGGGTATCACGCAGAGCTACTTTTGGAAGCTGGGGCAGATCACACGCTTGTGGACGACTTGGGATTTTCTCCCTTGGCAGCAGCCGTGGAAAACTGGAATACCGATGTTGTGAAAATGTTGCTAGACCGTGGGGCCGATGTTCACTACAAATCAAGCAACGGAGATACGCTTCTGCATATTGCTGCGCGACAAGACAACCGCGAAATGCTCAAATTGTTGCTAGAACATGGAGCAGACCGCAACTCCAGGGCCGCTAATGGATTATTGCCGAAGGGCTTGGTTAATGATGAAGAGTGTGAGCAAATTCTTACACACTATGCGATCTAGCCAAATGAGGAACAGTAATAGGTCAGGAAGCAAGCTGAGGGTACCAGCTTGCTCGGTCAGATTACACACTTGCTATCAAAATGAGAAGATGATTCACAGACATCTCGTTGGTAAATTCGCGGTTCTTATCGTTGACGCGACTGTTCGAGTGTCGCCGGTGTATAAAGGAACAGATAGAATACGAGCCAAGAACATCAATGATAGACCTGATGGAGTCATTCAAATCCCCTGCTGGATGTCTAAGAATTTATCTCGCTTTAGTAGATTAAATTCGAATGTTGATAGCTGCCAACCCTAAAAACCGGCGCTGCTTACGTTTCTCCCCGCCATCATCTCTGGGCCATCTCCGCTACTCCGCATCTCCAACTTCAACAACCCGACCTGGCTTCACTATGTACGACTCATATCGTAAGTCTCTTTGGGATTTCTCTCTCGCACATCCTTAAGATATCTAATTAAACAACACAGGCCCCCATCCTCTCCTCGCCCAGGTCCCACTGACCGTCTCACCCTTCATCAACCTCCCCACCTCCGTCACACTCCCATACACATACAAAACCGTCTCCTCGATCCTCCCACCATCAGTAACAGTCGACCCGAGCAACCCAGACGGTAAAGCGCGATATGTTGTCTCCTCCAGTGGCGAGCACGCAGCTCACCCAGACGACATCCTCGCCGCGTGTCAATCCCTCGAACAACACCTAAACAAGACGCGCAGCGACGCCGACCATGCCATCAAAGCGTGGAAAGACTCCATTCAACAACGTGAACTGGCCGAGAAGAGACGTGTCGCGCCTGGGTGGCTTGATCGCGAGGAGAAGTTGCTTCAGCCTAGTCGCGCCAGTACCTCTCCCGGTATTCAGGGTGAGGCTCAGCCGAGCTTGCTGGATAGCTCTACCCCTGACCAGGGCTCTTCTCAGATGCCTACTATGGTGCCGCATGATGAGGGGGAGGAGCTGGATAGAGCGTTTGGTGGTTTGGGTGTGAAATGATCTTGAGTGGTGTCGCAAGATACTGCTCTGTTTCATTTGCCCCTGATGGTGGAGAACCTGGGAAATATTGCTCAGCATGAAACATTTACTTTGCTCAGTGTCGAACCCTACAGCCCAGAGCTTCTGGAACTGAAGTACATGGACTTGTATATCCAGGAGTTCCCTGCGCCGGGCTCTTTCTGGGGCCCTGGACGAGGCTCGCGGGTCATTTCAGCCTGCAATGCTTTGCTTGACCTGGGTAGATATGTCCCTCGGTCTACCGTCGTGCCGGTGCTGTATTTTGATGGGAATCTCCAGAGCTGACTCTGGTGTCTATGTCTGGGATCATAAAACCAGTCGACCTGGAAGACCGACTAAGGGTATCAAAGCACAAGATACATCGCACTATGACCAGAGATGCTACTTAGCTCCAACATGTGAATATGTGCGGCTATCCCTCGGATAAAGCTTGAAGAATGCAGCAACCCTAGCTACCTGTCAAAGCAAGAAATTAATAATCCTCTAAAATCTTGACTTAATTGTACCAAAATGTTATAAAACTAGATGGCCACCTGAAGATACAGCAAAATACCCAATGTTTCGCTATGTAGATTGTCGTTTGCATTATAATTCCTACGGTTTCTTTGCTCGAAGCTTTGGAATATATATTAAAACTCTACACAAATTGTAATCCAAACATTGGGAATCGAAACGCGAAACAGTCGGAATCCATGCAATTTGTGATATTAAATACATTTACATTGTTTAAGGCAATATGTCCAATTTGAAAATCGCCGCTTATAGCTATTCAAGCTTATCGTGGGGGAATTCCACCGCAACCAAACGGAAAAGCTCCTCGCCGAAGCTTTCTCAACCACCACTTCTCCAACACCATACCACACTCACCAAATACACAACCATACCTTTAACAATATGGAGGTTTTACGCAACTCCCCGGAAGCTTCCGCCTTCGTCCCGCTCGCAGAGCATCAATCGCGCACGCCGAGCTCTTTCTACGAAGGACCACCGGTGCTACACTACCACAGCGAGCGCTGCAAGATCGTCATCCTAGAGCGCGACCTCGTCGCTAGTCCGGCACTCAGTGCTCTACGTGGTGAGAGCGCCGCCGCAGCCAGCGAGCAAGATGACGAGAAGGAAGTCGCTATTGAGGGCGTCGAGACCTGGGTGACATCCGAGTGAGTAACCTCGATCCTCGTCTTCCATTCCTTCCAGCGCAAGCACAACCAGAAGAACCCCAGCTAACCACCTCAATCATCTAGCAAACTCCTGCTTTTCTCCCCCACCGCCTCAACCGGCGTCTCAATCCCTTACCCTTCCATCTCACTGCACGCCCTCCAACGCTTGCGCGTACCAGGCACCGAATCCCCGGAAGTACAAGGCCTGTACATGCAAGTTGCAACACCAAGCGCACCCTCGGCAGACGACGAGGAAGAGTCTATCACGATGACAATCGTACTGCCAGCCGACGCGCCAACGCAAGAGACGAGCGATGGATCCGGCGAGACAGAAACACCCACTCAGATCTTTTACAACTCCGTTTCTGCCTGTTCGAATTTGCACCCCGACCCCGTTGAGCCTGGTGATGAGGACGAGGACGATGAGGAGGGCGCTAAGTGGTTCTCGGCGGAGGATGCGGATGGTGTTGTTCGACTTGGAGATGGGGGTTTGCCGCCTCCTGTTGCTGGGAGTTCGGGGTGGATTACAGCTGAGAATATGGGCGAGTTCTTTGATGGGGAAGGGAATTGGATTGCTGGGGGTGAGCCGCCTTCTTTCCCGCTTGGGCCTGGGGCTGGGACAGTGAGGGCTAGGGAAGGGGAGAATGGGTTTGGTGGGGATGAGGATGGTGGTGAGGATGATGAGGCTAAGTGGCGGAGGACTGAGTGATCAGGGGGATTTGGAGGAATTAAAAGTGGCACAGAATGGAGTTCAGGATGTGTTAGAAGCTGAAGCTGGCTACAGTGAATATTGCGAAAGTATTGTCCAGTATTATTGATAATGGATTAAACCTAACCCCAAAAAACTACTTAAACCATGGATATCAAACACACGTCACACATAAACACAGAAGTAAAGGGGGAGTATTGCCGATACAAGAAACAAACAAAAGAAAAGAGAAGAGAAGAGTCAAGAAAGTCGACAAGTCTGTCACAAGGCATGAAACAAGAACGCTGAGGCTTTTAACCTAACATCGCAATCACACAATTCAACAGAATGAGACCTCGCTGCTGGACTCTACACTCCAAAAATGACTCGTCACAGAAGATAACAAATGACTTATTCACGCAAGAACCCGTCACCATCATACAGACTGGCTGGAGTAGCAGTTCCAAAACCAAGACCAAGACCCTTGCCCGTCGGGGTAGTCATACCCCGACGAGCAGAAGTAGGGGTAGGTGGTACGCGTTGACCAGATACTCCAGACGGGTAAGGTAGATTACTGGGCATAGAACGGGGAATGCTGTTCTTGTCCCGGGTCGGAGAGGATTCCGGGGTGGTGAGAGTCCCAATGGGCTGGACATCAGACGATTTGAACGGTGATTTGTACGGCGACTCGGTGCGGTTGGCGTCCTCGAAGATATGAACACGGTCCTGGACTATGGATTGCCGGCGTGTACCATACAATGGCGAGGAACCACCAATTGGCCCTAGTCCAGACTCCATGCTGTCCGTTGAATCACGATTTCGGCGGTATGTACGGTCCGTTGCGTCGGTTCGTGTTCGCTGCAGGGACTCTGTGGATCGGCGCCAGTCGCTGCCCTCTGTACCGGTGATACTCATGACAAGAGGTAGACGGCTGGGTGATTCGAGAGGACTTGGTGCCATGTGATCAGAAGACCTTGATGATACACGTGTAGATTGACTACGGGCTGCTGTGATGCGAGACTGAGGTTGGTGCCGTGGTCCCTTGACCGCGGAGCGTCGAGGGCTTCCGGTGCCTGGGGAGGAGTTCTCGTATGACGGCGAAGGAACTTCGGGAACTTCCCAAATCGGTGGTACTCGTTCAGGAGAGGGGGTGTGGGATAGGCAAACGCCGTCAGAAGGGGAGATGGAGGTGAATATGTCGGGAAGAGAGCGGTCGTGCTGACCCAGGTGCTTGTTTCCAGTGGACAAGGGTGGGTCATGTCTTCTCTTGTTATGAGGACTGTTGTCGGCATTGGTCTTGATACCTGTAAGCTGCGGCTCCTCAGCCAGGGGTCCAAGGGAGCCAAGTGCTGGCTTGCCTCGTCTGCTGCCGTACTTGCTGCGTCGTGAACCACCAGGAGACGACATTGAAGATGGCGGCAATGAGGGCAAGGGCTTCGCCGGGCTATTAATTGTACTTTCTCGGAGATCCAGCTCCTCCATCTTGTCGAAGTCCTCGGGCTCTTCTTCCACGGTCTCAGAGAATGTCGATGACCCAAATGTCATGGGCGGGTGAATAGAAATTCGAACACAGTTTTGACGACGGTGACCCTTGCGTTGTGAGTTCCCTCCCTTCAGTGCCGATGGTAGAGGGGCCTTGAGGGAGAGACTTGAACGTTGCATTGGGCTTGGTGGCATGTGGTTATTAGATGCGTTGCTTGGTGAGCCAACAGGGTGGAACAGAGTTCCGCCACCTGGGGAGCCAACATAGAAGGGGTCGTTCTCCATCTGCTCATGTTCGTAGTCAGGATTGTTCTGGAACTGGCTGAAGTGCGGCACGAAAGCCATCTGCGAGCCAGAGAACCGCCAGCTGTTTGCAGAGTTGGGATAACCTGAGTTGCCAACTGGAGTGCCAGATCGTAGAGATGCATGCCTCGACGGAGGATTGGACGACGAGAGTGAGTCAGTTCGACGGAGAGCTCCACTGAACCGATTACCAGAAGCATCTGAATGCCGAATGGTTGTCATACTGCGCCGGGGTGACATGGACGCAGACTTATGACGAGTTTCAGTAGTTGAAGAAGAACGCACAGGGAAGTTATGCATGGGTGGGATGGAGGTATTTGTCGCGATGAAGCTCCTGCGGCCATCCTTAACCCCTACATCAGCTGCACTGAAGGGAACGAACGTGCCACCTGATGAGAAGATAGGTGAAGTTAAATCAGTATCTGCCGACCTGGGTCCATTTCTGCCGTCGTCCAAAATTGAGCTGTTTGTAGTATCCAAACTCATGGAAGACATGCGCGAGACTGAATCGTTGCGAGCATAACTGAACCTGTCTGGCGGATATGCCGTTGGTGGTGGGGGAGGAATAGAGTGATGTGGCACCATACCCGCGGTTTGACTGGTGATGCTTCCACCTCGCAGGCGCTGGGGAGATTCATCGAAGATCATGGTTGGAGGATCGAAGGCGTGATGAGAATCATGATCTTCCATCACAGGGAAGAGCCCTGATCGCTCCTTTGGCCATGGGAACGGCCATCCGGGAGAGACTGGCCGCATCCCGAGATGGAAGCCAGTATCTTCTTCGTTGGGATCTGGTGTTTGCTGGGGGGTTCTCTCTGCTGGAAGCTCAAGAACCCCTTCAACAGCCGAAAGAGGAACGTCTTCTCTGGAAATCGATGCTTTTCGAGGCGGACTGGGAAGATGAATTGATTCACCCAAAGTTCCCAAAGAGCTCATACGTTTGTGGGAAGACTTTGACAGACGTTTCGATCGAGAACGAGAAAGAGAGTTGCGGAGGGAACGAGCTTTCTCCGTGAGAGGGAACGAAGATTCAGAGCTGTTCTTCGGACGAAGCAAACTCTCTCGCGAGGTCAATTGCCCCCATTCACTTGGCTTGCCATATGGAAGCTGACCATGCGTCCTCAAAGCACTTCCCTCCGCCTGGCTCAACTCCGTCAAAGTATCCACTGGGAACGACTGCAGTCCCTTTGTATATTGCCCCTGCTTGAAGCTAAGCAGTGCCAATGCATGACGTTCTTTGCGATATCTGACCCAGACGACTATACTGACCACCGAAATGACAACGAAGATGGCCGCGCCAGAAGCGGCAATGGCGACAACGGCACTCAGCCCCAGCATGGTCGCCTCGCTGGCGCGTCACTGAGCTGATTCCAAGACAAAGTGGGCGCACTGAACAGAAAGTATCTGCTCAATCCTTCATCCAGAAAACCAGTGGTTCATGCAGCAACCGTTCAATATTATCCCTCTATCGAACGGCAAGTGTGAAGCTTGACAGAACAGGAAGATTCATCCGCCTCACAACAAGCCCTGGCGGAACAGCGAGAATGAATCAGGTGCAGCGCTACTAGCATTCCTCCCAGAGACCTACGTTTGTTATTGGAAAAATGATGCCCACTAAAGAATGCTGCTTCATCACCACCCGAGTCTCAGGAATGCTGGCTGCCACACTACCCCCTTCTGCCAAGGTTCGAGCATGGCATCCTTGACGAATAAGGTAGCCCCAGGGGACCATTGGCACGTCAAAGGGCCAATTTCATGATGTTGGAATGATCATTGAATGCCCTAATCGACACTGATTTATACCCGATGCTACTGCGATCAACGCGTCAGGGTTCGCCCCGGAGAACGATCAGCCCCCAAATTGATTCTCTATGAACGGGTCAATTTTGTGTGACTGCTGTAAGTAAATGAATATGTACCGTTTGTCATGAGATGGTGAGGTGCGATGGATGTCTTTCCCCGTAGTACCTGTGGCCCCAACCGGGGCGCATACTTCCAACCCGATTGGATGCCACTGACGTCGAATTGCGACTCTCAAAAGCCACAGCTTTTCTTCAATTGTTAAAAGCCAAGGGCTGTCGCGTCGTTTTCTGGGGTCGGGGCTCGGGATGTCCAGTCACTCTTCTCGGGACCATGGTGGGACCTCGGCATCACTGTTCTCCCAGGGCGTAATGGTACATGGACTAAACACTTCCGCCCTAGAGGTTTCACTGCAAGAAACAGTGTTATCTAACAGTGCAATGTGCAATGCAGCTCTCAGGACTCGACGTGAAGAAACCATTATACATGTGGGCCTCTTTTGTGAGGATCAGCTGATCGGCCTGATATCCTCCTCCAACTCTCAACTCTCAACTCACAACTCTCAACTACCCAAGGTTCTCAGTTCTCACCACTTCACATGGAATAGCGGAAAATGATGAGACTATGCATGAGCTTTTATCGAAAGCAGGATCTGTTCTCACAGGTCTACCGTACTGTTGCAAAATGTGATGTAACTCTGATCTGCCAACCTCGACCCACCCCCGGGCTATTCTGGGGACGCATAGCATACCCACAGGCAACACAGCTCATCCGGCTTCCTCCCGTCAGCGCATCTCTCACCGTCTGTCAGTCCTAACCGCTTAGAAGTCCTATTTAAGTGATATCCCTCGGTCTGGGGTCTGCTCTTTCGTTACGTTGTTATCATTTCGTCTCATATCTGATCGTCATGGCTGCCAACCCCGTTAATAAGAATGACTCTTTGTCCACAATAATACTGTTGCCCCTGAGCACCCCAGCCTCATGAGCATGTTCTCTCTCAAGGGAAAGACCGCCATTGTTACTGGTGCTGGCGCCGGTATCGGTCTGGCTGTCGCTCAGGGTCTGGCAGAAGCCGGTGCCAATGTGGCTTTATGGTATAGAAGCAACACAAAGTGCCCTGAGCGCGCTGCCGAGATCGCCCAGCAGTACGGTGTTCACGCAACGATTTGAATATATGCGATTCCATAGCCTCACTACTCTCGTCTCTACTACAGCCAAGGCTTACCAGGTCGAAGTTACCGACGGGAAGGCCGTCGAGAAAGCAGTGAATGAGGTCGTCAAGGACTTTAATGGTCATCTCGACGTCTTCATTGCCAATGCCGGTGTTCCCTGGACCCAGGGTCACATGGTGGACGGTCCTCTCGAGCACTACCGTGATGTAGTCGGCATTGATCTCGACGGTACCTTCTACTGTGCCAAATACGCCGCCGACCACTGGCGGCGCCAGAAGGAAGAGGGTACTGACACTAATGGCAACAAGCTCACCAACTTTACTTACGGTAGCTTTGTCGCTACGGCCCCCATGTCCGGCCACATAGTCAACTTCCCCCAAATGCAAGCCGCCTACAACGCCGCGAAGACTGGTGTGAATCACCTCTGTAAGCTGCTGTCCCCATTGGCTCAGTTGCTCTTCTAATGTCTTTTCAGGCAAGTCCCTCTCTGTTGAGTGGCTTCGCTTCGCTCGTGCCAACACCATCTCGCCCGGCTACATCGCCACCGAGATCTCCAGGTTCGTGCCCGAGGACACCAAGAACATTTGGCGTGATAAGATCCCAATGGGCCGTGAAGGTCAGGCCCACGAGCTGAAGGGTGCCTACCTCTACCTGGCCTCCGATGCTTCAACCTACACTACCGGCGTCGATTTGATTGTCGACGGTGGCTACTGTGCGCCATAAATAATCCACCAAAGTATAATGATCACGACCTAGAATCAGGATCTCCGTTTGACCCTTAATGTCGGTGGGAATAACGTGAATGACTTCCTTTGATCTTGTATGAGATAATAGACGACCAGAACTATAAAGAAAGGCTAAACGGACTAGTTTGAATTGAAATATGTGTGCATTCAAAGCTACGATAATTTTGTAAACCCAGCAGCTCCCTTTAAGTAAAGAATAGATGCCCCCTCACTATCTTGGCCTGCAATGCATACCTCTCATCACCGAAGCATTTTCCTCCCACCGACTAAAACACAATTTTCAGCATGTGCGCGATTCCCGAGCCCAAGCCATAAAATCCCTGCTCCAACCCTTGCGTGGCGCGTTAGTGCCGATCAGCCCGGCCAATAACTGCTTTCAATCGCCGCCTTCAAACGTCAAGGGGTCACAATATGAGACACACTCCTATTGGTTGACTACACACGAAGATGAACGAGGGATGAACTCAGATTGAATGTCGATTGTGATACTATACATACATCAATTCTCCGGAATATCCTCATTCCACCGATCTTGCAAAGTCTTCCACCATCTCTCTTCTGAGTAGATAGTCACATCCTCAAAAATCAACCAACCATCACTCCTCGTCCCGAACCATATCAGGAGCAACCACAATGAAAACCGACTCAGCAAACCAGTCGATGGCCACATCAATCCAGGACACTCCAGCCATGGACTCAAGTCCATCAAATCTCTCATAGTACTCCACTTCCCAAACTGGAATATCCGCCGCCTGTGTGCTCCGATTGTAGGTCTGGATGTTGTGGGTAGTGTACCCATCTGGAGTGAAATCGCCAAGACGGGGTCGACGGTTTTGTGGTACAGTGGGCATATTCCACTGGATATGTCGGGCTAGGGTCCTGGGAGTTGGGGGGTCGGGGAGTGTGTTGAGGTCACTGCTATCCGACGAGCTAGCGTTGCTGGCTGTTGAACTCATGTTGACGAACAGTGATGACTCGTGGGGACGGCGTTGATGGTTCTGGTTGATCAGTTGTCCTACAGGTGAGAGTAGGGTTTCATCTCCATTGATATTTTGGAAAACCGATTCATCTTCTTGACCTCGTTCGTCGTCTGTATCGCTCTCGTCGTCGAGGATGTGGATTGTTGGGGGGTCCCTGATATTGAGGTTTTCTTTGAGTTGTTGGTACCCATGAACGACACAGCGAACGCAGATCCGGAGAAAGCTTTCGACCGCCACATGGTAAGGAGGATACCAAACGTGAACGGTATACAGGTAGGAAGCTCGAAGATGATCGAACGCCAACGCCAAGTTATGGCGGTGGGTAGCGTGAAGGTGTTGGTAACAAATTGCAAGGCACTCTACTATGTGCTCGATCTGCTGCTGTACCAGTGCATGGTAGAAGCGAGAGAAAACGTATCTTGTGAGACTGCAAAACACCCGGAGACTCAGGATGACGGCCACGAACGCCACGTGGGAGAGATGCTGAGTACCAGGAAGAACATATTGGTATAAGAATGGGCCACCATTCTCACTCACTGTAGTGAGGAAGTTCTGACAAACGCGAACGACGCATTGGGTGGGGGCTCGAAGTACGTTCCTGAATGACGCGCGATAGAAGCAAATTGTGAAAAGGAACGAGAGCAGAAGACAGCTCAAGGGGAACACGAGTGATGCCTCCTCCAAGACGGGCACTTGAGGTCGATTCATGTCTTGCGTAGAGGTTATGATGATATTCGGATGCGAGGTTAGGGTTTTCCAGTTCACGCTGGTGAGGTGAGTGAAAAGACACGGGGAACCGAAAACCGTTCCAAGTTGCTCTGAGGGTAAACAGGAATCATTTCCACAGCATATGCTAAGCAGTGCTGTGGATGAGGAGGTTGTGGGCGGACACACTCACAGCATGTTGCTGCGACAAATAGCGGGACTATGCTTTGCACTGGTTATAGGGACCAGCTGCCTGGGTAGGCCGTCTGATAAAACTCGCCCAAAGTCATGTCTATATTTATTATCTGTATATGAACTGACCAGAATTAAATCTGACCATGAGACCTCTGAAGAGATCTATCCATGGAGGGCAGAATACGGTGGCTAGGTCTATGCTTATCCAAAAGGATGGGATATCTGCTGTTCATTATTGACCCGAGGTTGTTCCTCTTTGTTCAACTTAAAGTAAGTGGATCTAAATATGTACAAGCATTCTTTTCTTATATTTTTGGCATCTGAAACAATACGATCCTCTTTGTTACTTTGTTATAACAAACCCATAAACCTCTGGGTCAACACATAAATGGATCTCCACTTGCACTTGTCAGTCACATTTCTGCGCACGCAGTACTGCACGCTTTACTTCAAACAAATCAGGTCTATCCTTTTACCCACATACAGCATGACAGTCCGTCCATCCAAGAAGAAGTTGTCATTATCCAAGTCAACAAAGGCCAGAGACGAAACTTCCCCATCAGCTAAGTGGAAGCTTATCAAAAGAGGCCTTTCGAAGACCAAATCTTGCTCTCGTAGGAACAAGGGACGTTATGAGTCCACCAAAGCACACAGTTCCCCACACCTTCAAGCTCTACAGGGAGCCCTCGACTGCCCAGGTTGCGAACACGCCCAGAACGTTTCGAACTCTATGATGTTGATTGAGGAGACAGTGTTGAAGACGTACGATACATCAAGCTACCCGTATCACTTCATCAACAAAATTACTAGGTGTGAGGATATCGATATATGCCCTTTGAGCACCGAACCGCAAACCGAAGAAATCCCAACTTTCTGGGAAGATATCCCTGCCCCTTTGCGAAAACGCTACTACGAACAACTAGAAGTCATTATTGACAGATATACCAAGAAAGGCGCTAAACTGACTGAATACGAAATTGGTCACCTGGATGAAGATGAGGTTGTCCTTCTCGCACATTATCAGATGGACTACCATATCCAACAGCATTACCTTTGCCACCGAAGCTGGGTAAGCCTCTGCCGCGATGAGAATGACCTTCGAGAACTACAGAGCTTCCAATGGAAAATGGCAGTGTTCAGCGGAGCCTGGGATGAGCAGATGAAAGCAAATGGTCTGAAATGGAGAGAAGGATGGGCAAATGACTACAACCGAGGTTTCGAGCAACAAACTGAATACTGGAAAGAGCGAGAGTATGCGCGAGAAAAGCAAACGGCGACCGCGAAAGTACGTTGGGCTTATACTCAAAAGTTGAGGCGGATGCAGAGATGCCAAAAGATGGACGCTGATGCGGAAACTCAGACCTTCCGATTATATTTGGGCCCTAGGCTTTTGAGAACTGTTCAGGTTATCAAAGACACTTCATATACACACTATGAGGCACGGCGCATGGCCAAACGTTACGCCTACATGATGGGTGATCTTGATGGTTACTCAGAAAACGAGATGGACAGTGATGACTTTGAAGACGAGGACTGCGAGTTCTAGGCTCTATAGACTGTGTAATATTCCTGCTTTTCTTCTGTTACGTGTTTTTCCTTTCTAAACTAGATACCCTTTGCCGTTTGTGAATCTAATTCAAGCTAGCCACGCTTGCAATAAGCTTTCTACATTTACATTTAAATAAAAGCTATTCTCATAGCCACCGAAGATATGTATGATAGCAAGGAAGGGAAAGTCGCGGGGCTTCCATTTATGGAAAATCATCGTGTACCTGGGGTAATCGTTTTTCTCCTTTCGTGCCACTAGATTCCAAACGGGACAATAATCCCAGTCACTGCGTGCAACTTAAACCTCGACCCTTTGAAAAGGTGCTTCCCAAGAGCATACAAGATCGGAATTTTTCAATCGTTAGTCCTCAAAAATTTTCCTTCAAAGGCCTTCATCCTATTTCCAATTCTTGAAACACTCCCGCTTTATCAATCTTGATATTTTTACTCGTGCTTTGTAGTTTCCTTTGTGTCACAAACACAAAGGGCCATAAAACTACACATTTGATACTATATCAGCTTTCATAACTGCCTCCTCGGCCATTAAGATGATGTACAAGACGGCAAAATAGAAACCTTATCCCAGAACTCGGTATTGTCTGTAAACCCGATACATGGCTTGGACAGGTACGAGATAAACTTACAGTTCGTATCCACTCAATTATAAAATATCACGGGCATTCGCCAAGTACTATTGAGAACGCCACACAATATATCACTGGCTAGCGGCTTTGCTTGAAATAAGCAGTACATATATCTTGGCGTAGTAAGATCCCCAACCGAGATCAACAGGTACTAACTCAATTCAAGGTGTAAATTTGTAGTCTAGATAGGAAACGCCAGTTATCTCAGCATGTTGAGATAACCGCATCGGGTCCCGCATCTAAAGTAGCCATACTGGGAGCGCCGGAGTATCAACCTCTATCTAAACATGACACGTCGAGTAACGTCCGAATTCAAGAATATCTAGCCTGTCGACTTAGGTAGCACAGATGCAATATATAAACCCTCCCTATGTCCGGAATGGTATCTCTCACTCAAGATATATATGTGATATTGCCAAACCAGGGCATACTTGACTAATTATAAAGATCTCCATAGCTCATCACTGCAATCATACCCTTCGAAAAAAGTATCTTCGCCTCCTGTCACAATGCGTCCAACTACCCTTATCACTATCATTTTCGCCAGCTTGGCCCCCGCGGCGCCTCATGGGGAGGCTGCTGACTCTCACGAAGACATGGCTCGGGCTACGAGGGAAGAAGCTACTCCGTGGAGTGTTCCTGCCGTCTCACCTCCTCCGTCGACTCCTGCTTCAAGTCCTCCCGCCGAAGCCCCTTCTCCGCCTGCTAAATCTCCTCCCCCTGAGGCTTCACCTTCAGAAGACTCTCAGCATTATGATCATGTCATGATGTCTCGCAACAATGGCCATTCGGGTGATTGGGGCCATGAGATGTCTATGCATGATCATGATGATTCGGACGATGACAGAAATAAGTGCGGTGAAGACTACTATCGTTGTCAAGATGTAAGAACAAAATTCTGATACTTCACCTTTTTTAGGCATATGACGGAATGACCAAGACAATTTTTCTGGTATTTGAGCCCTTGGAGTTGATGGCTTGAATTTTCTAATGGCTGACATAGATTTTGATTTTTTTTGACAGGGCTGTCCAAGTGACTATAGGTGGGCGAACTGTTGCAAGGCAGGTCTCCTATATCACCCTGTTTACCTAAAGGCTTGGAATGAACGCTGATATTCTTATAGGACTGCTTCACTCGTTGCTGTCCTTGGCCTTGATCGATATCTCTGCAAGTTCCAACAATATGTGAAGATTTTTGGTGAATAAGGGGTGGCTGAGTAAACTCGACAGCTATAACTTCGATTCGCAATAAAGACGATCGTTTCAGATATGTTATATGCAGGAACAAAGGATTTATGATAATAAGCCTCTTGAAATTTAACTTGGTTATCTCTATTCTGTATTCATTGACTATTACACAGGATAGGGATGATGCATTTTTCTAGCATGTGAGAACAGATACAGCGATCAAATACATAGGCAGAGGAATGGGTTTTCCGATACCAGGGAGGATTGAGGCATTTATGATGCTATCCAGCACGGGATATCCCGCGTTCTTGATCCCTACAATGAAAAGGCACCCGCCCCTTGCTTCAGCTTACAGTACATATAGGCAGTGCTTCTAGCGCAGATGCCAACTGCGGATTACCCACACCGAGCTAGTGTCTTAGGTATCCATTTCGCTCAAAGTAAGCGTCTAGTATCCAGGTGAACGTGGATGAGAGGGCAGCTAGGAGGTCGATGCAAGGCAGCAGAAAAGGAGAAAATATCTACGTATTTCATCATAATGCTACCTTTACTTTAGACTGTGCTGGTTTTTGTGGAGATGATTTTCTAGAGATGAGTTATGAAAAGAAGTGATTGGTACAATGAACTATGAAGGCGAACATCCGTCAATATTCATTGCAATGGACTAGACCCTTCACCGAAAACCCAAAGACAAAAGATCTACTCAGAGGTTAAGAACCACCATCCACCATGTTCAAGACGTTGGGCATAACTATCATTGGAGTTGGGCAGTTCACATTATGTTTCTGTGTTTGCCCCTCCTCTCCTTCTCCTGCCGCCCCCCCTGTCCATCTGAAAAGGTGCCGTAGACCACTCCCACTACAACCACCAATAGACGACACAACACAAATCAGGAATCCTGGTACTTCTGCTACCCGTGTACAGAAAGATGTCGAGGCGCAGGTTAGTCTGGAATCTGCAACGACATGGATATTGCGATGGAAGCAGCCAGAGCCCAACTTGGGCTTCACCTCTCTCTCTTCATTATTAGACTGGCAGAAACCTAATGCGAAGCTATCACGAATTCAATTTGCATCACATGTACGTATCACTTTCCCCAGCTTCATGGCCCCCCGCAGTTCTTACTAGCTGATGATCCTTTCACAGAGTCACTTTGCTTGGGCCTTCTTATGCATTCCCCGCGATGACCCCGAGATCGCCACCCTTACCTGCCATATCAAGAACAGAATCCAAGGCGAGTGATCCCCACCGAGAGCCTACCAAGGGCCTACCATGGGCCTAGGGACGAATATGATGAATAGGGTGTAACAGGGAGAGAAGACAAGATTTGCAGAATAACGGCACAGATCTCCGGCGGCTGTGGCGCCCCCCTATGAGTTATTATCCCCTCCTATTGACCAGGATTTCGGCCCTATTTTGATCACAAGCAATTTTAGGGAACCGTGCTATTGCTTACTACTTCCTCATAGGCACCTGGGCAGTCCTCTGTAGTATTTCATTGGCCATGGCTCACCATTTTTCGGTCTGCGCCACCCGCTGACTAAGCTTCCCTGAAACCTGGCGAGATCTGTGACGTGGGGAGATTCTGCAAGTTAAGACCAATATTTTGTACATTTGCGAGACTTGAGAGCATAGAAATCAGCATATATATCTAGGTTGGTGTACTTCATATATCTCTAGTTACAGTACTTAGCCGCAAACATCATCATTATCCAAGCCCGGGAAGCCGTAAAATGACGTAACCCCTCCCGAACCCGGCCCGTAAAAATTGCAGAGTACGGAGTACTGAAAAGATATAAATCCTAGAATAACAGGATAGAAGAGAAAACGAGAATATATAAGTAATGCTTAAGACTGACATCATGGGAAAAATCATCCCCTCAAAACGAGGGGAACGAACATCCACTGACCCACTGGTGGGAAAGTGGGTGGGTTAGCCTTGGGAATTTATAACGTCGTCAGGTCCTAAACCTGTTACCCAATCCCTTTCTTTCTCTTTCACTTCCCCCCCAACACCCTTCCCCTTCACCTTTTTACTTGAATATCTACTATGTCGAAGACCAAGGTTTTGCTGGTTGGCGCAGCGGGTGAAACCGGAGGCTCCATTGCTAACGGGTTGTTGGATACCGGTGACTTTGTACGCAGCCGACCTTCCCGCCAATTGACCCCTAGACTAACGATCTCGGTTTGCGTCGATTTTTATAGGAAGTCATCGCTCTTGTCCGTCCTATTTCGGCCCAGAAGCCTGCCATCACACGTCTCCAGGATCGGGGCATTCAGATTCGGAAATGCGACTTGAAGGCCCCCGAGGAAGAGCTCATCGAAGCTCTGGCTGAGATCGATGTGGTCATCAGCTGTGTCGGTCCCGCCGAACAGCAGGACCAGATCCCTCTCGCTAAAGCGGCCAAGAAGACCGGCGTCAAGCGGTTTGTGCCTTGTGGTTTCATCACCGTCTGCCCACCCGGCGGTATCATGTGGTTGCGTGACGAGGTATGAGAGCACTGTGGCGTGGTACATACTGTTAGTGGGCTGACCCTGTTTTGCTTTACAGAAAGAAATTGTCTACAACCAGATTCGCCAGCTCTGGATTCCCTATACCATCGTCGATGTCGGCTGGTGGTACCAGCTGGCCTACCCCCGTCTCCCCTCCGGCCGTGTCGACTATGCCATGACATCCGGTAACGACGAGATTATCGGCGACGGAAACATGCCCACAGCTCTGACCGACCTGCGCGATATCGGTCGCTACATGGCCATGATCATCTCCGACCCCCGCACCCTGAACAAGAAGATCCTCGCCTACAACTTGGTCTCCACACAAAACAAGATCTACGACCTCATGGAGCAACTCAGCGAGGAGAAGATCGATCGGAACTACGTATGTCGCACAGACCCTGTCGGCCCGGAATGAGCAAGTGACTAACCGTTTTTCTTTTCCGGAGCACAGGTGCCCGAGGAGACCATCTGCAGCAGAGTCGTGGCGGCCCGACAAGCTAGTGAAACTTACCCCTTCGACCCGATCAAGTTCATCCCGCGTTACTTGGCCGAATACCAGCTCTCGTGGGGAATCCGCGGTGACAACAACCCCGAATACGCCAAGTATCTTGGCTACCACACTACACAGGATCTGTACCCGGAGTTCCAGCCCACAGATTTCTGCGAGTATCTCGAGCAGGTCATCCGCGGCTCGGCCAAGGGCGTCTACACCGACCGTGTTATCTCCCGCAAGCACCAACGGCACTTCCCCCGTACCGAGTCCAGCGATTCCCTTTACACGCGCATATTCCCCCGGACCGAGTCCAGCGACTCGCTCATGTCGAGATGAAATGACGATCCACACGCTCTCTCCCTCACGTGTTCCGATGTAAAACTCCACTCCCTTCACCTCATCAGGGAAGCGAACGTCTCAGACAACGCCGTGCCCGAGAACCGTCTTCCATTTGGTAATTTGATAAAGACTTTATGATATCTCTGCTATCCCCTCCGGCCCCTACGGGGGACATGGAAATTCCGTATGCAACCTGATTGGTGCTTTTTGGGTGTGACAATTTTTGGGCGTTCGTGATCTTGTGGCTTTTGGACTATAGATGCCGCTTCTTTTTTTTTTGGTGCGATGTGCTGACGGCAATTAGAATTGCTGGAATGCCTAGGAATTACTTCTATTTGTTTCATTTGCCATTCAGTGGTCCCTATGGACTTTTTGCATATAGAAAATACATTCCAATGATCTGTGATCCCATCAGTTGTCCTTCGTTCTTTCCATTTTGGCTCTTGCCATGGTATGCGATAATGGCTGTTCTTCCCGTCTTCTCTTGACTGTTAGCTTTCTCGATCTTGTCAATTGGATGTTGACAATGAGGAACTTCCATAGGATGTTTGCGCGACGCCGGCCGGCATCACCATCTCAACCCACACCTCCCAGCGCCGAACCAGTCAACAACCCGACGAGTGTGTTGAATGCCCCCGAAGCTCATCACAATGAGCCTGCCACTGGCTTCGCCGATATCTACGGGTCATTGACACCCCGACAAATCAGCGTTATCAGTCTGTATCTACAGGCTTGTGCTACGACACATATACTAACAGGTCCCAGCTATCGGATCGGCCATTGGAACGGGTTTGATGGTTGGTACGGGAAGAGCATTGTCCATGTAAGATCTCTCACCCAGAAGTATCTCCCGCGTGAACAGCATTGACGCCTAGTAGGAGCGGCGTAAGTGACACCCTCCGAGGACACGAACGAAGATATTGATCCGGCACAGCCAGCAGCCATTATCATTTCATATACCATCGTCGGATTTGCCGTCTTCCTCGTTCTCTCTGCTTTAGGTGAGGTCGCTTCATGGCTGCCGAAGCCATATACAGTCGCCGACCAGGCTGTCCGATTCTGTGATCCGGCACTTGGGTTCAGCTTGGGCTGGATGTAAGGGTCCCATTGCATGGAGCTTCATCGACCTTGTACTCGTTGCTCACGTGCTCGCAGCTTTTGGTTGAAATACGCCCTCGTCACGCCGAACCAGCTGACTGCTGCGGCACTTGTCGTCTCTTACTGGGTAGATGCTGAGCGAGTCAATCCCGGAGCATGGATTACAATCTTTCTCTCGGTTATCGTGACGCTGAACTGCATTAGCCACAAGTTCCCCAGTCGGATTGAGTTCTATGTCTCTTCGTTTAAATTGGTTATCATGCTGGGACTCATGATTCTTTCTACGGTTATTGCGTTGGGTGGAGGACCGGATCATGATCGCAGAGGGTTTCGGTATTGGTCGGATCCTGGTCCTTTTGGGGCTCATCACCACCATGCGCATGGGTTGCTCGAGAAGTTCTATATCACTTGTTCGACTATGTCTTCGGCCACGTTTGCATACATTGGGAGCGAGAGATCGGGTATCTGCCACTTTCCGAATGTTCAAAAGGCCACGTCGCGGGCAATTAAGAATACCTTCTATAGGATCATGGTGTTCCATCTTCTCGCAATCACTCTACTTGGGATGATTGTTCCCCAAGACTCGGTGTCTGTGGCCTTCAACAGCGAAGCCAACCATGAAGCTGCAGCATCGGCTTTCGTCGCTGCTCTATACTTGGCCGGGATCTCGGTGCTGCCCGATTTGCTGAATGCATGCATTTTGTTATTCGTCTTGTCCATTGCAGACTACGATCTCTACTTGGCAACTAAAGCAATGTGCGATCTGTCACTCAAGCACCGTGCGCCTGCATTTCTATCACGCACCACTAGCCGCGGCGTTCCAATCTACTCCTTGGGCGTGTGTTCGTCAATGGCTACACTCGCGTATCTCAATGTCTGTCGGGACTCGACGGTCGTCTTCGGGTATTTCGTGGACATGGTCACCATGCTTGGCCTTCTGACATGGATTTCGATCCTCATCACCCACATCTCATTTGTGCGTGCGCGAAGGGCCCAAGGAATCCCAGACAAGGCTCTGGCCTTCAGGGCTCGCTTCGGTCTACCGGGAACCTGTTTGGCTCTGGTTCTTTGCCTTTTCATCGCCGTCACGATTGTCTTCGACTCTTTCAGTTACGAGGCGGGTACCCGGAAATTCGATGCTGGATCGTTCATCGCCTCCTACATCAGTATCCCTTTTTATATTATTTTGCTTATCGGGTACAAAGTGGCTGTTGTCAACAGCAAGCGTGTTCTCCCCATGGAAGCCGATTTGTGGACGGACAAGAACGTGCCGGAACACGAGAGCGTGGGAGGGAATTGAGCATTGCAAAAATCGAGTGTTCTATATTTACCCTGAATCAAACGTGTAACTACTGTATTTTTGGTCCCTGGACTTGGGCAAACGGGCGCATGCATACATCCCAACCTTCTCCAATCGCCAACTGTAGCTCTCTCTGAGTTGTCACAGTGACTGCCCCGCGGCATGGCAAATACATAGAGAAAACGAGGCTGTTTGCTTTTTCTCGACCTGGAATCCCCTCGTATCTGCAGGTTATCCATGTCCAAGGGAATCAAACAATAATCTCAACCTCGATGCATCACTTGGTTTGTTTACACCCCACCATAAACAGCCCACCTCAAACAAATAAAAGAAGCAGCAAACCCCAATCCAAATCTACTCTCCCTGATATCTTCAAACGCCAAATTCATATTGATATTCGCATTCATATCAATTTCAACCCACCCAGCCCCCGAATGGAACCCCAAACCCGCCCACCATGAGCCACAACCACAACCACATCCAACCCCAAACCGCCCCAACAACTCCCCAACGCCAAAAACAATCCTTCACCGACTACATCAAAGCCCTAAACAAAGAATTCGCCCTCGAAATCCCCGTACCGGGCATTGAATCCCCCTCCGTAAGAGAAGGGAATACAACACCCCCCTGGCAAATCTACAAACGGCTCCGTCCGCTTTTTTACAAAGGCTGTGCGAATGGGTTGCTGGTTGATTTGAGGGAATGGGTTGCTGGTCAAGCATCATCGGCACCGGCATCGGCGGGGGGAGGGAGTGGATATGGATATGTCCAACGTAGAGGCCAGGATAACGTTAATCCAAGCCCAAGAAACAACGCACGGGTGAGCGTCGAACCACCCGATTTACCTCGATTATCATTGTCCTTCAGTGAATCCGCCAAAGGCGATCGCATGAGGTACTTGCTTAAGCTTATTGAGGATGAGGAGTATATGCTGGTGAATGGGCGTGTTGTTGATACTTCTATGTCTACGTCTACTCAAACTACTTCAAAAACAGGTCACAATCAGAATCAGAACCAGAACCAGGCGAATGCTACAAGCAATAAAAGGTTAGCAGAGAATCCACCGATAAGTTTTGTGGGCTTATCACCAAAGAAAAAACGAAGGTTTTCCGTTGATTATGACCGTGACCTTGAGGATGACGATCTTGAGGATCCCGATGAGCTTTTTCATACTGCGCCTAATTCGCCTGTTAAGGCTTTGCCTTTTGTCCCCGTGCGGCAGTCGCCTTTGGGGAAGAATGGGGACGGGGCGTTTCGATCTCCATCGAAGGGTTCGGCTAGTTTCCAGTCGCCTGTTCGGAGAGCTATTAGCTTTACTTCGCCTGCGAAGGAGCAAAGTCCTGTGGATTTTGTTTCTCCTGTGAAGGGCCAGCTTGGTTTGCAATCACCGGCTAGGAACAATGCGGCTGTTCAGTCGCCATCCATGAATCAAGAGAGCTTCCAATCTCCGGCGAAGAGTCCAGCGCGCTTTACATCTCCGAAACCCAAGGGAAGCGTCCAATCACCCGCACAAATGATGGCCGCTCAGCCGGCAGGAGACTCAAATATTGTTCAATCACCAGCAAGTAAATCTGTGAGCTTTTCTTCTCCCTCGAAGCCCCAGGGGAGCTTTAAGTCACCGACGAGAACCAAGGGAGCTCCCCAGTCCCCAACGGAAAGTCCAACCAAAACTCCGACAAAAACTTCGACGAAGAATCCAAAACCGACCAAATCACCGTCTCAATCGCCAATGAGACAAACGGACCTTTTATCATTTGGGTTTAGTACAAACAAATCTGTCAGCGACGACCTTCCGGCCCAGGATGGCACCCTGGAGTTCAAGAAACCTACATTGCTCGAGAGGCTCACCGCGGGATCCGATAAGACGAAGCATGATAATACAGTCCAGTCTGGCAATAGCAGCTTTTCGACTACGGAATCATCGGTCTTGGACTCTCGGAATACCAGCATGGATCAGTCATTTGATACAGTCATGACGGAAATCACTGAGCTAATGGACACGCAATCAACCTATGCCGACTCCGTAGTTGGGTATATGGTCAGTGACGAAATGACTAAGAGCATGGACGCTGCTGCCACGTCTATGATGGTCAATCATGATCCTGCTGAAACAAAATACCTCTTGGAGAAAGAACTTATCGATGAGCTCTTGTCTGATGGACCATTCACAGTAGAACATTCGTTACCAGGCACAATTCCCCTACGTTTCAGATATGAGTTGGAACGCGTGGGACGTGCATGGGGTGTTCATCTCAACAAAATGCTTGTTGGTAATCGTCTTCCCTTCAACAGCCAAGATGGATTCTGGTCATGGATGAGTGGTCACAGTCAACGTGGTGGCCGTCCACTCCCTGAAAAATCATCTGGCAGGGCTTGGGATGCTGCTGTTGGCGATTTTAAAACGAACAAACACTCTGAAGTAGTAGTGTTATCAGGAGACATGGAATGGTGTGAAGAATCCGAGCCGGGGATCTTCAAACTAAATCTGAACCCACTCAAACCAGAGCGGACATGCCGCTTCCATAGACGCTTTGGGTCGGATAGATTTCTGTCTCTGACTGTTCCAGCCCCGACTCGGCCTCCTTCACATCAGAGACAAACTTCGTATCCTTCAGTTCTTCGCGAGAGTATTGCTTCTTGGCTCACTCGGAATGGCCACCACTGTCTTGGTCGAACATGGAAGGCATTCTATGTCGAGGAAGTAAAGACCAAGAGGAAATCCAAGAGCGAGCCCCGATTCCGCGTCGAATTCTTTGCTGTTGATGGCGAAGACTTCGATCGTGAATGTCAGTTGCCGCCTGAGGTAGCCCCGCCTCGACAGCAGAGTGACCAACATACACTCATGGGTGTCGACGCATTGCTGGAATGGCATATGCCGAAGACCGCAAATGACAACCAGACCAACTGCAAGCTCTTCCAACGTCTATCACTAGGTTTATCAAAAACCTTCGTGACAGTTACGTTGAAAACAACCCAAGTTCTACGCTTGCGAGATTACCCCGGCAGCACCGTGATGAATGATGGATGCGCATTGATGTCAAGGACTCTTGCAAACCAAATCTGCGATCAATTAGGAATAACTTCTGCCACACCGAGTTGCTTCCA